>NC_134357.1:145095033-145746283 GCF_048569485.1 Anomaloglossus baeobatrachus
GAGAACGGTTCTAGCAGCCAAAAAACAGCTAAATCTTAGCTTGGTTTCTGCTGTAATAGTGTAAGTCACTCTGTGAATCAAACTATTATCACATTTCAGTGTATAGTGTGCGTGAACAGCGCCTTCAGATCACTGCTGTTTCTATAATGGCGATCGCCATTTTTTTTTTTTTTTTCTTGTCTTCCTTCCCTAAGCGCGCGCGTCTTGTGGGGCTGGCCAGCATGTCAGCCAATCACAGACACACACACACCTAAGTGGACTTTGAGGCAGAGAAGCAACGGCATGTGTGATAGGATCTGCATGTCACATGTCCCTGCATTATAAAACCGGACATTTTCTTCACGATCGCCATTATCTGCCTTCTGCGTCTTTGGTGTCAGACATCACTGTCGCAGTTCCGTCCTTTGTCCTATCGCCGATACAGCTGTATGCGCTGCATACACAGCGTTAGACAGCTTAGGGAGAGCACATTCTAGCAGTCCTTTTAAGGGCTCGTACCGGCAGGGTCAGAGAGCCATAAGTGACAGGTCCTGCAAACAGCAACAGCGTCTGTGTAGCCCAGGTCAGGGATTTCCTCCCTGCATTTCACCATTAGGAGGGAATAGAAAGGCAGGCTTCCATTCCTCTACCCAGAGCACCACAATCCTGCCACTGTACCCTCTTGTCCTCTGCACACTCCAACTCATTCTAACTAAGCCATTATACTAGCAAACACTCAGTGTACCTAGTGGCATCCTATCTGTGGCTATTGGACTTTGCTATAGTCCCACTAGTGCAAAGACATTAGCAGAGCACATCTGCCTGCATTGCACACTCCAAGTTTTTTAAACTCAGCCATTATACTAGCAAACACTCAGTGTACCTAGTGGCATCCTATACGTGGCTATTGGACTTTGCTATAGTCCCACTAGTGCAAAGACATTAGCAGAGCACATCTGCCTGCATTGCACACTCCAAGTTTTTTAAACTCAGCCATTATACTAGCAAACACACAGTGTACCTAGTGGCATCCTATACGTGGCTATTGGACTTTGCTATAGTCCCACTAGTGCCAAGACATTTGCAGAGCGCATCTGCCTGCGTTGCACACTCCAACTAATTATAACGAAGCCATTATACTAGCAAACACTCAGTGTACCTAGTGGCATCCTATACGTGGCTATTGGACTTTGCTATAGTCCCACTAGTGCCAAGACATTTGCAGAGCGCATCTGCCTGCGTTGCACACTCCAACTAATTCTAACGAAGCCATTATACTAGCACACACTCAGTGTACCTAGTGGCATCCTATACGTGGCTATTGGACTTTGCTATAGTCCCACTAGTGCAAAGACATTTGCAGAGCGCATCTGCCTGCGTTGCACACTACAACAAATTATAACGAAGCCATTATACTAGCAAACACTCAGTGTACCTAGTGGCATCCTATACGTGGCTATTGGACTTTGCTATAGTCCCACTAGTGCCAAGACATTTGCAGAGCGCATCTGCCTGCGTTGCACACTCCAACTAATTATAACGAAGCCATTATACTAGCAAACACTCAGTGTACCTAGTGGCATCCTATACGTGGCTATTGGACTTTGCTATAGTCCCACTAGTGCCAAGACATTTGCAGAGCGCATCTGCCTGCGTTGCACACTACAACAAATTATAACGAAGCCATTATACTAGCAAACACTCAGTGTACCTAGTGGCATCCTATACGTGGCTATTGGACTTTGCTATAGTCCCACTAGTGCCAAGACATTTGCAGAGCGCATCTGCCTGCGTTGCACACTCCAACTAATTATAACGAAGCCATTATACTAGCAAACACTCAGTGTACCTAGTGGCATCCTATACGTGGCTATTGGACTTTGCTATAGTCCCACTAGTGCCAAGACATTTGCAGAGCGCATCTGCCTGCGTTGCACACTCCAACTAATTATAACGAAGCCATTATACTAGCACACACTCAGTGTACCTAGTGGCATCCTATACGTGGCTATTGGACTTTGCTATAGTCCCACTAGTGCCAAGACATTTGCAGAGCGCATCTGCCTGCGTTGCACACTACAACAAATTATAATGAAACCATTATACTAGCAAACACTCAGTGTACCTAGTGGCGTCCTATACGTGGCTATTGGACTTTGCTATAGTCCCACTAGTGCCAAGACATTTGCAGAGCGCATCTGCCTGCGTTGCACACTCCAACTAATTATAACGAAGCCATTATACTAGCACACACTCAGTGTACCTAGTGGCATCCTATACGTGGCTATTGGACTTTGCTATAGTCCCACTAGGGCCAAGACATTTGCAGAGCACATCTGCCTGCATTGCACACTCCAAGTTTTTTAAACTAAGCAATTTTACTAGCAAACACTCAGTGTACCTAGTGGCATCCTATACGTGGCTATTGGACTTTGCTATAGTCCCACTAGTGCCAAGACATTTGCAGAGCGCATCTGCCTGCGTTGCACACTCCAACTAATTCTAACGAAGCCATTATACTAGCACACACTCAGTGTACCTAGTGGCATCCTATACGTGGCTATTGGACTTTGCTATAGTCCCACTAGTGCCAAGACATTTGCAGAGCGCATCTGCCTGCGTTGCACACTACAACAAATTATAACGAAGCCATTATACTAGCAAACACTCAGTGTACCTAGTGGCATCCTATACGTGGCTATTGGACTTTGCTATAGTCCCACTAGTGCCAAGACATTTGCAGAGCGCATCTGCCTGCGTTGCACACTCCAACTAATTATAACGAAGCCATTATACTAGCAAACACTCAGTGTACCTAGTGGCATCCTATACGTGGCTATTGGACTTTGCTATAGTCCCACTAGTGCCAAGACATTTGCAGAGCGCATCTGCCTGCGTTGCACACTCCAACTAATTATAACGAAGCCATTATACTAGCACACACTCAGTGTACCTAGTGGCATCCTATACGTGGCTATTGGACTTTGCTATAGTCCCACTAGTGCCAAGACATTTGCAGAGCGCATCTGCCTGCGTTGCACACTACAACAAATTATAACGAAGCCATTATACTAGCAAACACTCAGTGTACCTAGTGGCATCCTATACGTGGCTATTGGACTTTGCTATAGTCCCACTAGTGCCAAGACATTTGCAGAGCGCATCTGCCTGCGTTGCACACTCCAACTAATTATAACGAAGCCATTATACTAGCAAACACTCAGTGTACCTAGTGGCATCCTATACGTGGCTATTGGACTTTGCTATAGTCCCACTAGTGCCAAGACATTTGCAGAGCGCATCTGCCTGCGTTGCACACTCCAACTAATTATAACGAAGCCATTATACTAGCACACACTCAGTGTACCTAGTGGCATCCTATACGTGGCTATTGGACTTTGCTATAGTCCCACTAGGGCCAAGACATTTGCAGAGCACATCTGCCTGCATTGCACACTCCAAGTTTTTTAAACTAAGCAATTTTACTAGCAAACACTCAGTGTACCTAGTGGCATCCTATACGTGGCTATTGGACTTTGCTATAGTCCCACTAGTGCAAAGACATTAGCAGAGCACATCTGCCTGCATTGCACACTCCAAGTTTTTTAAACTCAGCCATTATACTAGCAAACACTCAGTGTACCTAGTGGCATCCTATACGTGGCTATTGGACTTTGCTATAGTCCCACTAGTGCAAAGACATTAGCAGAGCACATCTGCCTGCATTGCACACTCCAAGTTTTTTAAACTCAGCCATTATACTAGCAAACACTCAGTGTACCTAGTGGCATCCTATACGTGGCTATTGGACTTTGCTATAGTCCCACTAGTGCAAAGACATTAGCAGAGCACATCTGCCTGCATTGCACACTCCAAGTTTTTTAAACTAAGCAATTTTACTAGCAAACACTCAGTGTACCTAGTGGCATCCTATACGTGGCTATTGGACTTTGCTATAGTCCCACTAGTGCCAAGACATTTGCAGAGCGCATCTGCCTGCGTTGCACACTCCAACTAATTCTAACGAAGCCATTATACTAGCACACACTCAGTGTACCTAGTGGCATCCTATACGTGGCTATTGGACTTTGCTATAGTCCCACTAGTGCCAAGACATTTGCAGAGCGCATCTGCCTGCGTTGCACACTACAACAAATTATAACGAAGCCATTATACTAGCAAACACTCAGTGTACCTAGTGGCATCCTATACGTGGCTATTGGACTTTGCTATAGTCCCACTAGTGCCAAGACATTTGCAGAGCGCATCTGCCTGCGTTGCACACTCCAACTAATTATAACGAAGCCATTATACTAGCACACACTCAGTGTACCTAGTGGCATCCTATACGTGGCTATTGGACTTTGCTATAGTCCCACTAGTGCCAAGACATTTGCAGAGCGCATCTGCCTGCGTTGCACACTACAACAAATTATAACGAAGCCATTATACTAGCAAACACTCAGTGTACCTAGTGGCATCCTATACGTGGCTATTGGACTTTGCTATAGTCCCACTAGTGCCAAGACATTTGCAGAGCGCATCTGCCTGCGTTGCACACTCCAACTAATTATAACGAAGCCATTATACTCGCAAACACTCAGTGTACCTAGTGGCATCCTATACGTGGCTATTGGACTTTGCTATAGTCCCACTAGTGCCAAGACATTTGCAGAGCGCATCTGCCTGCGTTGCACACTACAACAAATTATAACGAAGCCATTATACTAGCAAACACTCAGTGTACCTAGTGGCATCCTATACGTGGCTATTGGACTTTGCTATAGTCCCACTAGTGCCAAGACATTTGCAGAGCGCATCTGCCTGCGTTGCACACTCCAACTAATTATAACGAAGCCATTATACTCGCAAACACTCAGTGTACCTAGTGGCATCCTATACGTGGCTATTGGACTTTGCTATAGTCCCACTAGTGCCAAGACATTTGCAGAGCGCATCTGCCTGCGTTGCACACTACAACAAATTATAACGAAGCCATTATACTAGCAAACACTCAGTGTACCTAGTGGCATCCTATACGTGGCTATTGGACTTTGCTATAGTCCCACTAGTGCCAAGACATTTGCAGAGCGCATCTGCCTGCGTTGCACACTCCAACTAATTATAACGAAGCCATTATACTAGCAAACACTCAGTGTACCTAGTGGCATCCTATACGTGGCTATTGGACTTTGCTATAGTCCCACTAGTGCCAAGACATTTGCAGAGCGCATCTGCCTGCGTTGCACACTCCAACTAATTATAACGAAGCCATTATACTAGCACACACTCAGTGTACCTAGTGGCATCCTATACGTGGCTATTGGACTTTGCTATAGTCCCACTAGTGCCAAGACATTTGCAGAGCGCATCTGCCTGCGTTGCACACTACAACAAATTATAATGAAACCATTATACTAGCAAACACTCAGTGTACCTAGTGGCGTCCTATACGTGGCTATTGGACTTTGCTATAGTCCCACTAGTGCCAAGACATTTGCAGAGCGCATCTGCCTGCGTTGCACACTCCAACTAATTATAACGAAGCCATTATACTAGCACACACTCAGTGTACCTAGTGGCATCCTATACGTGGCTATTGGACTTTGCTATAGTCCCACTAGGGCCAAGACATTTGCAGAGCACATCTGCCTGCATTGCACACTCCAAGTTTTTTAAACTAAGCAATTTTACTAGCAAACACTCAGTGTACCTAGTGGCATCCTATACGTGGCTATTGGACTTTGCTATAGTCCCACTAGTGCCAAGACATTTGCAGAGCGCATCTGCCTGCGTTGCACACTCCAACTAATTCTAACGAAGCCATTATACTAGCACACACTCAGTGTACCTAGTGGCATCCTATACGTGGCTATTGGACTTTGCTATAGTCCCACTAGTGCCAAGACATTTGCAGAGCGCATCTGCCTGCGTTGCACACTACAACAAATTATAACGAAGCCATTATACTAGCAAACACTCAGTGTACCTAGTGGCATCCTATACGTGGCTATTGGACTTTGCTATAGTCCCACTAGTGCCAAGACATTTGCAGAGCGCATCTGCCTGCGTTGCACACTCCAACTAATTATAACGAAGCCATTATACTAGCAAACACTCAGTGTACCTAGTGGCATCCTATACGTGGCTATTGGACTTTGCTATAGTCCCACTAGTGCCAAGACATTTGCAGAGCGCATCTGCCTGCGTTGCACACTCCAACTAATTATAACGAAGCCATTATACTAGCACACACTCAGTGTACCTAGTGGCATCCTATACGTGGCTATTGGACTTTGCTATAGTCCCACTAGTGCCAAGACATTTGCAGAGCGCATCTGCCTGCGTTGCACACTACAACAAATTATAACGAAGCCATTATACTAGCAAACACTCAGTGTACCTAGTGGCATCCTATACGTGGCTATTGGACTTTGCTATAGTCCCACTAGTGCCAAGACATTTGCAGAGCGCATCTGCCTGCGTTGCACACTCCAACTAATTATAACGAAGCCATTATACTAGCAAACACTCAGTGTACCTAGTGGCATCCTATACGTGGCTATTGGACTTTGCTATAGTCCCACTAGTGCCAAGACATTTGCAGAGCGCATCTGCCTGCGTTGCACACTCCAACTAATTATAACGAAGCCATTATACTAGCACACACTCAGTGTACCTAGTGGCATCCTATACGTGGCTATTGGACTTTGCTATAGTCCCACTAGGGCCAAGACATTTGCAGAGCACATCTGCCTGCATTGCACACTCCAAGTTTTTTAAACTAAGCAATTTTACTAGCAAACACTCAGTGTACCTAGTGGCATCCTATACGTGGCTATTGGACTTTGCTATAGTCCCACTAGTGCAAAGACATTAGCAGAGCACATCTGCCTGCATTGCACACTCCAAGTTTTTTAAACTCAGCCATTATACTAGCAAACACTCAGTGTACCTAGTGGCATCCTATACGTGGCTATTGGACTTTGCTATAGTCCCACTAGTGCAAAGACATTAGCAGAGCACATCTGCCTGCATTGCACACTCCAAGTTTTTTAAACTCAGCCATTATACTAGCAAACACTCAGTGTACCTAGTGGCATCCTATACGTGGCTATTGGACTTTGCTATAGTCCCACTAGTGCAAAGACATTAGCAGAGCACATCTGCCTGCATTGCACACTCCAAGTTTTTTAAACTAAGCAATTTTACTAGCAAACACTCAGTGTACCTAGTGGCATCCTATACGTGGCTATTGGACTTTGCTATAGTCCCACTAGTGCCAAGACATTTGCAGAGCGCATCTGCCTGCGTTGCACACTCCAACTAATTCTAACGAAGCCATTATACTAGCACACACTCAGTGTACCTAGTGGCATCCTATACGTGGCTATTGGACTTTGCTATAGTCCCACTAGTGCCAAGACATTTGCAGAGCGCATCTGCCTGCGTTGCACACTACAACAAATTATAACGAAGCCATTATACTAGCAAACACTCAGTGTACCTAGTGGCATCCTATACGTGGCTATTGGACTTTGCTATAGTCCCACTAGTGCCAAGACATTTGCAGAGCGCATCTGCCTGCGTTGCACACTCCAACTAATTATAACGAAGCCATTATACTAGCAAACACTCAGTGTACCTAGTGGCATCCTATACGTGGCTATTGGACTTTGCTATAGTCCCACTAGTGCCAAGACATTTGCAGAGCGCATCTGCCTGCGTTGCACACTCCAACTAATTATAACGAAGCCATTATACTAGCACACACTCAGTGTACCTAGTGGCATCCTATACGTGGCTATTGGACTTTGCTATAGTCCCACTAGTGCCAAGACATTTGCAGAGCGCATCTGCCTGCGTTGCACACTACAACAAATTATAACGAAGCCATTATACTAGCAAACACTCAGTGTACCTAGTGGCATCCTATACGTGGCTATTGGACTTTGCTATAGTCCCACTAGTGCCAAGACATTTGCAGAGCGCATCTGCCTGCGTTGCACACTCCAACTAATTATAACGAAGCCATTATACTCGCAAACACTCAGTGTACCTAGTGGCATCCTATACGTGGCTATTGGACTTTGCTATAGTCCCACTAGTGCCAAGACATTTGCAGAGCGCATCTGCCTGCGTTGCACACTACAACAAATTATAACGAAGCCATTATACTAGCAAACACTCAGTGTACCTAGTGGCATCCTATACGTGGCTATTGGACTTTGCTATAGTCCCACTAGTGCCAAGACATTTGCAGAGCGCATCTGCCTGCGTTGCACACTCCAACTAATTATAACGAAGCCATTATACTCGCAAACACTCAGTGTACCTAGTGGCATCCTATACGTGGCTATTGGACTTTGCTATAGTCCCACTAGTGCCAAGACATTTGCAGAGCGCATCTGCCTGCGTTGCACACTCCAACTAATTATAACGAAGCCATTATACTAGCACACACTCAGTGTACCTAGTGGCATCCTATACGTGGCTATTGGACTTTGCTATAGTCCCACTAGTGCCAAGACATTTGCAGCACGTCTGCCTGCGTTGCACACTCCAACGAATTATAACTAAGTTACATTGTCAGGGATATTTATTCTTTATTATTCTGCTGTTAATAAAGCTAGACCACCACTGCAATCTTCACCACCTCTCAATTTTTACTACCACATTTTCAGTCCACAATCTTGTCGCAATCAACATGAGTGGCAAAATGACAGATGCTGGTGGAAAGGGGAAGAGGCGTGGTGGAAAAGGCAAAAAATGTTTTGTCAGTGGGGAAGGTGGCAAAGCTCCATTATCATCTGCTGAAGATAGACCATCTACTAGCAAAAGTAAGATGTCTACTACTTATTGTGGACAATCCGATGTGCTCCCTTTTTTATGGACACGAACAAGAGGAACAAAGGTAGATGATGGGCAAAAAAGGAAAATGCTTGAATGGATCTCAAGTGGTCCAACAAGTGCCCTCTCAGCCACTTCAAGTACCGCATCCAAAAAACACCATTCCTCTGAGTTGTCATCCCAATCACACTTGATTTCTCCCAGCTCTGAAGTCTCCATCAGCCCTGCACAGTATGGTGGAACTGAGATGGCTGAGTCTGCAGAGCTGTTCAGTCACACTATAGCCTGGGAATCAGAGGTCTGCTCCCAAGCTACAGTGAGTACAGAACAGGAAATGGTCTGCAGTGATGCCGAGAACCTTTGTGACTCAGATTCAGGCCGTGAGGACCAAGTTTCTGAGCATAATGTTGACCCTTTGTCACAAACTGTAACACCTGTGGTTATAGACAATGAGGAACATACTGATGAAGATGAGACGCAGATACCCGATTGGGATGACAACTTAAATATTCGGTCAGGGCAAGAAGAGGCTCGGTCTGAGGGGGAGGGGAGTGCAAACACAACAATTGATGATGACGTTCTAGATCCCACCTACTGTCAACCCCCAGTCAGGCACTCGAGGAGGTCAACAGAGGCGGTGGAGGAGGATGCAACCGACGACGAAGTTACCTTGCGCCTTCCTGGACAGAGTCGGAGCACTGGTAGCACGTCTACAACTGCATCCTCAGCCACCACTCTGCCTATGAGCATTATTCGGGGTGGATCAACAGGTCGCATGGCCTCTAAGCCTTGCCTAGCCTGGGCCTTTTTTCACATCGAAAAAGATCGCCCAACTCATGTGATATGTAACATTTGTCATGATTCTGTTAGTAGAGGTCAAAACCTCTGCAGTTTGACAACTTCTTCCATGAATCGTCACATGAATAAATATCATAAGTCCCGGTGGGAAGCTCACCGTGCTGCAATGCCGGCTAGCGGAGCGAACCATCCACCGCCCGCCCCTTCCAGTGCATCCGCGCGCTCTTCATCTTCTAGGACTGTGGGGACAGCTGTCACACCTGTTTTTCCACGCAAAACTTCCACCACTGTAACCGCAACAGGCAGTTTGCTTGTAAGGTCGTCAGTTGGTTTGGAAGGGGAAACAAGTGAGTGTGTACAGCTCTCTCAGACATCGATAGCACCAACGTTGGATGAAGGCAACATCATGTCTCCGCCTGCACTTTCCTCACAAACCTGCATTTTTCCAGGGACACCCTACTCAACACCGTCTACACACAGCAGCCAGATCTCTGTCCCTCAGATGTGGTCAAATAAAAGGCCACTTCCTCCGACCCATGACAAAGCTAAGAGGTTGACTCTATCCCTCTGTAAGCTGTTGGCTACCGAAATGCTGCCTTTCCGCCTAGTGGACACACAGGATTTTAGAGACCTTATGTCTGTCGCTGTGCCCCAGTACCAGATGCTTAGTCGCCACTACTTCTCTAAGAAAGGTGTGCCCGCGCTACACCAGCATGTCGCACACAACATCACCGCTTCCTTGAGAAACTCTGTGTGTGAACGGGTGCATTTCACCACCGATACTTGGACCAGTAAGCATGGACAGGGACGTTACATGTCGCTGACTGGGCACTGGGTAACTATGGTGATAGATGGTGAAGGGTCTGCTGCACAAGTCTTGCCGTCCCCACGACTTGTGTGTCAATCCTCTGTCTGTCCAAGTTCCGCCACAGCTTCTGCATCCTCCACCTCATCTGGGTCCTCCACCTCCGCCCCAAGCCTGCCTGGTCAGGCCACCAGCGTTCTCACTGCGCAGAAGGAATCACGCACGCCTCATTACTATGCTGGCAGCCGAGCGCAACGGCATCAGGCGGTCTTTAGCTTGACATGTCTTGGTAATAAGAGTCACACAGCTGAGGAGTTGTGGTCAGCTCTGCGGTCCGAGTTTAATAAATGGTTGTCTCCACTCAACCTGCAGCCTGGTAAGGCCGTGTGCGACAATGCTGCAAACCTGGGTGCGGCCCTTCGCCTGGGCAAGGTGACACACGTACCTTGTATGGCTCACGTGTTGAACCTTGTCGTGCAGCAATTTTTAACACACTATCCCGGCCTAGATGGCCTTCTGAACAGGGCACGAAAACTGTCTGCTCACTTCCGGCGTTCAAGCGCCGCAGCTGAGCGACTTGCATCGCTCCAGAAGTCTTTCGGCCTGCCGGTTCATCGCCTGAAATGCGATGTGGCGACACGCTGGAATTCAACTCTACACATGTTACAGCGACTGTGGCAGCACCGCAGAGCCCTGGTGCAATACGTCATGACGTATAGCCTGGGCCAACGAGATGCAGAGGTGGGGCAGATCACCCTGATGGAGTGGTCTCAGATCAAGGACCTATGCACCCTTCTGCACAGTTTCGACATGGCGACGAATATGTTTAGCTCTGACAATGCCATTATCAGCATGACGATTCCAGTCATTTACATGCTGGAGCACACGCTAAACACTATTCGGAGTCAGGGGGTGGGACAACATGAAGGGGAGGAACTACAGGAGGATTCATATGTGCAAGGGACAACAACATCACCAAGATCCAGACGTTCATCATCACCAACGCAGCAGGCATGGGACCATGGGGAACAGGGATCGACAAGGGCGCATAGTAGCAGGCGAAATGTTGAGCAAGGTGCAGGAGAACATGAAGAAATGGAGGACGAACTGTCCATGGACATGGAAGACTCAGCGGATGAGGGAGACCTTGGTCAAATTTCAGTTGAAAGAGGTTGGGGGGAGATGTCAGAGGAAGAAAGAACGGTTAGCACCTCTATGCCACAAACACAGCGTGGACTTGGTCCGCATGGCTGCGCAAGACACATGAGTGCCTTCTTGTTGCACTACCTCCAACATGACAGTCGTATTGTCAAAATTAGAAGTGATGATGACTACTGGATTGCCACACTATTAGATCCCCGGTACAAGTCCAAATTTTGTGACATAATTCCAGCCATAGAAAGGGACGCACGTATGCAGGAGTATCAGCAGAAGCTGTTACTCGATCTTAGCTCGGCTTTTCCACCAAACAACCGTGCAGGTGCAGGGAGGGAATCTCCCAGTTGTAACTTGACAAACATGGGACGGTCTCGTCATCTTCACCAGTCTACCCGTACCAGTAGGACCGTATCTGGTGCCGGTAACAGCAATTTTATGGAATCTTTTCATAATTTTTTTAGACCCTCTTTTGCAAGGCCACCAGAGACAACAAGTCTGACACATACTCAACGGCTGGAGAGGATGATACAGGAGTATCTCCAAATGAACATCGATGCCATGACTGTGCAACTGGAGCCTTGCTCCTTTTGGGCTTCAAACATAGAAAAATGGCCAGAGCTCTCCAGTTACGCCTTGGAGATTTTGTCGTGTCCAGCTGCCAGCGTTGTCTCTGAACGTGTATTCAGTGCTGCTGGGTGTGTGCTGACAGATAAGCGCACGCGTCTGTCCAGTGACAATGTGGACAGACTGACGTTCATCAAAATGAACAAGTCATGGATCCAGAAGGAATTTACTACCCCTGTGTCATCCTGGGGAGAGTAAATGCTTGTGGATTTGGAATGTGCTTGATGCAAATCAAAACATCCTGTTTGCAACTAGGGCCCAAGTGCTGCCACTGATGGGGTGGGTGTCTGTGTGGCCCAATTTTTGGAAAAAAGGGAGACTCCGCTTGGAGTAACCCTTGCTTGCTGTGTTTTTAAAAGAAGCCAAGATGAACAGAGCTGGGATCAGGAAAGACTTTGCTACCTACCCCGGTGTCATCCTGGGGACGGATAAGAATGGCGTATTTTTGAATGTGCTTGATGCAAATCTAGCTGTGAAGTGTACAACTGGGGCACAAGTGCTGCCACTGAAGGGGTGGGTGTGTGTGGGCCCAATTTTTGGAAAAAAGGGAGACTCCGCTTGGAGTAACCCTTGCTTGCTGTGTTTTTAAAAGAAGCCAAGATGAACAGAGCTGGGATCAGGAAAGACTTTGCTACCTACCCCGGTGTCATCCTGGGGACGGATAAGAATGGCGTATTTTTGAATGTGATTGATGCAAATCAAAACATCCTGTTTGCAACTAGGGCCCAAGTGCTGCCACTGATGGGGTGGGTGTCTGTGTGGCCCAATTTTTGGAAAAAAAGGGATACTCCGCTTGGAGTAACCCTTGCTTACATTGTTTTTAAAAGAAGCCAAGATGAACAAGTCATGGATCAGCAAAGACTTTATCTACGTACCCCGGTGTCATCCTGGGGACGGATAAGAATGGCGTATTTTTGAATGTGCTTGATGCAAATCAAAACATCCTGTTTGCAACTAGGGCCCAAGTGCTGCCACTGATGGGGTGGGTGTCTGTGTGGCCCAATTTTTGGAAAAAAGGGAGACTCCGCTTGGAGTAACCCTTGCTTGCTGTGTTTTTAAAAGAAGCCAAGATGAACAGAGCTGGGATCAGGAAAGACTTTGCTACCTACCCCGGTGTCATCCTGGGGACGGATAAGAATGGCGTATTTTTGAATGTGCTTGATGCAAATCTAGCTGTGAAGTGTACAACTGGGGCACAACTGCTGCCACTGAAGGGGTGGGTGTGTGTGGGCCCAATTTTTGGAAAAAAGGGAGACTCCGCTTGGAGTAACCCTTGCTTGCTGTGTTTTTAAAAGAAGCCAAGATGAACAGAGCTGGGATCAGGAAAGACTTTGCTACCTACCCCGGTGTCATCCTGGGGACGGATAAGAATGGCGTATTTTTGAATGTGCTTGATGCAAATCAAAACATCCTGTTTGCAACTAGGGCCCAAGTGCTGCCACTGATGGGGTGGGTGTCTGTGTGGCCCAATTTTTGGAAAAAAAGGGAGACTCCGCTTGGAGTAACCCTTGCTTACATTGTTTTTAAAAGAAGCCAAGATGAACAAGTCATGGATCAGCAAAGACTTTATCTACGTACCCCGGTGTCATCCTGGGGACGGATAAGAATGGCGTATTTTTGAATGTGCTTGATGCAAATCAAAACATCCTGTTTGCAACTAGGGCCCAAGTGCTGCCACTGATGGGGTGGGTGTCTGTGTGGCCCAATTTTTGGAAAAAAGGGAGACTCCGCTTGGAGTAACCCTTGCTTGCTGTGTTTTTAAAAGAAGCCAAGATGAACAGAGCTGGGATCAGGAAAGACTTTGCTACCTACCCCGGTGTCATCCTGGGGACGGATAAGAATGGCGTATTTTTGAATGTGCTTGATGCAAATCTAGCTGTGAAGTGTACAACTGGGGCACAACTGCTGCCACTGAAGGGGTGGGTGTGTGTGGGCCCAATTTTTGGAAAAAAGGGAGACTCCGCTTGGAGTAACCCTTGCTTGCTGTGTTTTTAAAAGAAGCCAAGATGAACAGAGCTGGGATCAGGAAAGACTTTGCTACCTACCCCGGTGTCATCCTGGGGACGGATAAGAATGGCGTATTTTTGAATGTGCTTGATGCAAATCAAAACATCCTGTTTGCAACTAGGGCCCAAGTGCTGCCACTGATGGGGTGGGTGTCTGTGTGGCCCAATTTTTGGAAAAAAAGGGAGACTCCGCTTGGAGTAACCCTTGCTTACATTGTTTTTAAAAGAAGCCAAGATGAACAAGTCATGGATCAGCAAAGACTTTATCTACGTACCCCGGTGTCATCCTGGGGACGGATAAGAATGGCGTATTTTTGAATGTGCTTGATGCAAATCAAAACATCCTGTTTGCAACTAGGGCCCAAGTGCTGCCACTGATGGGGTGGGTGTCTGTGTGGCCCAATTTTTGGAAAAAAGGGAGACTCCGCTTGGAGTAACCCTTGCTTGCTGTGTTTTTAAAAGAAGCCAAGATGAACAGAGCTGGGATCAGGAAAGACTTTGCTACCTACCCCGGTGTCATCCTGGGGACGGATAAGAATGGCGTATTTTTGAATGTGCTTGATGCAAATCTAGCTGTGAAGTGTACAACTGGGGCACAACTGCTGCCACTGAAGGGGTGGGTGTGTGTGGGCCCAATTTTTGGAAAAAAGGGAGACTCCGCTTGGAGTAACCCTTGCTTGCTGTGTTTTTAAAAGAAGCCAAGATGAACAGAGCTGGGATCAGGAAAGACTTTGCTACCTACCCCGGTGTCATCCTGGGGACGGATAAGAATGGCGTATTTTTGAATGTGCTTGATGCAAATCAAAACATCCTGTTTGCAACTAGGGCCCAAGTGCTGCCACTGATGGGGTGGGTGTCTGTGTGGCCCAATTTTTGGAAAAAAAGGGAGACTCCGCTTGGAGTAACCCTTGCTTACATTGTTTTTAAAAGAAGCCAAGATGAACAAGTCATGGATCAGCAAAGACTTTATCTACGTACCCCGGTGTCATCCTGGGGACGGATAAGAATGGCGTATTTTTGAATGTGCTTGATGCAAATCAAAACATCCTGTTTGCAACTAGGGCCCAAGTGCTGCCACTGATGGGGTGGGTGTCTGTGTGGCCCAATTTTTGGAAAAAAGGGAGACTCCGCTTGGAGTAACCCTTGCTTGCTGTGTTTTTAAAAGAAGCCAAGATGAACAGAGCTGGGATCAGGAAAGACTTTGCTACCTACCCCGGTGTCATCCTGGGGACGGATAAGAATGGCGTATTTTTGAATGTGCTTGATGCAAATCAAAACATCCTGTTTGCAACTAGGGCCCAAGTGCTGCCACTGATGGGGTGGGTGTCTGTGTGGCCCAATTTTTGGAAAAAAAGGGAGACTCCGCTTGGAGTAACCCTTGCTTACATTGTTTTTAAAAGAAGCCAAGATGAACAAGTCATGGATCAGCAAAGACTTTATCTACGTACCCCGGTGTCATCCTGGGGACGGATAAGAATGGCGTATTTTTGAATGTGCTTGATGCAAATCAAAACATCCTGTTTGCAACTAGGGCCCAAGTGCTGCCACTGATGGGGTGGGTGTCTGTGTGGCCCAATTTTTGGAAAAAAGGGAGACTCCGCTTGGAGTAACCCTTGCTTGCTGTGTTTTTAAAAGAAGCCAAGATGAACAGAGCTGGGATCAGGAAAGACTTTGCTACCTACCCCGGTGTCATCCTGGGGACGGATAAGAATGGCGTATTTTTGAATGTGCTTGATGCAAATCTAGCTGTGAAGTGTACAACTGGGGCACAACTGCTGCCACTGAAGGGGTGGGTGTGTGTGGGCCCAATTTTTGGAAAAAAGGGAGACTCCGCTTGGAGTAACCCTTGCTTGCTGTGTTTTTAAAAGAAGCCAAGATGAACAGAGCTGGGATCAGGAAAGACTTTGCTACCTACCCCGGTGTCATCCTGGGGACGGATAAGAATGGCGTATTTTTGAATGTGCTTGATGCAAATCAAAACATCCTGTTTGCAACTAGGGCCCAAGTGCTGCCACTGATGGGGTGGGTGTCTGTGTGGCCCAATTTTTGGAAAAAAAGGGAGACTCCGCTTGGAGTAACCCTTGCTTACATTGTTTTTAAAAGAAGCCAAGATGAACAAGTCATGGATCAGCAAAGACTTTATCTACGTACCCCGGTGTCATCCTGGGGACGGATAAGAATGGCGTATTTTTGAATGTGCTTGATGCAAATCAAAACATCCTGTTTGCAACTAGGGCCCAAGTGCTGCCACTGATGGGGTGGGTGTCTGTGTGGCCCAATTTTTGGAAAAAAGGGAGACTCCGCTTGGAGTAACCCTTGCTTGCTGTGTTTTTAAAAGAAGCCAAGATGAACAGAGCTGGGATCAGGAAAGACTTTGCTACCTACCCCGGTGTCATCCTGGGGACGGATAAGAATGGCGTATTTTTGAATGTGCTTGATGCAAATCAAAACATCCTGTTTGCAACTAGGGCCCAAGTGCTGCCACTGATGGGGTGGGTGTCTGTGTGGCCCAATTTTTGGAAAAAAAGGGAGACTCCGCTTGGAGTAACCCTTGCTTACATTGTTTTTAAAAGAAGCCAAGATGAACAAGTCATGGATCAGCAAAGACTTTATCTACGTACCCCGGTGTCATCCTGGGGACGGATAAGAATGGCGTATTTTTGAATGTGCTTGATGCAAATCAAAACATCCTGTTTGCAACTAGGGCCCAAGTGCTGCCACTGATGGGGTGGGTGTCTGTGTGGCCCAATTTTTGGAAAAAAGGGAGACTCCGCTTGGAGTAACCCTTGCTTGCTGTGTTTTTAAAAGAAGCCAAGATGAACAGAGCTGGGATCAGGAAAGACTTTGCTACCTACCCCGGTGTCATCCTGGGGACGGATAAGAATGGCGTATTTTTGAATGTGCTTGATGCAAATCTAGCTGTGAAGTGTACAACTGGGGCACAACTGCTGCCACTGAAGGGGTGGGTGTGTGTGGGCCCAATTTTTGGAAAAAAGGGAGACTCCGCTTGGAGTAACCCTTGCTTGCTGTGTTTTTAAAAGAAGCCAAGATGAACAGAGCTGGGATCAGGAAAGACTTTGCTACCTACCCCGGTGTCATCCTGGGGACGGATAAGAATGGCGTATTTTTGAATGTGCTTGATGCAAATCAAAACATCCTGTTTGCAACTAGGGCCCAAGTGCTGCCACTGATGGGGTGGGTGTCTGTGTGGCCCAATTTTTGGAAAAAAAGGGAGACTCCGCTTGGAGTAACCCTTGCTTACATTGTTTTTAAAAGAAGCCAAGATGAACAAGTAATGGATCAGCAAAGACTTTATCTACGTACCCCGGTGTCATGCTGGGGACGGATAAGAATGGCGTATTTTTGAATGTGCTTGATGCAAATCAAAACATCCTGTTTGCAACTAGGGCCCAAGTGCTGCCACTGATGGGGTGGGTGTCTGTGTGGCCCAATTTTTGGAAAAAAGGGAGACTCCGCTTGGAGTAACCCTTGCTTGCTGTGTTTTTAAAAGAAGCCAAGATGAACAGAGCTGGGATCAGGAAAGACTTTGCTACCTACCCCGGTGTCATCCTGGGGACGGATAAGAATGGCGTATTTTTGAATGTGCTTGATGCAAATCTAGCTGTGAAGTGTACAACTGGGGCACAACTGCTGCCACTGAAGGGGTGGGTGTGTGTGGGCCCAATTTTTGGAAAAAAGGGAGACTCCGCTTGGAGTAACCCTTGCTTGCTGTGTTTTTAAAAGAAGCCAAGATGAACAGAGCTGGGATCAGGAAAGACTTTGCTACCTACCCCGGTGTCATCCTGGGGACGGATAAGAATGGCGTATTTTTGAATGTGCTTGATGCAAATCAAAACATCCTGTTTGCAACTAGGGCCCAAGTGCTGCCACTGATGGGGTGGGTGTCTGTGTGGCCCAATTTTTGGAAAAAAAGGGAGACTCCGCTTGGAGTAACCCTTGCTTACATTGTTTTTAAAAGAAGCCAAGATGAACAAGTCATGGATCAGCAAAGACTTTATCTACGTACCCCGGTGTCATCCTGGGGACGGATAAGAATGGCGTATTTTTGAATGTGCTTGATGCAAATCAAAACATCCTGTTTGCAACTAGGGCCCAAGTGCTGCCACTGATGGGGTGGGTGTCTGTGTGGCCCAATTTTTGGAAAAAAGGGAGACTCCGCTTGGAGTAACCCTTGCTTGCTGTGTTTTTAAAAGAAGCCAAGATGAACAGAGCTGGGATCAGGAAAGACTTTGCTACCTACCCCGGTGTCATCCTGGGGACGGATAAGAATGGCGTATTTTTGAATGTGCTTGATGCAAATCTAGCTGTGAAGTGTACAACTGGGGCACAACTGCTGCCACTGAAGGGGTGGGTGTGTGTGGGCCCAATTTTTGAAAAAAGGGAGACTCCGCTTGGAGTAACCCTTGCTTGCTGTGTTTTTAAAAGAAGCCAAGATGAACAGAGCTGGGATCAGGAAAGACTTTGCTACCTACCCCGGTGTCATCCTGGGGACGGATAAGAATGGCGTATTTTTGAATGTGCTTGATGCAAATCAAAACATCCTGTTTGCAACTAGGGCCCAAGTGCTGCCACTGATGGGGTGGGTGTCTGTGTGGCCCAATTTTTGGAAAAAAAGGGAGACTCCGCTTGGAGTAACCCTTGCTTGCTGTGTTTTTAAAAGAAGCCAAGATGAACAGAGCTGGGATCAGGAAAGACTTTGCTACCTACCCCGGTGTCATCCTGGGGACGGATAAGAATGGCGTATTTTTGAATGTGCTTGATGCAAATCAAAACATCCTGTTTGCAACTAGGGCCCAAGTGCTGCCACTGATGGGGTGGGTGTCTGTGTGGCCCAATTTTTGGAAAAAAAGGGAGACTCCGCTTGGAGTAACCCTTGCTTACATTGTTTTTAAAAGAAGCCAAGATGAACAAGTCATGGATCAGCAAAGACTTTATCTACGTACCCCGGTGTCATCCTGGGGACGGATAAGAATGGCGTATTTTTGAATGTGCTTGATGCAAATCAAAACATCCTGTTTGCAACTAGGGCCCAAGTGCTGCCACTGATGGGGTGGGTGTCTGTGTGGCCCAATTTTTGGAAAAAAGGGAGACTCCGCTTGGAGTAACCCTTGCTTGCTGTGTTTTTAAAAGAAGCCAAGATGAACACAGCTGGGATCAGGAAAGACTTTGCTACCTACCCCGGTGTCATCCTGGGGACGGATAAGAATGGCGTATTTTTGAATGTGCTTGATGCAAATCAAAACATCCTGTTTGCAACTAGGGCCCAAGTGCTGCCACTGATGGGGTGGGTGTCTGTGTGGCCCAATTTTTGGAAAAAAAGGGAGACTCCGCTTGGAGTAACCCTTGCTTACATTGTTTTTAAAAGAAGCCAAGATGAACAAGTCATGGATCAGCAAAGACTTTATCTACGTACCCCGGTGTCATCCTGGGGACGGATAAGAATGGCGTATTTTTGAATGTGCTTGATGCAAATCAAAACATCCTGTTTGCAACTAGGGCCCAAGTGCTGCCACTGATGGGGTGGGTGTCTGTGTGGCCCAATTTTTGGAAAAAAGGGAGACTCCGCTTGGAGTAACCCTTGCTTGCTGTGTTTTTAAAAGAAGCCAAGATGAACAGAGCTGGGATCAGGAAAGACTTTGCTACCTACCCCGGTGTCATCCTGGGGACGGATAAGAATGGCGTATTTTTGAATGTGCTTGATGCAAATCTAGCTGTGAAGTGTACAACTGGGGCACAACTGCTGCCACTGAAGGGGTGGGTGTGTGTGGGCCCAATTTTTGGAAAAAAGGGAGACTCCGCTTGGAGTAACCCTTGCTTGCTGTGTTTTTAAAAGAAGCCAAGATGAACAGAGCTGGGATCAGGAAAGACTTTGCTACCTACCCCGGTGTCATCCTGGGGACGGATAAGAATGGCGTATTTTTGAATGTGCTTGATGCAAATCAAAACATCCTGTTTGCAACTAGGGCCCAAGTGCTGCCACTGATGGGGTGGGTGTCTGTGTGGCCCAATTTTTGGAAAAAAAGGGAGACTCCGCTTGGAGTAACCCTTGCTTACATTGTTTTTAAAAGAAGCCAAGATGAACAAGTCATGGATCAGCAAAGACTTTATCTACGTACCCCGGTGTCATCCTGGGGACGGATAAGAATGGCGTATTTTTGAATGTGCTTGATGCAAATGTAGCTGTGAAGTGTACAACTAGGGCACAACTGCTGCCACTGAAGGGGTGGGTGTGTGTGGGGCCCAATTTTTGGAAAAAAGGGAGACTCCGCTTGGAGTAACCCTTGATTGCTGTGTTTTTTATAAATGATCCAAGCTGCACAGAGCTGGGATCAGGAAAGACTTAGCTACCTACCCCGGTGTCATCCTGGGGACGGTTAATTATGGCGTATTTTTGAATGTGCTTGATGCAAATCTAGCTGTGAAGTGTACAACTGGGGCACAAGTGCTGCCACTGAAGGGGTGGGTGTGTGTGTGGCCCAATTTTTGGAAAAAAGGGAGACTCCGCTTGGAGTCACCTTGCGGTGTTTTACATGATTTTAGAAGGGCGTGCCATGCCTATATCTGTGTGTCCTCCTCTTTTTCCTTGTCCAGCTGTTTTGTTTTCGCATGAGTATATGTCCTTGTCACTTTCCAATGTGTTTGAGTTGTTTGTCACCTTTAGGACACCTTTGAGGGTGTTTTCTAGGTGTTTTTCTGTGTTTGTGATTGCCTGCCATTGTTTCCTATGCAGTTCGAGTTCGGTTCGTCGAACGTTCGACGAACCGAACTCGAACGGGAGGTCCGTTCGGCGAACCAACCTCGAGCCGAACCGCGACCGGTTCGCTCATCTCTAGTAACAACACGATTTTCTTCCAAAGAGATCTTCAAATCAAGGAAGTCCACAGAGATAGTTGAGATATTTGATGAGAGCCTGATATGCCACGGATTGTCGTTGAGCTGAGCGATGAATTTTTCACAGGACGGACGTTCACCTGTCCAGAAAAACAAGACATCGTCGATGTATCTGTACCATTTTGCCACATTGCGCTGAAAAGGGGCGGTGAGTGCCATATGTGTCCCCTCCCACCAACCCAAAAATAGGTTGGCATAGGAGGGGGCACAACGGGCACCCATCGTGGTCCCAGAAACCTGCTTATAGAAAACACGATCAAATACAAAAAAGCTATTCTGTAGGACTAGTTGTAACAAATCCAAAAGAAAGGAATCATGCTTTCTATCACCTGTTGACCGTTGATGAAAGAAGTAGGTGACCGACTGGATGCCCAAATCATGTTCAATGCAGGTGTACAATGACTCAACGTCCATGGTGACAACAGAGTACCAGCATGCAGTTCCACTTGCTCCAATTGGGTAATAAGATGTGATGAGTCCTTGATGTAAGAGTCAAGGGCGAAAACATAAGGCTGCAGGTAAAAGTCCAGGTAAACACAAGCACGTTCATACAGGCCCCCTATGGCCGAGATTATTGGCCTACCAGGTGGGTCCACCAAGAACTTGTGGACCTTGGGGAGCATATAGAACGTGGGGGTGATAGGAAAACGTGTTGTGAGAAAATCTTTTTCACGCTTGGAGATGATACCCATATCAAAGGCTCGGCCCAAAAGTCTATTCAAACATTCTTTATAGGAATCGGTGGGATCCGAGGGAAGAATTGCGTAGAAAGTTGAATTCTTAAGCTGCCTATGCGCTTCCCTGGTATACAAGTCAACTTGCCACAACACCACGTTTCCTCCCTTGTCCGCTTCTCGAACAATAAAAGTATTGTTCTTTTTAAGACCGGACAAAGCTCTCTGTTCTGCAGCAGTGAGATTGTTCTGTTGAAAGGGAACAGACTTAAGTTTTTGTATGTCACGACATCAGGGGGGCTGCCGAATCAAACATAACGCAAACAATGGCTTCCAACGTCCAACAGAGTGACGAGGCACAACAACAAGAAGAAATGGTGACAGAACAGGGTGCAGTATGTGCTGATTCAGAAGTTGTCCCACAAGGTAACTTATAGATTATCAATCTGACTGATTATCCTCTTTCTGACGATGAAGTGAGCCTTTTGTCCAAAGGCCTCTCTTTTTCGCCTACTAAAATACTGGACAAATTTGAGCTCACTAAAGACGTATACCTTTTCTGCAGGCAATTGGTTTTTAAACTTTTGTACCATCAACCAGGGGTCATCGATGCTTTGCCTGCGGAGGATAGACAAGTGTTCCGAGACCTGTTGGATCTTTTGGAAGAAAGTGGGAATCCTGGAGGTAAGAAGATTCCGTTTACATCACGTATCTCGTCCCAAGCCACACCCTCATTCTCTCTGTTCCCGGCAGTGCAAATCTTCTATGAGACCATGTGTCGTGACATACAAAAACTTAAGTCTGTTCCCTTTCAACAGAACAATCTCACTGCTGCAGAACAGAGAGCTTTGTCCGGTCTTAAAAAGAACAATACTTTTATTGTTCGAGAAGCGGACAAGGGAGGAAATGTGGTGTTGTGGCCTGTTGACTTGTATACCAGGGAAGCGCATAGGCAGCTTAAGAATTCAACTTTCTACGCAATTCTTTCCTCAGATCCCACCGATTCCTATAAAGAATGTTTGGATAGACTTTTGGGCCGAGCCTTTGATTTGGGTATCATCTCCAAGCGGGAAAGAGATTTTCTCACAACACGTTTTCCTATCACCCCCACGTTCTATATGCTCCCCAAGGTCCACAAGTCCTTGGTGGATCCACCTGGTAGGCCAATAATCTCGGGCATAGGGGGCCTGTATGAAAGTGCTTGTGTTTACCTGGACTTTTACCTGCAGCTTTATGTTTTCGCCCTTGACTCTTACATCAGGGACTCATCACATCTTATTACCCAATTGGAGCAAGTGGAACTGCATGCTGGTACTCTGTTGGCCACCATGGATGTTGAATCATTGTACACCTGCATTGAACATGATTTGGGCATCCAGGCGGTCACCTACTTCTTTGATCAACGGTCAACAGGTGATAGAAAGCATGATTCCTTTCTTTTGGATCTGTTACAACTAGTCCTACAGAATAGCTTTTTTGTATTTGATCGTGTTTTCTATAACCAGGTTTCTGGGACCGCGATGGGTGCCCGTTGTGCCCCCTCCTATGCCAACCTATTTTTGGATTGTGGGAGGGGACACATGTGTCACTCACCGCCCCTTTTCAGCGCAATGTGGCAAAATGGTACAGATACATCGACGATGTCTTGTTTTTCTGGACAGGTGACCGTCCGTCCTGTGAAAAATTCATCGCTCAGCTCAACGACAATCCGTGTCATATCAGGCTCTCATCAAATATCTCAACTATCTCTGTGGACTTCCTTGATTTGAAGATCTCTTTGGAAGAAAATCGTGTTGTTAGCTCTCTTTTCCGGAAACAGACTGCGACCAATAGTGTATTACACTATACATCTTTTCACCCTAGGCATGTGCGTGATGGCATACCCAAGGGCCAATTCCTTCGGGTACGCCGTAACTGTACCAATCTTACCACCTTCAGGAATGAAGCACAGGATCTTACCACACGCTTTCTTACAAGAGGGTATCCACGTAAGGTGGCCTCTAAAGCTTTTCAGCACTCTGCCAATATCCCAAGGTCCGACACCTTTCGGGGCAAACAACGTAGTGAGCCATGTACCATCAATCTTATAACTGCGTATAACAACCATTGGGATAAGATTTGGCGAATATTTGAGAAAAATTGGGACATTCTGCTCAGTGAGCCCAGGTTGGTTCCATTCATTAGTACTCGCCCCAAGCTCACTGCAAAACGGGCTAGAAATTTAAAAGATATTCTTTCTTCTAGCCATTTTCAAAGACCCACTACTTCTTTGGGTCGAGTGCATAAATTGTTCGGTTCCTTTCCTTGTGGAGACTTTACCATCTGCCCCTTTATGGCTGCTAAGAGATGTATTGAAATTTCTATCTTTCCAGGGACTAAAACAACTAAATTATATTCCAATTGTCGGATGAAGAATGTGGTTTATCTCCTTCTATGTGGCTGTCCAAAATTATATGTTGGACAGACCACTCATGAATTGCGACGGCGGATACAGCATCACTTCTCGGACATTGGACGGGCGAAGAAAGATCAAGCCCAAGGTAAGCCCATCACATCCGTGGCCAAACATTTTTTAGATTTGCATAACAGTTCTCTTCGGGGTGTCCAGATTTTGGTGTTGGAATCCGTGTCCTCTAACATTCGTGGGGGTAGACTATCAGATGAACTACTAAGAAGAGAGGCAAGATGGATTTACCAACTACGGAGCCTCTCTCCTAATGGACTCAACGAGGAACTTCTGTTTACAGGTTTCTACAAGAAATGAAAATGCTCACTGAATCTTCTTGACCTTCTCCAGCCAGCACTATTGACGATGGTCCTTATATTTTATCCCACTATTGGGCCTCTGTCCATGCTGCTGCCCTGTTTAGGCATTTGTGTTCAGTCCCGGAGGGGTTTACACTCTTCAATTGGATGGGTTTCCCTCGCCCTTTTTGGGGTGGACGGTTCGTCTTTTGTGTGTTGTCTTTGGTTTTCCTCTTGCCGTTGTTGTTTTTTTTGTTTTTTGTATGTTTACTGATCCACTAAATTTTTCAGATGAATATATTTGAAGACTTGTCTGAACCAATATGGCAGATTGTTGGATTGTCCAAGGATTGAACATCTACAGACTTGAGAAGAAGACCGTATAACCACTTGGGGGCACACTTGCATCTTAAGAAGAAATGGACCGAACCTCTACGCATAATTGTTTGACTGTCCCATATGTAGGACCTCTACAATCATACCTTTTTGTCTGATTGTTTATATTAGTGCTGATAACTTTCTAACTGTTTGGTGGTGATTATACCTTAAGGGAATAACGGATTAAAGATGCCCGTCCTTTGCATATGTATGAATTGTCAACTATGTCAGCTTATAAGTCCGTATTGTTTGTCCGGGGTATTTTGACATACGTTTTCCTAGTCTTACTTTGGGGATACTCTCAGCCCTGACTTGTGCTCCCTTCCCTCCTTCTTTCCTCCCTCTTCCCCTTATTGCCACGTGGCCCAGTCTATATGGACCTTTTTTGGGTAATGAATGTCTGTGGTGGCTGCCTTCCTGGGACTATATGTGTATTTTTTTGGAGTGCAAGCCTGCTTGCAACTGCATGTAGGATGGTACATATTTGCATTTATGCATATGTGTGTATATATACATATATGTGTAGGTCTATGGGCGTGTGTCCATGTATATATATTTGTATGTATGCACCTTTTTCATCTGGTTCCATTAACATCTTATGTGATTTTTCAGCACAGAATAAAACGTGTTGACATGTGATATTTTGTAACACATGTCATGTTTGTTTCATGTACTTATGTATTTTTGTATGACTGGCACAGTGCCTTTAATAGCTGAAATAAGGTTGTCATATTAGTGTAGCTTTCTGTATATCACTGACTGCTATGTTGAAACCTACCTATATGGACCCACTGCACCTAGTCTCATATAACATTGCAGCTCACTGCGCGTGCGTTATCTGTGCTATTTCATATATAGCGCTGTAGCTTCCTGCGCAAGCGTAATGGCTCCTTATTTCAGTCTTCTATGGCTTCTAGCGCTTTTAGCCTACTGCGCATGCGCATACTACGTAAATTGCGCATCTAGTGGGATTCTTCATACCGATCGTTACTACAGGTATCTTCCTAACGCATGCGCACATGCGATCCTGCATGGCATTGTTTACTCATGTGACTGGGATCACGTGGCAATATGGCAGCCTCCACCGGGCGTCCTCCGTCTCCATGGCACTTTCTCTTGACCTCATTTCCACATGCTGGTAGGCAATTTTGTAATTACGCTGTAGCATAAAAAGGCGCGTTGTTTTCAACACCACACATTTCCCCTGAGGAAGCTACACCTTGTCTGTAGCGATACGCGTGGGGATGGTACCTCATCCCTCCATGCCATGCCTTTACCCCCCTGTGTGTCCATCTGTAGGTAGTATTGGCCTCTCTATTTGTGCTTAGCACTATATTTATTACTGCTGATATTGTTATGTGCTATTACTATTGTGCATTGCCAATCTAGCCTGGTTTTGACTGAGGCATGTCAGCTTGACACTTGTCTATCATTTATCTGTTATGCTGACTGTCCTGGTCCATGGACACTGCTTATATATTTATTTCATTATTCCATTTTAAGTGGGGTTCTGGCTCTTTGAGGGTTTGAGGTTGTCTTTGGGTGTCATACCATTGGCACCCTCAGTGTGTGTTCTCTTAAGCTGTATGCTTTTTAATTGTTTTTATTTACATGTGGTATTTGTGTCTATGTATAAATAAAGATATTTTTGTACATTATTTATCTGGTGATCCCACTTTTTTGCACATTCCTTCTCCTTGGTTTTGCTTCAGATCTCTCTAATGTGCTAAGTGGTTTAGATCCCCCTATAGTATCTATTTATTTATCATTTGGTGCCCTCCCTCTTTTGTCATTAAACATTCAGACTATAAGACGCACCCCCCACTTTCCCCCAACATTTAAGGGGAAAAAAAGTGCGTCTTATAGTCTGAAAAATACAGTAACCTTTTTTAAAGCGACCCCCAGGGTCACGGAACCGGGCAACGGCCACCCATTGAACTGTCCCCATACACATATGGCCCGGGACCGAGTACCCCATAGCCCTGGTGCGAGTCAGCTTTCTTGGCGTCACAAACAGGATTGGACTAGACCCGTTAATGCCGGGTGACGTGCGCCTTATGGATTGTTTTTGTGAGTTGTGCAACTGTCGCCATTGTGTGTGAAAAAGTGACTGCACCATCGCTGTGGAGAAAAGCGCATGAAAGGAAGCTCCGCCCCTTGGAGTCACCAAGCAATGTGAGAGTGAAACTGATGCAGGGTACTGGAGCCCTGCAGCAGAATGCTTCCGGAAAGGAGAGGAAAAGTGCACCAGGTCGATCTGAAAGGTGGACTGCTGAGGGGCTGGAAGAAGAGGTCCGGGGGCGGTGCTGTGTCATGCGGGCACAGCAGCTCTAGCAGATAGAGGAGTGAAAAACCGGTATGATGGAGGTGGTGGCGCGACCATGTGGGCCCATGAGAACTGGGCGCAGTTTGCCCAGGTCACACTGACCTGTTTACCGGAATCCACCCTCAACCAGGCTGTGCTGACACCTGACCTGGCCAGACGAGACCAGGCCGCATCACAGCCAGCACTTCCAGTTACCAAGAAAAATTAAAGTCATGCATGCTGCATAAGTGTTTTAGTTTTACAGCTTGCAATTGGACTTGATTACCAGAATGTTGAAATGTTGATATTTGCTCTCGAAAGAGAAATGTTTACAGTTATTGAGCATAATTTTCTGGTATGCACTGCGTTTTTGTATTTGCAGCCTTGGAGTGCTGCTTTTTGCTGCCGGAGAATGTAGCACCCTGAGGCTCTGGTCACTACAGGGTACTGCAACTGAGTTAAGGAGCAATATCTATCTGGGGTAAGTGAAAGGTGGTTTGCTGGTGCTCACACCAAACACATTACACATGCAGTTAGGTGCCTTCCCCACAGGGGGAAGTGGACTAGTGTGGACAGGGAAAGTTAGCCATCCAGTAGTATGGGACTTCCGGGTCACCAGGACAACCACTGGGGGGAGGGTGCCATATGGGGTATAAGAGGAGGTAGCCATGACACATAGCAAGCTTTCTGAAGGGACATCCCATGAGACCAGATTGGGTGCAGGAAAGCACCAGTGCTAGTGGGACTTCAGACATATGATCTTTCTGTTGCGGGACCTGGGGCTTGGAAGCAGGAGCTCAGCCCAGGTTCCTTCTGCTGATCGCTGCATTGCGAGGACAAACAGGACATTTAAACTCACACTGATAACCACTTGGAACTTGCACCGGATAACCACAGACTTACCAGCAGTGAACCAGCACACTCTTGGGCAATCTCCTAACCAGTGAGTAAAAGACCTTGAACCGGAGCTCTTGCCTCGTTCTCATTATTTACCGGCGACGCCATCCCACACTCTGGTGCCTACGGCTCACTAACTGCATCACCTACCCCCTGGGGCCCCGACCCAACTTGCGGAGGGCCCAACATCCAGGCTGCCATCAACATCAGTCCCAGCGGAGAGACTGTGCAGCAGCGGTTCTACATCCATAACCGCAACCCACAAGTGGCGTCACAACATAAACTTTATTAAATATTCCCCTGTATATAACCCCGTTTAAAGTGACCCCCAGTGAACTGTCCCGCATAGACATATGGCCCGGGACCGAGTACCCCATAGCCCTGGGGCGAGTCATATGCACTGATAGTATATTGTTATTTTATTCAAGCACATGACTAAAGTCTAGAATTCACAGAAAGGGTTGGCCATCATCACTGTTATCTCATGGTGACATATCAGCAAAACTTAAATCTGAACTGTAAGCTAATGTGATGGCCTTTGTACCAGTGCTGATGTGTAGGCCTACTGCAGCGTGCCACCCATAGGATGATGTGAACTGCCCCAGACCTTCGCTGTAATTGACACCACTGCTACTTTTCTTCCCTTGTCAAATTTTGTACCATTAAGAGTTTTGCACCCAGGGCAACCACCCTGTGCCCTCCACCATGCTGCACCATTGATTTATGGTATATAAGGCCCTGTGTTTACCTAACAAGTATCCATTAATTTCATCTTAACTGAAGCCAACACCTTCCTACAATTTTCTTTTTATCCTAACCCATTTTTCGTCATGTCCTTTGTTAAAGGTCTGTGTCACCAAGCCACATGGTTGATTGGATGGGATTATTGTGTCCGTGATAGTTCTGGTCTGTGGTTAATACACGCTTGAGACATTATGACTGAGCTCCAATTGTATTATCTGGTAACTGTATAAACTTATTTATCCAGTGCCATAATATTCTAAAACGTATGGGGTTAGTATATTGTAAGTACTTTATATGTACATTTCTTTATAATTGTCAATGTGGAATATAATTCCATGTTCTATGTGTTCGTGCGTGAAAATCTTTTTTCTATTAATGATACACATACTGCAGGCATCACTATTGCTATATAGCAAAACACAATGTATCACAACAGTTTCTTACTACAGTATCCGCTGTATTGTGGGATTTTCACATGGTTGTGATAAGTAAGAAAGCACAAATGTTACATGAGTTGTAGTTAATACCATTCTATCACATAATCATTTATGCTTCCTTCCTTTACCCAGAATAGTCAATATTTTTTGCAGAGCAATTTATTGGAAACTGCTAATGGCATGCTAATGAACTGTTCAGTAGGTTTCCCATCCTTGCTATATTTTCATGTTTTATTAATATAGTATGTGTAGGTGGAAAGTGCATATACAAAATAGTTCAATTCCCAATGCAAATTTTGTGCCATTTCCAATAAAATAATAAAAAAATAAAAATAAATAGCTCAACACTACTAATATCAAGTGGTTACTCTAAATTCTACAAATAAAATGTCCCTTTTAATGTCTACTGCAGGCTTTTATTTATTCATCTTCATAACAAGTGTACTTAGTAAAGCTCCTTTGGCTGTTATGATCTGCTGCAGACGTGATGCATAGTTAGATACCAGCTTACGGCAGCTGTCACCCGTATGTCACGGGTGACAGACAGTCATGTAGTTTCTGGCAATAGAAGGTCACAGTGTTTGGCTGCACAAAATGCTCCCTGACTTTCTATTATTCCTGCTGCTAGCATTCGTTGCACTAGGTAGCTTTCCTGCTTGGTTTTTATCTCTTCTGTTTTAGGACCCAGCAGAGCATTCCTTGTGTCCAGCTGCTGATTATCAGTATTCCCCTTGTGCTTAAATACTCTCTTCTTCCCTAGACTTGTGCTGGTGATATTATTCAGTTCATTCAAGCTCTGGTTGCAAGCAGGCAACTTGTACTCAGCTGTGCTGTTATTTTGCTGAACTTTTACCTGAGTCATCTAATGATAAGTAGCTCATGCATTTTCCCCCGTGTGTTTCTTTTTTAATGTTAGTGGGGTTGACGAAGAACTCATCCCATCCATTCCCTATTTAGGGCCCACTACTAGGGATACGTAGGTTAAGGTATCCGGCTTGGTGCATAGGTGCAGAACCTATCTACGGTTGTGAGGAACCCCAGGACCAGTGGTAGGTTTGGTCAAAGGTCACCATCTCCCCCTTCCCTAGACAAATGATTTTCCTTGCCTGTTGCTGTTTGCTTAGTACTTGCCCATAACTAACATTACAGTAGCATTTCCCCATGGGTAAGAACCTAAAATTCACAAATATTCTTGGGTTGTGAAAATTTGTCGGCAGCAGGCACTAAAGGGTACTTTACATGCTGCGACATCGCTAGCGATCTCGTTAGCGATGTGAAATTCTAGATCGCAAGTGAGATCTTTTGAGATCGCACATGCGTAAATGACCTATGTGCGATCTCGAAAGATCGCACTTGCGATCTAGAATTTCACATCGCTAACGAGATCGCTAGCGATGTTGCAGAATGTAAAGTACCTTTAAGGCTTGCACAGTAAAGCGGGCTTTACACGCTGCGACATCGCTAATGCAGAGTCGTTGGGGTCACGGAATTTGTGACGCACATCCGGCTGCATTAGCGATGCCGTTGCGTGTGACACCGATAAGCGATTTTGCATCGTTGCAAAAACATGCAAAATCGCTAATCGGCGACATGGGGGTCCATTCTTAAAAATCGTTACTGCAGCAGTAACGAAGTTGTTCCTCGTTCCTGCGGCAGCACACATCGCTGCGTGTGACGCCGCAGGAACGAGGAAGCTCCCCTTACCTGCCTCCCGGCCGCTATGTGGAAGGAAGGAGGTGGGCGGGATGTTACGTCCCGCTCATCTCCGCCCCTCCGCTGCTATTGGGCGGCGGTTCAGTGACGTTTCAGTGACGTCGCTGTGACGCCGCACGGACCGCCCCCTTAGAAAAGAGGCGGTTCACAGGTCACAGCGACGTCGCCAGACAGGTATGTATGTGTGACGGCTCTGGGCGATGTTGTGCGGCACGGGCAGCGATATGCCCGTGTCGCGCAACAGATGGGGGCGGGTACCCACACTAGCGATATCGGGACCGATATCGCAGTGTATAAAGTAGCCTTTAGACACTTGGTAAACACTGAATGTCTCCATGCCCTAACTCCAAGATGTACATTTCTACTGACCCAAATGCACAAGAAAAATCAGCTCCATTATGCTCAAAACCATATAAAAAAGTCACAGAAGGTTTCAGATTCTGTACTATTGAGAGATTAAACAAAATTTAAACTTGTTGTGTCTATAGCTCAGAGGTTTGTCTGGATTAAGAAGAGTCAAGCATATGCTGTAAAGAACAATCTGCTTCTAGTGAAGCATGGCGGTAGCTCCCTAACATTCTGTTGCTGTTTTGCTTCCTCTGGCATGGGAAACCTGCAGCAAGGGGAAGGGAAGGTGGATTCAATGAAGTAACAAAAAATCCTAGGAGAAAATGTTATATTGGACCTTCCAGCAGCACTGTGATCCTAAGCATACATCAAAGTCCACCAAAACTCACCTTCAGGAGAAGTTCTGGCTCACCTTCAGGAGAAGTTCTGGAAGACTCTGGAGTGGCCATCAGTTAATTAACTTCAACCCCTTAGAAAATCTTTGGAGGGATTTGAAGAATACACCATACAAACTCAAGAATATTAGTGCATTAGAGACCATTGCCCATGAGAAATGGGCTTTGAGTAGTGGTGAGTAGAGATGGGCGTGCACTAAAGTTCTCGGGTGCTTGGTACTCAAGTCGAGCAGGTTAGATACCCTGAAGTGCTCTACTTGAGTAACTAGTATAATGGAGGTCAATGATTGGAAGTTTGGCTCTCCAACCACATACAGCCAGCCATATACAGAGCATTTCCAAGGGCTGCGAGGGCGTTTTTATTTATCTTTTGACACACTACATCCGAAAAAGTTGTTTCAATCCCAGTGAGAGCCATTCAGAGACTGTGAATTTCTCTCACTGGGGTGACTACAAACATCATGCAGTGAAGCAAACCTGTGCTTTGTGGTCATTGTTTTACAGACGACACATTCAAGCACCAGTGATACTCGGCCGAGCTCCGTAAGTACATGAGCATCCTGATACTCGATTGAGTACCAAACAGCGGCGAGCACACTCACTCAACACTAGTGATGAGCGAGCACTACCATGCTTGGGTGCTTGGTACTCATAACGAGCACTTTGGCATTCAGACGGGTTTGAGTCATATACCGAGTATGATGGAAATTCAATGGGGAACTCGAGCATTTCTCCAGAAAATATTCCAGAAAAATGCTCAAATTAACTTCCATTATACTCCGTATATGACTCAAGCCTGCCTGAGCGTCAAAATACTTGTTATGAATACTGAGCACCCAAGCATGGTAATGACCACTCATCCCTAGCTATGAGTTCTCAGGAAGCTGATGTCTGGCTATGCATCAGGTTTTGCAGCAGCTCCCTAGTGTTAAAGACACAAGGATTTGAATAATTCTGATATTGGAATAATTATTAAGGCTATGCTCACAAACTGCATATTTTTTTCTGAGTGCATCTTGACTGCATCTTTTTCCTGTGGTCTCAGAAAATGCAGCTTGTGGCCCAAAAAACACATGATCTTTTGCCACGTTTTTGCCGCATTTTTGGTAATGCGTTTTTTAATGGAGAAATAAAATATGATAGAAAAATATAATTGATAGATAACTAGAATAGTAGAGGATAGATAGATAAAGAATAGATAGATAATAGATAGGTAGATAATAGATAGATTACAGATAATATATAGATAATAGAAAACATATAGAATAGATAATAAGAAAGAAAATATATAACAGATAGAAAGAAATAACAGAATAGCTTGATAGAGGGATAACTAGCTTGGCCAGCTATATATTTTTTTTTTAAATGACATGTGTCCCCCCATTTTTTATACCCAACACAGGAACAGCAGCAGTTGTGGGCTACCCTCAGCTGTGTGCTGTACCTTGGCTGGTTATGAAAAATAGAGGGGATCCCATGCTTTTTTTAATTATTTGATTTAAAAAAAAAAAAAAGTGGGGTCCCTCCATTTTTTTTAATAAAAAAAGCCAAAAGGTACAACAGACAACTGGGGGCTGATATTACTAGGGTGTAAAGGAACATTGTTATTTGGCCCTTTCCAGCATAACAATAGCAGCCCACAGCCATCCCAGAAGTGGCACATACACTGTGAGCTTCAGATATGTAGTAGTGCTGGAAGCGTCGTGGGACTTCGTGTGGATTACATTGGACCTGGAGAATTGTGTTAGGGTTAATAAAGTGATGAAAGAGGGTGTTTTTTTTGTCTTTTATTCCAAATAAAGCATTATTTTGGTATTTGTGTTTATTCAATTTCACTTACAGATTAGTGATGGGGGTGTCTCGGGTAGATGCCTGCCATTACTAATCTAGGACTTTGTAACAATTATAATGGATTACTCAGGAATCTGTTTGCGTGGAGCAATGACACAACTGAACCCAGTTTATAGGTGATAAAGTTTATATTGTAACACACGTGATAAACAAACAAGTAGCAGAGCAATTTGCAAGTGTCCAAAAAACAAGTAGCAGAGCAATTTGCAAGTGTCCAAAAAACAAGTAGTAGAGTAAGCCAGCTTACATGAAAAGAAGGCAGATCAGGCAAGAACCGCAGCAGGGGCTAGGCATTAGAAGCAGGAAGCAGCAGGAGGGCAGAAGTTGGTAGAACCTCTGATGAGCAGCAACAGGCGAGTCACACAGACTTTGCTAGGGTAGATGGAGAAACTTGAGACACCACAAGGAGGAAACCAGGCAGAATACTCAAACAGAGGACTGGAGGCTAGACTGGGGATTAAAAGGGCAGGAGGACTAAAAACACTTGGGGAGGAATGAAGAAGAGGATGCCATCTTAGAAGAGGGCAAAAGCGCCCAAAAGGTAATCAGAATAACCGGAGTCCTGACAGACTTAGTGGCAGCTACTGGGTGCCATTAACTTCTGATTACCCCGATTGCCACTGTATCAGGGCAATCGGGATGAGCCAGGTAAAGTCCCGGTACTGTCGCATCTAATGGATGCGGCAATTCTGGCCAGCTGCTGGCTGATATTTTTAGGCTTGGGGGCTCCCAATAACGTGGGTCTCCCCAGCCTGAGAATACCAGCCTTCAGATGTGAGGCTTTATCTTGGTTGGGTATCAAAAATGGGGGGGACCGCATGCCGATTTTTTAAAAATGTATTTATTTATTGTACTGTACGATATAGACCTGTCCTCCGGGTGCTGTGATTGGTTGTAGTCAGACAGCTGTTACTCAGCATGGGGGCACGTCTGACTGCAACAAATCACATCAACCAGTGGGCGGGGGAAGCAGTGCATATTCATTGATGTAATGAGCAGCTCGGGAAGTGAATGACCGGCCAGGGGAGCAGTGTGACAGCCGTGCCGGTGATTCGGTAAGTATGAAGTGCTTGCTCCTACCCCTTTGCACCAGATTCTGTTCCCCATTGACTTCATGGGAACCGGCATCTAGCCAGATACTGTCACGCTCCCCGGGTCCTCGGCTCCCCTCCCCGGGTCCTCAGCTCCGCTCCCCGGCTCACCTGCCACGCTCCCCTCGTCCCAGCCTCCGGTGCCCGTCCTCCATAGGTCCTCTGGTCGCCGATCCCGGCGTCCGACATCTTCCCAGGCCCTGGCCGGCTCTCCTGCGTCCTCCTCGCAGCCTCCTTCCCTGGCTTCTGGCACCCGGGCCGCGCGCATGCGCATTAGGGCACGCGCGCGGTCACTGACCCTTTCTTAAAGGGCCAGCGTCCAGTAACAGGAAATGAGGTTAGTCAGGTTCAGGGTATAAAGGGGGTTCTTGTCCAAGGGGGCGGGGCCTGATCTTCGTGTTCCCTGAGCTAGGAGTCAGGTCTCCTGGTGTTTATGTGCCTGTACTCACCTATCTCTCTTTGTAGAGCCGTACCTGCCTCGCCATCCAGTCTGCCGTATCCCGAACCCCGCACGCTGTCCGTCTGCCATCCGACAGCACCTGCCATCTCGGATCCCTGCGGTGACCCGTCATCTTGCTCCAGAGGTTCCGGACTCCGCCTGATATCATCTCGGCCTCCGAACCTGAGCTACGTCACCAAGACTACCTTCTGTGACTCCGTGGTCCCAGGGACTCCTCCGCTGTCTTCACTTGCACGGACTATCCTGCTGCCCTTCAGTGCTTCAGCTGCCGGACTCCCTACCTCCATCTTAGAGTTCGGTCCAGTGGATCCACCTCCTGGGTCTGCCCGACCGCCCGGCCGTGACAGATACCAGGGATCAATCCCACTCGGACCTTGAATCAGCCATAAAAAGATGCACTGTGCGGACAGCAAAATAGAAATCTCATACACTTTGCTGGGAGAAGGAAATGCATGCATTTAGGTGCATCTTTGTGACATCAAAAATCCACCAAAAACGCAGTAAAGGATGCATCGTGTGAACATAGCCTTACTTTAGGTTGTGATCAGCTATTTAAATTGTGCTTGTTTAATTGGTTTATTGCAAACTGCAGAAAAGTTTATTAGCGACATATACTAGCTATTTTCCATTGTGGGTTTAATTATTTTGATTGCAGATAGATATAGATACTTTTTTCAGCTTTTTATGTGGTTTTTTAATTATATGTCAGAGAACAAAATTAATTTGCAACTGTAAATACAATTCTACCCTATTGTAACACTAGTGGAAGGGAGCGGGAGTGGGCCCACTGGACCACAGGGGGAACCCAAGCTTACCCTGATGTGGGAGGGGCTTAAATAAGCACCTACTAGATGTTCACCAGAGCCTCTGATGGCGTTTGGGCAGCATGAATCAGGTAACCCATTCCCTTTAATTACAAGTGGACTATACAACCTCATTATATTCTGTATTTGATGATTTTCTTAGAAAGGGAGAAGTTCAAATAAATATATCTCGGGATTAAAACAACATGTGGTAGATATCTCAACTGCCAAAAATGTTTGCGATTACTGACAACATAAAAGGAGAATGGCACAGTCATGCACGGTTTCAGGAATTATATTGCTACTTTTGATAGGATATCATACTCCTAATTATTTTTCATGGACTATTCAGTATTTACAGAAATAATGCATTCTTCTAACCTCACTAAATAAATTCTTGAGCTAAATATAATTCTTGGCCAGTGTGACTTGGAGTGTACATATTGTGTAAGCTTCTCCACAAATTAACTGATTGTACGGACATCGTGAGGCACATACAGTTCCTATATTGGACTGGAGTCCTGTTCTGTGTGGCTGGTATGAGGTCTACATTACCTATGTCTTTGGTACTCCATAAGTTAACATTTTTTTTTAATATGTGCAGCTGGTTATATTTTGAGAAGTGAAAGTGGCCTTTTTGTTGCTTGCGGCACTCTCTTCTATAAAACCTATCCTGTTGCAAAATTTTCAAGCAGAAAAATGAATTAAAAAACTGTTCATTAGTAATGAATGGATGCAAGTAAATCATTTTTGCGATTTGTAGAGCGCAGATCATCTCTGTAGTAGAAAAACATATACAATTTTATAATATATTGCTGCTGAGTAGGAATGAAACCACATATTGTAATAAGGTTTATGGGGTATACATTGTCTGATAGCATTGCTACAATACCACCTATAGCAGCCGCTACAGGGTGCTCGTGCAAAAGTACTGTTCCTCTTTCCAAGGAAGACTGTGGTGACTTACTGCTGTCTAGCTTTTTTTAGTTTGTTCAGCATTTTGCAGAAATATGACATAACACTCAATTCTCTGATTGCCGCTGTACTAAAAATAGTGGCGGCAAATTCCTGACTTTCAATGGCGAGCTATGATTTATAGGTATTCCGCTCAGCTGCAGCACGGTGGCTGTGTGCTTGGCACTGTTGCCTTGAAGCATTGACACCGTTTGATTCAATCTGACCACAGGCTACATCTAGTTTGTATGGTCTCTTCATGCTTGCATAAGTTTTCTCCGACACACGGTATGTGCCCACGATCAGGACTCACTGAGTCCTGGACGCAGCAGGTTCCTGACCAGGGGGGCCGTGCGTCTCCTCCGCAGGAGACCGCAGCTGCTTGTATCCACGATCAGGGTTCATTGCGCTGTGGTCTCTCGCTTGTGTTCTTCCTATGGAGGACGCATGTGAATCCGAAGCAGACAATTGACGTCCTGTGGCTTGGGAAGCCGCACCTCAGGTCTGTGTTTGCTGCGGAAAAAACAAGCACAGTAGGTATGGGATTTCTAAAAATCTCATCCACTATGCTTGTACTGTACAACGCAGCGTTTTGGACGCAGCGAAAACACACCACATCCAAAATGCTGCAAACACTGATAGTGGGCACGCACCCTAAATCCTACTGACAGGCAACATTCCTAAGATTAAGGACACTGACGAATGAAAACTGCTGTACAGTGCTGAGGAATATCAATGTAAAGTGAGGGCATGGAGAGAGATTCCCTCCAGTAGGTGCCCCAGCCCCACTTCAAAGGAAATGTGTTGTGATCCTGGTTGAGTGTGTGGATAGGTGCGTTGCTATTCATATTGTCTTGGGCAGGCCAGGACCGGATCATGGAGGAAATGGAGACGGAGGCTGATAGTTCTTATTAAACAACAGTTCTTTACTATACAGTCTCTGGATGGCAACTTTACAAGAGAAGTAGCGGGCACACATCTTAATGGCTATTTCATTAGTATCAAGCACCAACAGACACATTTCCTCCAAGTTCATCTCAACTATTTTTATTGTGGATCTTCCCAGTCCTCCTGCCACAGCACAGCCTAGCACCACAGAGCCGTCCTTAAGGCTATGTGTGCACTAGAAAATGGACTTTTCTTAAGAAAAATCCGCACCCTCTGGCAGAATACCGCACCAGCAGCAAAAACAGCGGTAAAACTGCATCCGCATTTTTGCCGTGATTTGCCTCGTTTTTGACGCGGTTTTGCAGTGGTGCGCCGCACTTTTGCTGGGGAATGACTGCAGAAAGGTTATGAACATTTTCTACAGCAATTCATGCAGCAAAACCGCGGCAAAGACTGCAGCATGCGCACAGGGCCTAAGAGTGATTCTAATCCTGGTGCGGTTCCGCGTCCTTCCAGCAACAGAGAGTAGCAACGAATGACTCTGGGAACATAAACCCAGATTCAGATCTCATGCTCCTGGCTTTATTATGTCTCCTATGGAGCGCACACGCTAAGCGCGTCTCTCCTCCTGCCACTCTTCTCTGAAAAGATAGAAGAGGAATGCACAGAACGCATGCCCGAGTAGCTGAGGAGCAGTATGCAAGTGCGGAATTCAATAGGAGATTTCCGTGACATCAGGCCTGTAACAGCAATCAATCACAATGCAGAAGGCGTGCATCATCTTTTAGAAGACACTTTTATCAAGCAGCAGTACAGGAAAACTGTAGTAGCAGGAAAAAGTCTGCATCTTTTAAGAAAACCATGATTTTTATGCATCACAATGGTCCATTGCTTGTATTGAAGTCTCCACTGCTGGGCTGCCAGTAAAGGTCATAAAGATGAAGTTATAATAACATTGCCCTCTCCTCACCCAACCTTACCCCTACTTAGAATTTGTGCACTTTTCTTAACCCGTTAATGACTGCAGGCTGTACTGGTACATGCTAAACCATTAAGGGGTAATCACCTGGGGCTGCTGCAGGCAGCCGGTAGTGATCTCCACACGTATCTGCTGATTTGTACAGCAGATGTGTGCCTCGCAGGTGCAGGTGGATCCGCAATCCACCCACACCTGTTAACCCATTAAATCGTACTATCAAAATGTGTCAGTGTGGTTAGAATCCCTGCCACGGTATATGTTCACTCACCCACCGTTATTGGAAGTCACATGACTCACTTCCTGTAACACTCGGGAGAGCAGCCACTGTTACAGAAGATATGCATTTCTCCTGTTCTGAGATGTGCAGCCTGATCAAGAGAAATGAATGAGCAATCAGACTGCTGATCCTTATATTCCCCTAGAGCAGGGGTGGGGAACCTCCGGCCCGTGGGCAGCATGCGGCCTGCCATGACCTTTTCTGCGGCCCATGGGCAGATTCCGGGGGCGGCAGTGCTACAGCCGCTGCCGAGGTATTACCGGTTGCCGGCCCTTTAAATCTCCACATGCACTGCTTGCGCACACCAATGAGTGCTTTCGGTGGCAGGTGCCAGCGTGCTCAGGACTTACTTTGTGGGCGGGTTTATCGCTTTGCGATTCCGTCCCACATCACCTTCACCGCCTCCAGCATTGTGCCGCCCACTCTCCAGCGCCTGTGTGCCGTCCGCTGCATGGCGCTGTGGGCCGCCCGCTCCACGGCACAGTGTGCCGCCCACTCCCCGCCTCTTCTCCGGTGCAGCATGCCCCCTCCACTGCTGTGTGCAGCTCCAAGTGCTGTGTGCAGCCTCCCCAGTCTCCTTCTAGTGATGTCTGTGCCCCCCTTAGTGATGTCTGTGCCCCCCCTTAGTGATGTCTGTGTGCCCCCCCCTCAGTGATGTCTGTGTGCCCCCCCTCAGTGATGTCTATGTGCCCCCCCCATTAGTGATGTCTGTGCCCCCCATTAGTGATACCTGTGCCCCCCTAGTAATGATTGTGGCCCCCTAGTGATTCTTGTGGCCCCTTAGTGATGCCTGTGCCCTCCTAGTGATGTCCATGCCTCCCTAGTGCTCTCTGTGTCGCCTTAGTGATGTCTGTGCCCCCCCAGTGCCATCTGTGCCCCACAGCAATGCTTATGCATCCCAGTGAACTAGTAATGTCTGTTCTCCAGCCCCTCTTGTCATGAATATGCCCCCAGCATCTCTTGTCATATATATACTCCCAGACCCTCCTGTCATGGATATGCCTCAGCATCTCCCGTGATGTGTATGCCCCAACCCCTCCTGTGATATACACATTGGAGATGCTAGGAGCATATACACATCACAAGAGGGGATGGAGCATATACATCACAGGGGAGACGCTGGGGGCATATACATCACACTGAAAATGTTGGGGCCATACATATCACAGGAGAGGCTGGGGGCATATACATCACAGAAAGGGCTGAGGAATATACATCCCAGGAGGGGCTGGGCACATAGATCTCACAGGAGCGGCTGGGCGCATATAATTCACAGGAGGGGCTGGGCACATATACATAAAAGGAGAGGCTGAAAGCATATAGATCACAGGAAGGTGCTGGGGGCATATACATGTCCCCAGCCCCTCGTGTGATGTATGTGCCCCCAGTGTCTCCAGTGATGTAGGTGTCTCCTGTGATGTACAGTATATACAGCAGTCCTAGTGTCTCCTATGTGATGCATATACAGCAGTCCCAGCGTCTCCTATGGGATGTATATATAGCAGTCCCAGCGTCTCTTATGTGATGTATATGCCAACAGCCCCTTCAGTGACGTATGTGTCTCCTGTGATTTATATACTCCAGTCCCTGTGTCTGTTGTGTGATGTATATAGTCTACCAATCTTATTATCACAAAGAGTTGCCTGCGCTCCAGACCGTGACAAACCTGGAAAAGAGAGAAGCAACATAAGTATCATCGAACATCACAGCCGCACAAAAGAGAAGCCGCTCCGGCCACCACAATAGGGGTGAGTTAATTAACTGTTTGACCAAATATAGCCGGTTCATTTTCACACTGATAATTTTGTGCTGCCCCTGAAGGTTGGCAGAAATTTCCAAATGGCCCCCGGCAGTAAAAAGGTTCCCCACCTCTACCCTAGAGGCACTAGTAAAATAAAAAAAATAAAAATAAAAAAACCTTTAAAAATGAAAGAGTTAAAAAAATAAAAAATATACACACATTTGGTATCGCCGCGTTCAGAAACGGACGATCTATCAAAATATAGAATCAATTAATCTGATTGGTAAACGGTGTAGCTGTAAAACAATTCCAAACCCCAAAATTACGTTTATTGGTCGCCGCAAATTTTGCACAAAATGCAATCTAAACTTCGCATCTGCGCAAAAATTGTACCATTAAAAACATCATCTTGAGACGGAAGAAATAAGCCATCACTGAGCCATAGATCTGGAAAAATGAGAACGCTACGAGTTGCAGAAAATGGCGCAAAAAGTGCAGCACTTTTTTGGACAAACTTCTGAATTTTTTTCAACCCCTTAGATAAAAGTAAACCCATACATGTTTTGTGTCTACGAACTTGTACTGACCTGAGGCATCACACTGACACATCAGTTTTACCATATAGTGAACACTGTGAACAAAATATCCCCAAAACAATCATGCCCTTTTTTTGCACTTAGAATTTTTTTGCCGTTTTCCAGTACACTATATGGTAAACGTTATGGTTTCATTTAAAAGTACAACTTGTTCCGCAATAAACAAGCCCTCATATGGCAAGATTGACGGAAAGATAAAAAAGTTATGGCTTAGGAAGGAGGGGAGCAAAAAAAACAAACCCCAAAAAACAAACGATAAATGGAAAATCAGCTGGGGGTGAAGGGGTTAAAAGGGAAATTTAAAAACAAAGGAAACCAGTAGTGTTGAGCGAGTATGCTTGTCACTACTCGGTACTCGCACGAGTATCACTGTACTCGGGCTACTTGGCGGGGACCGAGTAATCTCGCGATACTCGTGCTGTACTCGTGGTCTTCATCCCTGCATGTTGGCGCTCTTTTGAGAGCCAGCTCTCATGCAGGGATTGGCTGGCAGACCACTGCAATGCCACAGCCCTGTTAGTTGTGGAATTGCAGTGATTGGCCGGCCCGCACAGCGTGACCGAGCCTTTATACCGGCGGGCGCGCTGTGCTCTGCTCACAGCCATCCAGAAAGTCAGTGCAGGGAGAGTGTTGCTGCTTCAGGGAAAGGTTTGCGGCCCTTTATAGTTATTTCCGTAGCAGGGCTGCAAACAGTGTGACCAGAAGTCCTTCTCAGGACTATTGTAGTTGTATACAGGCAGGCAGGGTATAGCCAGGTCGGAGTACAGGAGCAGAGTCCTTCTCAGGACTATTGTTGCTGTATACAGGCAGGGCAGGCAGGGTATAGCCAGGTCGGAATACAGGCTAGTGACCAGAAGAGTCCTTCTCAGGACTATTGTAGCTGTATACAGGCAGGCAGGCAGGGTATATAGCCATTCCTAGTGGTGACCGTATACCAGCCTTCATCATATCTGGGGCTGGTGTACACAGTCTAAAACAGTCCTGATAGTGTCAGACTTCTCAGTAATTGTCGCTCCTAAAAAGCTGTTAGGTTCTTAGTGCGTCCGTGCTTGCATTTAAAAAACGCACGTGTGTGCCTGTCGGTGGCAGCGTACAGGTGCATGTTTTGCACAAACTAGTATATAACGCACAAGACTTGTGCGTTATATACTACAACAAGTCATGGTTCAGCAAAGACTTTGCTACCTACCCCGGTGTCATCCTGGGGACAGTTAAGAATGGCGTATTTTTGAATGTGCTTGATGCAAATCTAGCTGTAAAGTGTACAACTAGGGCACAAGTGCTGCCACTGAATGGGTGGGTGTGTGTGGGGCCCAATTTTTGGAAAAAAGGGTGACTCCGCTTGGAGTCACCTTGCGGTGTTTTACATGATTTTAGAAGGGCGTGCTATGCCTATATCTGTGTCTCGTCCTCTTTTTCCTCGTTACACTCTTTTGTTTTCGCATGAGAATTTGTTCTTGTCACTTTCCCATGTGTTTGTGTTGTGTTGTGAGTTGTTTGTCACCTTTTGGACACCTTTGAGGGTGTTTTTTAGGTGTTTTTATCTGTTTGTGAATGCCTGCCATTGTTTCCTATGCGGTTCGAGTTCGGTTCCTCGAACGTTCGACGAACCGAACTCGAACGGGACCTCCGTTCGGCGAACCGAACTCGAGCCGAACCACGACCGGTTCGCTCATCTCTAGTTCTTAGGACACGGGAAGCCACAAATATAAGTAACGGGGAAGAGCAGAAGTCAGCCTTGGCTGCTGGAAGGCTAATACCCAGGGCAAGGGCTAGACAGCAAGGTATCACATAGAACAGCGTCAGCAGAATGGCAACGCAGAAGGAAAGTGTCCATGTCTGTCCAAATTGTCTCTTCAGGGAGGAAGGAGACGAACTCTAGTGCCACCTATTAGAAGTAGCAATCCTATTGCGGGCTTTACACGAGACGATCTATCGTGCGATGCATCGTCAGGGTCACGGTTTTCGTGACGCACATCCGGCATCGTTCACGACGTCGTCTCGTGTGACACCTCCGAGCGACGCAGTATCGCTCACAAATCGTGAATCTCGTGTACTCGTCGCTCAGTTTTAAAAAATTGTTTAATTAAAATGGTGCCAGTTGTTCATCGTACCCGGGGCAGCACACATTGCTCTGTGTGACACCCGGGGAACGATGAACACAGCTTACCTGCATCCCGCGGCTCCAGGTGGCTATGCGGAAGGAAGGAGGTGGGCGGGATGTTTACGTCCTGCTCATCTCCGCCCCTTTGCTTCTATTGGCTGTTTGACGTCGCTGTGACGCCGACCGCCCCTCCCCCTTAGGAAGAGGATGTTTGCCGCCCACAGCGAGGTTGCTCAGCAGGTAAGTACGTGTGACGGGGGTTTCACGACTTTGTGCGACACGGTCAGCGATTTGCCCGTGACGCACAAACGACGGGGGCGGGTACGATCGATCGTGAAATCGCATTATCGGTTGACTCGTGTAAAGCCTGCATTAGAGTCAAAGGTTCTCTTTAACAAACCTTTTCATATGACCAAGGAGTTATGCCAGATCAGAACTTTAGTGTCTGTCCAGGAATGTCTGTCCTGAAGGTGTCCCTCACGAAGGTTGTGAATTTAAATAAAGAGATTGTGTTTGAATTCCAAAGAGACTGCTTTTGTGATGTGAGATCCAACTACATATACGATGGTGACCGGCGACAGGGTGGTGGACGAGCTGCAGAAAACGCAAGTAAGGCGATTGCTAGCGATGTCCAGCGTGATTTCACCCACCCCCGTCGCACATGCGATATGTGGTGATTGCTGCCGTAGCGAACATTATCGCTACGGTAGCTTCACATGCACATACCTGCTCAGCGACGTCGCTGTGACCGCCGAACAATCCCTCCTTCAAGGGGGAGGTACGTTCGGCGTCACAGCGACGTCACCGCAACGTCATTAATCGGACGGCCAATAGAAGCGGAGGGGCGGAGATGAGCGGGACATAACATCCTGCCCACCTTCTCACTTCCGCATTGCCGTTTGGACGCAGGTAAGGTAGATGTTTGTCGCTCCTGCAGGTTTACACACAGCGATGTGTGGAGCTGCAGGAACGACAAACAACATCGTACCTGCGGTCGAACCGACATTATGGAAATGAACGACGTTACACAGATCAGAGATATTATACGCTTCTGTGCTCGTTCATCGTCGCACCTAGGATTTACATGTTGCGATGTCGCTAACGGTGCCGGATGTGCGTCACTAACGACGTGACCCCGACGATATATTGGTAGCGATGTCGCAACGTGTAAAGCCCCCCTAAGTGTCACCCCCCCAGCCAGGTGGAACATATAAACAACATCAGATGAAGGAAGGAGAGTGGAGCCCTGCCATCCATCACCTTGCTTCCCCAATCACCTGTACAATGGAATCCGTCGAAACCTTCTCAGGAAGGCCCACATTATACTTCTGGCTTATAGTACTATTTACTATGTGTACAATATTTGCATATTGGGATCATTTCCACATACACTACTCTCAAAAAAGGTTAGAGATATTTGGCTGTCAGATGAAATTTCAGGATGATCCTAAAATGCACTCTACCTTTTCAGGTGAACTTAATGTGACTTACTCTACACTACTCCACATGTCCAACTATTCAATGTTTCAGTACTTTTTGCACAACTTGCTGTGCTCTAACAAGGAGCTTAGTGGCAAAATTCACAACATATGCTTGATCCATGAAGCGTCCAATAAATTTTGGGGTTCAATTAGAATTGGTATTTAAACATTCCTCCTCATCATGTTGTTCACATTTTGACATCATGAAACCATGAGGTCACTTAACAACTGATAAACAGTACCTTGTCATTGTAAGGATTTAAGCAGGATGTTCTCAGACGGAAGTGACTACTGAGCTTAGCGTGTCATCAGCAGATTGCAAGAGAGATACAGAGAGAGTGAAAGAGTCACAGAAAGAACCAGATGATGAAAGCCACACAACTCCAGGCACATATAAGGAGGTGAAAAGCACCCAAGTGTCATGTTAGACTATTCTAAATCGTTTACATCAGCATGTTCTGTGTGCTAGACGACCTGCAAGGGTATCTGACCACACCACCAGGTACAGGCATCATTATATTGCTGGACAATCATTACTGTTCACTGATGAAAGTCTATTTACACTGAGCAGTAATGATAGCTACCAACGATGTTGGAGACATCAAGGAGAGTTCTATGCATCAGCCATTATTGTCACCAGACAAGCCTTTGGTATTACAGTGTGGGCAGGTGTGTCTAATGAATAGAGAACTGTCCTATACTTTGTGAATGGTACAGTGACAAGCCCCTACTACTTGAATAACCTCATTAATCCAGTCTTTGTGCCTCTGCATTAACAGCACAGGCCTAATTCCATCTTCATGGACAACTATGCTCCAACTCATTGAGGCGGCATCATTTGGGAATAGCTGCTGGACAGTGGGGTACTTCAAATGGAGCGGCCTGCACTTTCTCCAGACCTAAATCCCATAGAAAACCTATAGGAACAGCTGAGCCGCCGTGTAGAGGCTCATAACTTTGTACCCCAGAACCTTAATGACCTGAGGGCTACCCTTCAAGAAAGGTGGGATACCATGCCTCACCAGATAAGAACTCCACTTGTGCACAGCATGAGACATCGTTGCCAAGCTGTAATTGATGCTTAAGGCCAGATGAGACATTTACAGTATCTGTGTGGATATACCCACCACTGTTGTTGGCTTTTATTTCAATAAATTGTTTGAGATAAGAAAATCTCCATTGCATGCTTCTACTTAAATGCCCTACTTTCATGATAAAATATCACTGCAGCATGAACTTTTTATGTTTTCAATAAATTTACTCAAAAGCCAAATATCGCTAACCTTTTGTGAGTAGTATATTTGAACAAATTCTGAAATTAAATAAAAAATAGCATAGATACTAGATCATGTCAGTTCAGGGACTGTTCAGAAACATGTAAAGCACTGTAAAGAAGATAAAACACACTAGGAGCTATTATATGAAAATGGCAAGGTATAGTCAGTGCAACAACACAATTGAAGGGATAAATAAAACGGGAAGAAAAATGTTAACACTCATATTTTACACATTAGGTATCCAAATAGTAGCTCTGTAAAACATAAAAAAATCTGACAACTATATGACACTAATGTGTACATACTATGGTCCTATGGTAGCGCAGTAACATCATACAGTGCCCAAATGAACTTACAGCATAATACAATAAGGCAGGAAAAAGTTCCCTGAAGAAATACTTTTAGGCCCCTTTCACACGCACGTGTCTCCGGTACGTGTTAGGTCCGTTCCTGCATGTACCAGAGACACGGGCACACGTAGACCTATTAAAATCAATGGGTCTGCGCACAAGTGCGTGTTTTGCCATGGAACGTGTGTACGTGTGGAGCATACGCGTGTCCGTGTGTTCCACATGTAGACATGTCCTTTTTCTCCGGCATCACGGGTGTGACACGGCCTGCATACGGACCACACGGATGTAGTGTGGATGCGGTCCCGTGTGACACGCACCGGAGAAAACTCACGTCAGGGAAAAAAATAACAAATCTTTACTCACCTTCTCCAGCCCTCCTGTCTCTGCCGCTGCTGTCACTTGCTGCCGACCGCCGCTCATTATGCTCATTTAATATTCACTTCACTGCGGCCAGAAGCAGCAGCAGCGGGGAGTTGGCAGGGCTGGAGACCGAAGATCAGCACCACGGACAGCGACGCCAGGGACAGGTGAGCAGAAAGTTCCCGTTCTCCGTGTGTTATCACGGATAACACACGGAGAACACACGTAGTGCCATAAACACGGCTCACGGAGGGGAAAGCACACCTTTGACACGGCCGTGAAACACGTGCGTGATTTTCACGGACGTGTGAAGGGGGCCTTAAGCAGTACCTACAGTAAATTATACTAACTGAAGTGCTGAAATAACAGTGCCACAATGCAAAGGTGAGAACAAATTATTTTAAGCTTGTTCCTTCATTAACAAAAGACTGAATTGTTTTGACCCTGCAGAACAAATAGGATTCAATTCATTATTGTGTTTACACCTTTTTGTTTACATAGTTACATAGTTACATAGTTACTTAGGTTGAAAAAAAACCTAGGTCCATCTAGTTCAACCTTCCTCCACCAGTTCTACATTTAGTCACTAAAGGTCCAGTCACACTAAGCAACTTACCAGCGATCCCAACAACGATAGGGATCGCTGGTAAGTTGCTAGGAGGTTGCTGGTGAGATGTCACACTGCGACGCTCCAGCGATCCCACCAGCAACCTGACCTGGCATGGATCGCTGGAGCGTCGCTACACGAGTTGCTGGTGAGCTCACCAGCAACCAGTGACCAGCCCCCAGCGCCGCGTGGAAGATGCTGCGCTTGGTAACTAAGGTAAATATCGGGTAACCAACCCGATATTTACCTTGGTTACCAGCGCACGCAGCTACACGTGCAGAGAGCAGGGAGCAGCGCACACTGAGCGCTGGCTCCCTGCTCTCCTAGTTACAGCACACATCGGGTTAATTACCTGATGTGTGCTGCAGCTACATGTGCACAGAGCAGGGAGCAGCGCACACCGCTTAGCGCTGGCTCCTTGCTCTCCTAGTTACAGCACACATCGGGTTAATTACCCGATGTGTGCTGCAGCTAAATGTGCACAGAGCAGGGAGCAGCGCACAATGCTTAGCGCTGGCTCCCTACTCTCCTAGCTATAGCACACATCGGGTTAATTAACCCGATGTGTCCTGCAGCTACATGTGCACAGAGCAGGAGCCGGCACTGACAGTGAGAGCGGCGGAGGCTGGTAATAAAGGTAAATATCGGGTAACCAAGGACAGGGCTTCTTGGTTACCCGATGTTTACATTGGTTACCAGCTTCCGCAGAAGCCGGCTCCTGCTGCCTGCACATTTAGTTGTTGCTGTCTCGCTGTCACACACAGCGATCTGTGCTTCACAGCGGGACAGCAACAACTAAAAAATGGCCCAGGACATTCAGCAACAACCAACGACCTCACAGCAGGGGCCAGGTTGTTGCTGGATGTCACACACAGCAACATCGCTAGCAACGTCACAAAAGTTGTTCGTTAGCAGCGATGTTGCTAGCGATGTTGCTTAGTGTGACGGGGCCTTAAGTCATTTATAACCAACAATGTTTTGTGAACTGAGGAAATCATCCAGCCCTTGTTTAAAAGCGGTTATAGTATAGTATAGTTTAGTTTTCTGTGTTTTCACCTATTTTTCTTTTGATCTTTGTTCTTTCATTTTTGTCTTTTTTTGAAGTCTGCTCACTTGTTTTTTTTATGTTCATCATTGTGGACAAGGATTGGGGTTTCCAGATACCACAAGGCAAAAAAAAAGGTGATTTAAAAAAAATGCAAATGATGAATCGGGCCAATGGGTTTTAGCCAAGAAAAGAGAATCTCCTGCAACAGCATCCTGTGGCTCACTAAATTCTCATTTCTGTTTATCTGGATCCCTTGCAGCCCATATGGCATGTTTATATACTGTAGAATATTTAATATTATGTTCTATTGGCGTTATATCACTTCACTTATCTATAGTAACAATATTTTGTCATTAGTTTAGATAGGTTAAAATGTGATGGATAATATCAAGATGTGAATAAAATTCACATATTTAAAATATATATACACCCGGCTCCTTGAAATCCATGTCTAGGTGTACAGCATATGATACAAGGGTTATAGTGTAACAAGCTAATTATTTTATATAGATCAGTCATACTCACCGCCCCTCTTTCAAAGTCATTGTAGAAAGGTTTGTCCAGCAAAGTCTTTTCACTGCAGCCTTTTGATCCAACCAGTGTAAGATAGATATAATCATCTGTCCCAGCAAACCACTGGCTGCCTGTAGCCACTGTGACGGTAAAGGAGGGCATTTTGATAGTCTCAAGGAGATACCTGAAGATTGATGGTGAGCTCAGGACGAGCTGTCAGGTTTGAGCTAGAGACAAGTACACTTACTCCACATCTTGCTGTGCCTTCCCCTTTTGACTTCCCCTTTTGCTTCAGCGTCTATGTTGTATTCACATATGTATTTGGGATTCTAGGGTACTTTCACACTTGCGTTCAGCGGAGTCCGTTACTATGGAGAATAGCGCAGTCCGTTAACGCACTGCGCTATTCTCCTTAGCCTTGTATGGACGACGCACTGTAACGCAAGTGTCAGCTTTGCATCCGCTGGACGACGCAGCGTCGTTATTTTGACGCTGCATCGGGCGGAATGAACGCTGCATGTAACGTTTTTTTGAGCAGCGGAAACCTTTATTTTTCACTGCGCATGCTCTCTCTTTTTTTTTTAATCACAAACTTTATTTTATTTCTCGGTGGCCGAACGTTCAGCTGAGCGCTCGGCCACCGGCATGTCAGGGCACTCAGCTGAGCGCTCGGCCGCCGGCATGTCAGGGCACTCAGCTGAGCGCTCAGCCGCCGGCATGTCAGGGCACTCAGCTGTGCGCCCGGCCGCCGGCATGTGAGGGCGCTCAGCTGATCGCCCAGCCGCCGGTATGTCAGGGCACTCAGCTGAGCGCTCTGCCGCCGGCATGTCAGGGCACTCAGCTGAGCGCTCGGGCGCCGGCATGTCAGGGCACTCAGCTGCACGCTCGGCCGCCGGCATGTCAGGGCACTCAGCTAAGCGCTTGGCCGCCGGCATGTCAGGGCACTCAGCTGTGCACGCGGCCGCCGGCATGTGAGGGCGCTCAGCTGATCACCCAGCCGCCGGCAAGTTATAGCGCTCAGCTGAGTGCTCAGCCGCCGGCATGTGAGAACGCTCGGCCGCCGGCATGTTATAGCGCTCAGCTGAGCGCTCGGCCGCCGGCATGTGAGAGCGTTCGGCCGCCGGCTATTAAGAGCGATCAGCTGATCGTTCACAATAGTTGGCTGCCGGTAACTGGAAAGAAGAAAAAAAAAATAAATAAAATAAAGCTTTCCGTTATTTTGTACAATCCGTAGCATTGCGTTGTGCCACTATATGCAACGCTTCCGTTGCATCCGTCACACAACGCAATGCTACGGAAGCCGTCCAACGCAAGTGTGAAAGTATAGTGTTCACATCAGGGATTGTATCATCCTGTTATCAGTAGGAGTTGTATCATCCAGTTATCAGTAGGGATTGTATCATCCTGTTACTGTATCATTAGGGATTTAAGCCACCCATACAAAGTAGAAAGCTTTTGGCTGAACAATAGTTTGGCTGATCTTTTGGCTGACAGCTGTTTCTCCCGAGTCCCCCTTAGGCTAAGCTCACACACTGCGTTTTTTTCACGCTGCGTTTTTGTGGCAAAAAACGCACCCACGGCAAAAAAAACGCAGCAAAAAACGCATGCGGATTTGCCGCGTTTTGGTGCATTTTTCGCTGCATTTTTGCTCACTGCATTTTTATGCGTTTTTTTATCAGTGAACAATGCAATTAATTGTTGATTGTTAAAAAAAAAAAGGTCTGATGTCATTTCCTTCTTCAATATGTTCTTCATTCTCCACTAGTGTATGCAGGAGGGCAGTCAGCTGCAGAACTACAAGGCTTAGCATGCTCCATCCAGGACTATATGCTTGAGGGAGAGGCAGGGGGAGCAGAACTACAAGGCTCAACATACTCCATCCAATAGTGTATGCAGGAGAGCAGACAGCAGCTGCAGAACTACAAGGCTCAGCATGCTCCATCCACTAGTGTATGCAGGAGAGCAGACAGAAGCTGCAGAACTACAAGGCTCAGCATGCTCCATCCAGGACTGTATGCTGGAGGGAGAGGCAGGGGGAGCAGAACTACAAGACTCAGCATACTTCATCCACTAGTGTATGCAGGAGAGCAGACAGCAGCTACAGAACTACAAGGCTCAGCATACTCCATCCAGGACTGTATGCAGGAGTTTTATGCCCCCCCAAAAAATTACGTGGGCTTCGCCATATTTTTGTATGCTAGCCAGGTACAGCAGGCAGGTACGTGCTGCCCCCAACCCCCAGCTGCCTATTTGTACCCGGCTGGGAACCAAAAATATAGGGAAGCCCTTTTTTTTTTTTAATTAATCATGAATTTCATGAAATAATTAAAAAAAAAAAAATGACATGGGCTTCGCCCAATTTTTAAGTCCAGCCAGGTACGACTAGGCAGCTGGGGATTGGAATCCGCAGAACAGGGTGCCCAAGCTTTCTGGGCACCCCCGCTGCGAATTGCAGTCCGCAGCCACCCCAGAAAATGGTGCTTTCATAGAAGCGCCATCTTCTGGCGCTGTATCCAACTCTTCCAGCTGCCCTGATGCCGGGTGGCTCACTGGGTAATAATGGGGTTAGGACTAGCTGTATATTATCAGCTGGCCTTAAGCTCGAAATTCATGGAGTCACGCCAATATTAGACATGGCCACCATGAATTTCTAGTAAAGATAAAAAAAAAACACAACACACAGAAAAATATTTTTATTAGAAATAAAACACAATACAATTAGTAACTCCATCTTTATTGAAATAAAGACCCCCCCTCCGCAGTAATCCTGGGTCAAGGGTCCCACGCCATCCAATCTGGATCCAATATCATCTGATCGGTTTGCTGGAAGGCAAAGCGATCAGATGATGTCTCAGGTTCAAGGATGTGAATCACATCTCACATCAGCTGATTGTATAAACGGCGTTTATATAATCAGCTGATGCATCAGTGCAAAAAAAAAAACCTACACACGTCCGTGCTGACTCCGGTCCGATTGCATCAGGAGCTGCTGGTAATCAATGATGAAGTCTCCTGACGGCATCAGCTGATAGTTTAAGCCATCCGGGCGGTAAAAAGCCGGCGTCACCGCGAGACTTACGATCAGCTGATGCGTCAGGTGCCACATCAGGTGACCGCATCAGGTGATCCACCGCCAGGTCCTGCAGCCATCGGACGTGCCTGGGCGCCGGCACACAGCCGAAGCGGGGGTGGCGGTACCGGGAGAAGACCTGGGAGCGGACATGGCATCGGGAGTCTGCAGACAGGTGAGTATGACTTTTTTTTTCTACTGTTCACTTTTGATTTTGCTGCTGCTTCCACCTCCCGCCAGGCCATGGTGCCGCACGGGAGCAGACATGCACAGGACAGGCGATTGAAGCAGCGGTGACGGTACCGGGAGGATTCACGCTTCTGTGTTTACCAACAGAAGGAATCTTCTTTCTGTACATGTCACTTTACTACCCACCCCTTGCGTTTATAGCTGCGTTTTTAGTTATAGAAACACACTAAAACGCTGCTATATTTGCAATTTGCGTTTTTCATTGTGTTTTTGAACATCTCATTAAATTCAATGGGTGGAAAACGCAGTGAAAAACGCAAAAATAATTGACATGCTGCGTTTTTGTGGGCACCACAAAAACGCAACTAAAAAAAATGCTGTGTGCAGACAGCAAAAATGAAAATTCGTAGCCTTTGCTGGGGGAGCAAAGTCATGCAGTTTTCTGAGCAAAAACGCACCCGAAAAACACGCAAAAACGCTGCGAAAAACGCACTGTGTGAACTTACTCATATACTGGAGACTACAGCCAAGTGCGCCTGTGTTCGTGATGAGAAAGCTGCTACCAGGCTCCTCTGGTAGTGGTTTATCTCCCGCAGGACAAAAAGATCGACCACTGGAAATCCAACCTGCCAGAACCTTCTCTCCCTCATCTTCATCTCTTGGAAGAGAGTCAAAATGCCACCATACACATCAGAATATTGGCTGATCCTAACATTTCCACGTTAGCCTACCACAGTGTTTCCCAACTCCAGTCCTCAGGAACCACCAACAGATCATGTTTTTTGGATTTTCTTAGTATTAACCAGGTGATGGAATTATCATCTGTGCAATAGGAAATCTTGAATCAAGATCTTTTGGTGGCTCTTGAGGACTGGAATTGGGAAACACTGCAGTAGGCTAAATTGGAAAAATCAGGATCAGCCAAAACTCTGATGTGTATGTGTGAAGCCCCGCAGGTGTTGTGTCGGTGCATTACCTTCAGGGACTCCACTCGGCTGGATCTTGTCACCGGTAGGAGAATCTTCTATTTGTCGTGACGCCACTCTCAGTATTGCGGTCAGTGGGGACCGCCACTGCAGGTTGAGGGACGCCTGGGGCTGATGGTGAGTGCAGTTAGTTGGAATAGCCTCCTGAGAGTGAGGCAAGCCCCAGGGCCCTGTGTAGGTGCGTAGTACCACAAGGCGCAGAATAACTCCACACACGCAGAATGTCTTTCAGGGGTTTTACTCACTTCAGATGGCAGGGTGAGTAACCCGGGCGTAGCTGGGATGAACCAGGCTGGAACTAGGTATCCTTCAGGCTGACTTCTGATGGTGACTACCAACTCGCCTTCCTTAGCCCTTGGTGGTTTGGGGTAACCCCGACTTTTAGTCCCTATGGGGGTCACCCAGGGAAGTTGCAGAAGCCTCTCTCCCCTTCGATTGCCGTTTGCTTGTTGCCTGGGCCAGATCACTCCAGCTGCTTGCCTCCTGTGAACTATGGGCCCTAACTGTGGCTACGTGGCTGCGGCTTTTAGGTGTTGTGGTGTGGGCTTTGAGGGCCCCACACCGGCAGGTTTAGCAGGGAAAGGTGGATCTATCCCCGCTCCGGGATCTGCCGCCCGTTTGGGCCTGGTTCTCCCTAGCAGTCTCCTTACTTCCCACTCTGTGCTCTCTCTCTAGCTGGAGATGGGTTTCGGGTAGCACTCCTAGGTGACCGTTCTCCCCCGTCGGTAGCCACTGCGCGGACGCTGTCAGACTACAGCAGCCCACGGGGTCTGCTCCTCTCTGAGCTCCCTGGACTCTGCACTGAACCGGCTCACTGCTCCTCCTCTCCTGTTCTTGCCTACGCCACCTAGCAACCAGGCTCTCTTACCACACCCCTTGAGAGGAGATGGAGGCTTTTGGCCCCCTCCACTATTCCAGTGGAGGTCAAGGCTTTGCCCCCTCCTGGGATCCCCAGGGGTCCTCTCAAAGGTACATGTGTGAGACCTGATCACTATGCGCCTGTGTAGTCACACCTCGGTCAGCCTTCTGGATTACCTGTATTGTACTGTCCCCAGCATGGGTGCAGTACTCAGTGGTGCCTGACCAGGTCAGGGGCACCACATATGGTGGCATTTTGACTCTCTCCCAAGAGGTGAAGATGAGCAACCCCTAGTCTACAGTATATGAGAGTCTTTAGCTACATAACTCTATGGCTATGGTCATATGTTGCGTTTTTGCTTTTTTTTGCAGTGGTTTTTTTTCATGCATTTTATGCAAATTAAAAGCTGCTTTTTATAGTACTAGCAAAGCCTAAGAAATTTCAGAAATTTCTTGCACACGATTGCTTTTTTTCCTGACGGAAATGATAAACTACTGTATTTTTGAAGGAAGCAGCAAGTCAATTCTTTCAGCTTTTTTTGCAGCATTTTTCACCATTGAAAGCAATCAGAAGATGAAAAACAATGCAAAAAGACAACTGTTGCGTTTTTGCTGCTTTTCTTTTTTAGTGCAAAGGGAGGAGGTTTTGGTTGTAGAAAAAAAAATGTTGAAAAAGTGCAATGTGTGAACATACCCTAAAGGCCTATGCTCATGCTGTGGTTTCGTTACATTTTTGCTACTCAGTTTTGTCTCAAAACGTGAAGGGACTCGTAATGTTAGACAAAGCCAAAGAAAAAGGGCAAAACATATTTACCTGCCCAAGTCACAGAGACTAAGGCTATGTGCCCACGTATGCGCACTCTGCACAGCAGCGTAACGTCACTGCATGTGCGCTTCAGAGCGCAGCTGAAAAGCTTCGTTCTGAAGCTTCAGTGACTGCCGATTTCATGCGCTCTGGATGCATCCCCTTCTATAGACAGAGCAGGGGCTGCAGGCAAAGTGCATGAAAGAAGTGACATGTCACTTCTTAGAACGCAGCGCTTCGGCAGCAGCCAAAGCGCTGCGTTCTAATACGCCACATTTGCATGGATTAGGCACAATCTTCATAGATTGTGCTGGGGACGCAGGACGCATACAGTTACGCTGCGGTGCAGATTGCAGCATAACTGCATGAAAATACGTTACGTGGGCACATAGCCTTATGCACTCGCAGGATGCAGCAGTCCCCACTTGATAAACACAGAGGCAACCAAGGTACAAAATACTGATGAGACAACCACTCACAACCTACCAATGCACGCAGCGGGCGATTGCTTAGTATTAGAATTGCACACAGATAAGGATTGTATAGGGCGTTGGTCACACAGGTACGTGTAATGCACAGTGACTGGCTTACAACCTGTTAGTGATGCCCATATTATTAGATTAGACCGGCTGCTCAGCATTCCATATGTGCACCCCACCAGGGTAGAAACCCTAGATTACAAGGTCAACATAGATGGACTTTGCTGCATCTTGCATAAAAATAAGCATAAAGTGCAAAAAAAATAGAATAAATATAGGCAATGGTTGATATTTTGGCTAAAATACACAAGCTTGCAACCCACGTCAATGTTCCTCATTGTCTTGAATTCCCCCAAAAATGCAAATATTAAGTACAGCAAAAAAACAAAAAAAAACCCCAGTATTTACTTGCCCAGGACACAGAAACTAATCCAGGATGCAGCAGCCCCTTTGCTAAGACAACGCAGGTGGCAAATGCTGATGAGGCAACCACTCTCTACCTGCCAATGCATGGAGGGGGTGATTGCTTAGTATTAATGTGCAATCACGCTGGTGTATAGCCAGTGTACAACACGGCTGAGTGCTATTCAGTATTTTAGCGGATAGCATGCAGCAGTGCAATTCAGCAATTTTTTTTCCTCATGCTTATCTGGCATAAAAAAAATTACAACATGCTGTGATTGGCATCGTAAATCGGATCACACACACAGAGAAAAGTCTATGGATACATCAGACTGTAGTTGGATAATATCTGAGTGCAGTGCGATATACACAGAGACAGACAAAGGAGAAGATGGAGAAATTAATCTCTCCATCTTCTCTACATCTGTGATCTGATTCTCGCATGATTTGGAGAACAGTAGAATGACACTCGGCTCACGCTGGCAGCAGAGTTTGAACCGAATGTCATTAGCATTTTGCATCCGATGCTCTTGTTGTGCCCCTGAGGCTTCAGTCGCCACAGGGTACTTCATCTCCTTTAAGATGTAGTACTCATCCTGGGTAAGGAGAGGTTAATCGCTGGTGATTCTCACATTCACAAGCACACACAGTCAGGTGCCTTCCCACTGGGGGGATGGCCTGGGGTAGATAGTAGAGATGAGCGAACCGGACGCGGTTCGGCTCGCCGAACGGAGGTCTGGTTCGAGTTCGGTTCAGCGAACCGCTCGAACCCCATAGGAAACAATGGGAGGCAATCACAAACACATAAAAACACATTATAAATGTACACATACAGTTAATAAACATTGCCATAACACCTGTCCCCCGGGATGCGTCCTGCACTCTGTCTCCCGCAGCTTTTCCATCGGTAATCGCTGCATCCTCTGGGAACACCAGCAAAGATGCAGGACCTATCGTGACGTCAAAATAGCCATGTGACCAGTCACGTGTCTATTATCTCATTGGCTATAGACTGGTCACATGACTATGACGCGTCATACTAGGACCTGTCATTTCATCTCTCTGTTACACGGTGCATGTTTGTGTATCGCCGTGTACCGGCGACATGCTCTAGCACACGGTCGACTCCCCGCTCTGCTTCCCCGTTCCCTTAAGGTACCATCACACTAAGCAATGCTCCAGCGATCCCACCAGCAACCTGACCTGGCAGGGATCGCTGGAGCGTCGCTACACGGGTTGCTGGGAGCTGTCAGGCAGATCTCACCAGCAACCAGTGACCAGCCCCCAGCCAGCAGCGACGCGTGGAAGCGATGCTGCGCTTGGTAACTAAGGTAAATATCAGGTAACCAACCCGATATTTACCGTGGTTACCAGCGCACACCGCTTAGTGCTGGCTCCCTGCACTCCTAGCCAGAGTACACATCGGGTTAATTTTACCCGATGTGTAGTCTGGCTGCATGTGCAGGAGCAGGGAGCCGGCACTGACAGCATGAGAGCGGCGGATGCTGGTAACTACGGTAAACATCGGGTAACCAAGGAAAGGGCTTCTTGGTTCCCGATGTTTACCGTAGTTACCAGCGTCCGCAGAAGCCGGCTCCTGACCGGCTGACACAGCCGGTCAATAACGGAGGTCACCGTTGCCATAGCAACGTGCTTGGTAGCGGTGACGGTGACGTCCCGCTACCAGCACGCAGCGGCACCGGAATCACCTGATCAGAGCAGCGTTGCTATGGCAACCCGTACCACCGCTTACAGCCAGGAGCCTGTGGTCACTCTCACAGAGTGATTTCTGCACGGAGCACAGCGTCTTCCCCCATGCAGCTGTGCTGTCTGATGGAGCAGACAGAGCTGCATGTGTTGAAGGGGAAAGAAGACAGAAGAGCAGGATCGTGGAGGGGTGACAGGGGATAATAAAGATGGAGTCTCTAATGTGTCTGTGTATTTATTTCTATTAAAGTATTTTTTCTCTGTGTGGTGTTTTTTTTAACCCTTTATTGGGGATTCTTAATGGCCAGGTCAAACGTGCCTGACATTAAGAATCTCTGGCTTAATACTAGCTAGTAAAACAAAGCTAGTATTAACCCTTATTACCCAGCAAGCCACCCGGCTTCAGGGCTGTTGGAAGAGTTGGATACAGTGCCAGATGATGGCGCTTCTATGAGAGCGCCATTTTCTGGGGCGGCTGCGGACTGCAATTCGCAGCAGAGGGGCCCAGAAACCTCGGGCTAACCTGTGTTGCGGATCCAATCCCCAGCTGCCTGCTGTACCCGGCTGGACACAAAAATGGGGCAAAGCCCACGTCGTTTTTTTTTTTTTTTTTTTAATTATTTCATAAAATTCATGAATTAAGTAAAAAAAGCGCTTCCCTATATTTTTGGTTCCCAACCGGGTACAAATAGGCAGCTGGGGGTCGGGGGCAGCCGTACCTGCCTGCTGTACCTGGCTACCATACAAAAATATGGTGAAGTCCACGTCATTTTTTTTGTAGTTTTTTGGCAAAAAAAAAAAAAAAATGCTTCCCTGGATTTTCCATTGCCAGTGAAGGTAAGACCAAGCAGTGGGGGTTAGCAGCCAGTAGCTGCTTAGATTACCCTTAGCTAGCAATACAAAAAAATGCAGCGGGAGCCCATATATTTTTTTTTTTAATTATATCTTTAAATAACTAAAAACAAAAAAGGGCTTTCCTGTATTTTGATTGCTGGACATCACAGTGCTGTAAAAAGAAATCTTTAAAAACAAATGACGTAGCGCTCCGCGGTATTTTTGATTCTCAGCGCAGATAAAGCAGACGGCAACGGGTTGCCACCCCCATCGCCTGGCGTTACCTTGGCTGGCAATCAAAATACAGGGAAGCCCATTAATTTTTTTTATTTAAAACATAGTTAAAAAAAATGACGTTGGGTCCCCCCATTTTTGATAGCCAGCTAGGGTAAAGCAGACGGCTGTAGCCTGAAAACCACAGCTGGCAGCTTTACCGTGGTTGGGGATCCAATGTGGAGGTAACCCCAGGCTCTTTTTTTATAATTATTTTATAAATATTAATAATTACAAAAAAAAAGTAGGGTCCCCCCCAAATTGGATCACCAGCCAAGGTAAAGTGGACAGCTGTGGTCTGGTATTCTCAGGGTGGGAAGGTCCATAGTTATTGGGCCTTCTCAGCCTAAAAATAGCAGGCCGCAGGCACCCCAGAAGTGGCGCATCCACTAGATGCGCCAATTCTGGCGCTTCACCCCAGCTCATCCCGTGCCCTGGTGCAGTGGCAAACGGGGTAATAAATGGGGTTGATACTAGCTGTAAAGTCACCTGACATCAAGCCGAGCAGTTTGTGATGTCATGGCGTCTATCAGATACCCGACATCATAAACTATCAGTACTAACAAAAAAATCGACAAAAAAAATGTATTTGAAAAAACAATCCCCAAAACTTTTCCTCTTTCACCAATTTATTGTAAGAAAAAAAAAATAAGGGGTCCCACGACGACTCTGGACCATCTAGAATATGGGGGGGAGACACTCAGGGAACGTATCCCCCATTTTGTAGGAGTGCAGACCCTCCATGTGAGGAGTGTGGGTGCAATGAATCTGCACTCACTCTCCCCGGGTCCACAGCAGCAGAGTCCATGTCGTAACGGTTGCTACCAAAGCTGCAATGCCCTGCTCATGAGGTAATGGCATGCCTAATCAGGAGAACTATTCTACATTTCCAAATATTGGTATTTGCTGATATTATTGCTATTCCACCTACTATAAATTGGGGATAGGATCTTGGAGATGGAATACCCCTTTAAGTCCAGTTATCCAGCTGAATGAATACTAAACAACAGAGCTCGCTATTTAGATGTGTTTTCTTGTGGCGTATAACGGACTCTCATGTTTGGTAGTCGTTCAGCAGGGCAACTATAAAATCAAATACCTCCATTTGGAAATGTAGTATATAGCTCTCCTGATCAACTATGTTCCTTACCTCATGAGCAGGGCATTGCAATAATAATTTATATAGCGCTATTAATTCCATAGCGCTTTGCATATATTGGGAACACTGACCCCATTGGGGCTCACAATCTAAATTCCCTATCTGTATGTCTTTGGAGTGTGGGAGGAAACCCACGCAAACATGGGGAGAGCATACAAACTCCTTGCAGATGGTGTCCTTGGTGGGAATTGAACCCAGAATCTCAGCGCTGCAAGACTGCAGTGCTAACCACTGAGCCACCGTGCCACCCATTTAGCTTACAGATGCATAACACTCACTGTGTCTGAACACAGGAAGCTGAGCTGACAGCTGCTCTGTGCGTGCGGCAGCGTCTATTTTGAAGGAGAGTGCCGCGGGGGATCAACGCTGCACAGGTACCGTGGGACACCGGGGAACACCGGTGGGGTTATGGGGGTGACCTGGCAGGGCCTGGGGAGGAGTTTTCTGTTGCATGTGTCATGGCACATGTGACAGAAATCAGAGGAGTATGGTGAATGCGGCCGGCGCGCTGTTGTGCGCGCGGCCATCTTGGATTTCCGGGAGGGGTTCAGGGGGGGCACTTTGGCGACACCGGGGGACCGGAGGGGACCGGGGAGGAGATTTATCATGTTTGTTCATGCCAGATGGGAGATAAATAATTTTTTACCGACGCTGTTATTTACTGTAACGTGATCATCGGTATACGGTGTATACGGGTGATCACGTAAGCAGGGACTGGAAAAAACGGCCTAAATCACGATCTCCAGGGTCTCAGCTACCCCCTGAAACCTCGGAGATTTTCTGATGCTGGGGGGCGCTATTCACTTATTTCTGCCTGCTGTTTATAAACGGCAGATCAGAATAAGGCTACATTCACACGACCGATCCGTTTTTGCGGTCCGCAAAAAACAGTTCGTTTTTTTATGGGTGCATCCGTGTGGCATCCGTTTCTGTTCCATATACGGTCCGTATGTCATCCGTGTGCCTTCCGTTTGTTTGCGTACTGCAAAAAAACTGAAGGAGGGAAAGTACATAAATTTACCCAGGATCTGTGTTGCCCTGGACCCCCAGGGGTCACAGGTAACAACACACAACACCACACACACCCCCACCCCAGTGAGGCACCAGCAGCCAACAAGTCCTGACCGCCTCCCTCAGGTCTAGCAAGGCACACCAGGTGGGCGGAGCCAGGCGGATAGGCACGACCTTCGAGGAGTCTGCTGGCCTGAGGCAGGGAAAGGACAAGTGAGTCGAGTGGGGAGAGGAGTAGTGAGAGGAGTAAAAGTGGCGAGCTGAGAGTCAGGGGCCTAGGCAGAGCCTAGGACCCCTTGGAATGGTCAGGCAGGCAGACGGTGGTGGCCGTCTGCAGGAGTCCAGTCAGGGTCTGAACTGCGGAACCGTAGGGATCGAGAAGAGGGTGGTGACCCTTCGGACCCAAACCGGGGAGCTAACAAGTCAACCGGAGAACCAGGCATGGTACTCAGACCCCGTTCTAGCCCAGAAGCAACCGGGCTCAGACAAATCTACTGATTGCGGTCTGGACCTCAGGGGTTCATTCCCACCCAAAGTCCCGATAGACGGCAACAGCCCACCGATTCCGGATAAGAGCCACTGCCAAGGGCCAGAGATCCAAAGGGCCAGCGCCTGCGGGCAAAAGGGCTCCTCCGGTACCCAAAAGCGAGCGGGGAGCGGACTACAGTTGCTGAAGCATAGGAGTTACTATAGCAAATTTAAAGGTGCAGGAGAAAGGCGACATCACCAACCTCACTGGGGACACACGCAGCCGGCTGCGTGCACCGATCTACACCGAACTTGGTTTACCATTGACTCTGTGTGGTTTAATCGTGAGTACACCAGTGCCATCAGGCACCGCGCTGCAAGCAAGCCCCTGTGTCCTGCAACCTCCCGCTCCTGCCACCTGACCAACAAACCCCCTACCCATGGAGGGGTGAACACCTAGCTGCGACCCACCACCGATCCCGGACGAGCCCCCGCACCCTCACCGCAGCGGTGGTGCCTATCACCTCACCACGACCCGTGGGTGGCGTCACAAACTGTTATCGGTCACCGCGGCTCCGGCCGTGAAACCGGTCCACCCCAAACCAAACAACCAACCCCCCTTTCCAGAGCGACGTTGCCCCCGGTCCGGAGGCGCTCGAGCCACCAACAACCCAAGCCCGAGTCCGAGCGGCTCGGCGGAGAGCACCCGAGCCCCCAGGATGGTACAGATCCATAGCTTCAACCTACATGAGGCAGTCACATGTTCACTCCAGTGCCATTTTCTACTGCTTTTCACAGCGTAGAGCGCTCTGGTGATGTTCTTGTCCTTGTACACTTCATGTCAGTCTTTTCTGTCATTATAATGGCAGAAAGACACATAATGTCCCACTCTCCTGCATTTTGTAATTTTGCACCCTTTGGTGCCTTTCATGTGGCACTAAGGGGTGCTTAGCCTTGTATTTAGCCAAAAAAATGAAAAAAAATGACGTAGGGTCCCCCTATTTTTGTAGCCAGCTAGGGTAAAGCAGACGGCTGCAGCCTGCAGACCACAGCTGGCAGCTTCACCTTGGCTGGTAATCCAAAACTGAGGGCACCTCACGCTGTTATTTTAAATTAAATAAATAATTTTAAAAAAAACAAAACACGTGGGGGTCCCCCCAAAATTGGATCACCAGCCAAGGTAAAGCAGACAGCTGGGGTCTGATATTCTCAGACTAGGGAGGTCCATGGTTATTGGACTCTCCCCAGCCTAAAAATAGCAGGCCGCAGCCACCCCAGAAGTGGCGCATCCATTAGATGCGCCAATCCTGGTGCTTCGCCCCAGCTCATCCCGTGCCCTGGTGCGGTGGCAAACGGGGTAATATATGGGGTTAATACCAGATGTGTAATGTCACCTGGCATCAAGCCCTGGCGTTAGTGATGTCACGCGTCTATCAGATACCCGACATCACCAACCCAGTCAGTAATAAAAAAAATAGACGACAAACACATTTTTATTTGAAAAAACACTGCCCAACACATTGTCTCTTTCACCAATTTATTAGAAAGAAAAACAAATCCAGGTCTGCTGTAATCCAAGGGGTTCCCATGATGATCCACACTGTCCCAGTCAATGAAGAGCAGGATGTTCCCCATTGGCTGGGAGAGCAATGCAGTGACCTGAGCTAACATCAATGGGTCAGCCCAGGTCACTGCAGGGGATGACAAGTGCTGCTGTCAGCGAGGTACATTACCTGCGCTGATCTCCGGCACTGCTGACAGCACCTGTCACTGACTTCAATGACCTTCACAGCCAAGTATCGCGAGCGGCCCGTGACGTCACCGCTAGTCACAGTCTCGGGTCGGAAGCAAGAGAAGGTGATGTGACAAGAGGCGGCCATGGAGGACAGTGACAGCGCTGAGGTCGGGAGGGCGGGACTTCATCACCGCAGGTGAGCCGAGCGGGACCATGTGTGCCGAGTGCCAGGTGGGCGGAGCCTAGCGGGACTATGTGTGCAGAGTGTAAGGTGGGTGGAGCCTAGCGGGACCATGTGTGCAGAGTGCCAGGTGGGCGGAGCCTAGCGGGGTAATGTGTGCAGAGTGCCAAGTGGGTGGGGTAATGTGTGCAGAGTGTCAGGTGGGCGGAGCCTAGCGGGACTATGTGTGCAGAGTGTCAGGTGGGCGGAGCCTAGCGGGACCATGTGTGCAGAGTGCCAGGTGGGCGGAGCCTAGCGGGGTAATGTGTGCAGAGTGCCAGGTGGGCGGGGTAATGTGTGCAGAGTGCCAGGTGGGCGGAGCCTAGCGGGACTATGTGTGCAGAATGACAGGTGGGCGGGGCCATGTGTGCTGGCGACGTAGTTCGAAGTGGGTGGAGCCTAGCTGGGCCATGTGGCGCTGAGGACGTCAGTGTCGTGGACTGCATGGCTGGGGACAGGTGAGTGTGTGTGTGTGTGTGAGTGTGTGTGTGTGTGAGTGTGTGTGTGTGTGAGTGTGCGTGTGTGTGTACATGCGCGTGCAGGAGGGGGCGGAGCGAGCTGAGCGGGGAAGTGTCTGCTCCCTGCACACGTAACTAGGATAAATATCGGGTTACTAACCAAAGCGCTTTGCTTGGATACCCGATGTTTATCTTGGTTACCAGCGTCTGGCAGGCTGCCAGCGATGGCTCCCTGCACACTGTAGCTGTAAAAAGCCCTGCTTTTGCTGCTAGAACCGTTCTCGACCGTAACTCGAACTGTCGAGCTTTTAGCAAAAAGCTCGAGTTCTAGTTCGATCTAGAACACCCCCCAAAATCACTCGAACCGCGAACTGGAGAACCGCGAACCGCGCTCAACTCTAGTAGATAGGGAGGTGGCCATCACGAAGCATGGGACTTTCTCGGTCACTGGGACAACCACCTGGAGGCCGGGCACCACTTCGGAAAAAGGGAAGGAGCATCTTCACACATAGTCAGTTAGCCCCAGGCACAGCTTGAGGTGAGACGCAGCTAGGACCTCGGTCCAATCTTCTTCTACTCACACTTCTGGGAGCTCCATAGGACCCGTGGCTTGGAGCATTCAGCTCAGCCTAGGTTCTGTACAGCTACTCAGGATTCCAGGGTCTGCAGTGAGTGCAGGAAATACCCGTGACCTGTTCCATATTCCACATACACCAGGATTGGAGGGACCCTGACCAGAAAGGACTCACAGTGGGATCACCGTCACCGTCCCATCACAGCGGTGGCCAGTGCTTCGGAAGCGACAACCGGGTTACTTGAAGAACTGTGAGTAAAACACCTGGAACCCGCAGAGACTGTGTCTGCCTTCCATTCCCGGCGCCGCCGCCCTGCGCTTCGGTGCCTGCCATTACTACTCCCCTCATCATTCTCCCCGAGGCCCGCTCCACCTGTGGGGAGCAGAAACACCTCAGCTGCTACAACCATCCGTGCCGGAGGACAGCGACAGCAGCGGCGGCTATCCCCTGGCCGCATACCGCAGGTGGCGTTACGAAATCAACCTCCAGCATCATCCATTACCACCCCCTCCTTTACTGTACACCTCGGGGCCATGAAACCGGATGAAAGGGCCACCCTGTGACATCCCCAGACCCGACATCACCAGGCACAGCGACGAGAAATTTAACCCTTGCCCCGTGGGTGCTACACTCTTGCATCGGAAACTTTATGGTAGTATGACCCTGGCCTTAGAATTCAACGTGGATAAGGCTTGTACAGGGCTTGCATATTTTAGCCAATTGACCATTTCCTTATATACTGTATTTATTATATATTTTTGCACTTTATGTTGATTTTTTTTGTAGGATGCAGCCACTGTTGGACTGGAGGGCCTGAGGGTATGTGCGCACGTTGCTTTTTACCTGCTTTTAACCTGCTTTTTTGCTGCTTTTTCTTCTGCGCTGTTTAATGCCAAAATGGATGTGTTCTTCTATTCAAGCAAAGTCTATGGGAATTTGGGTTTCTTGTTCACACTATGTTGTTCAAAATGCTGCCTTTTTGTGGCAGAACTTTGGTCAAAAACTCAGCTTTGCAGTGCAAAACCCAAATGGCAAAAACAATTGACATGTTGCTTCTTTGAAAAGCTGAGTTTTTGACCAAAGTTCTGCCTCAAAAAGGCAGCATTTTGAACAACATAGTGTGAACAAGAAACCCAAATTCCCATAGACTTTGCTTGAATAGAAGAACACATCCATTTTGGCATTAAACAGCGCAGAAGAAAAAGCAGCAAAAAAGCAGGTAAAAAGCAGGTAAAAAGCAACGTGCGCACATACCCTAAGGCACACAGAAGACATTAATTCCACAGGGTCCACCCTTACTGCTACTCTACATAGACATTTTACCTTTTCATACTCTAGCCTTATGCAGATGTATGTGAGATACAATACAGTGTATAAAGCCTTATTCACATATTGGTATTTTTGATCAGTATTTTATCAGCATTATTACCTATTTTCATTCATACTGTATTAGTTATGAAATAAAAATTGAAACAACGGATACTCATTAAACACCTGGTCCCTTGTGCAATTTAAAAGAGAACTCAATGTATCATGTGCAATTTATAATACCATTTAATTTAATTTAATAAAAAGACCACTAGGCCCCTAAAAGAAGCAAAGTGTGGCCTGCATCCCCTACAGTTACCCTTCTGCCTGACTCTATCAGGTCCAGGCATTACATTTAGGGTTCACTCATATCTGCGTGCAAAATTTAGCTCCATTGTTGCTGAAGTGTTTTGGAATGAGATGCGAGTGTCATTCCGTATGTCATGCAAGTTCTATACGCGTGCGATTTTCCTCCTCGCCTAGTCTCCGTGTGATATCCTTGTGTCTTCTGTGTGACGTCCATATCATCTGTGTGACGTCTGTGTGACATGCGTAGATAGAAAGACCACGGTCGCGCAAACACTACTATGTGTGCCGCTGAGGTGACATGTGGGCAATCTCATGAGGTCATCTCAGATAACTGCAGTGGTTCTCACACAGCAGTGCGTGAGGCTGCAGTGACTGCTCTCCCAGCCGATAGGGAACGTTCTGTTCTTCATTGACTGGCAGTGAATATGGGATCATCGTGGGACCCTCTTATTGGATTACGCTGGATGTGGTATAAGGATTTGCCAGGGAAATAAATTGGTGAAAGAGGGTTTCTCTTGTCTTTATTTCTTTAATTTTCTAAATTTTCTCTTTTTATGTCTTTCAGGTTTACTTTTGGGGAACGTTGTGACACGTCGCAATGGATTATGTTGAACATTTTTCTAAAACAAATTTGTAATAAATTGGTAAACGAGGGTTGTAGTCGGGGGGTGTTTGTCCAATAATTTTTTTTTTCTTTTCTAAACTACTGGATTAGTAATGGGGTGTCTGATAGATGCCCACCCATTACTAAGAGCTTGATGCAAGCAGGCAATTCACAGCTGGCATCAACCCCATATAGTACCACATCTGCCACCACACCAGGACAAGGGGATGAGCGGATGCGAAGCGCCAGGGTTGGCGCACCTAATAGAAGCACCACATCTGGCTATGTTGCAGCCTGCTATTTTTAGGCTGGGGAGGGCCCAACAATCATGGACCTTCCCAGCCTGAGAATACCAGACTCCAGCTGTCTGCTTTACCTTGGCTGGTTAATTTAAAGCAACAGCATGGGGTGACCTCTGTTTTGGATTACCAGCCATGGTGAAGCTGCTAGATGTGGTCTGCAGCTGTCTGCTTCACCTTAGCTGGCTACCAAAAAAAGGGAAACCCCATGTATCTATCTATCTATCAATCTATTTTTCTAGCTTTTGACTGTATGTAAAACTCCATGTTAAAAACGCATGTCCGTGTACTAACTGGGTGCTGTTCATGCAATTTTATACTCAGATGTGACTGAACCCTTAAGCTGGTGTCACACATAACGACAACGACAACGACATCGCTGTTACGTCACCATTTTCTGTGACGTAACAGCGACCTTGTAAGTCGCTGTTATGATCGCTGCTTAGCTGTCAAACACAGCGACGCAGCAGCGATCATAACGTCGCTACATGTGCAGAGAGCAGGGAGCCGCGCACACTGCTTAGCGCTGGCTCCTTGCTCTCCTAGCTACAGTACACATCGGGTTAATTAACCCGATGTGTACTGCAGCTACATGTCACAGTGCAGAGAGCAGGGAGCTGCACACACTGCTTAGCGCTGGCTCCTTGCTCTCCTAGCTACAGTACACATCGGGTTAATTAACCCGATGTGTACTACAGCTACATGTCACAGTGCAGAGAGCAGGGAGCCGCGCACACTGCTTAGCGCTGGCTCCTTGCTCTCCTAGCTACAGTACACATCGGGTTAATTAACCCGATGTGTACTGCAGCTACATGTGCACAGAGCAGGAGCCGGCACTAGCAGCAAGAGCGGCGGAGGCTGGTAACGAAGGTAAATATCGGGTAACCAGGGAAAGGTCTTCCCTTGGTTACCCGATGTTTACAGTGGTTACAGCTTTCCGCAGCTGCCAGACGCCGGCTCCTGCTCCCTACTCGCTTCATTTCGTCGCTCTCTCGCTGTCACACACAGCGATGTGTGTGTCACAGCGGGAGAGCGACGACGAAAAAATGAAGCAGGACATTCAGCAACGAGCAATGACCTCACAGCAGGGGCCAGCTCGTTGCTGGATGTCACACACAGCGACAGCGACGGGACGTCGCTGGAACGTCACAGAAAATGGTGACGTAGCAGCAACGTCGTTGTCGTCGTCGCTGTGTGTGACACCACCTTTAGTCAGGGCCACTGACATGGGATGCAGCAATGTCTTTAAGTTGATTTGAGGATCTAAGCAGGTGGTCAATGATAATGTACAGTTACTTATTTGGTGGTTTGCTTACAATTCCCGCTACTGATACTATCATTTGCAGGTTTTGAGGTCTCATTGTTCAAAATGATCACTTCAGTTTTTGAGAGATGCTGAAAGTTTGGGCTACACTTCTCCTTCTCCTCTACTGTTGTGGGATGAACAAGGGCTGAAAATGTTGGTGCAAAGTCCATTCTGTTATTGTCGCTTGTCCATCCTCGGGTGGTGGTGGTCATGGTGGGGGGGACATGGTTCAGATTTCCAGTGTTACCCGTGAGACTACAGTGAGCGGCTATTTTACAAAACACTGCATTCTACAGTACTGTGTTAATATGCCATTTTCTCACCAAAGTCAGTAACTGAAAATTAGTGAAGAGCGATTCATTTACAGAGTATAATGGAAGTCAAAGGTGAATGAACATTTTTCCGAAAGATTTTCTGGAAAAATACTTAGAGTTAACCATTGACTTCCATTTTATTCGGTAAACGCATTGAGCCCGTTCGAGTGTCAAACTGCTCGTTATGAGTATCAAGCACTCGGGCATGGTAGTGCTCACTCTTCACTACTGAAAAGTCTTTTTTGAATTTTGTGGAGAAATCCCATATTACACCATGCCAGTTTGTAATAAGCTTCTGGAATATATTGAAGCTGAGATTCCTACAAAGGCATCGACTGGGGAAGAACATAACTATGATGAAAGTGTATGTAATAAGAATAATGAGGCTGAGATTACACAGATTTATGCGCTTGTTGAACAACATGTCATGTGACTTAAAAATAAGCTTCAACTTGCTTAATATCTTAAATGGGTTTTTCCCCTACTATTATTATATATAATATAACTATTGCTTAATCATTTCAGGAATCAATTAAAATACAAATGGTGTAAACTCACCTCCTTGAGCTGCATTGTTCTGGTGATGTGGGCACTGATGATCTTGGAGAGTGACATGACTTGTTGTGTGATGTGCCATCTGCACTCAATGAGCGGCCGCTCATCAGCTGCAGCTGATCAGTATTCTGTCAGGGCAGACATTCACTCTGCTGGGATTGTTAAAGATGCAGCTGACGAGTGGTTGCCACTCATTGGCTGCAGCTGATGAGCGTCTGCCACTCATTGGCTGCAGCTGACAAGCGGCTGTTACTCATTGGCTTCAGCTGACGAGCGGTTGACACTTATTGGCTGCAGCTGATGAACAACTGATACTCATTGGCAGCAGCTGACGAGTGACACAACAAGTTACATCTAATCTAAGAAGAGCGGCACCAAATTCAGTGGTATGGCGTTGCTGAACGCGGTGAATATACACCGTTTAAATTTTAATTGGGTCCTTAAAAATAATTAAACTGTGGTTGACCAGTAGTTGACAATCCCTTTAATAACTGTATAAAATGTCTCGTCATCCTACTAGTTCAATGTTTACAGCTTGTGGCTAATCAGAATAGCGCCACCAGGAGGCTACTCATTCATCACTTTACAACATAATAGAATCTACCATTTTCTAACTTTCTTTCTTTTAACGGCCTTCAGTTCAATCTCGAGCAATTTTCTAACTTACACCTTATATTAATGATGTCAAATGATGTATTAGTATTTGTGGGAATACATACATGATTGTGACTTCACAAAATGAAAGGCCCCTTGGCACCAGCTTATGTCAAAGAGCACCAAGGAGTATATGGAGCAGGCTCAGGAGCCGGTCTCACTCCATATGTAGCCGGAGTCAGCTGTAATATACTGTACAACCTTGCTTCTGCAGCAGTGGCCAAGATTAGAGAAAAAGTTGGTCCGTAGGTGCTCCAGTCAAGTTTCCAAATTCAATAAAATAAAGTTATTTTTTCCTATTTATTGCATAAAAAACAAGAAAACCAACAACCCTCACCCGCCCAAAAACCAACCAAACAAAATAAAATAGCAGCAATGCCAGACTCTTATTGAATAAAGCTTCTTTTTTTAAAAATGTAATGATACATATCAAAAACAATATACATTTGTCAAATAATAAATGACTATAATATATAAATAATGACATATAACCAAGACAAAAATTATACAATCACAAACCATTGCAGAATTGTTGCTTTTTTCACCCCTGAACAGCATTATAATAAGGTAAGAGTTTTTCTATAGCACATCTCCATGTAATACAACAACTTTGCATTAACTCTACTTGAGAACAATGACCATTGATAGAATCATTTCCCTTTTCTGCTTTGCTTCACTGGCATCGCTGCCCTGAATACATTTTCCTATCAAATAACTATTCACATGAGGTTTATGGGGTTTTAAATCCAGCTTTGTCTTTGGCTTCTCTCTACTTAGTAAAACGGAAATGATGGGGTTCAGTTATGAATATAAAAGGCTGAAATTATATAAATGATTGCCATATTAGAAAAACATGGTTGTGTCTAGTATTGCAGCTCAGTGCAAATGAACTATGATGGCACATACAACCTGTGTACAGACGTAGCACTGTTCCATTTCCTAATCCTAAAAAATCCTCTAAAAATTTTAAAAGCAATCTGTCACCAGGTTTTTGCTACCTCATCTGAGAGCAGGATAATGTAGTGAAAGAGACCCTGAATCCAACGATGTATCACTTAGTTTACTGGGTGCAGCAGTTCTGACACTGTGTTCTTAAATGTAGCAGCGCTCAGAAAGCTAACACCACCCTGTAGAAATCTGCTGAGTTTTGGGGTGCCAGTCAATTATAATTAACAAGAGCTACTGGATCTTTACAAGGGGATTTATTACAAATAGGTTATGTACAATGACATACATAAGGCAAACCTAACTAAGGGAAAAGGTAAAAGGAGAGGGTGGTGGCAGATGGGAAGTGAGGTAGAGTGATTAGCTTAGTATGGTACCTTTATATCAGTCACACAGTCAAACATGGTCCATACAGTGCCGATCCTAGTACCACCTCCACATGATAGTACCATCCAATCAGGTCACAGTTTTTTGAGTTGTCCAGGAATGTGCATATGGCTGCTGATATCGATGCTCTCCTGAAGGTGGCTCTCTTAAGGCCCAGTCACACTAAACAACTTACCAGCGATCCCAACAACGATCCAACCTGATAGGGATCGCTGGTAAGTTGCAAGGAGGTTGCTGGTGAGATGTCACACTGCGACGCTCCAGCGATCCCACCAGCAACCTGACCTGGCAGGGATCGCTGGAGCGTGGCTACACAAGTTGCTGGTGAGCTCACCAGCAACCAGTGACCAGCTCCCAGCCAGCAGCGCCGCGTGGAAGCGATACTGCGCTTGGTAACTAAGGTAAATACCTTGGTTACCAGCGCACACCACTTAGCGCTGGCTCCCTGCTCTCCTAGCTACAGTAAACATGGGGTTAATTACCCGATGTGTACTGCAGCTACATGTGCACAGAGCAGGAGCCGACGCTGGTAACGAAGGTAAATATCGGGTAACCAAGGTAAAGGCTTCTTGGTTACCCGATGTTTACTGTGGTTACCAGAGTCCGCAGAAGCCGGCTCCTGCTGCCTGCACATTTAGTTGTTGCTGTCTCGCTGTCACACACAGCGATGTGCGCTTCACAGCGGGAGAGCAACAACTAAAAAATGGCCCAGGACATTCAGCAACAACCAACGACCTCACAGCAGGGGCCAGGTTGTTGCTGGATGTCACACTAAGCAACATCACTAGCAACATCGCTGCTACGTCACAAAAGTTGTTCGTTAGCAGCGATGTTGCTAGCGATGTTGTTTAGTGTGACTGGGCCTTTAGGTTCAGAATGAGTTAAGCTGGTGTCACACACAGCGACAACGACAACGACGTCGCTGCTACGTCACCATTTTCTGTGACGTTGCAGCGACGTCCCGTCGCTGTCGCTGTGTGTGACATCCAGCAACGACCTGGCCCCTGCTGTGAGGTCGCCGGTCGTTGCTGAATGTCCAGCTTCATTTTTTGGTCGTCACTCTCCCGCTGTGACACACACATCGCTGTGTGTGACAGCAAGAGAGCGACGAAATGAAGCGAGCAGGGAGCAGGAGCCGGCGTCTGGCAGCTGCGGTAAGCTGTAACCAGCGTAAACATCGGGTAACCAAGGGAAGGCCTTTCCCTGGTTACCCGATATTTACCTTCGTTACCAGCCTCCGCCCTTGCTGCCAGTGCCGGCTCCTGCTCTCTGCACATGTGGCTGCAGTACACATCGGGTAATTAACCCGATGTATACTGTAGCAAGGAGAGCAAGGAGCCAATGTGGCGCCCCTGACCTGGTCAGGCACCACTGAGTACTGCACCCATGCTGGGGACAGTACAATACAGGTAATCCAGAAGGCTGACCGAGGTGTGACTACACAGGCGCATAGTGATCAGGTCTCACACATGTACCTATGAGAAGACCCCTGGGGATCCCAGGAGGGGGAAAAGCCTTCACCTTCACTGGAATAGTGGAGGGGGCCAAAAGCCTCCATCTCCTCTCAGGGGGTGTGGTAAGAGAGCCTGGTTGCTAGGTGGCGTAGGCAAGAACAGGAGAGGAGGAGCAGTGAGCCGGTTCAGTGCAGTGCAGAGTCCAGGGAGCTCCGAGAGGAGCTGACCCCTACCCCTGGGGCTGTTGCAGTCTGACAGCGCCCGCGCAGTGGCTACCGACGGGGGAGAACGGTCACCTAGGAGTGCTACCCGAAACCCATCTCCAGCTAGAGAGAGAGCACAGAGTGGGAAGTAAGGAGACTGCTAGGGAGTACCAGGCCCAAACGGGCGGCAGATCCCGGAGCGGGGATAGATCCACCTTTCCCTGCTAAACCTGCCGGTGTGGGGCCCTCAAAGCCCACACCACAACACCTAAAAGCCGCAGCCACGTAGCCACAGTTAGGGCCCATAGTTCACAGGAGGCAAGCAGCTGGAGTGATCTGGCCCAGGCAACAAGCAAACGGCAAACGAAGGGGAGAGAGGCTTCAGCAACTTCCCTGGGTGACCCCCATAGGGACTAAAAGTCGGGGTTACCCCAAACCACCAAGGGCTAAGGAAGGCGAGTTGGTAGTCACCATCAGAAGTCAGCCTGAAGGATACCTGGTTCCAGCCTGGTTCATCCCAGCTACGCCCGGGTTACTCACCCTGCCACCTGAAGTGAGTAAAATCCCTGAAAGACATCCTGCGTGTGCGGAGTTATTCTGCGCCTTGTGGTACTACGCACCTACACAGGGCCCTGGGGCTTGCCTCACTCTCAGGAGGCTATTCCAACTAACTGCACTCACCATCAGCCCCAGGCGTCCCTCAACCTGCAGTGGCGGTCCCCACTGACCGCAATACTGAGAGTGGCGTCACGACAAATAGAAGATTCCCTACCTGCGACGAGATCCAGCCGAGTGGAGTCCCTGAAGGTAATGCACCGACACTGCACTTTAGGGGCTTCACATCTGGCGTCACGAACAGGATAAGGACTAGACCTGTCCAGACAGGTGACCATGTGCCTGGGCGGTCCGCTTGAAAAATTGGAAGCGCCGCCATATTGCCACCATGAAAAGCGCGCTGAAAAACAACAGCAGCCCGCGCTGGGAGAAGTTACCGCCCACGAAGAGGTGTGGCTACCCAGAGATCCCCTGCAGAGTTCTGACCTCGCTTGTGAAGAGAGCGGAAGCGTCCAGAGACGGCGGAACGGAAAAGAAGCCAGCAGTTTGTTGCTAGAGAAAATGGCGTCTGAATGCAGAGACCCAGAGCCAGGCTCCGCTGCCTGGTGGTGTCGGGAGCTCGCCGAGTTCTGCGATCAACTGGAGGCCAGGGTCGGAAGGCTGATCAGAGAGGGACGGACGGAGTTTCTGTGGATGACCGCGGCGGTTCAGGCCTATGAGGGGAGAGCCGCGCGCCGAGTGCCAGACCGGGCGGTGACGACTCAGACCCCGATGCTGCCACCGATGGGTGAGTCCAGTGATGCCCCTGCCAGCGCGAGTGCCCCGACCCCTGCTGCCACGTCCGCGGCCCCTGAAGAGGCGTCCGGCGCGGCGACGCTGAAGCCGGCCGCAGCCACGCCAGGTGCAGCCCGCCAAGCTCAGGCCGCCGCAGCGATGCCCTGCTCGGCCCACCAAGACCCGGTCCCTGCAGCAACGCCCAGTCCGGTCCGCAAAGATCCGGCTGCCACCGCGACCCTCATCCATGCCGCGGGTGTGACGCTGACCCAGGCCGCCGCCATGCTAGGCCCGGCCCGCCGAGACCCCACCGCAGCCGCAACGCTCGTCCGCGCCGCAAGTGAGGTGCTGAACCAGGCCGCAGCCCCGTCAGGTGCGGCCCGCCAAGCTCCGATCGCTGCAGCGACGCCCAGCCCAGCCTGCACCGATCCCATCGCGACAGCGACGCCGATCCAGGCCGCCGCCATGCAGGGCGCGGCCCGCCAAGACCAGGCCGCCGCCATGCCGGGCGCGGCCCGCCAAGACCAGGCCGCCGCCATGCCGGGCGCGGCCCGCCAAGATAAGATTGCATCACCATTTTCCCCGGCCTGCAAGGCCAGAGCAGACACCGCTCCCCAGTCCAAGGAGGTCCCTGCTAGGAAGTCCCTGGTAGGTGAGGACCCCGCATACTGGCAGCTGAAGGCTGACATGGAGGCCAAGTTCCCACAGGAGATGGTGGATCAGTACATGCTCCCTCCGCACACCCCCAAGAGGATTCCGGCAACCCCTGCAGCAACTACGCCAAAGAGTCCCCCGCCTGGGCCTGCTGAAGAAAGTCCATCCCTAGCACTGTCACCAAAGGAGTGCTCAGAAGCACTAAGGGGGAGGGGAGGCCAGGAAGCTGAGGAGCTGACTCAGGAGCCACCAGCAGTGGATCCATACCCCGAGCCAGAAATGCTGCCGTATTCCCGCTGGGACGAGGAAGACCTAACACCGTCTGCTGAAGAAGATCTGCCCAAAAGCCTCACCTGGGAGCTTGTAAGCTGTACCTCACAGAATCCAGCCCGCAAGACACGGCGCCGCAGCAGAACCCAGTTTTTCCCTGCACCGCCATCCCCAGAGCAGAGAGAAGTCATGGCCCGAGACTTAGAAGAAAAACGGTTCCTAAGAAGAGCCAAAGCACAGGTCAGAGGACCCCTTTGTAGAGGAGTTGTGGAAGACTTTAACTTGAAGAGCGGATATGGCTTTATAGTGGCACCAGGTATGAAAGAGGGCATTTTTGTCAATAGACGAGACGTCAGAGCCCACTTGCCCAGAGGACATCCTGGAAGAAACCTGAGAATGGGAGACACAGTGCAGTTTACCATGCATCAAGGCGAAAGAGGCTGGTATGCGCTAGATGTAACGCCATGTCCTAAAGGAAAAGCCACAGACACAGAAGAAGAAAGGAAAGATAGAAACGGAACAGAGAAAGAACCTACTGATGAGACTACCACAGACGAAGAAAGAGGTCAAGGAAGCAACAGGTGCCGCAGCCCTACAGGCCCAAGCCCTGGTGAGGAGGAGTCTGCATAAAGTTCATGTAAAGTAAAGCAAGTTACCAGTTTTGAAGTTTTTTGCAACGTTAAAGTTTAAGTATGTGCCCACATAAACTAATGTGAGAAATGAACCTTAAGGCTATGAACTGGCTATAGCCACAAACTCTCGCAGTGTAAATAGTTACACCAGAGGGCACCACCACCACCAGAGTCAGCCTGTTTAGGGGCTTGGCTCGTCTGTGACCAGGGAGCACGTCCGTATATAGGGCCTTGGCTTACCTGCAACCAGAGAGCATGCCTGTTTATGGGGCCTGGCTCTCCACCACAAAGAGGGTACCTGGTCAGCACCAACTGTGAAGGCCGCCTCTGGATCCTGCCAGAAGTGGCTGAAGGCGCGGCTTCACCAGGCCAGGTATGCCCTGAAGACCACCAGCCCATGAAAGCCGCCTCTACATCCTGCCAGAAGTGGCTGAAGGCGCGGCCAACAGGAGAGGCAGATTGGAGGAAAGGTCTGGGGAAACGGATGGCCCAGACCTGGTTACCAAAAGGACCGGTGACCTGCCTCCTGAAAGGGTTTGGGTGGGTTAACGGACTTGTGGGTGGAGGGTGGTGATGTATGGTACCTGGTGCTTTTAAAAATGTTTTACATGTTTTACATGTTTTAATGTTTTATGCATTTTAAAATGTTGTCTTGCAGCCCGAGGACGTGCTGGTGATAACTAAGGGGGAATGTGGCGCCCCTGACCTGGTCAGGCACCACTGAGTACTGCACCCATGCTGGGGACAGTACAATACAGGTAATCCAGAAGGCTGACCGAGGTGTGACTACACAGGCGCATAGTGATCAGGTCTCACACATGTACCTATGAGAGGACCCCTGGGGATCCCAGGAGGGGGAAAAGCCTTCACCTTCACTGGAATAGTGGAGGGGGCCAAAAGCCTCCATCTCCTCTCAGGGGGTGTGGTAAGAGAGCCTGGTTGCTAGGTGGCGTAGGCAAGAACAGGAGAGGAGGAGCAGTGAGCCGGTTCAGTGCAGTGCAGAGTCCAGGGAGCTCCGAGAGGAGCTGACCCCTACCCCTGGGGCTGTTGCAGTCTGACAGCGCCCGCGCAGTGGCTACCGACGGGGGAGAACGGTCACCTAGGAGTGCTACCCGAAACCCATCTCCAGCTAGAGAGAGAGCACAGAGTGGGAAGTAAGGAGACTGCTAGGGAGTACCAGGCCCAAACGGGCGGCAGATCCCGGAGCGGGGATAGATCCACCTTTCCCTGCTAAACCTGCCGGTGTGGGGCCCTCAAAGCCCACACCACAACACCTAAAAGCCGCAGCCACGTAGCCACAGTTAGGGCCCATAGTTCACAGGAGGCAAGCAGCTGGAGTGATCTGGCCCAGGCAACAAGCAAACGGCAAACGAAGGGGAGAGAGGCTTCAGCAACGTCCCTGGGTGACCCCCATAGGGACTAAAAGTCGGGGTTACCCCAAACCACCAAGGGCTAAGGAAGGCGAGTTGGTAGTCACCATCAGAAGTCAGCCTGAAGGATACCTGGTTCCAGCCTGGTTCATCCCAGCTACGCCCGGGTTACTCACCCTGCCACCTGCAGTGAGTAAAATCCCTGAAAGACATCCTGCGTGTGCGGAGTTATTCTGCGCCTTGTGGTACTACGCACCTACACAGGGCCCTGGGGCTTGCCTTACTCTCAGGAGGCTATTCCAACTAACTGCACTCACCATCAGCCCCAGGCGTCCCTCAACCTGCAGTGGCGGTCCCCACTGACCGCAATACTGAGAGTGGCGTCACGACAAATAGAAGATTCCCTACCTGCGACGAGATCCAGCCGAGTGGAGTCCCTGAAGGTAATGCACCGACACTGCACTTTAGGGGCTTCACACCAGCGCTAAGCAGTGTGCGCGGCTCCCTGCTCTCTGCACTGTGACATGTAGCTGCAGTACACATCGGGTTAATTAACCCGATGTGTACTGTACCTAGGAGAGCAAGGAGCCAGCGCTAAGCGCGGCTCCCTGCTCTCTGCACATGTAGCACAGCGACGTTATGATCGCTGCTTCTGCTGTGTTTGACAGCTAAGCAGCGATCATAACAGCGACTTACAAGGTCGCTGTTACGTCACAGAAAATGGTGACGTAACAGTGAGGTCGTTGTCGCTGTCGCTTAAGGTCCAGTCACACTAAGCAACTTACCAGCGATCCCAACAACGATAGGGATCGCTGGTAAGTTGCTAGGAGGTTGCTGGTGAGCTGTCACACTGCGACGCTCCAGCGATCCCACCAGCAACCTGACCTGGCAGGGATCGCTGGAGCGTGGCTACACGAGTTGCTGGTGAGCTCACCAGCAACCAGTGTCCAGCCACATGTGCAGAGAGCAGGGAGCAGCGCACACTGAGCGCTGGCTCCTTGCTCTCCTAGTTACAGCACACATCGGGTTAATTACCTGATGTGTGCTGCAGCTGCATGTGCACAGAGCAGGGAGCAGCGCACACTGCTTAGCGCTGGCTCCTTGCTCTCCTAGCTACAGCACACATCGGGTTAATTAACCCGATGTGTCCTGCAGCTACATGTTTACAGAGCAGGAGCCGACACTGACAGTGAGAGCGGCGGAGGCTGGTATCAAAGGTAAATATCGGGTAACCAAGGACAGGGCTTCTTGGTTACCCGATGTTTACATTGGTTACCAGTCTCTGCAGAAGCCGGCTCCTGCTGCCTGCACATTTAGTTGTTGCTGTCTCGCTGTCACACACAGCGATCTGTGCTTCACAGCAGGACAGCAACAACTAAAAAATGGCCCAGGACATTCAGCAACAACCAACGACCTCACAGCAGGGTTCGGGTTGTTGCTGGATGTCACACACAGCAACATCGCTAGCAACGTCACAAAAGTTGTTCGTTAGCAGCGATGTTGCTAGCGATGTTGCTTAGTGTGACGGAGCCTTTAGTGTGAACCCAGCTTTAGATTGTCAAGAGTCGTAACAAACCTGTGGATCCTGAGGATAGCGTCCTGGTATATAGCAAAGGTCTTTCATATCACAAAGTCTGAGGACAAGTTTACACTCCATTTGGGTTGGAGACTTGATGTCCATCTCAAGAACAATGCCATATCCTCCAAATGCCACAGGGGTTATGTACAGATGTAGATTACATGAGGCTACAGACAAGTTATCCAATTCACATGTAGATGCCATCTTTGCTCTGTCAATAGAACCAAGGGAAATACACTACAGTACATACAATGGCCTTTCTGCCTCACAGGTTCAAAACATGGCATGGCTTTCTCTTTGAAGTAAACCTTTGAGCTCTGGTAGTATTTAGAGCTCATGGATCCAATTGTGAGTTCAGTGATTCATATTACACATTACACGTATTGTCCATGATGGCTTCCAAGGCTTCTAATATGCACACACTGCAGCTTTCTTTATGCATTGTATATTGACAGTGAGCAGCTTATCAGAGGGGAGACTAGGGCTTGTGTGCACTGTAGCCCTGGTAGTGATTATATCCTAGTGATAAAACAATAATTTTAAGTAAACAACAGCACACAGCCTAATAAGTGACACATCCCTGAATTCAGTTTTTTAAACCCCTACATCATGCTGACCTAAAGGCCCCGTCACACTAAGCAACATCGCTAGCAACATCGCTGGTAACGAACAACTTTTGTGACGTTGCTAGCGATGTTGCTGTGTGTGACATCCAGCAACAACCTGGCCCCTGCTGTGAGGTCGTTGGTTGTTGCTGAATGTCCTGGGCCATTTTTTAGTTGTTGCTGTCCTGCTGTGAAGCACAGATCGCTGTGTGTGACAGCGAGACAGCAACAACTAATGTGCAGTGAGCAGGGAGCCAGCTTCTGCTGAGGCTGCTAACTAATGTAAACATCGGGTAACCAAGAAGCCCTGTCCTTGGTTACCCGATATTTACCTTTGATACCAGTCTCCTGCTCTCACTGCCTGTGCTGCCGGCTCCTGCTCTGTGCACATTTAGCTGCAGCACACATCAGGTAATTAACCCGATGTGTGCTGTAACTAGGAGAGCAAGGAGCCAGCGCTAAGCATTGTGCGCTGCTCCCTGCTCTGTGCACATTTAGCTGCAGCACACATCAGGCAATTAACCCGATGTGTGCTGTAACTAGGAGAGCAAGGAGCCAGCACTAAGCAGTGTGCGCTGCTCCCTGCTCTGTGCACATTTAGCTGCAGCACACATCGGGTTAATTAACCTGATGTGTGCTGTAACTAGGAGACTGGGGGCTGGTCACTGGTTGCTGGTGAGCTCACCAGCAACTCGTGTAGCCACGCTCCAGCGATCCCTGCCAGGTCAGGTTGCTGGTGGGATCGCTGGAGCGTCGCAGTGTGACAGCTCACCAGCAACCTCCTAGCAACTTACCAGCGATCCCTATCGTTGTTGGGATCGCTGGTAAGTTGCTTAGTGTGACTGGACCTTTAGATTACATAGCAAAAACCTGCTGACTGATTCTCTTTAATGGCATTAATGTTTTGGACCCTGCTTACTTGGTGTTTTTTTTTTGGCTAGAGCTATTTTATTTCATGGGCGAACAGTATAATTTTTGTTGTGCTTTTTATCATAACAAGAACAATGTGTGTTTTTTTTTGCTTTTTACCTTTTAAAAGTATTTTTTTCTTTTTAGGTTTTCTTAGAAGTAACATGCACAAAAGATTTATAGTTCTTTATTATTTAAAATTTGCAAACATACACTAAAATAGGGAATACAATAGGTTACCTATTAGTTCTCGTCGTTTAAATATGTAATTTTTAGATTCTTAAATTATGGCGATGGTTTAGGCTGGTATCGTTCATATGGCTTTTTTTCTATTAGTTTTTATTTTACAAATGTTTCTTCATTTTACATAAATATTTTAGCAAATATAATATCCATCCCAAGATTCACTCTTAATAAACACTGATGAACAATTGAGTAACAATGTTTAGAACTTTTAGCTTTCAGGCTTCATATCTCACCATCTACTACAGCTTTGAGCATGAGACTACCTTCATTTTATAGACAATCATCTTGGCTATCTCATACATAAATTTGGCTTGCAACTTTTTAACATAAGGTTAGTAATGCAGATTCTTGTCATCTCACTGCATTGTTACTGTTTTGCTCCTAAATATCTGAATTTTAATTTTTAGTATTTTGTAAATCCACTTTTGGTTTTCAACACTGGCTGAATCTTTCTGAGGAAATTCTCTCTATTAGATTCAAGCATGTCTTGCCCTAAATCTGATCTCAGGTCTCTTCTACACGTTCCCAATGTTGGTGCATTCTGGTCAACTCACTTGGGTATACAGCTTTTTCTTCATCTCTACCCACAAGTGTTTGATCTGGGCACTGTGGGGGCCAATCCAGCACCTCTACTTCATTGTCATTGAACCATTTCTTCTCCAATCTCAACGTATACTGTACTTCTGGTCATTGTCCTGCTGGAACACTATGTCATCCTTTTCATACTGATAATACTCGAGTTTACAAAGTAACTCATCTTGTAGAATACTTACATATAGCTCAGTATTGAGACCACCATCGATCCTGGTCAAGTATCCAATGCATTCAGCTGGGAAACAACCCCATATGATTAGGTTTCACCTCGCACCCATCAGAGTCTAGTCTATTGGTTTTTGTCTCATTGCTCCAAATAACCCGTTTCCAGTCTTCTACTGTCTACTGTTTCTATGCTTCTTATGATGATATTGAAGTCGAAGCTTCTTCATCTTTTTTGGTGGTCACCATTCCAGACTTCTAGAATGTGTGTAGCACAGTGCTTGCATGGAAGTCTGTGATCTCACTATTAAGAAGCATATGAGTCACCTTCACTGTCATGTTTGTCATGCCAGAGCTGATAGACCTTGTGATGAGCCGACTTTTTGACGCCAATATTTTGCCTGAACGTCTACATCTTGGCTTTTAGGCTAGGTTCACATTTCTGTTGTTTTGCATCAGTCACATGCGTTGCTTGTGACTGATGCGTTGTATAACGGATGACAAGAATAAGAATTCATTGTCGGACTCCGTTGTAAAACGTGAGACAGAGAACGATCAGCTGATCGTTCACAATAGCTGGCCACCGGCTTTTGAGAGTGAACAGATGATCTTCCGGCGGCCGGCTAATGAGAGCGAGCAGCTGATCGCTCTCATTAGCCGGCCGCCGGGTGATCAGCTGATCGCTCATAGCAGCCGGCCGCCAGGTGATCAGCTGATCGCTCACAGAAGCCGGCCGCCGGGCGATCAGTTGATCGTTCGGCGGCCGAGAGAGAGCATGCGCAACGGAATCAAAAGCATTCCGCTGCTCAAAAAACGCGACATGCTGCGTTCCTGCCGCCCGACGGATTCCATTGTTTACCAGAGCCGTGGATTGTGACTGATACAAATTGATGGAAATGTGAACCTAGCCTTAAATGGATGGGTGGACTACATTTTATATTCTTCCAACTGTCATGGCACTCACATGATGCAGTTTGGCAATTTTCTTGGTTGAGAGACCGCTTTCGAAGAGCTGAATGATGCTGTTTCCCTTTTCTTGGGAAATCTTCTTCATGGTTGCTCCTTGATTTGAACCGGTGACCTTTCATCTGGGAATCAACCTAATAACACGCTGAGCTATTAGGGAATGTTAGAACAGATTGTAATTTGTAGCATACTTGGAAACAGTAACAATGCAACTTAGTTGTAAGTCAAATTTATGTATGAGATAGTCAAGATGATTATCTATAAAATGATGGCAGTCTCACGTTTGAAGCTGTAGTGGATTGAGAGATATAGCGTCTGAATGACAAAGGTTAAAAATATTGTTACTCTTTTGCTAGTCAGTGTAGCTCATTGGTTTTTTTCAGCTATCTATTGAAGCAACAGTTACAGAGGAAACAGCTGCCTGTCAGTCACTTGCAGATAATGGCATAAGTTGAAGATTGTGAGCCACATTGCAAAATCTCCTACAGGACTTCCAACTATCATGGTGTAATACTATTGTATGTTTTGAGGATTTCGATAGCGTTAGGGCAATGACAGCCAGAGACGAGTTTGTGGTACAAGATGTTTATGATATGTAACCACGGTAGATACACAACGGAAATACACAGTATAACAAACACATGAAAATACCTTTCCGAAACGGAGCGAAGGGGATTCCCGGGGCCACGCACCGGACTCCCCCAGGGAGACCACCAGAGCGAACCCCTATACAGGGACTGTCCGGCAATCAACCCCGGAAGGCCTAAATGCGCCGCAGCCGGGACACAAGGGGCAAGCGGTAAAGTCCAGAAGTGTCCGTACGGGATGAAAGTCCAGAATGGTTATGAACCGGAAGAAACCGGGCAGACGTGCTGACCAAAGACGGCAGACGGAGTCCGGGCACAGTTTGAAGAAACCGGGTATGGTCCAGAGTCGGTCGGTAGATTTTCAGGAGGATCCAAAGGTAATCAAGTAGCAGCAGCAGCAAAGCAGGAGCACACAGCAAGCAGTATACTCAGGCACTGGACTAGGCTTAGAGGCGGCCTTTTAAGCAGCTGGACAGGAAGTAGGGCAACAGAACATAAAACTCCATGTTAACCGAGGGCAAGCTCTTTCAAAAGAGGACTGGAAAACCCGGAAACCTGACATTACTCCCCCCCCCAGAAACGGCCTCAGGACGGGTCAGGGCCCGGCTTGTCCGGGTACCGTCGATGAAACTGAGCGATCTTCCGGGGTGCTCGAATGTTACCCACCGGTTCCCAGGAATCGTCCTCGGGGGCGTACCCCTGCCAACGTACCAGATACTGAAGCCGACGACGATGGAGCGGGGAGTCAATAATGTCCTCAACCACGAACTGCTCCTCGCCGTCGACCATCACAGGCGGAGGAGGAGGCACGACACGACCATGAAACGTATTGGGAGAGACGGATTTGAGGAGAGAAACATGAAAGACCGGGTGTACCTTTAGATGGTGCGGTAACCGCAGCCGACAGGCCACAGGGCTCACGATCCCGGTGATCTTGAACGGACCGATGAATTTTTGTCCCAGCTTCTGCGAAGGGACACCCAATCTCAGGTTCTTGGTGGACAACCATACAGAGTCCCCTACCTTATACATGGGTGCCGGTTTCCGGTGAGCGTCTGCCGACCTCTTGTAACGCTCCTGAGCTGTAGCCACAGTGTCCTTCAGAACCTCCAGATTTTGTCGTAGCTCTGTCAATCGGTCCTCCACCGCAGGCACTGAGACCGCAACCGGTGACCTAGGCAAAATAGTCGGATGGTAACCCAAGTTAGCAAAGAAGGGCGTTACCTTAGTGGAGCTGCTCTGAGTGTTGTTATACGAGAACTCCGCCAACGGAAGCATCTTCAACCAATCGTCCTGCAGATGGCTGACATAACAGCGAAGGTATTGTTCCAGGGTTTGATTGGTCCGTTCGGTTTGCCCATTTGTCTGAGGATGGTATGCAGAAGACAAACAGACATCAATCTGGAGTGCCGTACAAAACCCCTTCCAGAACCTAGACGTGAACTGCACGCCCCGGTCAGAGATGATCTCGTCTGGTACCCCATGCAATCGGAATACGTTCTGGATAACCAGATCCACTGTCTCTGCGGCTGAGGGAAGACCGGCACACGGAATAAAGTGAGCAGCTTTAGTCAACCGATCCACCACCACTAAAATGGTACTGTGACCGTCTGAGACGGGCAACTCCACAATAAAATCCATTGAGATAGACCCCCAAGGGCGAGATGGCACGGGTAACGGTTGGAGGAGTCCTGTAGGAGCCACACGAGGGACCTTGCACCGGGCACAAACCACACATGAGTGGACATAGTCCTTTACATCCTTTAAACAGGTAGGCCACCAGAAAAAACGGTTCAGAAATTCCTGCGTCTTCTGTACCCCCCTATGACCAGCCAACACGGAGTCATGGACCAACTTGAGAACCCGAAGTCTTACGGCCTCCGGGACATAAATGCGTCGCTCTCTCAACCACACACCATTCCGAAGAACAAGAGTTACATCATTCGGGGGGGCAGCAAGAAATACGTCACCATCATAGGCCAGCTTGATGTCCTTCCACAAGTCCTGGTCCTGGATTACTCCAACGAAATTGGCATCCGATAACACGGTCTGAGACGGGGTTCCAGGCACGGAGTCCACGGCGTGGATTCGGGACAAGGCATCGGCTTTCCCATTACGTGAACCTGGACGGTATGTAACGACAAAATTGAACTGGTTAAGGAATAGGCTCCAACGGGCTTGCCGTGGAGACAGGCACCTGGCAGACTTAAGAAATTCCAGATTACGATGATCTGTGAGTACTATCACTTGCTGCGCGGCTCCCTGTAAGTGGTGTCTCCATTCCTTGAAAGCGGAAATAATCGCTAACAATTCCTTGTCCGCAATGTCATAGTTCCTTTCTGCAGGGGACAACCGGCGGGAAAAGAAAGCACACGGATGTAAGAGACTCTTGTCCCCAGTCCTTTGAGAAAGGATGGCCCCTAATGCGTAGTCGGAAGCGTCGACTTCCACGATAAAGGGAAGTGCGGGATTCGGATGTACTAATATAGGCGCTGAGGTAAAACAAACCTTGAGACGATGGAATGCTTCCTGGGCCTGGGCGGACCACACAAACTTCTGTCCTTTCTTGGTTAACAGAGTGATGGGACGAACGATCTCTGAAAAATTACGGATAAAACGTCGGTAAAAGTTGGCAAAACCGACAAAGCGTTGTACCTCTTTGATGTTCCCCGGTTCCGGCCAGTCTAGAATTGCTTGTATCTTGCCAGACTCCATGTTCAGTCCCTGAGGAGAGATGACATAACCTAAGAATTGTATTTGTGAGCAATGGAATTCGCATTTCTCCAGTTTGATGTACAGGTGGTTTTCCCTCAGCCGGGTAAGTACGGTCTTGACGTGTTCCTGGTGTTCCTGTAGGGAATCAGAAAAGATTAGGATATCGTCCAGATAAATCACCATGAATTGGTCCATGATATCCCTAAAAATATCATTAACTAGATGTTGGAAAGTCGCGGGAGCGTTACAAAGTCCAAAAGGCATCACTAGGTACTCAAAATGTCCATACCGACATCGGAACGCGGTCTTCCACTCGTCTCCGGGACGTATACGGAGTAGATTGTATGCCCCACGGAGATCCAATTTGGTGAATATTTTTGCCTGTTGGACCCTCTCCAATAGCTCAGGAATCAACGGTAACGGATACCGGTTCCGGATAGTTATTTTATTCAGTTCCCGGTAGTCAATACAGGGTCTCAGAGTCCCCTCTTTCTTTTTCACGAAAAAGATGGGTGCCCCTGCTGGTGAGGTAGACGGATGAATAAATCCCTTAGCTAGACTTTCATCAATGTATTCTTTTAGTGCTTCTAGCTCAGGTGCCGCCAACGGGTAGACATGACCAAACGGGATCTCCGCCCCTGGGAGTAAGTCTATGGGGCAATCATACGGTCTATGCGGGGGAAGCCGATCGGCTTTTCTTTTGTCGCATATATCCGCAAAGTCGTTATACACCGGGGGTAGAACAGGTACCTGTACAGTGCCTTCCGCATTCGGTGTTACTGGAACCGGAACAGTTGGACTAATGGTCGGAATACTCTGCGGTGGGAAGGATATTTCCTTAGTTTCCCAATCGATGACCGGATTTGTAGACCGTAGCCACGGAATACCTAGAATAATCGGAAAATGAGGAGAAGAAATTAACATGAAAACAAGGGTCTCCTGCTGACCTGGCTTCATGACGCATTCTAGCGGTATGGTTTCCCGATCAACTGGTCCAGAGATTAACGGAGATCCGTCAACCGTCTCCATGGTAACCGGTGAGGATCTTTGCTGAGTCCGGATACCGTGTTTCCTGGCAAAAGAGGAGTCCATGAAATTTCCCCCTGCCCCAGAATCTATCATTGCAGAGGTAGGTATTAGCTGTCCCTCCCACCGGATCTGAATGGGGAGCGAGCAATGGGTATATTTCCCTTCCGAGTCCTTCGGTGAGGTTGACATTACAGTCAAGGGAAATACCGCATCCAAGTGTCCGCTTGCCTCAGAGATATCGGACTCTGCGTCCGTGTTGTCACACTCTGCCATGGCTGCCAATACCTTATTTGGGCGATTCGGACGTTTCGGGCAGTCGATCAAGAAATGGTCTGATTGACCGCAATAGAAACACAAACGCTCACGGAGCCGGTGTTCGCGACGTTCATTGGTCTCTCGCTTTTGCAGAGAGTCCACTTGCATAGGAACGTCCTCGGCCTCCCGTGGCGTCCTGAGAGCGGGTTCTCTGGAAGGAAATGCAAAGTTGTTCACACGGTTTACAGCTGCCCATTTTTCCTGTCTACGTTCCGTCAAGCGGGTATCAATACGCACACAGTGCTGGAGAAACAGTTCAAAATCCCCTGGAGATTCGGAACGGGCTAACTCGTCTTTGATGGTACCGGACAAACCCTTTCTGAAAACAGACAATAATGCATTGTTTCCCCAGTCGGTGTCTACCACTAACCTCTTAAATTCAGTGGCGTATTCAACGACAGAACGCTTTCCCTGACGTAAGGAAAGGAGAGCCGATTCAGCGGTAGCACGGCGATTCGGATCATCAAACATCTGCGCCATTGCGGTCAGAAAGTCCTCCAGGTGATTTAAACGGATGTCCCGGTTCTCTATCATAGGATTAGCCCAAGCCAGTGCTCGTGAGGTTAATAACATAATTATACATAACACCTTGGACCGGTCAGAACGGTAATAATCAGCATGTACATCAAAAAACAGTATACATTGGTTCACAAATCCACGAAACTGACTACGGTCACCATTGAAACGGAATGGGGGTAACCTAGGCATACCGGCAGCTGATACGGACGTAGTGGGGCCGGCTTCCTGAGCCTCCACTCTGACTTGCAAATCCTGTATAGCCGGACCCAGTACCTGGTGATCATGGCCCAGCTGTGTCTCCACATCTCTAAGTTTAGTCTGCACCACCTCCATCTCCTGCTGCGAGGAGGTAATCATAGAAAAGAGCTGATCTACTCGTGTCTCAGTCATTGCCCCAGCGAAATCCTCTTAGTGGCCTGAGTATAATGTAATACTATTGTATGTTTTGAGGATTTCGATAGCGTTAGGGCAATGACAGCCAGAGACGAGTTTGTGGTACAAGATGTTTATGATATGTAACCACGGTAGATACACAACGGAAATACACAGTATAACAAACACATGAAAATACCTTTCCGAAACGGAGCGAAGGGGATTCCCGGGGCCACGCACCGGACTCCCCCAGGGAGACCACCAGAGCGAACCCCTATACAGGGACTGTCCGGCAATCAACCCCGGAAGGCCTAAATGCGCCGCAGCCGGGACACAAGGGGCAAGCGGTAAAGTCCAGAAGTGTCCGTACGGGATGAAAGTCCAGAATGGTTATGAACCGGAAGAAACCGGGCAGACGTGCTGACCAAAGACGGCAGACGGAGTCCGGGCACAGTTTGAAGAAACCGGGTATGGTCCAGAGTCGGTCGGTAGATTTTCAGGAGGATCCAAAGGTAATCAAGTAGCAGCAGCAGCAAAGCAGGAGCACACAGCAAGCAGTATACTCAGGCACTGGACTAGGCTTAGAGGCGGCCTTTTAAGCAGCTGGACAGGAAGTAGGGCAACAGAACATAAAACTCCATGTTAACCGAGGGCAAGCTCTTTCAAAAGAGGACTGGAAAACCCGGAAACCTGACACATGGGTGTTTAATGTATTGAACTTCTTAACTGGGTATAAGAGACTTTAAGGGCAACTGCAATCCTTATACCCACTATAGTTACACCTCTGCTTACAGAGCACATCTGGGCTGCGCTGATGTCTCTAATTTCTACATTGCACTTACTTTTTTTTTAGGCTGGAAAAGAGAACATAGAAACAAGTATGTTCTTTAAAGGGTTTTTCCTATTTAGAAAACTTAGCTTCATATACCCTGTTAGGAAGTTAGGTAAAATGATTGCATTAATTTATTTCCATTGTTCTTTTTCTAATTTATTTTGTAACAAGTGACTTCAGTTACATCGTCAATATAACAGCAACTGAGATACCTCAAACGAGGGCTTGCCTCAAAGATGCCCACCAGAGTGCCTAAAACAGTCTCAGGAAACCCAGGGAGCCCATCATATATGAATTATGTGCCTTCACTTAGTTCAGATTGTACCTTGTATAATGTTATTATCATCATGTGGTGAGCTGCCTGGTACAGCAGCACCATGTACATTATGACTGAAGATGCCCAGGGTGTGGGGAAGGCTACATCTATAATAGTAGAAGGTGATAAACTTTGTATTTATATGAGGGTTGGCAGGGGAAGATACTTCTGTTCATTGCTATGCAGTATCTGTGTATCAATATTGCCATCTGCTGGAGGACCTTCAGGAACTGAACTGCAAGGAGCATGTTTCATCACTGGAAGCGTTTGAGGGAGACCCTGAATCAGGTGACAACAGTGGTGTAGCTTCAAAATATTAAAGGCTGGGCTGGCAGCGAGAAGGTGGAGTTAGGACCAAGGTTACCAGGGGAGCAGACGTGGGTGCAGCAGGTCATGCCCGTATCGCCTGCGCTGGAATTATCTGGAAGTGTCCTGAGCCTAAAGGCGGCGTTACACGCTACGATTTATCTGACAATATGTTGGCGGGGTCACAGTTTCCGTGACACACATCCAGCATCGTTAGCGTCGTCATTGCGTGTGACACCTACGTGCGGCTCCGAACGATCGCAAATAGGTTGAAAATCGTTGATCGTTGACACGTCGTTCATTTTCAAAATATTGTTCGTCGTTTGGATCACAGCAGACATATTGGTACGTTTGACACCCTGCAAACGATGAACAACAGCCACACGACCGCCTTGGTCAAACAATATATCGCTGAACGATTTGGCGTCGCTTGGGCGCACGTTAAGTGTGACCGCTAATAAATGACCTATGAGCGATCTCGGCAAATTGTAACTATGATCTGGGCGCGTCACATCGCTAATGAGATCGTCAGATAAATCGTAGCGTGTAAAGCGGCCTTAAGATTCCATACCTTTGCCAGGGGAACCAGAAGATCCAATTTCATCACCAGAGGAATTCAAAGACTAAACATTGTTACTAGATCAGTCCATCGAGAACCAGTGGATGAGAAATTAATATTTGTTCCAGAGTGGTGTACAAGTGAGCCGGGTCATTACTTCCCACCTTGACATACGTTACCGAGAAAGACAATAGATCATTACTAAGTTAACTGCCGGTGTAGTGTATTTCCACCTGACTATATCATATAAGTGACTCGCTAGTGTAAATAGATTGTGAAGGTATAACCTTCCTGTTTCACCCCTTAAAGACCAATGACAGCTGATCAGCATGGGAAGAGGTGCGGGGATACATTTCAAAGGTCACCACACTCAGATTGCTGTGATCGGCCAGCCAATCTGACTGACCAAACACAACATGATCATGTAGGAGGTACTGAAATATCAGCACCTCCCGCATGATCACTGCTAGAGCTCAGCAAAGCTGACTGCCGAGCCTCTGCAGTAACAGCCAGGGATGCTGCCCGCACCACCCCTGGCTGATTAACTCTCCAGATGCCATAATCGATATCTCCCTCTCTCATCTCCATCGGAACCCCCATGTCGAAATCAAGGGGAGCCGATGGTTATCATGTCAGCCGGAGGTCAAGCAATGATGTCCTTGTTTTCCCAGGTATGTGCCCTTTTAAATCCAGCCATAGGCAGGATCTAACAGGCATTCTGCCAGTGTAGGTCTCATGTATAGCAATACATGTCTATTATCCAATACAGCCCTCTTTCCTTACCGAGCTTTGTACTCTGCCTAAAAAAATAGCTCATGACCACATATGGGAGAGAAATTGTACAACAAATATGAGTTTTAATTTTCTCGTCTCGAGGTACTGAAGTAAAGTGTGCGGGGATTGAAGATAAGTGTGGCATAGTTTAAACACAATTTCATAGTGGTGATAACTGTAATTGTTTAATTTCATTAGGGAATTGTTTGTCTGTTTGTCTGTGATACTGTTAAAAAAGCAAAAAAAAAAAAAAGTTTGTTTTGGGATTTAATCAGTAGTATTAGCCACACCTGTTTCTAGAAGCTTCTAGCAGCTTCTGGTAGTCCTTGTAGAACTATATAAACCAACCAGAGCAAGCGAGGTGCTGAGCGTGCGAGGTACAGAAGTAAAGTGTGCAGGGATTGAAGATAAGTGTGGCATAGTTTAAACACAATTTCATAGTGGTGATAACTGTAATTGTTTAATTTCATTAGGGAACTCTTTGTCTGTTTGTCTGTGATACTGTTAAAAAAGCAAAAAAAAAAAAAAGTTTGTCTTGGGATTTAATCAGTAGTATTAGCCACACCTGTTTCTAGAAGCTTCTAGTAGCTTCTGGTAGTCCTTGTAGAACTATATAAACCAGCCAGAGCAAGCGAGGTGCTGAGCGTGCGATGTACTGAAGTAAAGTGTGCGGGGATTGAAGATAAGTGTGGCATAGTTTAAACACAATTTCATAGTTTGACACAAGAACATAGTTTGAATTTATCCTTATACGTTTCCCATTGTTTTTGTTTTGTTTTTTTTCTTGTTTTTCTACTTTAACGTTTATCCCCTTTTAATAGGTGCTCCATGGACAATGCTACCAAGTGGGTATCTTGTCGATGTATGCATGCCTTGAGCAGCCGTTCGAGGGTGAATATGTCTGCACTCGATGCAAGCATGTTGCGTATTTGGAAGCCAAGGTAACTGATCTAAATAAGCAGCTTGCAACACTCAGGGGCATTGCAAACCTGGAGAGGAGTTTAGAGCTCACTGAGCTTTCTCTGGCTGGGGCCAGTGATATAGAGGAGGGTGGAGTTGGGGAAGATCAGGACCCAGAGGTAGGTAGTTGGGTAACAGTTAGAAGAGGTAGGGGTAAAAGTGTCAGGGAGCCTAGTCCTGACCTGGCACAACCTAGTTAATATGCCTGTTTGGCTGATATTAGGAATGAAGGGCCAGGACTAGGGTCACTACAGCAGGATGTTGCTCCTAGCAACCAGGAAAACAACTGCTGTAGGAAGGAGGGAAATAGGAGTGCAGCAAAGTCCAGACAGATGTTGGTGGTAGGGGACTCTATAATTAGGCGGACAGACAGGGTCGCCGAGACCGTGAATGCCGAACAGTGTGTTGTCTGCCGGGTGCTCGGGTTCGGCATATTGCGGATCGGATAGACAGATTGCTGGGTGGGGCTGGGGAAAACCCAGCGGTCATGGTGCACATTGGTACTAATGACAAAGTTAGAGGCAGGTGGAAGGTCCTTAAAAATGAGTACAGGGAACTAGGAGAGAAGCTGAAGTCCAGGACCTCCAAGGTGGTGTTTTCAGAAATACTACCGGTGTCACTAGAAAGACAGCGGGAGCTTGGGGAGATAAATAATTGGCTTAGAAATTGGTGCAGGAAGGAAGGGTTCGGGTTCATGGAGAACTGGGCTGACTTCTCAGTCGGCTACAGGCTCTACGGTAGGGACGGGCTGCACCTCAATGGGGAAGGTGCAGCTGTGCTGGGGGAGAAAATGGTCAGATGGATGGAGGAGCTTTTAAACTAGGATCTGGGGGGTGGGAGGGTAGTGGAGCAAAAAAGGGGATAGATAGAGCAGATAGAGACAGTGAGACAGTAGGGGTCAATGAAGGATTAGGGGGGGATGGGACATGCAAGGAACGTAGGGAGGCTAGGAGTAATAAAGGTGTTAATAGGATTAAATGTCTACTGGCAAATGCAAGAAGTCTTGCAAACAAAATGAATGAATTGGAGACTCATATGTCAACCATGGATTATGATGTGGTGGGCATTACGGAAACCTGGCTGGATGTAAGCCATGACTGGGTGAGAAACATACAGGGTTATAGTACATTTAGGAGGGACAGGAAAGACAAAAAAGGTGGTGGGGTGTGTATATTTATCAAATCTAACCTAAAACCTGTGGTGAATGATGACATTGGTGGGAACTGCAACAATGTAGAGTCAGTATGGGTAAATGTACATGGGGAGGGGATTAATGGAAAAATGCTAATTGGAGTTTGCTATAAGCCTCCTAACATACCTGAACAAATAGAGGGTGAAATGCTGGAACAAATTGAAAAGGCAGCTAATAATAATAATCGGGTTCTTATTATGGGGGATTTCAACTATCCAGACATTCAGTGGGACATAGAATCTCCTGGTTGTGCTAAAAGCTGTAAATTCTTATCTACCATTCAAGACCATTTCCTCTCTCAGATGGTAGATGAACCGACAAGGGGAGATAATTTGCTAGATCTGGTCCTGTCAAATCGACTAGATACAATTTCAGATCTACAGGTCCGGGAGCACTTGGGCACCAGCGATCATAATATGGTAAGCTTTAACGTAATATTCAATAGAACATTTCAAAGGGGAAATGCTAAAACCTGGAATTTTAGGAAAGCTGATTTCAACCAATTAAGGGAAGAGCTTAAATGTGTAGATTAGGACAAAGTCATGGTAACTGGGGATACTGAACATAAATGGGGAAAGTTTAAGGATATACTACTAGAGTCCTGTAAAAACCGTATACCCTCTGGTAATAAAATATCCCAGAATAAAAAGAAACCACTATGGATAAATAAGACTGTACAAAGTATAATAAAACAAAAACAAAGGGCGTTTAAAATCTTGAAGGCTGAGAATACAGAAATAGCATTTCAGAAGTATAAAGATATCAATAGGAAATGCAAAAAAGAAATCAAAGAAGCAAAACTAGCTACTGAAACAAAAATCGCCAATGACATTAAAATAAATCCCAAAATCTGTTATAAATACATTAATGCCAAAAGGAAAACAAAGGATAGTATTGGCCCCTTAAAATATAATAACAAGTTAGTTATAGAGGACAAACAATAGACTGAGATATTAAATAGGCATTTCTCATCTGTGTTCACCAAGGAACTGACTGTACCAGGGATTATTCAACAAGTGAAAAATCAAAGTTCACCACCCAATATAATTAATTTAACACAAGAAGAAGTACGCCTACGTCTGAGTAAATTAAACATTGACAAATCCCCAGGGCCAGATGGCATTCATCCACGAATATTGATGGAATTGAGCTCCGTAATTGACAGACCGCTGTATCTCATCTTTTTAGATTCACTTGCAACAGGGTTGGTGCCTCAGGATTGGAGGATTGCCGATGTGGTACCGATATTTAAGAAAGGTAAGAGGATAGATCCAGGCAACTACCGTCCAGTAAACAAAACAAGGGATGGAGTAAATACGTGCGGTGAATAAGTAAGTTTATTAATACAAATATAGTTACAAAAATAGATATGTAGTATTGAGACGCATTAATCAGGGAAGTGATACATACAATGGTCCCCGTGGCTCCTCCCAGCCACTGGTATATATATATCTCCTGACGGGTAACTAAGTATATTAGAAAGTACGGCAAATAACTGTGGCTCAATACAATACAGGGCAGTTAAGTGATTATTAAGGGGCTATGTCGTAAAAGATCATAAAAAATAAATAGTCATAATAGCCACCTTATAATAACCATAGCAGAGTCATGCATGATTTTTGCCTAAGCAAAGGTATATAGCCACACTGGGCAATGGGTAGAAGGCAAAAGGGAATACAATTTTAACCCATATATTTGAGCCAAGCGGACAGAGCCAAAGGTAAAAGCTTACCAGCGAGAGGAGGATTCAGGGGGACACACAGAGGGGGCCTCCGACGGCCGTTTCTCAGTGAAGGATCGCTTCTTCCGGGAGGAGAACAGTGTATAGGTTTAACCATGAGGCTCTTTGTTTGGATACCATCCAGTAAGCCTGACATCAGTAGTATGCAAAGTTTTTGAGGGCATTTTAAGGGATGACATGCAAAAATATGTTGCAGAAAATAATATAATAACTGACAGACAGCATGGATTCTTGAAAGATAAGTCGTGTCTAACCAACCTGTTGGGGTTCTATGAGGGGGTAAGTGGAAACCTGGATATTGGTAATGCAGCTCATGTGATTTATTTGGACTTTGCAAAGGCATTTGATACTGTACCACATAATAGCCTTACACTAAAGCTCCAGAAGCAAGGACTAGGGGAAACTATATTCAACTGGGTAAGGAATTGGCTAAAAGATAGGAAACAAAGAGTAGTCATAAATGGTACATTCTCTAAATGGGCTATAGTCAGCAGTGGGGTGCCGCAGGGATCTGTGCTAGGACCAATTCTTTTTAATCTCTTTATTATTGACCTTGTGGATGGGATTGATAGTAAAGTGTCAGTCTTTGCTGATGACACCAAACTATGTTGGATATTAAAAACTGACCTTGATAGTACAATATTACAAAAAGATCTTGATAAGATGTCAGAATGGGCAGATACTTGGTAAATGAGATTTAATGTTGATAAATGTAAAGTAATGCACCTAGGACAGAGTAATCTTATAACTGCGTATACATTAAAGAAAGTAAACTCGGGACTACAGAACAGGAGAAGGACTTGGGTATTCTCATTACAAATAAGCTGAGCAGCAGCACTCAATGTCAAGCAGCAGCTGCTAAAGCAAACAAGATTCTAGGGTGTATAAAAAGAGAGATTAGATCCCGTGATCCCAACGTATTGTTACCCCTCTAAAAATCACTTGTAAGGCCACATCTGGAATATGGGATCCAGTTTTGGGCTCCACATTTTAAAAAGGACATTCAGAAGTTAGAGTCAGTTCAAAGGCAGGCAACTAGACTACTACAAGGAATGGAAGGCCTCCCATATGATGACAGGTTGAAAAAGTTAGATATGTTTAGCTTAGAAAAAAGACGTCTCAGAGGAGATCTCATTTATATATATAAATACATGTGTGGTCAATATAAAGGACTGGCACATGACTTATTTCTTCCAAAGACAATACTAAGGACCAGGGGGCACTCACTGCGAGTGGAAGAAAAGCGATTCCGACAGCTAAATAGGAAAAGGTTCTTTACAGTTAGAGCAGTCAGACTGTGGAATGCCCTACCACAAGAGTTAGAAATGGCACATACTATAACAGCTTTTAAAAAAGGGCTGGATAATTTCCTCAGTACACAAAACATTGTTGGTTATAAATGACTTAGTGACCAAATGTAGAACTTGTGGAGGAAGGTTGAACTAGATGGACCTAGGTCTTTTTTCAACATTAGTAACTATGTAACTATGTTTCAATGTTATAGAATTCTGTGAAACACATGTGGGCAAGGTGCTCACCAAACATCTAGATGAATTCCTTGAAGACTCTAGTTTCCAAAATGAAGTAATTTGTGTGGTGTTTCCACTGTTTAGGCACATCAGGGGCTCTCCAAACATGACATGGTGTGCGCTATGTATTCCAGGCACTTTTGCGTTCTATAAGTCAAAAGGTTGCTCCTTCCCTGCCAAGCCCTGCCGTATGCCAAAACAGTAGTTTTACACCACATTTGGGGTATCACTGTTCTCAAGAAAAATTGCACAACAAATGTTATGGTGCATTTTCTCCTGTTACCCTTGTGAAAATACAAAATTTGGGTCTAAAGTAACATTTTTGTGGGAAAAAATAAACTTTTCCTTTTTTTCCCACCTTGCTTTAGTTCCTGTTAAACACCTGAAGGGTTAATAGACTTCTTGGATGTGGTTTTGAGCAGTCTGAGGGGTGCAATTTTTAGAATGGTGTCACTTTTGGGTATTTTCTGTCATAAAAACCTCTCAAAGTCACTAAAAATTGGTTTTGTAAATTTTGTTGGACATATGAGAAACTGATAAACCCTTCTAACTTCCTAACAATAAAAATGACAAAAATGGGACTGATGTGAAGTAGACAGGTGTTAAATGTTATTTACTAACTATTTTGTGTGGTATAACTGTGTGGTTTAAGAATATTCAAATTCAAACTTTCAAAATAGAGAAATGTTCATTTTTTTTTTTTGCCAAATTTTCTTTAATTTTCATAACTAAAAGGAAATATCGACCAAAATGTATCACTATCATAAAATACGACGTCATGAAAAATGACATTCTCAGAATCACTGAGATCTTTTGAAACATTCAAGAGTTATTACTTCAAAAAATGACGCTGGTCAGAGTATAAAAAATGAAGCTCACTCATTAATGTACAAAGGGGTTCGGTCCTTAAGAAGTTAATAACATACGTGGTCAAAATTGTTGGTACCCCTCGTCTAATGAAAGAAAAACCCACAATGGTCACAGAAATAACTTGAATCTGACAAAAGTAATAATAAATAAAAAATCTATGAAAATGAGCAAATCAAAGTCAGACATTGCTTTTCAGCTTCCACAGAATTTTATAATAAATAAAACTCATGCAATAGGCTTGGACAGAAATGATGGTTCCTTCCTTAACTTAATATTTTGTAGAACAACCTTTTGAGGCAATCATTGCAATTAAATAATTCCTATAACTGTCAATGAGACTTCTGCACCTCTCAACAGGTATTTTGGCCCACTACTCAAGAGCAAACTGCTCCAGTTGTCTCGTGTTTGAAGGTTGGCTTTTCCAGACGGCATGTTTCAGCTCTTTCCAAAGATGCTCAATAGGATTTAGGTCAGGGCTCATAGAAGGCCACTTCAGAATAGTCCAATGTTTTCCTCTTAAGGCCCCGTTACACGCAGCGACATATCTAATGATATGTCGTCGGGGTCACGGAATTCGTGACTCACATCCGGCGTCGTTAGCGACGTCATTGAATGTAACAGCTCCGAGCGAGTGCTAACGATCAAAAATACTCACCTTATTGTTGATCGTTGACACGTCGTTCATTTTCAAAATCTCTTTGGTCGTTATGGACGTAGGTTGTTCGTCGTTCCTTAGGCAGCACACATCGCTACGTGTTACACCCCGGGAACGACGAACAACAGCTTACCTGCATCCTCCGGCAACGAGGAGGGTGTGTCGTTAATGTGGTTGTTCTCCGCCCCCCGCTTCTATTGGTTGGCCGCTGTGTGACGTCGCTGTGACGGTGCATGAACCTCCCCCTTAACAAAGAGGTTGTTCACCGTCCACAGCGACGTCGCTAGGAAGGTAAGTACGTGTGATGGGTGTTAGCGATATTGTGCGCCATGGGCAGCAATTCGCTGCGTGTAAAGCCCCTTTTATTCTTGGGTGTTTTTAGCTGTGTTTTTCGGGTCATTATCCTGTTGCATTGACCCATGACCTGCGACTGAGAGCAAGCTATCTTACACTGGGCAGCACATTTCTCTCTAGAATCCCTTGACAGTCTTGAGATTTCATTGTACCCTGCACAGATTCAAGACACCCTGAGCCAGATGCAGCAAAGCAGCTCCAGAGCATAACAGAGCCTCCACCATGTTTCACAGTAGGGACAGTGTTCTTTTCTTGATATGCTTCATTTTTCCATCTGTGTACATAGAGCTGATGTGCCTTGCCAAAAAAGTTAATTTTTTTTGTCTCATTTGTCCATAGGACATTCCCCCAGAAGCTTTGTGACTTGTCAACATGCAGTTTGGCAAATTCCAGTCTGGCTTTTTTATAATTTCTTTTCAACAATGGTGTCCTCCTTTGTTGTCTCCCATGAAGTCCACTTTGGCTCAAACAGGGACGGATGGTGCGATCTGACACTGATATTCTTTGAGCTTGAAGTTTACCTTTAATCTCTTAAATTATTCTGGGTTCTTTTGTTACCATTCGTATTATCTGTCTCTTTGATTTGTCATAAATTTTCCTTCTGCGGACAGTTCTAGGGAGGTTGGCTACAGTCCCATGGATCTTAACTTTCTGAATAATATGTGCAACTGTAGTCACAGGAGCATCAAGTTGCTTGTAGATGGTCTTATAACCTTTACCTTTAACATGCTTGTCTATAATTTTCTTTCTAATCTCTTTCCTCCGCTTCCTCTTGTCCATGTTGAGTGTGGTACACACCATGTCACCAAACAGCACAGTGAGTATCTGTAGCCCTATATACAGGCTCACTGACTGATTACAAGATTGTAGACACCTATGATGCTAATTAGTGGACACACCTTGATTTAACATGTCCCTTTTGTCACATTATTTTCAGTGGTACGATCATTTCTGTCCAGGCCTGTTTCATGAGTTTTATTTTTTAAAAATTCCGTGGAAGCAGAAAAGCAATGTCTGATTTTCATTTGCTCATTTTCATAGATTTTTTTTATCTATTAATACTTTTGTCAGATTCAAGTTATTTCTGTGACCATTGTGGGATTTTCTTTCATTAAATGAGAGGTACCAACAATTTTGACCACGTGTGTATTGTGATATAATCACTGGTACTATGCTGAGAGGGTTAAGGTGTGTTACCTGGGCCGGCTCTGTTGTGGACAGCTAATGAGATAGGTGGGACGGCTGTTCACCATATCTCCACCTCGGGGTGTGGTCCCAGGAATGAAAGTCAGGCCTCTGGACACACTCAAGGCCCTGCACTGAAGTTCCTGTGCTGGAGGAAGTAGCTGGGTGTATTGATGGGTGGAGGTAAGGAAACAGCATCTGAGAAGGCTCTGCAGGGACTTGTGGACTGAACATAACCTGAAGGGCTGAGGTTTGGGAATGTACCTGTTTTCCTGCCTGTACATGCCATGTGATGTCCGTACCAGCGCGGCGCTTTATGAAGTGGAATAAAGCAGGCTGTGATCTTAAGAAACTGTGCCTCCTGTGTCTACCTGAAGCCCTCCTGCTGAGCGAGTAATCCCCTATGTTGCAAGGTGCAACGTCACAGTATTGTGACTATAATTTATTATATAAAGCTGAGTGTATGTATGTGTGTATGTATGTATGTATGTATGTATGTGTATATGTCTGCTAAAGGAATCCGCACCGTCGCATTTACAATCACAAAATTTTGCACAGATGCCTCATGTGACCCAGGGAACGTCATAGACTATGTTTTGACAAGAAAATGTAACCCCGCGCTTTACAGTTACTCTCAAAAAAACATGCCTCCATTAAAGTGAATGGGGCTGCGAGCTACAGGCTATTAATATGAGCTATGATTGGTTGCTATAGGAACAAAGGACATTCATAGTATAATAAGCTTATGTGTGAGGTAATATGATGTCGATGGAGAGACAGACACAGACAGACACAGACTGAGACACATTAAGGAATAACGTTTGGAACTCCATTCTATGTCTGAACTGGGTGCAAAAAACCTAAAAAAGCCTGGGTCTCAGCGTCCCATACACGGTAAGTTTTTTAACTGCATGAGAGGACACACACAAGCTAGGGACCCCAACGTAGAGAAATACTTTGGCGTAGTGTTGGGGCTCTTCTGCATTGATCAATTCAGTAGCTAAATTTCTCTTTATTCATATATTCATGGCAGTAATGCAGGTTCCATTTTTCACATTTCATTCTTACAAATAGCTATTGAATTTTTCATGTCAGTATTCACACAGCAGTTTCTGCTATTCCATGTATTCCCCTTCCATAGTCACTGGTGTGCATACCTTATCTCCCCATAGTGATGTTTTTTAGGTTTTTTGCACCCAGTTCAGACATAGAATGGAGTTCCAAACGTTATTCCTTAATGTTAGTAGTTTTTCGTTTGTGAACCCTCCCCATACACACCTATTGCCAATCCACATTATACGCATATATAGCCTGGGTCTCAGCGTCCCATACACGGTAAGTTTTTTAACTGCATGAGAGGACACACACAAGCTAGGGACCCCAACGTAGAGAAATACTTTGGCGTAGTGTTGGGGCTCTTCTGCATTGATCAATTCAGTAGCTAAATTTCTCTTTATTCATATATTCATGGCAGTAATGCAGGTTCCATTTTTCACATTTCATTCTTACAAATAGCTATTGAATTTTTCATGTCAGTATTCACACAGCAGTTTCTGCTATTCCATGTATTCCCCTTCCATAGTCACTGGTGTGCATACCTTATCTCCCCATAGTGATGTTTTTTAGGTTTTTTGCACCCAGTTCAGACATAGAATGGAGTTCCAAACGTTATTCCTTAATGTTAGTAGTTTTTCGTTTGTGAACCCTCCCCATACACACCTATTGCCAATCCACATTATACGCATATATAGCCTGGGTCTCAGCGTCCCATACACGGTAAGTTTTTTAACTGCATGAGAGGACACACACAAGCTAGGGACCCCAACGTAGAGAAATACTTTGGCGTAGTGTTGGGGCTCTTCTGCATTGATCAATTCAGTAGCTAAATTTCTCTTTATTCATATATTCATGGCAGTAATGCAGGTTCCATTTTTCACATTTCATTCTTACAAATAGCTATTGAATTTTTCATGTCAGTATTCACACAGCAGTTTCTGCTATTCCATGTATTCCCCTTCCATAGTCACTGGTGTGCATACCTTATCTCCCCATACAGACTGAGACACAGACAGACAGGCACAGACAGAGAAAGAGGCACACAGATAGTAAAAAAAAGCCAGCCAGACAGACAGAAAGACACACTTGGAAAGAGACAGGCAGAGGTAGACAGGGAAAGAGATAGACAGACAAGAAAAGAGACAGAGAGACAGACAAAGACAAACGGGGAAAGAGACAGATGGGGAAAGAGACAGACGGGGAAAGAGAAAAAGACAGACAGTAAAGGATGGGGAAAGAGACAGATGGGGAAAGAGGCAGATGGGGAAAGAGGCAGACCTGGAAAGAGGCAGACCTGGAAAAAGGCAGACAGAGGAAAGAGACAGACAGGGAAAGAGATGGGGAAAGAGACAGACAGAGACAGACCGGGAAAGAGACAGACCGGGAAAGAGACAGACCGGGAAAGAGACAGATGGGGAAAGAGACAGATGGTGGAAAGAGACAGACGGGTAAAGAGACAGACGGGGAAAGAGAGACAGCAAAAGAGACAGACAGTAAAAGAGACAGACAGGGAGAGAGACAGATTGGGAGAGAGACAGATGGGGAGAGAGACAGACGGGGAGAGAGACAGACGGGGAGAGAGACAGACGGGAACAGAGACAGACGGGAACAGAGACAGACGGGAAGAGAGACAGACGGGAAGAGAGACAGACGGGGAAAGAGACAGACGGGGAAAGAGACAGACGGGGAAAGAGACAGATGGGGAAAGAGACAGATGGGGAAAGAGACAGATGGGGAAAGAGACAGATGGGGAAATCGACAGATGGGGAAATCGACAGATGGGGAAATCGACAGATGGGGAAATCGACAGATAGGGAAAGAGACACATGGGGAAAGAGACAGAAACAGATGGGGAAAAAGTCAGACGTGGAAAAAGTCAGACGTGGAAAGAGTCAGACGTGGAAAGAGTCAGACGTGGAAAGAGTCAGACGTGGAAAGAGTCAGACGTGGAAAGAGTCAGACGTGGAAAGAGTCAGACGTGGAAAGATGGAAAGAGTCAGACGTGGAAAGAGTCAGACGTGGAAAGAGTCAGACGTGGAAAGAGTCAGACGTGGAAAGAGTCTGACGTGGAAAGAGTCTGACGTGGAAAGAGTCTGACGTGGAAAGAGTCAGACGTGGAAAGAGTCAGACGTGGAAAGTGTCAGACGTGGAAAGTGTCAGACGTGGAAAGTGTCAGACGTGGAAAGAGTCAGACGTGGAAAGAGTCAGACGTGGAAAGAGTCAGACGTGGAAAGAGTCAGACGTGGAAAGAGTCAGACGTGGAAAGAGTCAGACGTGGAAAGAGTCAGACGTGGAAAGATGGAAAGAGTCAGACGTGGAAAGAGTCAGACGTGGAAAGAGTCTGACGTGGAAAGAGTCAGACGTGGAAAGAGTCAGACATGGAAAGAGTCAGACGTGGAAAGAGTCAGATGTGGAAAGTGTCAGACGTGGAAAGTGTCAGACGTGGAAAGAGTCAGACGTGGAAAGAGACAGATGGGGAGATACGGAGAGAGACAGACACATAGATAGAGAATGACACAGAGACACAGAGATAGAGAGACAGACACAGAGATAGAGACAGACAGACAGAGACACAGAGATAGAGAGATATTGATACAGAGACAGATAGAGAAATAGACAGACAGACAGAGACAGACAGGGAAAGAGACAGACAGACAGAGACTGGGAGAAAGACAGTGAGACAGTTACTATCCCGGACAACGCCCGGGTACTACAGCTAGTCAGGAGGGAGAGCAGGAGCACAGCGAGAACCCTCACCTTCATCAGGAGATATGTTTATGATTTTGTCCTGATAAAGATGAGGGTTTTCGCCAAAACACGTTGACCAATAAAAATCACTTGGATTCTGCTTTGCTGGTCTCATTACACAGCAGTGTGGCTCCTTCCCCATTCCACTCCAGCGTCCTCAGTATTATAAGAAGGGTGACATTGATGGTCCCTTGATGGAAGGATTGGGAACGAGTTTTTGTTAAGAGGTTTTGTTTATGATAGTCTTAAGTGATTGCGTGTGTTTCTGCTTACCCATACACCTTCCATTCTCTTTTCCCCACCTAATAAAAATCCGTTGTAGTTACCACTCGGTCGTCTTTACTGTGTGTTGCATTCGGAGCCTAAGTTTACATATTTAATAGAGTTTTAGCAAATTATATAATGTACCCTTTTGCAAACTGAAAAGCACTATACCGCTATCTGGTAACCTCTTTCTAGTACAAATTCAAATTTAATACAATAATGCAGTGTAGACACAATTCATTTTTTTTTAAATATATTTTTTTTTCAGGAGAAATTAAGCTACAATTTGTGCAATATGATCATGTTGCATAAAGAATAACTCCAAGCCGGATTTGCAATAATAGGAAGGAAACTGTGGTCATCGTTCTTAATGGCTTTGTGATTGCAAAGTACATGGTGAAGTGTTTCTCATTCTCACGTGATAAACTTTCAAAACATTTCAAGTGTCATTTAAAGGAAGTTGTGTGGTATATCTTCCCCTATAGAGCAAATGTGGCATTTTTGTTATGATTTGTTTGGTTCTCCAGGTTTTTGCTCTCATCCAAAGAGTTCAGAACAATGCTTTAGCTACCTACAGAATATCTATTCACTTACATAAGATGAGCCACGAAAACCAGAATATTTTCCTTGTGATCTTAGTACAGGACAATGAATAATGGAAATATAACATGCTTAGTAGTTTCTGCCAGTTGAAGATGTTCATGTACATGTTCCATTTTCATCATAGAACATTGTACTCACTATCCTTGTACTCATAGCTGCCCATTAAACGCTGACTTTTGGATCATCAGGTGGCTGTTGGTGCATTTTGTGTGAATGTTCTTTATGCCAGCACCTACTGTTTTGTGAATTAACTTACCAGTTAGGCTCCTTTTACACATCAGTTTTTTGCCATCAGTCATAATCCGTCGAATTTTGAAAAAAAACGGATCCAGCGACTGATGCCGCTGGATCTATTTTTTCTCATTGACCTGCATTAGCAACGGATCCGTCGTCATCCATCGTTTGGTAGAATGGAAGCCTATGGGCGCAGGATCCGTTGTCATCCGTCAAATGACGGAATCCGGCGATGGATTCCGTGTTTTGAATTGAGCATGCTCCAATTATTATTTAGCCCACAGCTAGTCGGATCTGTCAAAAAACGGATTAGTCGCATCAGTTTAGCCACAATCTGCGATGGATCCGTCGATCCGTTGAGAAAACGGATTGTGACTGATGGCAAAAAACTGATGTGTGAAAGGGGCCTTAGAGGGAACCATGCTTCTTTGGATATGATGTATTGGTTCAAATCCCATCTACCATTGCCCTTCTTTAGATCTTTCCATCTAACTCTCAGTCTGGCTTCAGGTGAAACAGTTTTAGCTAATCAGCATGTTTTGCTGTTGTGATTTCCTTGGTTTCTATTAATCTTCTCATAGATGTCTGCAACATTGAAGTTACATGGAGTTGTCTACTTTTCTTAACATTGCATCAGATTCTGTCTTACACCACTTCCACGCTAAACCATGTATTCTCGGTCTTGCTGGAATAAGAAGGTCCATAAATTTACCAGCAAAACAGTCAGGTCTTTCTTGGAATTAGCCTGTGTGTACATGTAAAGTGGTTTTATCTTTGCCAGCCTGAAAGCTCTAAATGGGGCTTCCATGGACAAACTTTGCGCTAAATACTGTAACTATAAGTTCCCAGGGGAGCCCCATGCTTCAATCTATAATCACTGTACAGTGATTTGGACTTACACAGGGACCCTATGTTGTGTCCTCGCAGTAGCCTCTGGAACAGACTGGAAAGAAATGTCAGGTTGCTGGTTCAGAACCACAAGTATAAACAAAGACTAAGTTGTCAGTCAGAAGAATTGTCAGTAAACGGGCCAAAGTCAGAAACAGAATAAACAAACAAATTATAAGAGCAGGGAACGGAGGTGGGGACCAGGTAAAGAAATACGTATAACTGGCACCCTACACACTGTCTACCATGGTTTGTATAGGGAGGTGAACAGGTGAACAGGAGAGGGACAACTAGTCCTAGTTTTATCTTAAAGTTAAACAGCCACATGCTGCAGTTATTAAACTTCATCCACAGTACTAGTGAGGGGCAGCCTTGCAATCTAGGCAGAGGTAGGAGCCGTATATTCCAACATGGATCATAGTACGTAGGCCTTCTCTATCCTTTATAGAATCAAATATGGCAATTTGGAAATACACACATCACTACTGATATTTGAAAAGATACCACCACACTGTCAAGGAGAAAAAGGGTGGGCCTCCTTCATTTCTTACACTAATCTAGTAAAATAAAAGTTGAGCTATGTTTGTTTGCTTTGGGCAAAAAAGAACGTTTTAGTTAATTTTGATTAATGAGGCCCGATAGGTTGATATATAAGAAATTCTGACTCTCCTTATGTTGCAGAAGATATGATTTTATTGTAATAATCCTTGTAATCTCAAAATGATGTTTCGGTAAAATACTTAGACCTTTTTCAGACAGATCGCATGAAAGACAACAAGACAAATCATCAGAACAGCTGTCACGCTAGGTACGAGGAAGTACCAAGCAAATGGCCAAAGGGAAGGAAAACCCTGTCTAGGGAAAGGAAAGATGGTGACCCCTGACTAAACCTACTGCTGGTCCCAGGGGTCCCTTGCCACCCTAGATAGGTTCAGCCGGATACCTCACCCTATGTATACCTAGTGCTCTTCATCAATCCCACTAAACACTATAAATGACACAAGGAGGACACACAGGGGGAAAACGCATGAACTGCTTATCTACAGATGACACAGGTAGAAATTCAGCAACATTTTCAGCAACGATACCACAGAGGAGTACAAGTCACCTGCTTGCAAGCAAGGCTTGAATGAACTAAAAAATATCACCAGCACCAGTCCAAGGAAGAAAGGTCAACTTAAGCACTAAGATGATGCTGATGATCAGCAGCTGAGTGGAAGTCGAGCAGTCTACTACGTCTGGGTGTTCGCCTGCAGAAAACGTAAATGCCCGAAAATGGTGCAACACAGAGCACATGCTGATTCCGTCTGCTCCATTATAGTTAACGGCCCCGTCGGCGTACGAGTCCGAAACCTGTTTTTTTGGGGGGGGGGGATTCAGACGGATGCCCCGACAGGGCCAGTAAACATAGGTAAAAACGCAAAGTGAAAGCGGCCTTACAGTGGTTGTGGCTCTTTATTGCACATCCACCTTCTTTTGATTTGAATAGAAGAGGGGGTAGCTCCAGAACTAAACATTTCTGTCTGCCTGCTACAGCCACCAGCACCGAGAACTGCTGATCAGTTGAGTGTCGAACCCCGGTGGATCAGACGTTGATGACTTAAGCGGGATTTACACGCTACGAAATTGCTACAGCTATCTCGTTTGGGTCACGGATTTTGTGACGCACATCCGGCCGCTGTAGCGATCTTGTTGTGTGTGACTCCTAGGAGTGATTTTGGATCGTTGCAAAAACGTCCAAAATCGCTCCTTGTTGACATGGGGGTCCTCTCCCAATTATCGCTGCTGTCACTTGGGCGAAGTTGATCCTCGTCCCTGCGGCAGCACACATTGCTACGTGTGACGCCGCAGGAACAAGGAACCTTTCCTTACCTGCCACACGCCAGCAATGAGGAATGAAGAAGGTGGGCGGGATGTTCGTCCTGCTCATCTCCGCCCCTCCGCTTTGATTGGGCGGCCGCTTAGTGACGTCGCTGTGACGCCGAGCGAACCGCCCCCTTACGTCGCCGAGCAGGTAAGTACGCGTGACGCTGCCGTAGCGATAATGTTCGCTACGGCAGCGATCTTCACATAACGGCATAACGATAGGGGCGGGTGCTATCACGCTCGCCATCGCTAGCATCGGCTAGCGATCTCGTAGTGTGTAAAGCCACCCTAAGGCAAAGGATAGGCCAACAATGTTTAAGTAATTGGACAACCTCTTTAATTTCCCACAATTAAATTTTGCAGAGAAAACTCAACATTTTATGGTTTCATCAAAGTAAATGGGATTTATAGAAATATCACGCCCACTGTGCTTTTTTTAACATGTAAACTGACTTGTGGTGTGTTTCAGATCTGCGACAAGTCAGTTTCTCTTGTGAGTACACTGAGTTTTATGTGTGGATTTCCCTTATAGAATTTAATTAGATGCAGAAAATATGCAGGTAAAAACACATTAAATCCACACAGGAGTGTATAAATATAGTTTTGGGGAAACCAAACACGAGGAAGTATCAAAAACAAAGCAGGTTTATTCAAAACACGATGAACCAAAAAGAGAAAAAAACCATAGTTTCAAAAAAGTGATAAAAGTGTATGTAAAAAAGACGCAAGTAATCTAATTTACATAATAGGGACAGAAATGCTTCAGAAAGTTTGTAACATCAAAAACTCACCAAATACCATCATGGGAACAAAGCCTAACAAATAATTACCACCAGACCTTAACAAATATTACCAGCTTATACAACAGTGATAATACCACCATACTGATCATTACCAAACCTCCCAACATTTACAGTACAGAATGAGGGATAAAACAGGAGGAGCGCTACGTGCGTCGCAGCTCATATTAACCACACACCTAACTACACAACAAGCTACACCCATTTACCATTTCTTTCCCAGTCCGGAATTGTCCTGCTGTGTCTGGGACAATTGGGTTGGTAATGAGAGAATACATTGACAGGATTTCAGTCCAGCGCACAGGTCAATGATACCTGACAGGTTGACAGGAGGCCTGAGAACTCCTACATGCCAGTGTCCCTGGCGCGGCTTTTGACTATCCATGCCTATGGATTCATTTTTCTTTCATTTATAGCCGTAGAGGCCAGAATTTTCTCATTTTTATTAAAGCTTCACTATTACATCTTGCTTTTTTGTGTCTGTAATGCTGTGTTCACATGTTGCATAAATACTATGTTTTTTGTGTCCAGCAGGTGTCTGCACCAAACTATGCAATAACAACCTTCTCTAGTTAATGCATTTTTGCTCCATTTTTTATGCCTTTCCCCCTTATTTGATACTTTTTAGTAGAGATGAGCGAACCAGTCGCGGTTCGGCTCGAGGTCGGTTCACCGAACGGAGGTCCCGTTCGAGTTCGGTTCGTCGAACGTTCGATGAACCGAACTCGAACTGCATAGGAAACAATGGCAGGCAATCACAAACATAAAAACACCTAGAAAACACCCTCAAAGGTGTCCAAAAGGTGACAAACAACTCACAACACAACACAAACACATGGGAAAGTGACAAGGACATATACTCATGCGAAAACAAAAGAGCTGGACAAGGAAAAAGAGGAGGACACACAGATATAGGCATGGCACGCCCTTCTAAAATCATGTAAAACACCGCAAGGTGACTCCAAGCGGAGTCTCCCTTTTTTCTAAAAATTGGGCCACACACACACCCACCCCTTCAGTGGCAGCACTTGTGCCCCAGTTGTACACTTCACAGCTAGATTTGCATCAAGCACATTCAAAAATACTCCATACTTAACCGTCCCCAGGATGACACCGGGGTAGGTAGCAAAGTCTTTCCTGATCCCAGCTGTATGCATCTTGGATCATTTTTTAAAACAATGTAAGCAAGGATTACTCCAAGCGGAGTGTCCATTTTTTCCAAAAATTGTGCCCCATACACACCCACCCATTCAGTGGCAGCACTTGTGCCCTAGTTGTACACTTCAAAGCTAGATTTGCATCAAGCACATTCAAAAATACGCCATACTTAATCGTCCCCAGGATGACACCGGGGTAGGTAGCAAAGTCTTTGCTGATTCCAGCTCTGTTCATCTTAGATCATTTTTAAAAACACTGTAAGTAAGGGTTACTCCAAGCGGAGTCTCCCTTTTTTCCAAAAATTGTGCCCCACACACACCCACCCATTCAGTGGCAGCACTTGTGCCCTAGTTGTACACTTCACAGCTAGATTTGCATCAAGCACATTAAAAAATACGCCATTCTTAACCGTCCCCAGGATGACACCGGGGTAGGTAGCAAAGTCTTTGCTGATCCCAGCTCTGTTCATCTTGGATCATTTTTAAAAACACTGTAACTGAGGGTTACTCCAAGCGGAGTCTCCCTTTTTTCCAAAAATTGTGCCCCACAGACACCCCATCAGTGGCAGCACTTGTGCCCTAGTTGCAAACAGGATGTTTTGATTTGCATCAAGCACATTCCAAATCCACAAGCATTTACTCTCCCCAGGATGACACAGGGGTAGTAAATTCCTTGTGGATCCATGACATTTTGATGAACGTTAGTCTGTCCACATTGTCACTGGACAGACGCGTGCGGTTATCTGTCAGCACACACCCAGCAGCACGGAAGACACATTCAGAGACAACGCTGGCAGCTGGACACGACAAAATCTCCAAAGCGTAACTGGAAAGCTCTGGCCATTTTTCAAGATTTAAAGCCCAAAATGAGCAAGGCTCCATTTGCAAAGTCATGGCATCGATGTTCATTTGGAGATACTCCTGTATCATCCTCTCCAGCCGTTGACTATGTGTCAGACTTGTTGTCTCTGGTGGCCTTGCAAAGGATGGTCTAAAAAAATTATGAAAAGATTCAATAAAATTGCTGTTACCAGCACCAGATACGGTGTTACTGGTACGGGTAGACTGTTGGAGATGACGAGACCGTCCCATGTTTGTCAAGTTACAACTGGGAGATTCACTCCCTGCACCTGCACGGTTGTTTGGTGGAAAAGCCGAGCTAAGATCGAGTAACAGCTTCTGCTGATACTCCTGCATACGTGCGTCCCTTTCTATGGCTGGAATTATGTCACAAAATTTGGACTTGTACCGGGGATCTAATAGTGTGGCAAACCAGTAGTCATCATCACTTCTAATTTTGACAATACGAGGGTCATGTTGGAGGTAGTGCAACAAGAAGGCACTCATGTGTCTTGCGCAGCCATGCGGACCAAGTCCACGCTGTGTTTGTGGCATAGAGGTGCTAACCGTTCTTTCTTCCTCTGACATCTCCCTCCAACCTCTTTCATCTGAAATTTGACCAAGGTCTCCCTCATCCGCTGAGTCTTCCATGTCCATGGACAGTTCATCCTCCATTTCTTTATGTTCTCCTGCACCTTCCTCAACATTTCGCCTGCTACCATGCGCCCTTGTTGATCCCTGTCCCCCATGGTCCCATGCCTGCCGCGTTGGTGATGATGAACATCTGGACCTTGGTGATGTTGTTGTCCCTTGTGCATATGAATCCTCCTGTAGTTCCTCCCCTTCCTGTTGTCCCACACCCTGACTCCGAATAGTGTTTAGCGTGTGCTCCAGCATGTAAATGACTGGAATTGTCATGCTGATAATGGCATTGTCAGCGCTAAACATATTCGTCGCCATGTCGAAACTGTGCAGAAGGGTGCATAGGTCCTTGATCTGAGACCACTCCATCAGGGTGATCTGCCCCACCTCTGCATCTCGTTGGCCCAGGCTATACGTCATGACGTATTGCACCAGGGCTCGGCGGTGTTGCCACAGTCGCTATAACATGTGGAGAGTCGAATTCCAGCGTGTCGCCACATCGAATTTCAGGCGATGAACCGGCAGGCCGAAAGACTTCTGGAGCGATGCAAGTCGCTCAGCTGCGGCGGTTGAATGGCGGAAGCTTGCAGACAGTTTTCGTGCCCTGGTCAGAAGGCCATCTAGGCCGGGATAGTGTGTTAAAAATTGCTGGACAACAAGGTTCAACATGTGAGCCATACAAGGCACGTGTGTCACCTTGCCCAGGTGAAGGGCCGCACCCAGGTTTGCAGCATTGTCGCACACGGCCTTACCAGGCTGCAGGTTGAGTGGAGACAACCATTTATTAAACTCGGAGCGCAGAGCTGACCACAACTCCTCAGCTGTGTGACTCTTATTCCCAAGACATGTCAAGCTAAAGACCGCCTGATGCCTTTGCGCTCTGCTGCCAGCATAGTAATGAGGGGTGCGTGATTCCTTCTGCGCAGTGAGAACACTGGTGGCCTGACCAGGCAAGCTTGGGGCGGCGGTGGAGGACACAGATGAGGTGGAGGAGGCAGAAGCAGTGGCGTAACTTGGACAGACAGAGGATTGACACACAAGTCGTGGGGACGGCAAGACTTGTGTAGCAGACCCTTCACCATCTATCACCATAGTTACCCAGTCAGCGACATGTAACGTCCCTGTCCATGCTTACTGGTCCAAGTATCGGTGGTGAAATGCACCCGTTCACACACAGAGTTTCTCAAGGAAGCGGTGATGTTGTGTGCGACATGCTGGTGTAGCGCGGGCACACCTTTCTTAGAGAAGTAGTGGCGACTGGGCATCTGGTACTGGGGCACAGCGACAGGCATAAGGTCTCTAAAATCCTGTGTGTCCACCAGGCGGAAAGGCAGCATTTCGGTAGCCAAGAGCTTACAGAGGGATAAAGTCAACCTCTTAGCTTTGTCATGGGTCGCAGGAAATGGCCTTTTATTTGTCCACATCTGAGGGACAGAGATCTGGCTGCTGTGTGTAGACGGTGTTGAGTAGGGTGTCCCTGGAAAAATGCAGGTTTGTGAGGAAAGTGCAGGCGGAGACATGATGTTGCCTTCATCCAACGTTGGTGCTATCGATGTCTGAGAGAGCTGTACACACGCACTTGTTTCCCCTTCCAAACCAACTGACGACCTACCAAGCAAACTGCCTGTTGCGGTTACAGTGGTGGAAGTTGTGCGTGGAAAACCAGGTGTGACAGCTGTCCCCACAGTCCTAGAAGATGAAGAGCGCGCGGATGCACTGGAAGGGGCAGGCCGTGGATGGTTCGCTCCGCTAGGCCGCATTGCAGCATGGTGAGCTTCCCACTGGGACCTATGATATTTATTCATGTGACGATTCATGGAAGAAGTTGTTAAACTGCTGAGGTTTTGACCTCTACTAACAGAATCACGACAAATTTTACACATCACATAATTTGGGCGATCTTTTTCTATGTCAAAAAAGGACCAGGCTAGGCAAGGCTTAGAGGGCATGCGACCTGCTGAGCCCCCCCGACTAGTGCTCAGAGGCAGAGTGGTGGCTGATGATGCAGTTGTAGATGTGCTACCAGTGCTCCGACTCTGTCCAGGAAGGCGCAAGGTAACTTCGTTGTCGGTTGCATCCTCCTCCACCGCCTCTGTTGACCTCCTCGAGTGCCTGACTGTGGGTTGACAGTAGGTGGGATCTAGAAGTTCTTCATCATCAATTGTTGTGTTTGCACTCCCCTCACCCTCAGACCGAGCCTCTTCTTGCCCTGACCGAATATTTAAGTTGTCATCCCAATCTGGTATCTGCGTCTCATCATCATCAGTATGTTCCTCATTGTCTATAACCACAGGTGTTAGAGTTTGTGACAAAGGGTCAACATTATGCTCAGAAACTTGGTCCCCACGGCCTGAATCAGAGTCACAAAGGTTCTGGGCATCACTGCAGACCATTTCCTGGTCTGTACTCACTGTAGCTTGGGAGCAGACCTCTGATTCCCAGGCTATAGTGTGACTGAACAGCTCTGCAGACTCAGCCACCTCAGTTCCACCATACTGTGCAGGGCTGATGGAGACTTCAGAGCTGGGAGAAAGCAAGTTTGATTGGGATGACAACTCAGAGGACTGGTGTTTTTTGGATGCGGTACTTGAGGTGGCTGAGAGGGCACTTGTTGGACCACTTGAGATCCATTCAAGCATTTTCCTTTTTTGGCCATCATCTACCTTTGTTCCTGTTGTTTGTGTCCGTAAAAAAGGGAGCACATCGGATTGTCCACGATAAGTAGTAGACATCTTTCTTTTGCTGGTAGATGGTCTATCCTCAGCAGATGTTAATGGAGCTTTGCCACCTTCCCCACGGACAAACCCTTTTTTTCCTTTTCCACCACGTCTCTTCCCCTTTCCACCAGCATCTGTCATTTTGCCACTCATGTTCATTGTGCACTGAAAATGTGGTAGTAAAAATTGAGAGGTGGTGTAGATTGCAGCAGTGGTCTAGCTTTATTAACAGCAGAATAATAAAGAATAAATATCCCTGACAATGCAACTACGGCCCTTAAACTGGCAGCATAAATTGCTAGTATAATGGCTTAGTAACAATGAGTTTGAGTGTGCAATGCAGGCAGACGTGCTGCAAATATCTTTGCCCTACTGGGACAATACAAAAGTCCAACAGCCACGTTTAGGATGCCACTAAGTTCACTCAGTGTTTGCTACTATAATGGCTTAGTAACAATGAGTTTGAGTGTGCAATGCAGGCAGACGTGCTGCAAATATCTTTGCACTAGTGGGACTATACAGAAGTCCAATAGCCACGTTTAGGATGCCACTAGGTTCACTCAGTGTTTGCTAGTATAATGGCTTAGTAATAATGAGTTTGAGTGTGCAATGCAGGCAGACATGCTGCAAATATCTTTGCACTAGTGGGACTATACAGAAGTCCAATAGCCACGTTTAGGATGCCACTAAGTTCACTCAGTGTTTGCTAGTATAATGGCTTAGTTATAATGAGTTTGAGTGTGCAATGCAGGCAGACGTGCTGCAAATATCTTTGCACTAGTGCGACTATACAGAAGTCCAATAGCCACGTTTAGGATGCCACTAGGTTCACTCAGTGTTTGCTAGTATAATGGTGTCACGCTCTCCGGGTCCCCTGCTCTGCTCCCCGGCTCACCTGCCACGCTCCCCGGCTTCCCTGCTTCGCTCCCCGGCTCCTCTGTCAGGCGTCCCCCGCTCCCCGGTCTCCAGCCTCCATCGCCTGCGGTCCCCAGGCGGCCCGGTCCCCGCTCCCGGCGCCCGTCGGCTACTCAGCCCCAGCCCGGCTCTCCTGCTTCCTGCTCACCGCTCTCTGCCCTGGCTTCTGGCACCCGGGCCTCGCGCATGCGCATTAGGGCGCGCGCGCGGTCATTGACCCTCTCTTAAAGGGCCAACGTCCACTGACAGGAAATTGAACACACAGGTACAGGATATAAAGGGGTTTAATGTCCAAGTGGGCGGGACCTGTTCTTCGTGTTTCCTAAGCTAGGAGTCAGGTCTCCTTGTCTCTGTGATATACTCACCTATCTCTCTTCTAGAGCCGCTCCTGCCTCGCCATCCGGTCCTGCCGATTCCCGAACCCCGAACGCTGACTATCTGCCATCCCGTCAGTCCGTACCATCTTTGATCCCTGTGGTGATCCATCCTCTCGCTCCATCGGTTCCGGACTCTGCCTGACAACATCTCGGCCTCCGAACCTGAGCTCTGTCACCCGGACTACCATCAGTGACTCCGTAGTCCTAGGGACTTCTGCATTCCACTCTTTTGCACGGACTGTCCTGCTACCTGTAGTGCTCCGGCTACCGGACCCCTTGCCTTCAGTAAGGTGTTCGGCCCAGTGGATCCACCTCCTGGGTCTACCCGTCCACCTGGCCCTAACAGTAAGAACAGGCCATGGATCCCGCCCAAGCACTAGCGGCCTTGCAGGAGGAACTCACACGCCAGCGTGAGACCCAGACCCGCATGCTGAACTTCATGTCTTCTGTGGACGCCCGCCTGAACACGCTGCAAGCGTCGGTCACATCTTCGGCATCTCGAGCTTCCACTGTACAATCCACGGCCACAGCTCCCGTGGCAGCCTCCTCGGATGCTTCCGGACTTCGTTTGGCCTCACCACCCCGGTACGCTGGAGATCCCAAGACCTGCAGGGGTTTCATCAATCAATGGTCTCTCCATTTCAAGCAGCTGCCGCACTTGTTTGCCTCCGACCAAGCCAAGGTCGCGTTCATGATGTCCCATCTAGAGGGTGAGGCACTGGCCTGGATGAACCCCTTGTGGGAGAAGGAAGATCCGGTGACCACCAACATCCAGGAGTTCCTGCAGGCATTTCGTGGCACCTTTGACGAGCCCGGACGCGCCTCCGCGTCTGCCTCATCTCTCCTCCGGCTACGTCAGGGGACTCTGACGGTGGGCCAATATGCCATCCGTTTTCGCACCTTGGCTTCGGAACTCGGGTGGAACAATGAGGCTCTAACTGCCGCTTTCTGGGAAGGCCTCTCGGGTCGTATCAAAGATGAGCTGGCTGGTCGTGACGTGCCGTCCACCCTGGATGCCCTGATTGCCCTAGCGACTCGAGTGGATCTTCGTTTTCAGGAACGATCCAAAGAGGTGTCCCGTGAGAGACGTCCGATACGGCATTCCTCTCCTCCGCAGAAGCCCGCCGTACTTCAGTCAACGTCATCTGGTGTCTCCGTCCACGAGCCCATGCAGATCGACCGTTTGCGGCAGTCTGAACAACGCCAAGCAGAACGGCTCGCCAAGGGCCTCTGCTTCTACTGCGGAGAGGGCACACACCTTCTACGCTCCTGTCCAGAGAGGCCGGGAAACTCCAAAGCCTAGGGTTGGTAGGAGAGGCCACCCTAGGTGCTGGGATTCTCTCAGACCCGGTTACGTGGACTGTTCAAGTGACAACGGGAGAGACGCGGTTCACGGCCGAGGCGTACCTCGATTCCGGGGCAGCAGGCAATTTCATCCAGCAGGCCACGGTGGACAAGTACCAGGTGCCTGTTACTCCACTCGACAAACCCCTCGTGATTGCCTCTGTGGATGGGAGACCCCTCTCTGACACCATCTCGTGGATCACTAAGCCGGTGGAACTGCGTATTGGTGCGCTACACACCGAGAACATCGCTCTCTATGTACTCCCACACATGTCTCATCAAATCTTGCTGGGACTCCCCTGGTTACGGACACACGAACCCTCAGTCAGCTGGGGTACTGGTGAAATCACCCGATGGGGCTCCTCTTGCCACGAGAACTGTCTGAAGACTATTCAACCCATCCGACGGCCTCCGGTTCCAGAGTCCCTACCGGGACTGCCCTCGGCCTATTGGTCCTTCGCGGATGTCTTTGATAAAAAGGAGTCAGAGGTACTGCCGCCACATCGTCCTTACGATTGTGCCATCGACCTGCTCCCGGGAACTACACCACCTCGAGGACGGATATATCCGCTGTCTCCTGCCGAAACAAGGGCCATGTCTACTTACATCACAGAGAACCTGGCAAGGGGATTCATTCGGAGATCCTCCTCTCTTGCTGGAGCAGGCTTCTTCTTCGTTAAGAAGAAAGAGGGCGACCTGCGCCCATGCATTGACTACCGGGGATTGAACCAAATCACCGTGAAAAATAAATACCCCCTGCCGCTCATCCCCGAATTGTTTGATCGGCTTAGAGGAGCTCGTGTGTTTACCAAGTTGGATCTTCGGGGTGCCTACAACCTGGTCCGCATCCGCTCTGGGGACGAATGGAAGACCGCGTTCAATACTCGCGATGGGCACTATGAATACTGTGTGATGCCCTTCGGCCTGTGTAACGCACCAGCAGTCTTTCAAGAATTGGTGAACGACGTGTTCCGGGACCTTCTCTACATCTGTGTGGTGGTGTATCTTGATGACATCCTGGTCTTTTCTCCGGACCTCCAGACCCACAGAGAGAACGTGCAGCTGGTACTACAAAGACTGAGGGAAAATCGTCTGTACGCCAAGTACGAGAAGTGTGTCTTCGAGCAGTCTTCTCTTCCCTTTCTGGGCTACGTAATCTCCGATACCGGCCTGCAGATGGATCCGGAGAAGGTCTCTTCTCAACTGGCCCCCTCCTTCTGGACTGAAGGCAATCCAACGCTTTCTGGGATTCGCAAACTATTACCGTCAGTTCATCCCTCACTTCTCTGCTCTGACTGCACCTCTCTCCGCCTTGACCAAGAAGGGGGCTAATCCAAAGGACTGGTCACCTGCGGCCGACGCCCCGTTTAGCTCTCTGAAGCGGGCATTTGCTTCCTCCCCTGTGCTCCACCGTCCGGAGTTAAACCGACAGTTCACCTTGGAGGTGGATGCCTCCTCCTCGGGAGCCGGAGCAGTGCTCATGCAGAAGTCCTCCTCCGGGAAGATGGTTACTTGCGGTTTCTTCTCCAAGAGCTTCTCAGCGCCTGAACGCAACTACACCATCGGTGACCGAGAGCTATTGGCAGTCAAACTGGCTCTGGAGGAATGGCGCTACCTTCTGGAGGGAGCAGTGTACCCCGTGATCATTTACACGGACCACAAGAACCTGGAATACCTGCGGTCCGCTCAGCGACTGAACCCACGACAAGCTAGGTGGTCCTTGTTCTTTGCCAGGTTCGATTTCCAGCTCCATTTCCGACCTGCGGACAAGAATGTCCGTGCAGATGCCTTGTCCAGGTCATTCATGCCCATGGAGCAGGAGGAGGAGACATCCCAGCCCATCATCTGCCCTAGTAAAATCATTCCGGTGGCCCCTGTCACCCTGGCCCAGATACCGCCGGGGAAGACCTATGTCTCTGAGACTGACAGGCAAAAAGTGTTGCACTGGGGCCATGCCTCGAAAACGGCCGGCCATGCTGGTCAGAAGAGAACATGGAGTACGATTGTACGTCATTACTGGTGGCCATCCCTTCGCAAGGACGTCGCTTCTTTTGTCTCAGCCTGCTCCTCTTGTGCCAGGAACAAGACGCCCAAACATCTGCCATATGGCCGTCTTCTGCCTCTGCCTATACCCTCAGTTCCATGGCAACACATTGCGATGGACTTTATTACGGACTTGCCACTGTCCTCCGGACACACAGTCATATGGGTCGTGGTGGATCGGTTCTCCAAAATGGCTCATTTCGTCCCTATGGCTGGACTGCCCTCTGCCCAGGAACTCGCTGACGTCTATATACAACACATCTTCCGCTTGCATGGCTTTCCATCACACATTGTGTCCGACAGAGGAACTCAGTTCACCTCCCGCTTCTGGAGGGCCCTCTGCAAACATCTGGGAGTGACTCTGGACTTTTCTTCAGCCTACCATCCTCAGTCGAATGGCCAAGTGGAACGAATCAATCAGATCTTGACCTCCTTCTTACGTCACTACGTCAACGCCCATCATGACGACTGGTCCACGCTTCTTCCTTGGGCTGAATTCTCCCATAACCACCACGTCAGTGAGTCCTCCTCCAGCTCTCCCTTCCATGTCGTTTACGGACTTCAGCCTTCCGTCCCATTACCTGTATCCTCTTCCTCGGATGTCCCTGCTGCTGATGCTGTAGCCCGTGACTTTGCAACAATTTGGGACTCTGTCAAGGCGTCCCTTGGACGTGCTTCCCTGTGGATGAAGAGACACACAGACAAGAGGCATCTGGATCCTCCGTGTTTCTCTCCAGGAGATCTCGTCTGGCTTGCTTCCAAGTACGTCCGATTGAAGCTACCATCATACAAGCTGGGTCCTCGCTACATCGGGCCGTTTAAAGTCCTCTGCAGAATAAATGAGGTCTCCTACAAGCTGCAGCTCCCGGCCACGATGAGGATACCCAACTCCTTCCACGTCTCCCTGCTCAAGCCGGTTGTCCTTGGTCCCTTCTCCGCTGCTGCCAGTTTGGCTCCTCCTCCTATTGCCGATGATGACATCTATGCGGTAAGGGATATCGTGGCCATGAAAACCGTACGGGGCCGACAGTTCTTCCTGGTGGACTGGGCAGGGTAAGGTCCTGAGGATAGGTCCTGGGAACCCCGGGAGAATGTGGGTACTCCCCTGATCCGTGCCTTCCTGTCCCGGTTGCGGGAGGGGGGCGTGGGGGGGGGGGTACTGTCACGCTCTCCGGGTCCCCTGCTCTGCTCCCCGGCTCACCTGCCACGCTCCCCGGCTTCCCTGCTTCGCTCCCCGGCTCCTCTGTCAGGCGTCCCCCGCTCCCTGGTCTCCAGCCTCCATCGCCTGTGGTCCCCAGGCGGCCCGCTCCCCGCTCCCGGCGCCCGTCGGCTACTCAGCCCCAGCCCGGCTCTCCTGCTTCCTGCTCACCGCTCCCTGCCCTGGCTTCTGGCGCTCGGGCCTCGCGCATGCGCATTAGGGCGCGCGCACGGTCATTGACCCTCTCTTAAAGGGCCAGCGTCCACTGACAGGAAATTGAACACACAGGTACAGGGTATAAAGGGGTTTAATGTCCAAGTGAGCGGGGCCTGTTCTTCGTGTTTCCTAAGCTAGGAGTCAGGTGAGTATATCACAGAGACAAGGAGACCTATCTCTCTTCTAGAGCCGCTCCTGCCTCGCCATCCGGTCCTGCCGATTCCCGAACCCCGAACGCTGACTATCTGCCATCCCGTCAGTCCGTACCATCTTTGATCCCTGTGGTGATCCATCCTCTCGCTCCATCGGTTCCGGACTCTGCCTGACAACATCTCGGCCTCCGAACCTGAGCTCCGTCACCCGGACTACCATCAGTGACTCCGTGGTCCCAGGGACTTCTGCATTCCACTCTTTTGCACGGACTGTCCTGCTACCTGTAGTGCTCCGGCTACCGGACCCCTTGCCTTCAGTAAGGTGTTCGGCCCAGTGGATCCACCTCCTGGGTCTACCCGTCCACCTGACCCTAACAAATGGCTTAGTAACAATGAGTTTGAGTGTGCAATGCAGGCAGACGTGCTGCAAATATCTTTTCACTAGTGGGACTATACAGAAGTCCAATAGCCACGTTTAGGATGCCACTAGGTTCACTCAGTGTTTGCTAGTATAATGGCTTAGTAACAATGAGTTTGAGTGTGCAATGCAGGCAGACGTCCTGCAAATATCTTTGCCCTAGTGGGACTATACAGAAGTCCAATAGCCACGTTTAGGATGCCACTAAGTTCACTCAGTGTTTGCTAGTATAATGACTTAGTTATAATGAGTTTGAGTGTGCAATGCAGGCAGACGTGCTGCAAATATCTTTGCACTAGTGGGACTATACAGGAGTCCAATAGCCACGTTTAGGATGCCACTAAGTTCACTCAGTGTTTGCTAGTATAATGGCTTAGTTATAATGAGTTTGAGTGTGCAATGCAGGCAGACGTGCTGCAAATATCTTTGCACTAGTGGGACTATACAGAAGTCCAATAGCCACGTAGGATGCCACTAGGTTAACTCAGTGTTTGCTAGTATAATGGCTTAGTAACAATGAGTTGGAGTGTGCAAAGGGCAGGAGGGTACAGTGCCAGGGTTGTGGGTCTCTGGGTAGAGGAAAGGAAGCCTGCCTTTCTATCCCTCCTAATGGGGAAATGCAGCGAGGAAATCCCTGACCTTAGCTACACAGACGCTGTCATCTTGTGTAGCTGTTAAACTCTGTTTTCAGGACCTGTCCCCTATGGCTCTGACCCTGCCGGTATGAGCCCTTAAAAGGACTGATAGAAAGTGCTATCCCTAAGCTGTCCAGCGCTGTGTATGGAGCGTATACAGCAGTATCGGCGATAGGAGCTGCGCCAGTGATGTCTGACACCAAGGACGCAGAAGGCAGATAATGGCGTGCTGGAGGAAAATGTCCGGTTTTATAATGCAGGGACATGTGACATGGACATCCTATCACACATGCCGTTGCTTCTCTGGCTAAAAGTCCACTTAGCTGTGTGTGTGTCTGGGATTGGCTGACATGCTGGCCCGCCCCACTACACGCGCGCGCGCTTAGGGAAGGAAGACAAGGAAAAAAAAAAAAATGGCGATCGCCATTATACATACAGCAGTGATCTGAATGCGCTGTTCCCGCACACTATACACTGAAATGTCATAATAGTGTGAGTCACAGAGTGACTTACACTATTACAGCGGAAAGCCAGCTAGGAATTAGCTGTTTTTTTTTGCTGCTAGAACCGTTCTCAAACGTATCTAGAACTATCGAGCTTTAGCAAAAAAGCTCGAGTTCTAGTTCGATCTAGAACAGCCCCCAAAATCACTCGAGCCGCGAACTTGAGAACCTTGAACCGCGAACCGCGCTCAACTCTACTTTTTAGTGCAGATTTGAAGCAGCATTTTAAAATTACATATATTACTTCTACAGTATTTACTTATTATGGTATATGCTCATTGTGTGTTTTTTTCTTAGGTTTTACATGTGAACATGGCCTAATTGTCCAAGGAAAGTGATTTGCATTATTTGAGGTCTGAAAGCAATGCATTGTTTTGACCATTTCTCATTTTCAGAATTTAAATACAAAATTTATTACTTGGAAATTAGAAGACATGTTTTCAGTAGTTTATAGAATAAAAGAACAATTTACATTTTACTCAAAAATATAAAGAGAAAAATTCAGGAAAACTGAAAATTTTGCAGTGGTCTCTTAATTTTTGCCATAGCTGTGTATATACTAATGCAGCAAAAATTTATGTCAGTTAAGATTTCTTTGATTTATGCCACTTTTGCAATTACATAAAATTTGCTTAAGACTTCTCCTTGCATGGAGTCCTGTGCAGAATCTTCTGTTGGTGCCTTGTCATAATGTGCTTCCATATAAAGTATAAAGTTGCCACAACACATCAGACTCTCGCCTACCTTGACAAGCTTCAAAAAGAACCTGAAGACCCACCTCTTCCGACAAGCCTTTAACCTGCTGTAACCCTCAGTCTGCGCCGCACAATCAGCTCTACCCTGACCTACTGTATCCTCACCCATCCCTTGTAGACTGTGAGCCCTCGCGGGCAGGGACCTCTCCTCCTGTACCTGCCTGTGTCTTGTATTGTTTATGATTATTGTACTTGTCCCTATTATGTATACCCCTTTCACATGTAAAGCGCCATGGAATTGATGGCGCTATAATAATAAATAATAATAATAATAAAAAAAGTATAGTCATATAGTGTGCAGTCATGTAGCGTAGACATATCTGTGATGCCCCTGGACTATTCAGGTTGTCACAGGGTACTGCACAAACTGCCATTCCCGTGCAGTATTCAAATCCCTCATGGTTCTGGGTCCTCATCTTGCAGTGCTGCCTCCAACAGCAAAACAAATCCTAGATACACCCTGCACTACACTCACCAGGCACACCAGTGGATGGCTTAAGCGGAATAGGGTCGCCTGCCTAGGGGTCAGGTAGGGGAGGTGAGGAGTGTAGAAGAGAAGTGAAAAAGGAGAAGTGCGGTAGCCCTCAAGCGGAGAGGAGCTCAAAGGAAGCTGGGAGTAGTGGCTCCCAGGGGAAGCTGACTAGGTGGCAGATGGTGGTCTGGACCTAGAGGAGTCGGACCCTCGGTCGCAGGGGATTGAGGCTAGGTGCCTGGGACCTGTCAAAGAGGACGGTCAACAGCCTGGTCCTATCACTGGTCCAGGTGATAGTGCCTTCCAAACAAGCAGCCCACTGAAATCTAAGCGTGAGCAGGCTCCCTCACTTAGCCACAGTGGCGAGCGGGACCTGGCAAGTTTCAAGCTACCGGACCACTACAGAGAATCTAAACTTTGTGCCAGGAGGCAGGTCACGGATCACCAGGCAGCACTTCAGGGGATGGGACCCGGACGAGCTCCCCTTTGAGAGGCAGCGGCACCCAGTTTACCCGGTTGTCAGCTTCTGCTTATTTGCTGAGTGACCTGATGAAGGCTTGGACAGCCGAAACGGCCGTCGGGTGACGCAGGTTACGGTGTGCTCCAAGGTTCTTTCCTCCCAGGTATGCTAGTATCTATTACATACGGATAGCTGTGGCTTAGTTGTATGCTCTTTACTTTGTATCCGTCATGGGTGTCTAATTGCTAACCGCTGTATACTTCGTTCAGGCTATCTTAACCTCCTGACACCTGATCTATATGCACTTTTTCCTGGTTGGTAAATTGTATCGCTCCATCTGCTCATTGAACCAGTGGGACGGTACTTGTGTATTCATATGTATACATGTTCAATCATTTAAGTTGATTGACAATAGTTACCATATTCATTACCTTGGACCTCCTGTTACCTGCAGTTTCACTTGTAATTGTGCCGCCATTCACCTTTCCTGGTTTCAATAAAGATATCACTTGCACTATTAGGCGTTGTGGTCGCGGTTTTCTTCCTCTTGTGCTTATTTGCTGAGTGAGTACCTGAGTGACCCCCTCCTTCACGGCACCCGGTAGCATCATCCAGAGTCCTGGGGCCTGCCCCTCCCCTTGGAGGGCAACAACACCTTGCTGCCTCACTTCATCACCCCGGGTACTCCCAACGGCAACAGCGGAACTCCCAGTTAATGCACACCATGGGTGGCATCACTATCTATAACTTCCCTGTAAATAGCCCCTTTCACTTTAGAGTATGCCCCTAAGCCCTCGGGTCCAGATACCCTCGAGCCACGAATGGACACCACCCCCGGATCCGAGCGGTTTGATCCACTGCTGGGGCGGCACATATCCATTTCAAATAGGTCCAGCCTTATATATGTTGAGATGGTAGCTGGTGCAGTACCTTCCACTTATGCCTTGTATTAGGCCCCCTTCACACATGCTCATAAAAAAATACATGTGTGTCCCTGTCCATTTTGAGCATTGTGTGTATGTGTGTGCTAGCCGTCCTACACGTACCTGAAACATTTTATTTTACATGCATTTGTGGCGCCCCTGACCTGGTCAGGCACCACTGAGTACTGCACCCATGCTGGGGACAGTACAATACAGGTAATCCAGAAGGCTGACCGAGGTGTGACTACACAGGCGCATAGTGATCAGGTCTCACACATGTACCTATGAGAGGACCCCTGGGGATCCCAGGAGGGGGAAAAGCCTTCACCTTCACTGGAATAGTGGAGGGGGCCAAAAGCCTCCATCTCCTCTCAAGGGGTGTGGTAAGAGAATCTGGTTGCTAGGTGGCGTAGGCAGGCACAAAAGGGAAAAGAGGAGGAGGGGTAAACAGTCTGCAGCAGAGTGTGGAGGAGTCAGGAGCAGAAAAGTGAAGCTCTGACAGGAGCAGCAGTGAAGGTCCCAGATGTGAGCCGGTTCAGAGCAGAGTCCAGGGAGCTCCGAGGAGAGCTGACCCCTTCCCCTGGGCTGCTGGAGTCTGACAGCGTCCGCGCAGTGGCTACGGACGGGGGAGAACGGTCACCTAGGAGTGCTACCCGAAACCCATCTCCAGCTAGAGAGAGAGCACAGAGTGGGAAGTAAGGAGACTGCTAGGGAGAACCAGGCCCAAACGGGCGGCAGATCCCGGAGCGGGGATAGATCCACCTTTCCCTGCTAAACCTGCCGGTGTGGGGCCCTCAAAGCCCACACCACAACACCACAAAAGCCGCAGCCACGTAGCCACAGTTAGGGCCCATAGCTCACAGGAGGCAAGCAGCTGGAGTGAGCTGGTCCAGGCCACAAGCAAACGGCAAACGAAGGGGAGTGAGGCTTCAGCAACTTCCCTGGGTGACCCCCATAGGGACTAAAAGTCGGGGTCACCCCAAACCACCAAGGGCTAAGGAAGGCGAGTTGGTAGTCACCATCAGAAGTCAGCCTGAAGGATACCTGGTTCCCGCCTGGTTCATCCCAGCTACGCCCGGGTTACTCACCCTGCCACCTGAAGTGAGTAAAAACCCTGAAAGACATTCTGCCTGTGTGGAGTTATTCTGCGCCTTGTGGTTCTACGCACCTACACAGGGCCCTGGGGCTTGCCTCACTCTCAGGAGGCTATTCCAACTAACTGCACTCACCATCAGCCCCAGGCGTCCCTCAACCTGCAGTGGCGGTCCCTACTGGCCGCAATACTGAGAGTGGCGTCACGACAAGAAGAAGATCTCCTACCTGTGACAAGACTGAGCCAGTGGAGTCCCTGAAGGTAATGCACCGACACTGCACTTGTGGGGCTTCACATCTGGCGTCACGAACAGGATAAGGACTAGACCTGTCCAGACAGGTGACCATGTGCCTGGGCGGTCCGCTTGAAAAATTGGAAGCGCCGCCATATTGCCACCATGAAAAGCGCGCTGAAAAACAACAGCAGCCCGCGCTGGGAGAAGTTACCGCCCACGAAGAGGTGTGGCTACCCAGAGATCCCCTGCAGAGTTCTGACCTCGCTTGTGAAGAGAGCGGAAGCGTCCAGAGACGTCGGGACAGAAAGGGAGCCAGAAGCCTGCTGCTGGGAGAGGAGCTGCTGAAAGAGGCAGAGCGGAAACTGAACAGCTTGCTACTAGAGGCAACGACGAGTCCACTGCTGGGAAATCGTGCAGAAGACGGCGCAGAAGAAATGGCGTCTGACCGCAGAAACCCAGAACCGGGCTCCGCTGCCTGGTGGTATCGGGAGCTGGCCCAGTTCTGCGACCGACTGGAGACCCGGGTCGTGGAGCAGATCAGAGAAGAACGCATGGAACTTCTGGAGATGGCTGCCGCGGTTCAGGCCTATGAAGGGAGAGCCGCGCGCCGAGCGCCAGACCGAGTGGCAACGACTCAGACCCCGATGCTGCCACCGATGGGTGAGTCCAGTATTACCCCTGCCGGCCCGGATGCCCCGACCCCTGCTGCCACGCCCGCGGTCCCTGAAGAGGCGCCCGGCGCGGCGACGCTGAGCCAGGCCGCAGCCACGCCAGGTGCGGCCCGCCAAGCCCAGGCCGCCGCAGCGATGCCCTGCTCGGCCCACCAAGACCCGGTCCCTGCAGCGATGCCCTGCCCGGCCCGCAAAGAACCGGCTGCCACCGCGACCCTCATCCACGCTGCAGGTGTGACGCTGACCCAGGCCGCCGCCATGCTAGGCCCGGCCCGCCGAGACCCCACCGCAGCCGCAACGCTCGTCCGCGCCGCAAGTGAGGTGCTGAACCAGGCCGCAGCCCCGCCAGGTGCGGCCCGCCAAGCTCCGATCGAGGCAGCGACGCCCAGCCCAGCCTGCAAAGACCCCATCGCAGCTGCGACGTCGATCCAAGCTGCGCCAGAAACGCCCATCCAGGCCGCCGCCATGCCAGGCGCGGCCCGCCAAGACCAGGCCGCCGCCATGTCAGGCGCGGCCCGCCAAGATAAGATGGCATCACCATTTACCCCGGCCTGCAAGGCCAGAGCAGACACCGCTCCCCAGTCCAAAGAGGTCCCTGCTGGAAAGCCCACGCTGGGGGAGGACCCCGCATACTGGCAGCTGAAGGCTGACATGGAGGCCAAGTTTCCACAATGGTTGGTGGACCAGTACATACTCCCTCCGCATACCCCCAAGACGACTCCTGCAGCAATCATGCCAAAAAGATCCCTGCCTGGGCCTGCTGAAGAAAGTCCATCCCCAGCACTGCCACCAAAGGAGTGCTCAGAAGAACTAAGGGGGAGGGGAGGCCAGGAAGCTGAGGAGCTGACTCAGGAGCCATCAGCAGTGGATCCATGCCCAGAGCCGGAGATGTTGCCATATTCTCGCTGGGATGAAGAGGAAGATTTATCCAGCAACCTCACCTGGGAGCCTGCCAGCAGTGAAGCAGCCACCCAGCAGAATCAAGCCCGCAAGACACGGCGCCGTAGCCGAAACCAGTTGTCACCTGCTCCGCCATCCCCAGAGCAAAGAGATGACATAACGGCCAGAGACCTAGAAGAAAAACGGTTCCTGAGAAGAGCCAAAGCACAGGTCAGAGGACCCCTTTGTAGAGGAATTGTGGAAGACTTTAGCCTGAAGTCAGGATACGGGTTCATCGTTGCACCTGGTATCAAAGAAGGCATTTTTGTCAATAGGAGAGACGTCAGAGCTAATTTGCCCAGAGGACATCCTGGAAGGAACCTGAGAATGGGAGACACAGTGCAGTTTACCATGCATCAAGGCGAAAGAGGCTGGTATGCGCTAGATGTAGCACCATGTCCTAAAGAAGAAGAAAGGAAAGACAGCGATAAAGAAAGAACAGACAAAGAACCCACTGATGAGACTACCACAGATGAAGAAAGAGGTCAAGGAAGCAACAGGTGCCGCAGCCCTACAGGCCCAAGCCCTGGTGAAGAGGAGTCTGCATAAGTTCAAGTAAAGCAAGTTACCAGTTTGAAAAGTTTGTTTTGCAACGTTTTACAAGTTTAAGAATGTGCCCACATAAACTGATGTGAGAAATGAACCTTAAGGCTATGAGCTGGCTATAGCCACAAACTCTAGCAGTGTAAATAGTTACACCAGAGGGCACCACCACCACCAGAGTCAGCCTGTTTAGGGGCTTGGCTCGTCTGCAACCAGGGGGCACGTCCGTATATAGGGCCTTGGCTTACCTGCAACCAGAGAGCATGCCTGTTTATGGGGCCTGGCTCTCCACCACAAAGAGGGTACCTGGTCAGCACCAACTGTGAAGGCCGCCTCTGGATCCTGCCAGAAGAGGCTGAAGGCGCGGATCCACCAGGCCAGGTATACCCTGAAGACCACCAGACCATGAAAGCCGCCTCTACATCCTGCCAGAAGTGGCTGAAGGCGCGGCCAACGTGAGAGGGTTTTGGGTGGGTTAACGGACTTGTGGGTGGAGGGTGGTGATGTATGGTACCTGGTGCTTTTAAAAATGTTTTACATGTTTTAATGTTTTATGCATTTTAAAATGTTGTCTTGCAGCCCGAGGACGTGCTGGTGATAACTAAGGGGGAATGTGGCGCCCCTGACCTGGTCAGGCACCACTGAGTACTGCACCCATGCTGGGGACAGTACAATACAGGTAATCCAGAAGGCTGACCGAGGTGTGACTACACAGGCGCATAGTGATCAGGTCTCACACATGTACCTATGAGAGGACCCCTGGGGATCCCAGGAGGGGGAAAAGCCTTCACCTTCACTGGAATAGTGGAGGGGGCCAAAAGCCTCCATCTCCTCTCAAGGGGTGTGGTAAGAGAATCTGGTTGCTAGGTGGCGTAGGCAGGCACAAAAGGGAAAAGAGGAGGAGGGGTAAACAGTCTGCAGCAGAGTGTGGAGGAGTCAGGAGCAGAAACGTGAAGCTCTGACAGGAGCAGCAGTGAAGGTCCCAGATGTGAGCCGGTTCAGAGCAGAGTCCAGGGAGCTCCGAGGAGAGCTGACCCCTTCCCCTGGGCTGCTGGAGTCTGACAGCGTCCGCGCAGTGGCTACGGACGGGGGAGAACGGTCACCTAGGAGTGCTACCCGAAACCCATCTCCAGCTAGAGAGAGAGCACAGAGTGGGAAGTAAGGAGACTGCTAGGGAGAACCAGGCCCAAACGGGCGGCAGATCCCGGAGCGGGGATAGATCCACCTTTCCCTGCTAAACCTGCCGGTGTGGGGCCCTCAAAGCCCACACCACAACACCACAAAAGCCGCAGCCACGTAGCCACAGTTAGGGCCCATAGCTCACAGGAGGCAAGCAGCTGGAGTGAGCTGGTCCAGGCCACAAGCAAACGGCAAACGAAGGGGAGTGAGGCTTCAGCAACTTCCCTGGGTGACCCCCATAGGGACTAAAAGTCGGGGTCACCCCAAACCACCAAGGGCTAAGGAAGGCGAGTTGGTAGTCACCATCAGAAGTCAGCCTGAAGGATACCTGGTTCCCGCCTGGTTCATCCCAGCTACGCCCGGGTTACTCACCCTGCCACCTGAAGTGAGTAAAAACCCTGAAAGACATTCTGCCTGTGTGGAGTTATTCTGCGCCTTGTGGCTCTACGCACCTACACAGGGCCCTGGGGCTTGCCTCACTCTCAGGAGGCTATTCCAACTAACTGCACTCACCATCAGCCCCAGGCGTCCCTCAACCTGCAGTGGCGGTCCCTACTGGCCGCAATACTGAGAGTGGCGTCACGACAAGAAGAAGATCTCCTACCTGTGACAAGACTGAGCCAGTGGAGTCCCTGAAGGTAATGCACCGACACTGCACTTGTGGGGCTTCACACATTTTTTTCAGGCTCCACAAGGAAGATAAAAAACACCAAAAGCGCACAGTACAATAGCATCTTTAGATGCACAATGGGCCCAGTTTTCATGAAATCATGACTTGAGCCCTGCCTCTAGGAACCTGTTACGAACTTTTCTTGCCATGCACTTAACCCCAGCTGCCATTTGCCATTCCTTTTGTAGGTCACTCATGGCCTGCCCAATCTCCAGACCTCAACCCCATTGAAAACCTCTGGAATGTAATCAACAGGAAGATGGATAGTCACAAGCCATCAAACAAAGAAGAACTGCTTACATTTTTGTGCCAGGAGTGGCATAAGGTAATTCAAAAACAGTGTGGAAGACTGGTGGAAAGCATGCCAAGACGGATGAAAGCAGTGATTAAAAATCATGGTTATTCCACAAAATATTAAAACATTAGTATTGTTGTTTCTAAATGATATAAGCTTGTTTTTTTTTTGCATTATTTGAGGTCTGAAAGCAATGTATTTTTTTGTTATTTTGACCATTTCTCATTTTCAGAAAATGAATGAAAATTTACTCCTAGGAAATTCGGAGACATGTTGCCAGTAGTTTATAGAATAAAAGAACAATTTACATTGTACTTAAAAATATACCTATAAAGAAAAAAATCTGAAAAACTGAAAATTTTACAGTGGACTCTTAATTCTTGCCAGAGCTGTATATATATATATATATATATATATATATATATATATATATACAGTACAGACTAAACGTTTGGACACACCTTCTCATTCAAAGAGTTTTCTTTATTGTCATGACTCTAAAAATTGTAGATTCACATTGAAGGCATCAAAACTATGAATTAAAGCATGTGGAATGAAATACTTAAAGTGTGAAACAACTGAAATCTGTCTTATATTGTAGGTTCTTCAAAGTAGCCACCTTTTGCTTTGATTACTGATTTGCACACTCTTGGCATTCTCTTGATGAGCTTCATGAAGTAGTCACCAGAAATGGTTTTCCAACAGTCATGAAGGAGTTCCCAGAGATGCTTAGCACTTGTTAGCCCTTTTGCCTTCCCTCTGCGATCCAGCTCACACCAAACCATCTCGATTGGGTTCAGGTCCGGTGACTGTGGAGGCCAGGTCATCTGGCGTAGCACCCCATCACTCTCCTTCTTAGTCAAATAGCCCTTACACAGCCTGGAGGTGTGTTTGGGGTCATTGTCCTGTTGAAAAATAAATGATGGTCCATCTAAAAGCAAACCGGATGGCATAGCACGCCGCTGCAAGATGCTGTGGTAGCCATGCTGGTTCTGTATGCCTTCAATTTTGAATAAATCCCCAACAGTGTCACCAGCACAGCACCCCCACACCATCACACCTCCTCCTCCATGCTTCACGGTGGGAACCAGGCATGTAGAGTCCATCCGTTCACCTTTTCTACCAAGACACGGTGGTTGGATACAAAGATCTCAAATTTGGACTCATCAGACCAAAACACAGATTTCCACTGGTCTAATGTCCATTCTTTGTGTTCTTTAGCCCAAACAAGTCTCTTCTGCTTGTTGCCTGTCCTTAGCAGTGGTTTCCTAGCAGCTATTTTACCATGAAGGCCTGCTGCACAAAGTCTCCTCTTAATAGTTGTTCTAGAGATGAGAAAGTGTGTCCAAACGTTTGGTCTGTGCTGTATATATATTAAAATAAATAAAAGAAATGTTTAGCACTGTTTACGCAACTGTTATTGTTGCATGTCTGCAATAAAAAAATGATGTTAATTGGAAAAAATAATGCAGCAACAACTGCAAATCAGCAGTAGGATTTATTGCCATAATAGAGTTGAATCCCTGTTGCGGGTAATTATTTGCGACAGAGCAAGTCATAAGCTAGCGTCTATAAGAAAAAAAAAATAGTGGGAGAGCACCGGAGCGCTTGCTTAATAAGATTTTTCTTTTTTACTCTTATCAGATAACCCCATTTTTAAGTGATAAAAAAAAGAGTATAAATAACGAGATCGCTAGCGAGATCGCTGCTGAGTCACGGTTTCTGTTATGTGTGACATCTACCAGCGATCAGGCCCGTGCTGTGAGATCACTAGTCATTGCAGAATGGTCCAGGCCATTTTTTTCAAAGGCGAGGTCCTGTTGGGCAGGACATATCGCTGTGTTTGACACTGTGTGATGTCGCGGGCGGAGGAGGACGCCACTGTGCTGCACTCACTAACGCTCGGGTCTGGTGCTGCTGCGGCTCGAGAGGTGGGCTGGATCCGGGGACTCGAGCGGCGCTCCTCGCCCGTGAGTAAAAAGGGTGGTTGGTTTGGGGGATTTAATCCGTGACGCCACCCACGGTTTGTGGTGAAGATAGTCACCACCGCTGCTGGTGACGGGGATCCCAAAAGGGATGGCAGGGAGCAGCTGGGATGTTGTTTCCCCCCTCCGTGGGTAGGGGTCGGTGGTCCCAGGGCCCGGTGGTGAGACGGGGAGGCAGGGTTGGTGAGGTGCAGGGTTGTAGGGACAGCGCGGCGCGGTGCCGGATGGCACGGGTGTACTCACTCAGCAAGAGATGCACAAAGTCCTCGGTAAACCAAACGGCTGGATGGTCTCTAGCCTTAGGCGGTAGCTGTATACCCTCACGGTGTGGGCGGTTGCCTTCAATCGGGTCTTTGGCTGTTAAGGAACCCCTGGGGTTCCTGTCACATTCGGATTTGACTGTTGTCGGCGGTTCCAAGCCTGGTCGGGGTCCGATGGCCCTGCCTGTGTGTGCTGGATTCACTTTGCTCCCCGGTCGGTACCGGTGGACCAACGCCTGACCCCGGTCCTACGGTTCCGCATCAATTTACCTCTCCTGCAGACAGCCACCACCGTCTGCCAACCTTGCTGTCAGTGCCTGGGCCACAAACCCAGACACCGAACTGTTTACTCCTCACACTTCAACCTCCTCCACTGTTCTGTCACTTTTTTCCGCCTCCAGGCCTGTGAACTCCTCGGTGGGTGGAGCCAACCGCTTGGCTCCGCCCCCACCTGGTGTGGACCTCAGACCCTGGAGGGAGGCAACAAGGGTTTTGTGTTTGGCTAATGTTACTGTCTAGTGGGGGTGGGGGTGTTTGTGTGTTACCTGTGACGACCTGGCTGGTCCAGGGCGCCACATGTGACAGAGTCACAGTGACTGTGGAGATCGTTATACAGGTCGCTACTGCGACCTGTATCTTTCCTGCATCGCTGGTAAGGTCTGACTGTGTGACATCTCACCAGCGACCTCCCAGTGACTTACCAGCGATCCCTATCAGGTCGCATCGTTTTCGGGATCGCTGGTAAGTCGTTGTGTGTGACTGGGCCTTTAGGATTTAAGGAAAGAGGATTCTAAAAAGAAATTATTTCTACCTTGTCACCAGGAACTGGTGTAGGAATTTGTGAATAATGAATTACAGGCTTTGGTGCGTCAGTTGTTTCAACAGAGGCAGGTTTTTTATCATTTTTTTCTCTTTACTTTCTGTTTAGTTCCCAGCATTTCTGTGAATACTTTTGTTAGTCACACGAAGCGTAATGTTTGTTAGTATTTCTAGCAGTAACTCGATTGTAAACATATATATGGCCACTAGAGGAAGAGCTAAGACTTTGTATTAGAAAGGACTCACTTTTTAAATATGTATTTTACATAGTTGAAATTGATATACAAGAAGGAATGTAATGCTGCTTTGTAAGATTCTGTTAACATAATAATAAGATCCAGAGATAAAAGTGTCCATGAATTTGTGTTCTCTAAAAATAAACAGGTTTACTATATTAAATTCATCCTGGTTAGATTTGCTCCTTGCTGGATGTCAATCTTATAAATAGGCTTCTGCTCATTCATGTCAGCAAATAGTCTTTTCTGTGATTGTTTTTTCTATTATGAAATGTTCAGCATTTCTACCTATGTTTAATTTCAAGAATATTGCACATATATGCAGGGCCACCATCAGGGCATTACAACCGTGACTCCTGTATGGGGCTTGGGGAGCAGAAAGCAGGAGGGGGGCCCGGGCGCTGACAGCCAGGGCCCCTCCCCTTTCATTCTTTTGCTCACCGGGCCCCAGGCGGCGGGGCTGCCATCAGGTTGATGAGCTCATAGAGAGCTGCCCTCTCACTTCCTGCTCTGCACTGATCTATGTGATTGGTGCAGAGCAGGACAAGAAACTTATCGGGCCAGAACAAAGGCTGTAGGAGCTGAGAAGGTGAGGGATCTTCCGGGTCATCTGACTAATCATGTGCCTGATGACATGACCAGAAAAGTGAATTGGAAGGTCCTGTAGCTGTTCAACTGCTGCAGGCTCCATACAGGTTCCAGTGGCTCCTCTCCTGCTCTGCACCTGAGGTAATGTATAGTGTGTGTAAATAAATGTGCCTGTTGATAGGTTGTGTGGGTATATGCGCATGTAGTCTGCATGTAGCAGAGCTGTTTGGCTACAGGTGCATGAGTAGAGCTGTGTATGTCTATAGGTGCATGTAGCAGAGCTGTGTGTGACTATTCAGCATGTAAAAGAGCTGTGTGTGTTTATAGGTGCATGTTGTGTGCATGTAGCAGAGCTGTGTGTGTCTATAAAGCATGCAGTAGAGCTGTGTGTCTATGGGTACATGTGTGCATGTAGTAGTGCTCTGTGTGTATTGCACCCCAGGGCTACGGCCTCACATATGAATAGTAGAACTGCTATTAGCAGCTCTCAACTGGTCTATTTCAATCCCGTACCCATGACTGAGTCATGGCTGTGGGCGGGACAGGTCCAAGCAAATGCTGCATGAAGTAAATAGCCTGTGCTATGCACCCCAATTTGGGATGTATTCCACCTGTCTAGATTTTGGCGGTTGGTGACTGTACACATTCAGTCATCAGGCCTTGTCCACAGGCTTTTTACTTCATGCAGCATTTGCTTGGACCTGTCCCGACCACAGCCATGACTCAGTCATGGGTACGGGATTGAAATAGACCAGGTGAGTGCTGCTAAGAGCAGTTCTACTATTCATATGTGAGGCCGTATGGAACATTTTATAAAAATATTTTAGTGTAGGACTGCCTCAAATGAGATTTGCCGTGACGTGGCGAGGTAGCTCAAGAAATTGCAATTTTTTGCCAAAAATCTCAAAATTTTATAATAAGTACAGTTTGGAATTTTTAGTGCTGGAGTGCACATTTGGTGCTGGCCTTTTGTTTTTTTCTATAGCCTGCATTATGTCTGTGTATACTATAGGTATATAGTGTGGATGTGTGTGTACTGTATAGTGCAGTGTACACACTATATGCAGCCCCCAGCCTCTATTTTATATATATATATATATATATATATATATATATATATATATATATATATATATATATATATATATATATATATGAGTCAGCAGCCTCTAAAATTTAATAATATAGCTAGTAGCCTGTATCCTGTGTAATATCTATATATACATACTGTATAATATGCATATGGCTGACGATTCTGTTTGGGGCTCATCATTTTGATAACTCGAAAAACAGTGCATGCAGCTTTTTCTAGGCTGTAAAAATGATGGCTAGTGGTTAATGTTTGATTGGTGAGGATTGTTTGCAGAATTGGAGATTTTCTAAGAGTGGTGGTGGGACTGGGGAAGGTTCTAGAGGTAGAGGCAGAGCTGGAGCGGAGGCGGAGTTTCAAGGGTTTGCAGTTTGGGGCCCTGAAATTCCTAGTGGCGGCCCTGCATATATGCCACATAGTTATTAAGCTTCTCATAGCCAGATCAGACACCCCATACTTTGCACTGACGAGGGGCAAGCACCCCGAAACACCGTGTCTGCAAATTGGGAATCTGATCTGGCATATATATCCTAAGTTATATTGAAAGGATTGTTAAAAATCCACATTTAACTTTTAGGATCGCTACTTCCAATAGGTGGTGCTGCGCTAGAGTTTGTCTCCTGTCCTGGAGAGAAAATTTACATATTAAAGATTCATTATATTATTAATAATATTATTAAGATATTCACAAGACAAAAAAGCAATACTTTGGCTGGGATAATCTTGCTAACATTTAGACATGATCACCCAAGTAATCATTCAAATCATATGAAGACATCACCTATAACCGATTAATCATATGTAAAAATGGAGTACTGGCTTCAAATAGTATACATAAAAATAGACAACTTTATTATAAATAGCACCATGAAAACTATACAAATAGAGGTACAGTTAGATCCATATATATTTGGACACTGACACAAATTTAGTTTGTTAACCTGGTGACTGAAACATATTCAAGTTATAGATATATAATGGATATGAACATATAGAATAATGCACACCCCATAATCCTCCATATAATATAATGCACCACATAATCCTCCATATAATATAATGCATTCCCCACTGTCCACCATATAATATAATGCACCCCCCAAAGTCCTCCATATAAAATAATGTGCCCCATAGTGCTCCATATAGTACAATGCACACCCCATAGTCCTCCATATATGTAGTATAATGCACAACCCATAGTCCTCTATAAACGAAGTAAAATGCACAACCCATAGTCCTCCACATAGTATAATGCACACTCCATAATCCTCCATATAGTATAATACTTCCCATAGTCCTCCATGTAGTGTAATGCACCTCATAAAGTCCTCCATATAAAATAATGAAACTCCCATACTCCACCATATAATATAATGCACCCCCATAGTCCACCATATTATAGAATGCATCCCCCATAGTCCTACATATAAAATAATGCACCCCTCATAGTGCTCCATATAGTATAATACTACACACCCCACAGTCCTTTATATATGTAGTATAATACACAACCCATAGTCCTCTATATACGTAGTATAATGCACAGCCCATAGTCCTCCACGCAGTATAATGCAGACTCCGTAGTCCTCCATATAGTATAATGCTTCCCATAGTCCTCCATATAGTGTACTGCACACCCTGAAGTACTCCATATAAAATAATGCACCCCCTATAGTCCTCCATATACACTGACAAGCTAAAGAGTCACAATGTTTTAAACTTTTTACTCTCAGGCTCCATATTTCACCATACACTACAGCTTTGAACTGAAGACATGTTCCCAATGTTGATGCATACTGGTTGACTCACTTGGGTATGTATACAGCTTATTCTTCATCTCTACCCACAAATGTTTATTGGGTTGAGGCCTGCAGACTGTGGGGGCCTATTCAGCACCTCTACCTCATTGTCCTTGAACCATTTCTTCTCCAATTTTGTCGTATGCTTCAGGTTGTTGTCTTGCTGAAACACTATGTTGTCCTTTTCATACTCATAGTACTCGAGTGTATGAAGTATCTCTTCTTGTAGGATACTCACATATAACTCAGCAATGAGACCACCATTGATCCTGGTCAAGCATGCAAGGCTTTGAAACAATCCCATATAATCAGGCTTCCTCCACCAAACTTGACAGTTCCTTCAATTTCTTGATCCGTTTGCCCTTTTTTCCCTTGTTTCATCCCACATCACAGCCTAGTCTATTGACTTTCATCTCATCGCTCCAAATCACTTATTTCCAATATACTACTTTTTGCAAACTTGAACCAACGCCTCTTATGACGATATTATGTTGAGGCTTCTTCACCGTTGTTTGAGCCACCAGTCCAGACTTGTATAACATGCATTGCATGGTGCTTCGATGTACATCTGTGATCACATTATTACAAAGAATACAAGCCAACACCACTGAATTGTTTATTGTGCCAGAACTGATAGACCTTGTGATGAGCCGACTTGTTAACGCTGATATTTTGCTTGGACATCCACCTCTTGAATGGATGTACTACATTTCATACTCATCCATCTGTCATGACACTCACATGATGCGGTTTGGCAATTTTCTAGGCTGAGAGACCGCTATGCATCAGTTCGATGATGCTGTTTGTCTTTTGTTGGGAAATCTTCATGGCTGCTCCTCGATTTGAACCAGTGACTTTTTGTTTGGGAATCATCCTAATAATACACTGAACTATTAGGGAATGTGAGAATAGGTTGTAATTTGTAGTATACAGGAAGAAAAAGATTTTTCCACCAAAAGGAGCAATACTGTAACAATGCAGTGGCATGACAAGAATCTGCATAACTAATCATATTGTAAATAGTTGGAAGTCAAATTTATGTATGAAATAGACAAAATGATTGAACAAAAAATGATGGTTGTCTCATGTTTAAAGCTGTAGGGGACATGGAGCCTAAAAGTAAAAAGTTAAAAACATTGTTATTGTTTTGCTCATCAGTGTAGTATAATGCACCATATAGTCTTCCATATAGAATAATGCACCCCCATAGTCCTCCATATAAAATAATTCTCTCCTCATAGACCTTCATATAATCTAATGCACCCTTATGGGTCTCAGTAGAGAATAATGCACCACATAGTCTGCCATATAGTATAATGCAGACCCCATAGTCCTCCAAATAGAGTAATTCACAATCCATAGTCATCCATAAAAAATAATGCAAACCTCATAGTCTTGCATATAAAATAATGCACACCCACAGTCATCCATATAGTATTATGACCACTAGTGTACTCCTTTATTAAAAAAAATAAATACTCACCTTCCACAGTTCCCCGCTGATCTAGTCTCCAAAGTGACAGGTTTGCAGCTCTGCTCATCTCAGCACAGCGGGCATACTGCAGTAATAACAAGGAAAAAAAAACAAATTGAAGGATTCAGCTCAACCATTATGAGTCCATATTCAGTGGTCAGTGCACAGGCAGATAGCAGGCCAGCTCCTGGGTGAAGATTCTTTAAGGTTCAAATTAGGTTTTTGTCCAGCACTGTCCAATATATATCTTCAATCCACGAAAAACGCTTTCATTTTAAAAATTATATTTTTATTGTGCATATTTAAATTTTTTTTTATCCTATAAAAACACATGTCCATCCATTCTTACGCGTTTCGAGCTCCTAGGAGCTCTTACTCATAGGCTATGAGTAAGAGCTCCTAGGAGCTCGAAACGCGTAAGAAAGAAAGGACATGTGTTTTTAAAGGATAACATTTTTTTTAAATATGCACAATAAAAATATAATTTTTAAAATGAAAAAGTTTTTAGTGGATTGAAGATATGTATTGGACGGTGCTGGACAAAAACCTACGGTAATTTGAACCTTAAATAATGCAGTAATGTCATCACGCTTGCTGCGCTGAGGTTGAATGGGTGGAGAGGGTCTATGGGGCCTCAACTTTCAACGCCATAGTGGCTCCGTGGTCTGTCACCTTTGGTTGCATGCGCAATGACTGAGAAGTCAGTCCTCAAAACCACTTATCAGTGAGAGACCATTGCCCGAGGCCTGCAGATAAAAACAGTTAGTTTGCGAAAACTGTCACAAAGACAGCCTTCACAGTGATCTTAATTTATCAATGACCTTTAAGTGGTGGACCAATACATGTCCTTTATAAATATATATTTTTTTATACCCTAAGCACTTTTATGTGCTATAAAATACCCTATACTTGTAATACTATTGTATAGGATTTCGATAGCGTTAGGGCAATGACAACCAGAGACGAGTTCTTGGTACAAAGATGTTTATAACATGTAACCACGATAGGTACACAAACGGAACAAACACAGTAGAACAATAACACACGAAATACCTTCCCGAATCGGAGCGAAGGGAATTCCCGGGGCCACGCACCGCACTCCCCCAGGGAGACCACCAAGAGCGAACCCCTATACAGGGACTGTCTGGCAATCACCCCGGAAGGCCTAAATGCGCAGCAGCCGGGACACAAGGGGCAAGAGGTAAAGTCCAGAAGTGTCCGTACGGGATGATAGTCCAGAGTGGTTACGAACCGGAAGGAACTGGGCAGAAGTGCTGACCAAAGACGGCAGACGGAGTCCGGGCACAGCTTGAAGAAACCGGGTACGGTCCAGAGTCGGTGTCGGTAGTCTTTCAGGAGGATCCAAATGGCAATCAGGAATTAGGAGCAGCAAAGCAGGAGCACACAGCAAGCAGTATACTCAGGCACTGGACTAGGCTTAGAGGCGGCCTTTTAAGCAGCTGGACAGGAAGTAGGGCAACAGAACAGTAAACTCCATCTTAACCGAGGGCAAGCTCTTTCAAAAGAGAACTGGAAATCCCGGAAACCTGACATTACTCCCCCCCCCAGAAACGGCCTCAGGACGGATCAGGGCCTGGCTTGTCCGGGTACCGCCGATGAAACTGAGCAATCTTCCGGGGTGCCCGAATGTTACCCACCGGTTCCCAGGAATCGTCCTCGGGGGCGTACCCCTGCCAACGTACCAGATACTGAAGCCGACGACGATGGAGCCGGGAGTCAATAATGTCCTCAACCATGAACTGCTCCTCGCCGTCAACCATCACAGGCGGAGGAGGAGGCACGACACGACCATGAAACGTATTAGGAGAAACGGGTTTGAGGAGAGAAACATGAAAGACCGGGTGTACCTTTAGATGGTGCGGTAACCGTAGCCGACAGGCCACAGGGCTCACGATCCCGGTGATCTTAAACGGACCGATGAATTTCTGTCCCAGCTTCTGCGAAGGAACACCCAATCTCAGGTTTTTGGTGGATAACCATACAGAGTCCCCTACCTTATACATGGGTGCCGGTTTCCGGTGAGTGTCTGCCGACCTCTTGTAACGCTCCTGAGCCGTAGCCACAGTGTCCTTTAGAACCTCCAGATTTTGTCGTAGCTCTGTCAATCTGTCCTCCACCGCTGGCACCGAAACCGCAACCGGTGACCTAGGCAAAACATTCGGATGGTAACCCAAGTTAGCGAAAAAGGGCGTTACCTTAGTGGAGCTGCTCTGAGTGTTGTTATACGAGAACTCCGCCAACGGAAGCATCTTCAACCAATCGTCCTGCAGATGGCTGACATAACATCGAAGGTATTGTTCCAGGGTTTGATTAGTCCGTTCGGTTTGCCCATTTGTCTGAGGATGGTATGCAGAAGACAAACAGACATCAATCTGGAGTGCCGAACAAAACCCCTTCCAGAACTTAGACGTGAACTGCACGCCCCGGTCAGAGATGATCTCATCTGGTACCCCATGCAATCGGAATACGTTCTGGATAACCAAATCCACTGTCTCTGCGGCTGAGGGAAGACCGGTACACGGAATAAAGTGAGCAGCTTTTTTCAACCGATCCACCACCACTAAAATGGTATTGTGACCGCCTGAGACTGGCAACTCCACAATAAAATCCATTGAGATAGATCCCCAAGGGCGAGATGGAACGGGTAACGGTTGGAGGAGTCCCGTAGGAGCCACACGAGGGACCTTGCACCGGGCACAAACCACACATGAGTGGACATAGTCCTTTACATCCTTTAAACAGGTAGGCCACCAGAAAAAACGGCTCAGAAATTCCTGCGTCTTCTGTACCCCCCTATGACCAGCCAACACGGAGTCATGGACCAACTTGAGAACCCGAAGTCTTACGGCCTCCGGGACATAAATGCGTCGCTCTCTCAACCACACACCATTCCGAAGAACAAGAGTTACATCATTCGGGGGGGCAGCAAGAAATACGTCACCATCATAGGCCAGCTTGATGTCCTTCCACAAGTCCTGGTCCTGGATTACTCCAACGAAATTGGCATCCGATAACACGGTCTGAGACGGGGTTCCAGGCACGGAGTCCACGGCGTGGATTCGGGACAAGGCATCGGCTTTCCCATTACGTAAACCTGGACGGTATGTAACGATAAAATTGAACTGGTTAAGGAATAGGCTCCAACGGGCTTGCCGTGGAGACAGGCACCTGGCAGACTTAAGAAATTCCAGGTTACGATGATCTGTGAGTACTATCACTTGCTGCGCAGCTCCCTGTAAGTGGTGTCTCCATTCCTTAAAAGCTGAAATAATCGCCAACAATTCCTTGTCCGCAATGTCATAGTTCCTTTCTGCAGGGGACAACCGGCGAGAAAAGAAAGCACACGGATGCAAGAGACTCTTGTCCCCAGTCCTTTGAGAAAGGATTGCCCCTAATGCATAGTCGGAAGCGTCGACTTCCACAATAAAGGGAAGTGCGGGATTCGGATGTACTAATATTGGCGCTGAGGTAAAACAAACCTTGAGACGATGGAAAGCTTCCTGGGCCTGGGCGGACCACACAAACTTCTGTCCTTTCTTGGTTAACAGAGTGATGGGACGGACGATCTCTGAAAAGTTACGGATAAAGCGTCGGTAAAAGTTGGCAAAACCGACAAAGCGTTGTACCTCTTTGATGTTTCCCGGTTCCGGCCAGTCTAGAATTGCTTGTATCTTGCCAGACTCCATGTTCAGTCCCTGAGGAGAGATGACATAACCTAAGAATTGTATTTGTGAGCAATGGAATTCGCATTTCTCCAGTTTAATGTACAGGTGGTTATCCCTCAGACGGGTAAGTACGGTCTTGACGTGCTCCTGGTGTTCCTGTAGGGAATCAGAAAAGATCAGGATATCATCCAGATAAATCACCATGAATTGGTCCATTATATCCCTAAAAATATCGTTAACTAGATGTTGGAAAGCCGCGGGAGCGTTACAAAGTCCAAAAGGCATCACTAGGTACTCATAATGTCCATACCGACATCGGAACGCGGTCTTCCACTCGTCTCCGGGACGTATGCGAAGTAGATTATATGCCCCACGGAGATCCAATTTAGTGAATATCTTTGCCTGTTGGACTCTCTCCAATAGCTCAGGAATCAACGGTAACGGATACCGGTTCCGGATGGTTATTTTATTCAGTTCCCGGTAGTCAATACAGGGTCTCAGAGTCCCCTCTTTCTTTTTCACGAAAAAGATGGGTGCCCCTGCTGGTGAGGTAGACGGACGAATAAATCCCTTGGCTAGACTTTCATCGATGTACTCTTTTAGTGCTTCTAGCTCAGGTGCCGCCAACGGGTAGACATGACCAAACGGGATCTCCGCCCCTGGGAGTAAGTCTATGGGGCAATCATACGGTCTATGCGGGGGAAGCCGATCGGCTTTTCTTTTGTCACATATATCAGCGAAGTCATGATAAACCGGGGGTAAAACAGGTACCTGTACAGTGCCCTCCGCATTCGGTGTTACTGGAACCGGTACAGTTGGACTAATGGTCGGACCACTCTGCGGTGGGAAGGATATTTCCTTAGTCTCCCAATCGATGATTGGATTTGTAGACCGTAGCCACGGAATTCCTAAAATAATCGGAAAATGAGGAGAAGAAATCAACATGAAAACAAGGGTCTCCTGCTGACCTGGCTTCATCACGCATTCTAGGGGTACTGTTTCCCGATCAACTGGTCCAGAAACTAACGGAGATCCGTCTACCGTCTCCATGGTAACCGGTGAGGATCTTTGTTGAGTCCGGATACCGTGTTTCCTGGCAAAAGAAGAGTCCATGAAATTACCCCCTGCCCCAGAGTCTATCATTGCAGATGTAGGTATTAACTGTCCCTCCCACCGGATCTGAATGGGAAGCGAGCAATGGGTATATTTCCCTTCTGAGTCCTTAGGTGATGTTGACATTACAGTCAAGGGAAATATTGCATCCAGGTGTCCACTTGCCTCAGAGATATCGGACTCTGCGTCCGTGTTGTCACACTCTGCCATGGCTGCCAATACCTTATTTGGGCGATTTGGACGTCTCGGGCAGTCGATCAAGAAATGGTCCGATTGACCGCAATAGAAACACAAACGCTCACGGAGCCGGTGTTCACGACGTTCGTTGGTCTTTCGCTTTTGCAGAGAGTCCACTTGCATAGGAACGTCCTCGGCCTCCCGTGGCGTCCTGAGAGCGGGTTCTCTGGAAGGAAACGCAAAGTTGGTTACCCGGTTTACAGCTGCCCATTTTTCCTGTCTACGTTCCGTCAAGCGGGTATCAATACGCACACAGTGTTGGAGAAACAGTTCAAAATCCCCTGGAGATTCGGAATGAGCTAACTCGTCCTTGATGGTACCGGACAAACCTTTTCTGAAAACTGACAATAACGCATTGTTTCCCCAGTCGGTGTCTACCACTAACCTTTTGAACTCAGTGGCGTATTCAACGACAGACCGCTTTCCCTGACGTAAGGAAAGGAGAGCCGATTCAGCGGTAGCACGGCGATTCGGATCATCAAACATTTGCGCCATTGCGGTCAGAAAGTCATCCAGGTGATTTAAACGGATATCCCGATTCTCTATCATAGGATTAGCCCAAGCCAGTGCTCGTGAGGTTAATAACATGATTATACATAACACTTTTGACCGGTCAGAACGGTAATAATCAGCATGTACATCAAAAAACAGTATACATTGGTTAACAAATCCACGAAACTGACTACGATCACCATTGAAACGGAATGGGGGTAACCTAGGCATACCGGCAGCTGATACGGACGTAGTGGGGACGGCTTCCTGAGCCTCCACTCTGACTTGCAAATCCTGAATAGCCGGACCCAGTACCTGGTGATCATGGCCCAGCTGTGCCTCCACATCTCTAAGTTTAGTTTGTACCGCCTCCATCTCCTGCTGCAAGGAGTTAATCATGGAAAAGAGCTGATCTACTCGTGTCTCAGTCATTGCCCCAGCGAAATCCTTTTATGGCCTGAGTATAATGTAATACTATTGTATGTTCTGAGGATTTTGATAGCGTTAGGGCAATGACAACCAGAGACGAGTTCTTGGTACAAAGATGTTTATAACATGTAACCACGATAGGTACACAAACGGAACAAACACAGTAGAACAATAACACACGAAATACCTTCCCGAATCGGAGCGAAGGGAATTCCCGGGGCCACGCACCGGACTCCCCCAGGGAGACCACCAAGAGCGAACCCCTATACAGGGACTGTCTGGCAATCACCCCGGAAGGCCTAAATGCGCAGCAGCCGGGACACAAGGGGCAAGAGGTAAAGTCCAGAAGTGTCCGTACGGGATGATAGTCCAGAGTGGTTACGAACCGGAAGGAACTGGGCAGAAGTGCTGACCAAAGACGGCAGACGGAGTCCGGGCACAGCTTGAAGAAACCGGGTACGGTCCAGAGTCGGTGTCGGTAGTCTTTCAGGAGGATCCAAATGGCAATCAGGAATTAGGAGCAGCAAAGCAGGAGCACACAGCAAGCAGTATACTCAGGCACTGGACTAGGCTTAGAGGCGGCCTTTTAAGCAGCTGGACAGGAAGTAGGGCAACAGAACAGTAAACTCCATCTTAACCGAGGGCAAGCTCTTTCAAAAGAGAACTGGAAATCCCGGAAACCTGACAATACTACTCCCTATCCAGCTAATTCCAAAATGTGTTTTTTTGCCAATCACTTTGTGTGACGTTCCATTTGAAAGGATTCTTAAACAAGGAGGCTTCCCAGCAGTGTCTGTCATCCTCCCTGGAGCAGGACATCATAAGAGGTTGGTTCTGTCGTTGTAGGAGGGCGTCAGATTGCACCACTCCTGCTAAGTGTATACTGTGAATTATTAAGCAAATGAGTATTTTGATCACATGATCATTTTTATACATGTTGTCCTACTCCAAGCTGTAAAGGCTTGAGAGCCAACTACCAATTAAGTAAATCAAGTGATGTGCATCTCTGTAATGAGGAGGGGTGTGGTGTAATGACATAAACACCCTATATAAGGCTGGTTTCACACTACGTTTATTTAACATCCGTCCATAACGTTTTTTTAGCGGAAAAACGGATCCAGTGCAAATGCGTTTTCACTTCAATGCATTTGCAATGGACTCGCGTTAACATGCGTTCACCTGCGTTTGCGTGCGTTATAGTGAGGATCCAGCGACTTGCAGTTTTTTAACATCTTTCAAAAACGCTACTTGTAGCGTTTTTGAGCTGCGTCCAAATACTGCATGTCACCGGATCCTGACTAAACAGCATGCAAACGCAGGTGAACGCTGGCGTGCTGATAGACAGGATCCTGCTTGCTCTACTGAGCATGCCCAGAACCAGTCTCGCGTGATCTGTCTCTCTCTCCTCCTCCCTCCCTCACCCTCTCTCTATCTCTGTCTTTCCCCCTTCCTCCCCTCCCTCTCTCTCCCACCTGAGAGCTGCGGACACTCATAACCAAGGTAAATATCGGATAACCACTTATCTTAGTTACCCGATGTTTGCGTTTTTTACGTGTGCAGGCAGCCCTGCTCCTAGCAGCTGCAGACACTCGTAACCAAGATAAATATCGGGTATCCAAGCCCGATGTTTACCTTGGTTACCAGCGTCTGCAGCTGTCAGAAGCCGGCTCCCAGTCTAGTTCCCCTCACTCCCGATCACATGACTCCAATGCCCGCCCCTAAACATCCAGTGACAGGATCCTGCAAAATAACAGATGCGTTTGCATGCGTTTTTTGCTGTAAAAGCAGGATCCGCTTTTGCAGCAAAAAAACGTTCCTGACGCATGTTAAATAAACGTAGTGTGAAACCAGCCTTAGGTGTGCTTAATTATTAGGCAACTTCCTTTCCTTTGGCAAAATGGGTCAGAAGAGAGATTTGACGGGCTATGAAAAGTCCAAAATTGTGAGATGTCTTGCAAAAGGATGCAGCAGTCTTGAAATTGCCAAACTTTTGAAGCGTTCTCACCGAACAATGAAGCGTTTCATGGCAAATAGCCAACAGGGTCACAAGAAGCGTGTTGGACAAAAAAGGCGCAAAATAACTGCCCATGAATTGAGGAAAATCAAGCGTGAAGCTGCCAAGATGCCATTTGTCACCAGTTTGGCTATATTTCAGAGCTGCAACGTTACTGGAGTATCAAAAAGCACAAGGTGTGCCAAAATCATAATTTCATATATGTCTTAAATATATGTATTTTTTATATGATATGCATTTGTACACCATCCCATTGATTTGAGATTTGTAAATTGTTGTCTATATAAACGTATGGTATGCGTTTGCATCCCATTCCACTGATGTTATATTCGTTAATTACTCTTTACGAAAACAATTGTTTATTGTTATGTAATTTTTTATGTTCTTTTCTTTTTATTTTAGACAGTCTTTTGAAAAAGACAGATTCTGTCGAAACGTTGATAATATCTATTAACACCATTATCACTTATGGACATAATTTTTTGAGCAATAATCAAAATAGGAATAAATATTAATACTCAGCAAAAGCATCTGGATTCTACTTTCTCTTGTTGTCCCGTTTTGAGTGCCGAAGTTATTTTTCTATTACTGGTGTTTTTTCTTTCTCCTGAGCACCGCTTTACAGTTGAGCCAGCCCTTCCCTGATTGTTATAATCAGGGACATGGCCAAGGTAAGGAAGGCTGAAAAATGACCACCTTTGAACAAGAAACATAAGATAAAATGTCAAGACTGGGTCAAAAAATATCTTAAGACTGATTTTTCAAAGGTTTTATGGACTGATGAAATGAGAGTGACTCTTGAAAGGCCAGATGGATGGGCCAGAGGCTGGATCAGTAAAGGGCAGAGAGCTCCACTCCGACTCAGACGCCAGCAAGGTAAAGGTGGGGTACTGGTATGGGCTGATATCATCACAGATGAACTTGTGGGATCTTTTCGGGTTGAGGATGGAGTGAAGCTCATCTCCCAGACCTACTGCCAGTTTCTGGAAGACTTCTTCAAGTAGTTGCACAGGAAGAAGTCGGTATCGTTAAAAAAACCCATGATTTTCATGCAGGACAATGCTCCATCAGATGCATCCAACTACTCCACAGCGTGTCTGACCAGTAAATGTCTAAAAGATGAAAAAATAATGACATGACCCCATTGTTCACCTGATCTGAACCACATAGAGAACCTGTGGTCCCTCATAAAATGTGAGATCTACAGGGAGGGAAAACAGTACACTTCTTGGAACAGTGTCATGGAGTCTGTGGTGGCTGCTGCATGCAATGTTGATCGTAAACAGATCAAGCAACTGACAGAATTTATGGATGGTAGGCTGTTGAGTGTCAGCATAAAGAAAGGTGGCTATATTGGTCACTAATTATGTTGGGTTTTGTTTTTGCATGTCAGAAATGTTTATTACTAAATTTTGTGCAGTTATATTGGTTTACCTGGTGAAAATAAACAAGTGAGATATCAATATATTTGGTTTTTATTAAGTTGCCTAATAATTCTGCACAGTAATAGTTACCTGCACAAACAGATATCCTCCTAAGATAGCCAAATCTAAAAAAACAAACCACTCCAACTTCCAAAAATATTAAGCTTTGATATTTATGAGTCTTTTGGGTTGATTGAGAACATAGTTGTAGATCAATAATAAAAAAAATCCTCTAAAATACAACTTGCCTAATAATTCTAAACACAGTGCATACAGACAGACAATGTGTTCATTGTACCAAAACTTTGTGATTTATTTAACCAAAATATCTGCTGTTGACTTATGTGATTCTTGGGAGTTTTGAATTGTGTGGGTTTATTGCCCCATTGTCTGATGTTTGGGTTGTATCTCTGATTCATCTAATCCCAAAGGCTGGCCACTGGAGGGCAAAGGTGAACTAGACCTACAGCACATTAACAAGGATTGCGTAATATTGTGCAAGCCACTATTTAAGATCAGAGAAATATGGCATTGACCAAAGCTTTTTGTGAACCTGTATCTGTGGCACGCCCAGTTCAGTGTTGGGATTTCCAGGAGTTCTCTGTCTTTGTCATGCTTCTCCGATCGATGTTGCAGACAGATGATGTTCAAAAGCTCCTTGGTGATGTAAGTACTTAACCATATGCAATATCATACTTTTCCTTAAATTTTGTATTTTATATTAACCAATATTATAAAATTACTTAATTGCCTTCTTTAAAGTCGTATCTGAACTCAGTGACGTCCCCGCACGTGAGAAATTCCAGGTGTGGCGCTGACCAGGAGTGATCTATGGAGCCTTATTTTCTGAAAAAGGCTCTATAGGTTGGAGTACCAATTTGAGGGTTGTTGTGGGACCAGTACATCATTGATTATGTTGGAGCTTCTTGTTTTGCTTTTTAATTAATTTGGTGAACAAGTGATAGTGTGGGGGAGTCATTCAAATAAACTATTTTTTCCTGTGTGTTTTTTTCACTTTACACTGGGCTTGATGCCAGTTGCCAATTCACAGCTGACATCAACCCCAAACAGTATAACCCCGATTGCCACTGCAGTAGGGGAATGGGAAAAAGTTGAGGTGAAGCACCAGAATAGGCCCATCTATTAGATGGGGCAGCTGCATGCTGGTATATTTAGGCTGGGAAGGGCAAAATACCCATGAACCTTTCCAGTCTCATAATAACAGCCAGCATCAATCTGCTTTACCTTGGCTGGTTATCAAAAAGAGGGGGGTCCCCATGTCATTTGTTAAATTTATTTATTTACAGTGGGTACGGAAAGTATTCAGACTCCTTAAATTTTTCACTCTTTGTTTCATTCCAGCCATTTGGTAAATTCAAAAAAAGTTTATTTTTTTTTTCATTAATGTACATTCTGCACCCCATCTTGACAGAACCCCCCCAGAAATCTAGAAACTTGTTGCATCATTCCCAAGAAGACTCATATATATAAGAAGAATCAATACTGAGCAAAGGGTCTTGTTTGTGGAGAAAAAATACAGCATCTCGTCCGGTTGAAGTATAAATAAAATCAACTTTATTCCATATTCTTTAAAAAAATCCAAAAAAGGGGGAAGTCATAAAACCATACAAGGTGCAATTTTGTAGAAGATGCTTAACGCGTTTCGGACTACATGTCCTTACTCATAGCTTACTTGTTCTCATGTGAGAACCCCTTTTAATACAGGCTATGAGGTGAAATGTGGTAACAGGAAATAGCAGTAACAAATTTGCATAGGTCTTATTTTATAAAAAAAACCCCTATTTTTTAAATGTAATTTTTGATAATATTTTGTAATTTTTTTTCATCATAATACTTAATCAAATATCATATACTACAGACTACTTTTTCAATAATTTCCATATATGCCAATAACATTCTACAATCATTTCATCATAGAAAGTCATTGTTGCACGTTATTTTTTGTGTTATTTGGAGAGACAAAAAAACCCCCCCAAACAAACAAACAACCTTTTACTCACTGATGGGAGAACAACTGCCTTAGTATAAATACATTACGTTCGTTTTTTTATTCCTGCCGATTGGCAATCTAGTGTTCAGTTTCATAATCCACATTGCTTCTCTTTTATGCAGTTATTTTAATCTGTCCCCTCCTCTTTTATTGGCGGTTACAATTTTAATAGCATTAACCCAAAAGTTTTTTAAATGTCCTCCATGAATGGTGGAAAAGTGCTGCGAGGCAGCAGATGGACTCCTGGTAGTGCGATTTTTGGTGTCATAACCATGAGGCCACTTTACACGCAGAGATCATGGACAAATTGTTCCATTTGTACATAGCCACAAACCTGGCACTGATTGTCCACAATTTCACTGCAACCACAGATCTGCCGCAGATTTATCTCTGTGTGTAAAGTGGCCTATGCTCCGATATTTTGTGACCAGTTCAAAGAAGTTGTTAAAAAGAACTTACCTATATTAAGGATAGATCCTGTACTAAAAAGTATCATAGATCAAGGATGCGGTTTTATACCCAGAAGAGGAAGTTTAAAAAACTTTAGGGTAAATGCTATAGAAACTGTAACCGCCAATAAAAGAGGAGGGGACAGATTAAAACAAGAGCATAAAAGAGAAGCAATGTGGATTATGAAACTGAACACTAGATGGCCAAGCAGTATGAATAAAAAAAATGGACGTAATGTATTTATACTAAGGCAGTTGTTCCCCCATCAGTGAGCAAAAGGTTGTTTTTTTTGTCTCTCCAAATAACAAAAAAAATTAATGTGTAACAATTACTTTCTATGATGAAATGATTATAGAATGTTATTGGCACATATGGAAATTATTGAAAAAGTAGTCTGTAGTATGTGATATTTGATTAAGTATTATGATGAAAAAAATTACAACATATAAAAAATTACATGTAAAAAAGTTTTGTATAAAATAAGACATATGCAAATTTGTTACTGCTACTTCCTGTTACCTCATTTCCCCTCATATCCAGTATTAAAAGGGTTCTCACATGAGAAAAAGTAAGCTATGAGTAAGGACATGTAGTCCGAAACGAATAAGCGTCTTCTACAAAAGTGAACCTTGTATGGTTTTATGACTATCCCCCTTTTTGGAATTTTTTTAAAGAATAAGGAATAAAGTTGATTTTATTTATACTTCAACCGGACGAGATGCTGGTTTTATTTCTCCACAAATAAGACCCTTTGCACCGTATTGAGTAGAAGCACCCTTTTGATGTAGTACAGCCATGAGTCTTCTTGGGAATGAATACTCAAGTTTTTCACACCTGGATTTGGGGATCTTTTGCCATTCTTCCTTGCAGATCCTCTCCAGTTCCGATAACTTGGATGGTGAATGTTGGTGGATAGCCATTTTCAGGTCTCTCCAGAGATGCTCAATTGGGTTTAGGTCAGGGCTCTGGCTGGGCCAGTCAACAATGATCACAGAGTTGTTCTGAAGCCACTCCTTTGTTATTTTAGCTGTGTGCTTAGGGTCATTGTCTTGTTGGAAGATGAATCTTTGGCCAAGTCTGAGGTCCAGAGCACTCTGGAAGAGGCTTTCTTCCAGGGTGTCTCTGTACTTGGCCACATTCATCTTTCCTTCAATTGCAACCAGTTGTCCTGTCCCTGCAACTGAAAAACACCCCTATAGCATGATGCTATCACAACCACATTTCACTGTTGGGATTGTATTGGGCAGGTGACGAGTAGTGCCTGATTTTCTCCACACATGCAGCTTAGAATTATCACCAAAAAGTTCTATCTTTGTCTCATCAGACCAGAGAATCTTATTTCTCATAGTCTGGGAGTCCTTCATGTGTTTTTTTGCAAACTCTATGCAGGCTTTCTTATGTCTTCCACTGAGGAGAAGCTTCCGTAGGGCCACTCTGCCATAAAGACCCGACTGGTGGAGGACTGCAGTGATAGCTGACTTTGTGGAACTTTCTCCCATCTCCGGAGCTCATCCACAGTGATCTTGGGGTCCTTCTTTACCTCTCTCACCAAGGCTCTTCTCCCCTGATAGCTCAGTTTGGCTGGAGGGCCAGGTCTAGGAAGAGTTCTGGTGGTCCCAAACTTCTTCCATTTAAGGATTATGGAGGCCACTGTGCTCTTAGGAACCTTGAGTACTGCAGAAATTTGGCCTTGCCACAATTATGTCTCTGAGCTCCTTGGGCAGTTCCTTTGACCTCATGTTTCTCATTTGGTCTGACATGAACTGTGAGCTGTGAGGTCCTATATAGACAGGTGTGTGCCTTTCCAAATCAAGCCCTATCAGTTTAATTAAACACAGCTGAACTCCAATGAAGGAGTAGAACCCCCAGATCCGGAACCCCTCAAGCCACGGACTGTCCAGATTTGAGCAGCTCGTCTGCCCCAGGGCGCGACACATCCAGGCACCTTCTCCATGCTGTTTCTATTCCATCTGAGTGCCATTTCCATCCATTTCAGCAATAATCCCACTTTTTTGCGACATCGCAACGTGTAAATCGTAGGTGCGACGATAAACGTTCGCAAAAGCATCGAAAATCGGTGATCTGTGTAGCGTCGTTCATTTCCATAATGTCGGGTCGAGCGCAGGTACGATGTTGTTTGTCGTTCCTGCAGCTCCACACATCACTGTGTGTAAACCCGCAGGAGCAACAAACATCTCCTTACCTGCGTCCCGACGGCAATGCGGAAGGGAGAAGGTGAGCGGGATGTTATGTCCCGCTCATCTCCGCCCCTCTGCTTCTATTGTCCGGCCGATTAGTGACGTCGCGGTGACTTCGCTGTGACGCCGAACGCACCTTCCCCTTGAAGGAGGGATAGTTCGGCAGTCAAAGCGACGTCGCCGAGCAGGTATGTGCGTGTGAAGCTGCCGCAGCCATAATGTTCGGTACGGCAGCAATCACCACATATCGCATGTGCGACGGGGGCGAGTACTATCGCGCTCGGCATCGCTAGCCGATGCTAGCGATGTCACAACGTGTAAAGCCCGCCTAAGTGTCAGAAGAGTAGAATCTACCCTCAAGTGTCCCCATTTGGAAATTACACCTGTCTGTGAAATTATCCACAGGTGTAGTGACTATTTTTACTCCATGAGTGTTTTCCAGAAACAAGCAGCAATGGTTGTTGCTGAATGAAAATTGCAAATCTGCCATTGTAGTGCCCAGTACATTGTAAAACCCATACATTGTGCCCGGCTCGTGCTTCTAGACACGACTGGCTCCAGCTTTTTGTAGGCCCTGGGCGAAAGTAAAAGTAGTAGTAATAGAAAGAAATAGCCACTCCATAAAGGCATATATTTTTAGGAATAAAAAGGAGAAAAAAAGGAGTCTTTGACTGATAATAAACTACAAAATAAATTTAATTTGAACACATATACATTTTAGATCATTAAAAATAGTCAAGTACATATATTACAAATAAATGCACAGGATAAATGGTGGCAACAGTATATACACATAACTGGGGGCATATATTACTGGGGGGAAATACAAGTTACAATCTTTGGGAGGCAGAGTAAAAATATCAACAGAAGGTCATGAAAAAAATTTTTTAACGCTTCATTTTCTAATAATTTTTTTTTCTATAGGTAATTCATAAACATTAATATGAACAAGAAGGAGGGGAAGGGGCCACATAACAAATAGAGGATGGGATGGAGCAAGGGAAACAGGTTCTCTAATAACAAAACTTAGGATGGCAAACCTGGGTTGTTGAGCCAAGGGCTCCATATTTTATAGTTACTATGTAAGTATGTAACATACACCTTATGCCAGAGATCTCAAACACGCGGCCCATGAAGCTGCTTGTTGCAGCGCGCAGACACCTAGACCCCATGACGATTGCGGCCCGGTACATACACGGGGTCGCCACCATCAGCACTTTCCTTCTTGTTAATATAATTTGTGGCACCGCGCAGAGATGCACATCTCTACACAGCTTTAGTAATGGCAGCTGCTGCCGGCCAATCAGAGGCTAGCAGCTAATGTGGGTGTATTCTGATTGGCCGACGCGGCTGCCATTAGTAAAGATGTGAGTGCAGCAAATCGCTCCCCAGTAGGAAAACGCTGATGGCGGCGGCCCTGTGTACCAGACAGCAATTGTCATGGCCCTAACGGGGTCTAGGCTCCTGAGGGCTGCAATACACTGAGGGAATGGAAGAAAGGTGAGAAAAATATATATGTATTTTTTTGTATGTGACAATGTCATAACGTGATATTACTACAGGATGGTACATTACTATAAAGGGAACAATATGGGCACATTACTACAAGGGAACAATAGGGGCACATTACTACAAGGGAACAATATGGGCACATTACTACAAGGGGACAATATGGGCACATTACTACAAGGGGACAATATGGGCACATTACTACAAGGGGATGATTTGGGCACATTACCACAGGGGACAATATGGGTACAATACTACAAGGGGACAATATGGTGACAATACTACAAGGGGACAATATGGTGACAATACTACAAGAGGACAATATGGGCACAATACTACAAGGGGACAATATGGGTACAATACTACAAGGGGACAATATGGGCACAATACTACAAGGGGATAATATGGGCACAATACTACAAGGAGACAATATATGGGCACAATACGAAAAGGGGACAATATATGGGCACAATACCACAGGGGGACATTATAGGGGCCCATTACTACAAGGGGACAATATAGGCACATAACCACAGGGGATTCCTCGACTGTTGAAGGGGGGCAGACAGCTTCCAATGCAGAGTTCCTTTTCTAACAAATTCTCTATTTTAATTTATATTAAATAGGTAGTCATCAGATTGCCTTACTGTGAATAGTAAATTCTATAATTATATTACATATGTTAAGTTCAAATATCGAGCGTGAAACACTGAATTTCCCCAATCAGCACCCACTGGCTCATTCACAAATGATTGCCAACAGATTCATCAAAACAGCCTTATATGTCTCTGATTTCTATGCAGCATATGAGCTTGTGAGTAGCTGCCTAGCAAAACTATTTCCAATGGATATAAACAGTTATTCTATGTACTCCATATTTTAGACCCAATGATACATATTAAATTTACATTTGACTTTTTCCTTTTTTAAAACCAAGAACGGGGAGGGACAAAGCACGGAGAGACAGAATAGTGGAGACATAGAGGGACAGAGTGGGGAAGAGACAGAGTGCGAAGGAGACACAGAGTTAGGCTAAGACCGCACTTTGCGTTTCCACCTGCGTTTCAGGTGCTTTTTAGGTCCGTTTTGAGAAGCACCTATTTCATGCCAAAAGGCATGCGTTTTGATTTTACAGCAAAGTCTATGGAAAATGGGGATTTCTAGACCCCACTTTGCGTTTCCAAACGCTGCGTTTAATTTGCATATTTTGTGGCAAAAACCATGCGTTCAAAGAAGCAGCATGTCAATTGTTTTTGCCATTTTGGCTGCGTTTTGCTAACATTGCAGTCAATGAGAAATGGCAAAAACCAAGAATCCTTCAAATTCCTGCATTTTACCTGCTTTTTATGTGCAGAAAACATGCGTTTTGGAGTATATAAACGCATGCTTTTTGGACATTAAAATAATGATTTCATATGTCCCTTTACACACACACATAGCCCGAAAATTAAATTTAAGAAAAATAATAATTTATTGCTATTTTTCCAAAAATAGTATATTACCGCTATAATTTTATTAAATATTTCTATTTCCTTAATTATTTCTAAAATTCTATATGTGTTCCTTTTTTTTCTTCTCTTTTTTTCATTTTGTTTGACTATTTAATCTTTATTTAGCAGTGTCTTGATGTTCAAAACGCATCTGACAAAACGCAGGTGAAAAAGCATGTAAAAAGCGCTGAAAACACATCTAAACCGCGGTAAATACGCATGCGTTTTCAGCGCTAAATTTCTGAAAAAGGCAACTGTGGTCAAATCAATTAAGCCCAAAACGTGCGTTTAGAACTGCAAGTAGGTGAATGCAAAGTGGGGTCTTAGCCTTAGAAGGAGACACAGAGGGTGTGGGAGACACTAATGGCGTGAGAGACACACAGGGCGTGGGAGACACACAAGGCGTGAGAGACACACAGGGCGTGGGAGACACACAGGGCGTGAAAGACACACAGGGCGTGGGAGACACACAGGGCGTGGGAGACACACAGGGCGTGGGAGACACACAGGGCGTGGGAGACACACAGGGCGTGAGAGACACACAGGGCGTGAGAGACACACAGGGCGTGAGAGACACACAGGGCGTGGGAGACACACAGGGCGTGGGAGACACACAGGGCGTGGAAGACACACAGGGCGTGGGAGACACACAGGGCGTGGGAGACACACAGGGCGTGGGAGACACAGAGGGCAGGGGAGACACAGAGGGCAGGGGAGACACAGAGAGCAGGGGCGACACAGAGAGCAGGGGCGACACAGAGGGCAGGGGAGACACATAGAGCAGGGGAAACACAGAGAGCAGGGGCGACACAGAGAGCAGGGGCGACACAGAGGGCAGGGGCGACACAGAGAGCAGGGGCGACACAGAGGGCAGGGGTGACACAGAGGACAGGGGCGACACAGAGGGCAGGGGTGACACAGAGGACAGGAGCGACACAGAGGGTGTGAGAGACACAGAGGGCAGGCGAGACACACATTGCTGAAATCTTTCAGAAATGTTACTGTCGCGGGCGGGGAGGAGGGTGTCAGCACACCGCGCTCACCCCTTCTGCTCGGGTCCGGCAGCTGCTCCTGGTGGCTCGAGCTGTGGGCCGGATCCCGGGGTTTCTCGAGCGACACTCCTCGCCCGTGAGTGAAAGGGGGGTGTTTGTGGTTGGGTGTGGGGATTGTTATAGTTCGTGACGCCACCCACGGTTGTGGTGATTGCACCACCGCTGCTCAGTATGGGGGTCCCGGGGATGGTGATGCGGAGCAGCCAGGTGTTGTGTTGCCCCTCCGTGGGTAGGGGTTGGTGATCCCGGGGCCCAGTGAAGAGATGTAAAGTGTAGGGCCTGGTGGGCGCAGGGACGCGGGGGCAGCGCTGTGCCTTGCGGCACTGTGGTAATCACTCAGCCTGAGACGTGGACACAGTTTGTACGGTAAACCAAACGGCTGGTAGGACGGTCCCACAGACGGCTGCACCTGCACTCCCGGTAGGTGACGGTGATGTCCCTCTTCCTTGCACCTTTGTTTGACTTGTGGTAACGGTGGATTCCCTCCGGTTACCCGCTCCCCGGCTGCAATCTGGGCCGGAGGAGCTCTACACTTTGCCCGCAGGCGCTGGCCCTGGGGAAACTGGTGCCCTGGCGGTGGCGGTGTCTCTCCGGTTCAGGTTGGGCTGTTGCCTTCAATCGGGACTTGGTTGTTGGGGGATCTGCGTCCCCGTCACTGACGGATTCGGCAAATTTGGCGACTCCTAGCCTTGCCGGGGTCCGAGAGGCCCCTGCCCTGGTGCTGACTGTCCTTCGGAACACTGCTCCAGACCACCGGGCACACAGCCAACGGGGTCCTTCCAGGAACTTCCAAACGGTCCCCCTCCAGACAGTCACCGCCGTTGCTGACCTTGCTGTTCTGGCCCTCACAAAGCTGGACCCTTCAGGCTGTCTTTCTCTTCTGTCACTTTACTTGCTTTCCTCCTTCACTACTTTCACTTTCACTTTCTTAGCTCCTCTGCTTAGCTCAACTTCACTCTTGCCCTGCCTGGGCTCAAATCTGCTGTTACTCCTTCCACTTCCTCCTCCTGGACTCAACTGCCTGGTTTCTTCCTGCCTCCAGAGCTGTGAGCTCCTTGGTGGGCGGAGCCAACCGCCTGGCCCACCCCCTGGTGTGCATCATCAGACTCCTGGAGGAAGGCAACAAGGATTTCTGGTTAGCTGTGATGTGCCTACCTGGAGTGTGGGGTGTGGTGGTGTGTGACCCGTGTCCCCTGGCTTGCCCAGGGCGACACATTCCCCCTTAGCAAAATGCAGACCGTCCGCGGGCTGCCGTCCTACACCGGTTTTATTTTTCTGTAAAAAGGGTAACAAGGTTAAGCAAACATAAATAACATTTTAATCATAACCCTTCCCAAGACGGGAGGCACATTTACTTAAACGTTGCAACGGTATACGGTCACGGTTTCCGCTCTCTCCCACCCAAGCAACCTGGCCCTGATGCTGCCCCTAAAACCCAGGCAGCACCCCTTGACCCACAGTCCAGCACAAGTTACCCGAGCGGGATCTGTCCTTCCCCTCCAGAGGGTGGCCACCGGTTCCTTTGGTGGCTGGGCCCTGGCCTGCTCTGCTCAGGGCCCTCCCTCCAACCTGCCTCTCCGGAGGCGGTATAGCGGAAACGGTAACGGTACCCAACATATTTACAAGCCACTTAACGTTTGTGGTGCCCTGCAAGTTCACGGGCTTGTCCATGGATAGTTCCCATGCAAAACTTAAACGGTCCCCACGGGGACAACGGTGCCAGCTCCTGCCGGTTCAATCACAGAAGCAAATCAACAAACGAATCAGGTGACTTCTTCGGTAATTTCACTTATCATTTCAAACTTTTAAACAAACTTTTTCAAACAAACAGCAACTTCAATGATGGTCCCAACGGGGACGGTGCAACGGGCATCCGCTGCCCTACTCCGGTCCCTTTGCTGCTTCATCCGAGGGAGGGGATGCAGAGCTCACCTTGCTCTCCGGGCTGCCCTTCAGCTTTACATCCAGGGCAAACCACCCCCTCTCTCCGCAGTGCCGGGTGTAACGCACCATGTCCCCCGGTATAAGATTGCGGCCAGGATGCTCCTCGGGCAGATGGGCATTCACATCCCGCCGGGCCACAAACACCTCGGCCTCCAGGCCCAGTTCGTATATGAATCCGTAGCCCCGGCGGACATCAAACCGCCTCACCTGCCCCTCGTAGAACGGGCCCCGGACACGGAAGGTCGCTTGCTGCAGGTTTTCCTTTTCCCGAATGGCTCGGGCCACCAGCTCGGCTTTCCTTCTCTCCCTCTCCGCGATCTCCAGGCCCAGCTTTGTCGGCTCACTGTCCCAGTATGGCGCTGCTGCCAGCTCCGGCGCACGGGTTGAGCCCCGCGGGACATCCAGCACGTTACCCACTGTCAGGAAGGTGGGTAGCGTATCCCGCGGTGTCATGGCCTTGGGCGCTGCCTTGCAGCAACAACCCGGCGCCACCTCAGCCGAGGTGTGGGGGATGGGCACAGGGGCTTTCCGCAGCCGGGCCTTCGGCTCGGAGCGGATCGTCGGCTCCGGCTCGGGAAACTGCTCGGGGACTGTCTCTAGCACAATCTTCGGGGCCTTCCAAGGTAATGCCTCCGGTTTGTTACGGGCTCCGGCTACAGGTCGGTCCGCTGGGGCGGACGGGCTGGGTATCGCTACCGGTTGCGGTGGTAGCGGGCCTAGTGGCGGGGTCACGGCCTCCGAGACGGGTGGCGAAGGAGGCAACGGGGGGAGAGGGCTTGGACCGGGCCCCACAGCCGTGATGACCGGCCCTGCAAGGGCATCGGGACGTGGGTCACTCACCCTCCCTTTCTCCGCCTCCTCCTCGCGTCTCCGCACGGTGGCTACAACGTCCGCCATGTCGGCCTCCCACTCCTCCATGAGGAGCTGCATCTTCACCTGCAGCCGTTGATAGAGCTGCGCGGTCCGGATCTCCACCCACGCCGCGGTTCCAGGCGCGGGGGGTACGGTGTCGCGGGACGGCATCCACATGGTGTCTTCACTGTTTGCTTCCAGGAACGGTATTCTCGCAAGGTCCTGGCGTCCCTGCTTTTATAGCCGCAGCTACATGCGTCCAGCCGCCATCGCGTCCCCCTTAGCTCTTTCCGGCCCCTCCTCTCTCGGGGCGGGGTTTTGGCCTTCGCGCCTCTACTGCTCGAGAAGACGCTCGAGCGGGAACTTTTCGCGCCAAAGATGGCGGCTTCTGAAATTTTTCTGCCGGATGCCTCCGGCGGTAACAAGGCGCACCTCTACCTGACGGCAGAGCGGTAAGATCCTGTTCGTGACGCCAAGTTGTCGCGGGCGGGGAGGAGGGTGTCAGCACACCGCGCTCACCCCTTCTGCTCGGGTGCGGCAGCTGCTCCTGGTGGCTCGAGCTGTGGGCCGGATCCCGGGGTTTCTCGAGCGACACTCCTCGCCCGTGAGTGAAAGGGGGGTGTTTGTGGTTGGGTGTGGGGATTGTTATAGTTCGTGACGCCACCCACGGTTGTGGTGATTGCACCACCGCTGCTCAGTATGGGGGTCCCGGGGATGGTGATGCGGAGCAGCCAGGTGTTGTGTTGCCCCTCCGTGGGTAGGGGTTGGTGATCCCGGGGCCCAGTGAAGAGATGTAAAGTGTAGGGCCTGGTGGGCGCAGGGACGCGGGGGCAGCGCTGTGCCTTGCGGCACTGTGGTACTCACTCAGCCTGAGACGTGGACACAGTTTGTACGGTAAACCAAACAGCTGGTAGGACGGTCCCACAGACGGCTGCACCTGCACTCCCGGTAGGTGACGGTGATGTCCCTCTTCCTTGCACCTTTGTTTGACTTGTGGTAGCGGTGGATTCCCTCCGGTTACCCGCTCCCCGGCTGCAATCTGGGCCGGAGGAGCTCTACACTTTGCCCGCAGGCGCTTGCCCTGGGGAAACTGGTGCCCTGGCGGTGGCGGTGTCTCTCCGGTTCAGGTTGGGCTGTTGCCTTCAATCGGGACTTGGTTGTTGGGGGATCTGCGTCCCCGTCACTGACGGATTCGGCAAATTTGGCGACTCCTAGCCTTGCCGGCGTCCGAGAGGCCCCTGCCCTGGTGCTGACTGTCCTTCGGAACACTGCTCCAGACCACCGGGCACACAGCCAACGGGGTCCTTCCAGGAACTTCCAAACGGTCCCCCTCCAGACAGTCACCGCCGTTGCTGACCTTGCTGTTCTGGCCCTCACAAAGCTGGACCCTTCAGGCTGTCCTTCTCTTCTGTCACTTTACTTGCTTTCCTCCTTCACTACTTTCACTTTCACTTTCTTAGCTCCTCTGCTTAGCTCAACTTCACTCTTGCCCTGCCTGGGCTCAAATCTGCTGTTACTCCTTCCACTTCCTCCTCCTGGACTCAACTGCCTGGTTTCTTCCTGCCTCCAGAGCTGTGAGCTCCTTGGTGGGCGGAGCCAACCGCCTGGCCCACCCCCTGGTGTGCATCATCAGACTCCTGGAGGAAGGCAACAAGGATTTCTGGTTAGCTGTGATGTGCCTACCTGGAGTGTGGGGTGTGGTGGTGTGTGACCCGTGTCCCCTGGCTTGCCCAGGGCGACACATTACCACAAATTAAGAAAATCACAAAAAAAGCAATAAACAAACAAAAAACTATTAAAAAGTGCTGCAAAGAACCTAGCACAATTGTGTTGTGTAAAGCATAGCCATTTTCGCTGCAATATAGTAAGGTGTATGATTTTACCGTGATTATGGTAAAAAACAAAACAAAACAACCATTCAGTATATTGTAAAAGCCCTTAAAAATGAGCAGGTACATCCCAAAAAGGGTATCAATGTCAGGAAAAAGGGGGGATTTTTTTAGGGCAGGCATAAAAGTACTGATTTTTTTTGTAAAGTCAGTGTTTGATATGAACGCAGAAGTTTAAAGTTCAGGTCCACTCAGCTCTACTCATACGTTACATGGCATCACTGCTGTCTGCACATCACAAGCAATGATTTAGCATAGGTATATTTAGTATAGGTATGATTTAGTATAGTACAGGTATGAAAGCCATTCTGCAATGCATCATTAGCTGCAGATGAGGTCAATTAAGAGATTATGCAGCAGCTCAGATGTGTATAATGAGGTTCTACAGCAGCTGAGGTGTGTATTATGAGGTTCTGCAGCAGCTGAGATGTATATTAAAAGGTTCTCCTGCACCTAAGATGTGTATTATGAGGTTAAGCAGCACCTGAGATGTGTATTCAAAAGTTCTAAAGCAGCTGAGATGTGTACTATGAGGTTCTTCAGCAGCTGAGGTATGTATTATGAGGTTCTGCAGCAGTCTAGGTGTGTATTATAAGGTTCTGCACCATGGCGAGTATGATGAGCTTCTGCAGCAGCTGAGGTGCGTATTATGAGGTTCTGCAGCAGTTAGGTTTGTATTATAAAGGTGTGAAGAAGCTGAGAAGTCTATCATGAGTTTCTGCAGCATCTGAGATACATATTAGAGGGTACTGCAGCAACTGAAGAGTATATAGTGAGGTTCTGCAGCAGCTGAGGTGTGCAATATAAGGCTCTGCAGCAGTTGAGGTGCATTAAAAGGCTCATCAGCATCTCATTTGTGTTTAAAGTTCTGCAGCAGTTGATGTCTCTATGATGAGGTTCTGCAGCATCTGAGGTGTGTATTAAAAGGTCATGCTGCAGCTAAGTAGTGTATGAAAAGGTTATGCTGCAGCTGAGATGTGTCTTATGAGGATCAACAGCAGCTGAAATGAGTAATATAAGGTGCTAAAGCAGCTGAGATGCATATAATGTTCTTCAGTAGCTGATGTGTGTATTATGAAGTTATGTAGCAGCTAAGGTGTGTATAAGGATGTTCTGTAGCAGCTGTGTTGCGTATGATAAGGTTCTACAGCAGATGAGGTGTGTATTTTGAGTTTCTGCAGGAGCTGAGGTGTGTACTATGAGGGTCTGCAGCAGCTGAGGTGTGTATTATGAGGTTCTGCAGTAGCTGAGTTGTGTATTATAAAATTCTGCAGCAGCCGAGATACATATTTAAGGTCATGAACCAGCTGGGTTGTGGAGGATGAGGTTCTGCAGCAGTTGAGCTATGTATTATAAGGGTGCTGTAGCAGCTGGGTTGAGTATTATGGGGTTCTGCAGCCTCTAAGGTGTTTATTATGAGGTTCTACAGCAGCTGAGATGTGTATTATGACTTTTTCAGCAGCTGAGGTGTGTCTTATGAGGTTTAGCAGCAGATTAGGTGTGAATTATGAGGTTCAGCAGCAGTTGAGGTGTGTATTATAACATTCTGCAGCAGCCGAGGTACATATTAAAGATCATTCACCAGCTGGGTTGTGTAGGATGACGTTCTGCAGCAGCTGAGCTGTGTATTATGCAGTGCTGCAGCAGCTGGGTTGAGTATTATGGAGTTCTGCAGCCTATGAGATGTGTATTATGGGGTTCTGCAGCAGTTGAGATGTGTATTATGATGGTTTTCAGCGGCTGAGGTGTGTCTTACGAGGTTCTGCAGCAGCTAAGGTGTGTTTGAGGAGTTCTGTAGCTGTGTATAATGAGGGACTACAGCAGCTGAGGTATGTATTTTGAGCTTCTGCAGCAGTTGATATGTGGGGAAAAAAAGGGAACCAGCACGATCTGAAATTGGCATGCATCAAATAAAAAGTGAAAATGCAGTTGATATGTGTATTATGAGGTTCGGCAGTAGCCGAGGTACATATTTAAGGTCATTCATCAGCTGGGTTGTGTAGGATGAGGTTCTGCAGCAGCTGAGCTGTCTATTATACAGTGCTGCAGTAGCTGGGTTGAGTATTATGAGGTTCAGAAGCATCTGAGGTGTGTATTATGAGGTTCAGAAGCATCTGAGGTGTGTATTATAAAATTCTGCAGCAGCCGAGGTACATATTAAAGATCATTCACCAGCTGGGTTGTGTAGGATGAGGTTCTGCAGCAGCTGATCTGTGTATTATGCAGTGCTGCAGCAGCTGGGCTGAGTATTATAGGGTTCTGCAGCCTCTGAGATGTGTATTATGAGGTTCTGCAGCAGCTGAGATGTGTACTATGTTTTTCAGCCGCTGAGGTGTCTCTTACGAGGTTCTGCAGAAGCTAAGGTGTGTTTGAAGATGTTCTGTAGCAGCTGTGTTGTGTATAGTGAGGGATTACAGCAGCTGAGGTATGTATTTTGAGCTTCTGCAGCAGCTGAGGTGTGTATGATGAGGTTCTGAAGCAGCTGAGGTGTGTATTATGAGGTTTTGCAGCAGCTGAGTTGTGTATGATGAAATTCTGCAGCAGCCGAGGTACATATTTTAAGTAATTCAGCTGGGTTGAGTATTATGGGGTTCTGCAGCCTCTGAGGTGTGTATTATGAGGTTCTGCAGCAGCTGAGATGTGTATTGAGTTTCTGCAGCAGCTGAGGTGTGTATTTTGAGGTTCTGCAGCAGATTTGGTGTGTATTATAAGGTTACGTAGCAGCTGAGGAGTGTATTATGAGGTTCTGCAGCAGCTGAGGTGCGGATTATAAAATTCTGCAGCAGCCGAGGTACATATTTAAGGTCATGTGTGTCGCCCTGGGCAAGCCAGGGGACACAGATAACAACACCATTACACCCCACACTCCAGGTAGGCACACCTGCTAACCAGAAATCCTTGTTGCCTCCCTCCAGGAGTCTGTGATGCACACCAGGGGGTGGGCCAGGCGGTTGGCTCCGCCCACCAAGGAGCTCACAACTCTGGAGGCAGGAAGTAAACCAGGCAGATAGCTCAGGGGAGAGCTGGAGAGAGGAGAAAGCTCAGGGACATGAAGGAGTGAACAGCAGATTAGCCCAGGCAGGGGCTAGAGTAAACAACAAGAAGTGAAAGTGAAGGAAAGGAAAGTGGAACAGGAGGAAAGCAAGAAGTGGTGACAGAGCCTGAGAGCCCAGCTGTGTGTAGGGCTAGAACAGCAAGGTCAGCGACGGCGGTGACTGTCCGGAGTGGGACAGTTCGGAAGTTCCTGGAAGGACCCTGTTGGCTGTGTGCCCGGTGGTCTGGAGCAGTGTTCCGAAGGACAGTCAGCACCAGGGCAGGGGCCTCTCGGACCCCGGCAAGGCTAGGAGTCGCCCAATTTGCCGAATCCGTCAGCAAAGGGGACGCAGATCCCCCAGCAACAAAGTCCCGATTGACGGCAACAGCCCGACCATTAACGGGGAGACACCGCCACCGCCAAGGCACCAGTTTCCCCAGGGCCAGCGCCTGCGGGCAAAGTGTAGAGCTCCTCCGGCCCAGATTGCAGTCGGGGAGCGGGTAACCGGAGGGAATCCACCGATACCACCAGACCACACAGGTGCAAGTGTGGCGCCCCTGACCTGGTCAGGCACCACAGAGTATTGCACCCATGCGGGAGCAATGCTTCCAGGTAATCTCCAAAGGCCAGGATGAGGTGCACACACAAACATATAGTGACCAGGCCTCCCACATTACCAGAGGGGACCCTTGGGTAGCCAGAAGGGGTTAACTTTCAATTCCCAGCTGGGGGTGTGTTCAGGGGCTGGTTGCTAGGAAGCAGGGCAGAGAGAGAGAGGAAGAGGGGAGTCGAGAGGAAGAAGTTGAAGTGTATGGAGGGGAGCAGAGAAGCTCTCGTGCAGACAGGTCCTGAGGAGTGCTGTAGCTGAAAGCGGAGGAGAACGGAGTACTGTGGGTCGGCCTGAAGAGCATCCAGAGAAAGAGGGGTGGCTGAGTACGGAGACCCCGGTATCCGAGCACCCAAGGGGAACTAGATCCCCAGTACAGGCAGCAAACCAGTCAGAGCTGCTCAATCTACAGGTGGGGATACTCCATGCCCTCACCACGACTACGCAGCGCTCGGGCCAAGCAGCAATCAGCAGGCCCATAAGGGGACAGGGCCAGAAGCCATCCCACCAAGGCCACGCTGCCGGCAGACGAGCCAGAGAGAGGGGAGCAGGGTGGTAACAGCTTCCCTGGAGGGGTCCTACCACGCTTCAAGCAAAGGACCCTCCCAAAACAGAAGGGGTGCAAGGAAGGCGAGTGGACAGCTACCCTCAGAACGGCCTCCTGGAATTCCTGGTTCCACCTGGTTATCACAGTGTCGCCCGGGCATCTCACCGTGACCTCCCAACAGTGAGTAAACACATTGAAAGACTTTTAGACTGTGTTTGAGTTATTCCGCGACTTGTGGTACTACAAACCCACACCGGGCCCTGGGGCTTGCCTCACTCTCAGGAGGCTACTACATCCGACTGCACCCACCATCAGCCCCAGGCGTCCCTTAACCTGCAGTGGCGGTCCCCACTGACCGCAATACTGAGAGTGGCGTCACGATCAAAACCGAAGATTCCCTACCTGTGACCAGCACCAGCTACGTGGAGTCCCTGAAGGTATGCACCGATACAACACCTGTGGGGCTTCACATCTGGCGTCACGAACAGGATAAGGACTAGACCTGTTCAGACAGGTGACCGTGTGCCTCAGAGGTCCGACCGCAAAAATTGAACCGCCGCCATATTGCCATCTTCGAAAGCGCGCGCTGCAGCCCGCGCGAGGGAGAAGAGCACCGCCCACGAAGAGGTGTGGCCGCCCCAGAATCCCCACAATTCAGAGAGCGTACTGACCCCGGAAGTGGAGAGGGAGCGCGCAGATTTCTGAAGAAAAATGGACGCTGCAGGAGGTAATGCCCCTGGTCAGGGCGACGCAGCCCAAGCGATGCCAGCCCCTGTCGCGCTGGACGCCGCAGCGCCTGGTGCCGGTGCCGCGGTCGCAGCTGCGCCGGCCGAAGTCGCCCCCATAATGCCAGTGTCCTTGTTGTATGCCCCAGGGGCGCAATGGCTGCCTCAATACGCCGGTAAAATAGACACGCTGACCGGGTTTAAGAAAAAGATCAACACCCTGCTAGACATGCACGCGATGACTGGTAAACAGAGGGCCGCTGTGGTGCTGGGACAATTGACTGGAGCAGCAGAATTGGAAGCTGAGTCCTGGGCCAATGATGACCGGAGCTCTGTTGAGACCATCTTTGCCAAACTAGCAGCTGCTTTTGAACACCGCACGGAGGGAGAGCTGAGAACGGACTTCTATCACTGCCGTCAGAAGCCCCAAGATAGTATAAGAGACTATGCCCTCAGGCTGCAGGCTGCACTACGGGCTCTCAAGCTGGTGGACCCTGTCAGTGACCAGGAAGGAAACCGGATGATGAAGGAACAATTCCTGCGGGGCCTGCGCTCTCCTGAGGATGGGAAGCAGATGAAGCTGTGGTCCCTAGAACACCCCGACGTGGACTTTGCCATTCTGAAAGACCGGGCAGTGAAAGCACTCCAACCCCCTGTGGACACAGACCCTGCCAGTTCCACGGCAGCAGGAGCGGAATCCTCCACGCAGGCCCTGATGACTGCAAAAGGACTCAACGCGCCAGCAGAGACCATAAGTACGCTATCCTCCCAAGTGCAGCAGCTCACTAAGGACGTCGCACAAATCCTGAAAGCAATGCAGTTGCCCTCAGAGACCAAAGTCCCTCATCAGATCCTGCTAGCCGACAACCCAGAGGACGTCCCTTGGATGCGGAGGAGAAGGGGTCCCCCAACTCGAGGCAGGAGCAGTGATCGCTATGACTCAGCTGGACAACCCATCTGTCGTCGTTGCCAGAAGGCAGGTCACTATGCAAGGGCCTGTCCTTTAAACGAGTCAAACCTGGGGCCGAGGGCCAGTCCTCAGGATTAAGAAGATCAGGCCCAAGTCGCTGCTGTGATCAGTACGTGGGTGGACGTCCTGTCCTGTCCATTGTCCTGGACGGGATCCCTACCCCGGCATTATTGGACACCGGCTCTCAGGTCACCACGATCCCGTATGTCCTTTATCGTAGGTTTTGGTCGGACGACGATCTCCGACCACCGGACCCCTCCCTCACCATCTATGCTGCCAACGGACAACCTATAGACCAGATCGGGGTCAAAGAGGTAACCATAAAGGTGGGAAGGCAGGAAATGAAGGGACAAGGACTGATTGTTGTGGACACTGATATTAGAGAAAGGAACCCGCAAATGATTTTAGGCACTAATGTCATAGAAAATTGCCTAGGGGAAGTGTTGTTGTTGCTTCACCAGATTGTTGAAGGTGCTGACGGCAGGTCGCAAAGAGCCTTGCAAAAGGAGATCCGAATCATTCTGAGGAAGCAACAGGTAAAACAGACTGGCGGTGAGATTGGTAGTGTACGGGTGATGGATGCTAACCCCATTGTGATACCCCCACGGAGTGAAATGTTGATGTGGTGTAGAGCAGCGGTAGGTCTCAGAGGACAAGATTACCAGGCTGTACTAGAGCCCACTCATTCAGACCACTGGCCCACGATTCTGGTAGCCAGGGGGGTAGTTGATGTACACAAGGGACGAGTGCCTGTACGAGTGTTGAACTGTGGGGAGGAGGAAGCCAGACTACCAAGGTACGCTACCATAGCCAAACTGTTTACATGCTCAGATGACGCCATAACACCTGTAGGTCCCCTGACACAAGCTGACTCAACAGAGGACGAGACCTCCCAAAAGCAGTTAGAGGATTGGTGTCAGAAACTACACGTGGGGACTGACTCTACACCCGACTACCAGAAACATGGGGTTTACAGGGTCGTGCAGGAATATGAGCAGGTCTTTAGTAAGAACCCACTAGACTTCGGTAGGATCAAGGGGGTGCAACATCACATACCCACAGGCAGTCACCCTCCCATTAAGGAAAGACATAGGCCTATTCCACCAGCCCATTACCAGCGTACAAAGGACATGCTGAAGGACATGAAGGAGGCAGGCGTCATAAGGGACAGTTGTAGCCCCTGGGCAGCTCCTCTGGTCCTGGTAAGAAAGAAGGATGGCACGATGAGGATGTGTGTGGATTACAGACGGATAAATCAGATAACACACAAGGATGCCTACCCTTTGCCAAGGATAGAGGAATCCCTCGCTGCCTTGAAAGCCTCTAACTACTTTTCTACCCTAGATCTTACTAGTGGCTACTGGCAAGTATCTGTAGCAGAAGAAGATCGGGAGAAGACGGCCTTCACCACCCCAATGGGCCTCTGTGAGTTCAACAGCATGCCATTTGGACTCTGCAATGCCCCCGGGACCTTCCAGAGGCTTATGGAATGCTGCCTAGGGCACCTCAACTTTGAAACCGTCCTGCTCTACCTGGATGATGTCATCGTGTACTCCAAGACCTATGAGGACCACCTGAAACACCTGGCTGAAGTCTTTGAAGCACTATCCCGATATGGAATGAAGCTGAAACCATCCAAGTGCCATCTACTGAAGCCAAAGGTCCAGTACCTAGGTCACGTGGTCAGTGCAGAAGGAGTAGCACCGGACCCAGAGAAGGTCACAGTCATCCAGGAATGGCCCACACCTACTACCGTCCGGGAGGTACGTCAGTTCCTTGGCTTGGTAGGCTACTACAGAAGGTTCATCAAGGGCTACACGAAAATGGCAGCGCCTTTGCAAGAGCTCCTGGTAGGCCACCCAAAGAAGAAAGGAAAGATCACCGGCCCGCCATTTCACTGGGGAGAAGCAGAAGAACACTCCTTCAGACAAATGAAAGGGGCCTTGACGGGTGAAGAGATCCTAGCCTATCCTGACTACGGTCTGCCATTCGTACTGTACACAGATGCCAGTAATGTGGGACTGGGAGCAGTGCTTTCACAGGTGCAGGGAGGCAAAGAGCGTGTGATTGCTTACGCCAGCAGGAAGCTCAGGCCTACCGAAAGAAACCCAGAGAATTATAGCTCATTCAAGCTAGAGTTCCTGGCCATGGTATGGGCTATCACAGAGCGGTTCAAGCACTACCTGGCAGCCACCAAATTCACCGTCTTCACGGACAACAACCCCCTGACCCACTTGGATACTGCTAAATTGGGTGCCATGGAGCAGCGTTGGGTAGCCCGACTGGCGAATTATGACTTTACTGTCAAGTATCGAGCTGGCCGCAAGAACGGCAACGCAGATGCTCTGTCCAGGATGCCTCACCTAGCAGACGAGGGGGAAGATGAAGATGATCTTGAAGAGATCGAGCTGCCAGCGTTCCATCGCCATGGAGCAAAACAGTGTCGGCAGTCGCGTGCCAACCGCCAAGAGGTGACCCTGAACCCACTACCTCACTACAACTGGAAGGAGACCCAGGAAAATGACCCAGCGGTAGGCTTGGTAAAGAAACTGATCAGCCAGCCTGGCGCCAGCCTTGACAAAGGAGCCCCACCTGAGGCACAGTACCTATGGAAGGAGAGGGGTCGATTATTCATCTATCAAGACAAACTTTACAGGAGCATCATTGACCCGAGGACGCATGAGAAGGTGTGGCAAGTGATTGTACCACAGAAGGATACGAGGATGGTGCTAGAAGCCTATCACAATGGTGCAGGCCACTTTGGTTGGAAGAAACTGGAGGCCCTACTTAAAGTAAGATTCTACTGGGTGGGCATGAGATCTGCCCTAGAGAAGTGGTGTCGAAACTGCGGGCCCTGCAATCTTAGAAGAAAAGACCAGCACAGCCAGAGAGCACCACTCCAGCCAATCCAAACTAAACGGCCCCTGGAGATCGTGGCCCTGGACCATGTAAAGTTGGCACCCAGCAGACAAGGCTACAACTACGCTCTCACTATGGTTGACCACTACTCCAGATTCCTGGTGGTAGTACCAGTCAAGGACTTGACAGGTCAAACTGCAGCCAAAGCTTTCCAGACACACTTCTGTCGACCACATGGCTATCCAGATCAAGTGCTCACTGACCAAGGACCAGCCTTTGAAGCTGAAGTGTTTAAGGAGTTTTGTAACCTATACGGCTGCCAGAAGATCCGTACTACGCCTTACCATCCTCAGACCAATGGCATGTGTGAGAAGATGAACCACATCATTCTCGACCTTCTGAAGACGCTCCCACTAGAAGAACGAAGTCAGTGGCCGGAAAAACTGCCCGATCTAGTGGACATGTATAACAACATCCCTGTGAGTTCCACGAACTGCACACCGGCATACCTGATGAGGGCCAGACCAGGGAGATTGCCAGTAGATCTGGAAATGGGAGTTGAGACCCCTGAAGACCACCTACAAGGTGCTGATTGGGATTCCAACCGCCAAGCCCAATACAAGAAAGTACAAGAGTGTGTGGAGCGAAGCCTGACTCAGCAGCGTGAGAAACAAGAAAAGGCCTATAATCGAAAAGCACCTGCTGTTCCTTTGATGCCAGGAGACATAGTTCTCAAAGGAAAGAGAAGGCGTCATAAACTTGACAATCATTGGGAAGAAGAACCCTACACCGTATTACCATCAACGCTTAGCAATGAAAAGACATGCCTTATCAGCAAAGATGGAGGAAAAACAACAGCTGTCGTTTCTAGAGATCGCTTAAAGAAATGTCCTGAACAACTAAGAATCCCTGAAGAAATTCCCAACCTTTTGCCAGTTCAAGGACCAAAAGAAAGGATGATCCATACTGCGCTTGGAGATTTTCCAGCAAGTTGGCCTCAATACAATGGAGCCGTTGTTATTCCAGTCATTACATTCACTCAATCTAGAGAAGTAAGAGACCCAGAAGAGCCTGTTCAGAACCTAGAAGTGCCAAATGTAGCTGAAGCAGAAAACCACGCATTGGTATCAATACCCAGTACACCCATTATTCACATTGAGACACATACATCGGGTGGGAGGACACAACCTCAGACAGATGACAGCATAGTATTGCGTAGATCAACCCGCAGCAACTTTGGTCAGCTCCCATTACGCTATAGACAAAGTACAGTTTAGTTGAAAGTGACGGTATGAAGTGTAATGTTTAACCTGTTACAGTTAAGTAACGTTTAAGTGAAATGTGCCCACAAGGACTATTGTGAGACCTCTTTAAAATGTTAGACCACTGGTTATGAACTGGCTTTAACCACAAACTTTGCATTGTAAAAAGTTACCTCCTTGGTATCAACCACAGAGTCTGCCTGTTGAGGGGCATGGCTCTGCACCAACAAGGGGGCACGCCTGTTTATGGGGTCTGCCCTCCAACACTCGGAAGCGGGTACGCCTGTTTATGGGGCCTACCTTACACCACTCTCCTCAGGAGAGGAAGATTGGAGGAAAGGTCTGGGGAATGTGATGGCCCAGACCTGGTTACCAAAAGGACCGGTGACCTACCTCCTGGAGGTTTTTGGGTGGGTTCGGACATGTGGGTGGTTGGTGGTGGAATGGTACCTGACATGTTTAAATGTAAATAATTGCCCCTGTGTGGGAAAAATTTGTATTTACCTTTTTTCTTTCTCTTGTCTTTGCAGCCCGAGGACGTGCTGATGATAACTAAGGGGGAATGTGGCGCCCCTGACCTGGTCAGGCACCACAGAGTATTGCACCCATGCGGGAGCAATGCTTCCAGGTAATCTCCAAAGGCCAGGATGAGGTGCACACACAAACATATAGTGACCAGGCCTCCCACATTACCAGAGGGGACCCTTGGGTAGCCAGAAGGGGTTAACTTTCAATTCCCAGCTGGGGGTGTGTTCAGGGGCTGGTTGCTAGGAAGCAGGGCAGAGAGAGAGAGGAAGAGGGGAGTCGAGAGGAAGAAGTTGAAGTGTATGGAGGGGAGCAGAGAAGCTCTCGTGCAGACAGGTCCTGAGGAGTGCTGTAGCTGAAAGCGGAGGAGAACGGAGTACTGTGGGTCGGCCTGAAGAGCATCCAGAGAAAGAGGGGTGGCTGAGTACGGAGACCCCGGTATCCGAGCACCCAAGGGGAACTAGATCCCCAGTACAGGCAGCAAACCAGTCAGAGCTGCTCAATCTACAGGTGGGGATACTCCATGCCCTCACCACGACTACGCAGCGCTCGGGCCAAGCAGCAATCAGCAGGCCCATAAGGGGACAGGGCCAGAAGCCATCCCACCAAGGCCACGCTGCCGGCAGACGAGCCAGAGAGAGGGGAGCAGGGTGGTAACAGCTTCCCTGGAGGGGTCCTACCACGCTTCAAGCAAAGGACCCTCCCAAAACAGAAGGGGTGCAAGGAAGGCGAGTGGACAGCTACCCTCAGAACGGCCTCCTGGAATTCCTGGTTCCACCTGGTTATCACAGTGTCGCCCGGGCATCTCACCGTGACCTCCCAACAGTGAGTAAACACATTGAAAGACTTTTAGACTGTGTTTGAGTTATTCCGCGACTTGTGGTACTACAAACCCACACCGGGCCCTGGGGCTTGCCTCACTCTCAGGAGGCTACTACATCCGACTGCACCCACCATCAGCCCCAGGCGTCCCTTAACCTGCAGTGGCGGTCCCCACTGACCGCAATACTGAGAGTGGCGTCACGATCAAAACCGAAGATTCCCTACCTGTGACCAGCACCAGCTACGTGGAGTCCCTGAAGGTATGCACCGATACAACACCTGTGGGGCTTCACACAAGGAAGAGAGAAGTCACCATCACCTACCGGGAGTGCAGGTGCAGCCGTCTGTGGGACCGTCCTACCAGCCGTTGGTTTACCGTACAAACTGTGTCCGTGTCAGGCTGAGTGAGTACCATAGTGCCGCAAGGCACAGCGCTGCCCCCGCGTCCCTGCGCCCTCCAGGCCCTACACCTTGCATCTCTTCACCGGGCCCCGGGATCACCAACCCCTACCCACGGAGGGGCAACACAACACCTGGCTGCTCCCATCACCATCCCCGGGACCCCCACACTGAGCAGCGGTGGTGCCATCACCACAACCGTGGGTGGCGTCACGAACTATAATCCCAACAAACACCCCCTTTTCACTCACGGGCGAGGAGTGTCGCTCGAGACACCCCGGGATCCGGCCCGCAGCTCGAGCCACCAGGAGCAACTGCCGGACCCGAGCAGAAGGGGTGAGCGCGGTGTGCTGACACCCTCCTCCCCGCCCGCGACACATGCACTGGCTGGGTTGTGTAGGATGAGGTTCTGCAGCAGCTGAGCTGTGTATTATACAGTGCTGCAGCAGCTGGGTTCAGTATTATGGGATTTTGCAGCCTCTGAGATGTGTATTATGAGGTTCTGCAGCAGCTGAGGTGTGCATTATGAGGTTCTGCAGTGGATTAGGTGTGTATTATGAGGTTCTGCAGTGGATTAGGTGTGTGTTATGAGGTCCTGGAGCAGCTGAGTTGTGTATTATAAAATTCTGCAGCAGCCGAGGTACATATTTAAGGTCATGCACTGGCTGGGTTGTCTAGGATGAGGTTCTGCATCAGCTGAGCTGTGTAGTATGTGTGTCGCCCTGGGCAAGCCAGGGGACACAGGTCACACACCACCACACCCTACATCCCAGTTAGGAACATCCAAGCTAACCACAAATCCTTGTTGCCTTCCTCCAGAGGCTGATGATTCACCCCAGGGGGTGGGCCAGGTGGTTGGCTCCGCCCACCGAGGAGGTCACAGCTCTGGAGGCGGGAAGAAACCAGGCAGTCAGCTCAGGGACGAGCTTGAGTAAAGAGAGTTTAGCCTAGGCAGGGCTTGAGTGAGGAGCTAAGTGGAGGAGTAAACAAGAAGTGAAAGTAGAAAAGTAGTAAAGGAGGAAAGCAAGTGAGGTGACAAGAAGGAAGGAAAGCCTGAAGGGTCCAGCTTTGTGTAGGGCCAGGTCAGCAAGGTCAGCAACGGCGGTGACTGTCTGGAGGGGGACCGTTTGGAAGTTCCTGGAAGGACCCCGTTGGCTGTGTGCCCGGCGGTCTGGAGCAGTGTTCCGAAGGACAGTCAGCACCAGGGCAGGGGCCTCTCGGACCCCGGCAAGGCTTGGAGTCGCCACAATTTGCCAAATCCGTCAGTGAAGGGGACGTAGATCCCCCAACAACCAAGTCCCGATTGAAGGCAACAGCCCAGCCAGTATAGAAGAGACACCGCCAAGGCACCCGTTTCTTAGGGCCAGCGCCTGAGGGCAAAGAGTAGAGCTCCCCCGGTCCAGCTTGAAGCCGGGGAGCGGGTTACCGGTGGGGACCCATCGCAACCAACAAGTACACCAAGGTGCAAGGAAAAGGGACATCACCGTCACCTACTGGGAGAGCAAGTGCAGCCGTCCGTGGGACCGTCTATCCAGCCGTTTGGTTTACCGTAAAAACTGTGTCACGTCTCAGGCTGAGTGAGTACCACAGTGCCGCAAGGCACAGCGCTGCCCCCGCGTCCCTGCGCCCACCAGGCCCTGCACCTCCATCTCCATCACCGGGCCCCGGGATCACCAACCCCTACCCACGGAGGGGCAACACAACACCTGGCTGCTCCGCATCACCATCCCCGGGAGCCCCGTATAAAGCAGCGGTGGTGAAATCACCACAACCGTGGGTGGCGTCACGGACAATAATCATCCCCACACCCAACAAACTCCCTTTCACTCACGGGCGAGGAGTGCCGCTCGAGAAGCCCCCGGGATCCGGCCCACCGCTCGAGCCACCACTGAGCAGCAGCCGCCGGACCCGAGTAGAAGGGGTGAGCGTAGTGAGCTGACACCCTCCTCCCCGCCCGCGACATATGCAATGCTGCAGCAGCTGGGTTGAGTATTATGGGGTTCTGCAGCCTCTGAGATGTGTATTATGAGGTTCTACAGCAGCTGAGATGTGTATTATGATGTTTTTCAGCCGCTGAGGTGTGTCTTACGAGGTTCTGCAGCAGCTAAGGTATGTTTGAGGATGTTCTGCAGCAGCTGTGTTGTGTATAATGAGGGACTACAGCAGCTGAGGTAAGTATTTTGAGCTTATGCAGCAGCTGAGATGTGTATTATGAGGTTCTGCAGCAGATTAGGTGTGTATTGAGGTTCTGCAGCAGATTAGGTGTGTAGTATGAGGTTTTGCAGCAGCTGAGTTGCGTATGCTAAAATTCTGCAGTAGCCGAGGTACATAGTTTAAGTCATTCACCAGCTGGGTTGTGTATGATGAGGTTCTGCAGCAACTGAGATGGGTATTATACAGTGCTTCAGAAGCTGAGTTGAGTATTATGGGGTTCTGCAGCCTCTGAGGTGTGTACTATGAGGTTCTGCAGCAGCTAAGGTGTGTATGAGGATGTTCTGTAGCAGCTGTGTTATGTATGATGAGGTTCTACAGCAGCTGAGGTGTGCATTTTGAGGTTCTGCAGCAGATTAGGTGTGTATTAGGAGGTTCTGCAGCACCTGAAGTGTGTACTATGAGGTTCTGCAGCAGCTGAGTTGTGTATTATAAATTCTGCAGCAGGCAAGGTACATATTTAATGTTATTCACCAGCTGGGTTGTGTAGGATGAGGTTCTGCAGCAGCTGAGCTGTGTATTATGAAGTTCTACAGCAGATTAGGTGTGTACTATGAGGTTCTACAGCAGCTGAGATGTGTATCATGTCGTTTTTCAGCCGCTGAGGTGTCTTATTAGGCTCTGCAGCAGATAAGGTGTGTATGAGGATGTTCTGTAGCAGCTGGGTTGTGTATTATAAGGTTCTGCAGCAGCCGAGGTACATATTTAACATTATTCACCAGCTGGGTTGTGTAGGATGAAGTTCTGCAGCAGCTCAACTGTGTATTATGGGCTTCTGCAGCTTCTGAGGTGTGTATTATGAGGTTCTGCAGCAGATTAGGTGTGTCTGAGGATGTTTTGTAGCAGCTGTATTGTGTATTAGGAGGTTCTGCAGCAGCTGAGTTGTGTATTAAAAAAATTCTGCAGCAGCTGAGGTACATATTTAAGGTTATGCAGCAGCTGGGTTGTGTAGGATGAGGTTCTGCAGCAGCTGAGACGTGTATTATACAGTGCTTAAGCAGCTGGGTTCAGTATTATGGGATTCTGTGTACTATGAGGTTCTGCAGCAGCTGAGGTGTGTCTTATGAGGTTTTCCAGCAGCTAAGGTGTGTATGAGGATGTTCTGTAGCAGCTGTGTTGTGTATTTTGAGTTTCTGCAGTGTGAAGCCCCACCGGTGTTGTGTCGGTGCATACCTTCAGGGACTCCACGTAGCTGGTGCTGGTCACAGGTAGGGAATCTTCGGTTTTGATCGTGACGCCACTCTCAGTATTGCGGCCAGTAGGGACCGCCACTGCAGGTTGAGGGTCGCCTGGGGATGATGGTGTGTGCAGTTAGTTGGAATAGCCTCCTGAGAGTGAGGCAAGCCCCAGGGCCCGGTGTAGATGCGTAGTACTACAAGTCGCAGAATGACCACACAGGCAGAGTGTCTTTCAGGGTTTTTTTACTCACATCAGGTGGCAGGGTGAGTAACCCGGGCGTAGCTGGGATGAACCAGATGGGAACCAGGTATCCTTCAGGCTGACTTTATGAGGGTGACTACTGACTCGCCTTCCTTAGCCCTTGGTGGTTTGGGGTAACCCCGACTTTGAGTCCCTATGGGGGTCACCCAGGGAAGATGCTCCAAGCCTCTCTCCCCTTCTTGTTTTGCCGTGTGCTTGTTCCCCGGACCAGGCCACTCCAGCCTCTTGCCTCCTATGACCTATGGGCCCTAACTTGTGGTTACGCGGCTGCGGCTTTTGTAGTGTTGTGGTGTGGGCTTTAAGAGCCCCACACCGGCAGGTTTAGCAGAAGAAAGTTGAATCTATCCCCGCTTCGGGATCTGCCGCCCGGTTGGGCCTGGTGCTCTCTAGCAGTCTCCTTACTTCCCACTCCGTTGCACTCCCTAGCTGAAGCTGGCTTTCAGGCAGCACTCCTAGTTGACCGTTCTCCCCCGTCAATAGCCACTGCGCGGACGCTGTCAGGTTGCACAGCTCCAGGGATCTGCTCCTCACTCGAGCTCCCTGAACTCTACACTGAACTGGCTCACTGCCCCTCCTCTCCTGTTCTTGCCTACGCCACCTAGCAACCAGACTCTCCACCACACCCCTTGAGAGGAGATGGAGGCTCTACCCCCTCCACTATTCCAGTGAAGGTGAAGGCTTGCCCCCTCCTGGGATCCCCAGGGGTCCTCTCAAAGGTACATGTGTGAGACCTGATCACTATGCGCCTGTGTTCCACACCCCTGTCAGCCATCTGGATTACCTGTATTGTACTGTCCCCAGCATGGGTGCAGTACTCAGTGGTGCCTGACCAGGTCAGCGGCGCCACATTCCCCCTTAGTTATCACCAGCACGTCCTCGGGCTGCAAGACAACATTTTAAAATGCATAAAACATTAAAACATGGTAAAACATTTTAAGATCACCAGTTATCATACATCACCACCCTCCACCCACAAGTCCGTTAACCCACCCAAAAACCCTCTCAGGAGGCAGGTCACCGGTCCTGTTGGTAACCAGGTCTGGGCCATCCACTTCCCCAGACCTTTCCTCCAATCTTCCTCTCCCGTTGGCCGCGGCTTCAGCCACTTCTGGCAGGATGTAGAGGCGGCTTTCATGGGCTGGTGGTTTCAGGGTATACCTGGCCTGGTGGATCCGCGCCTTCAGCCTCTTCTAGCAGGATGCAGAGGCGGCCTCCACAGTTGGTGCTGACCAGGTACCCTCTTTGTGGTGGTGAGCCAAGGCCCCATAAACAGGCGTGCTCTCTGGTCGCAGGTGAGCCAAGGCCCTTTTCTACGGACGGGCCCCCCTGGTTGCAGACGAGCCAAGCCCCTAAACAGGCTGGCCCTAGTGGTGGTGCCACTGGTGTAACTATTTACACTGCGAGAGTTTGTGGCTATAGCAAGTTCATAGCCTTAAGGTTTATGGTTTTCTCACAATAGTTTTTGTGGGCACATGCTTAAACTTGGGAACGTTGCAAACAAAACTTGTCAAAACTTCAACTGGTAACTTGCTGTATTTCTTTACTTCTCTCTACTCTACTCCTCCATTTCACCAGGGCGTGGGCATGTAGGGCACCGGCACCTGTGACTTTCTTGCTCTCCGTCGTCGTCCGTGGTTGTTTCATCTGTAGGATCTTTGTCTGTGGTTGTTTCATCTGTAGGTTCTTTATCTTTCCTTTCTTGGTCTTCGTCTGTTTCTACATCTGGTTCTTTATCTCTGTCTTTTCTTTCTTGTCTTTCTTGTCTTTCCTGTAGCATGGGATGGCTGTAAGGTTTGCTGGGACATAGCGCTACGTCCAGGGCATACAATCCCCTTTCGCCTTCATGCATGGTGAACTGTACTAGGTCTCCAATTTTCAAATTTCTGCCTGAATGTCCTCTGGGCAGGTGGGCTTGAACATCTCTCCGATTCACAAATATGCCCTCTTTTATTCCTCTTACTACAATAAAGCCGTATCCGCTTTTCAAGTTGAAGTCCTCTACTACTCCTCTGTAAAGGGGTCCTCTGGCCTGGGCTTCAGACCTTCTTAGGCACCTTTTCTCCTCCAGGTCTCTGGCTGTGACCTCTCTCTGCTCTGGAGACTGTGGTGCAGGGGACAGCGTTGTTCTGTTGCGACGCCTTGTCTTGCGGGCTGGGTTTTGCCGGGCTGTTACTTCAATGCCTGCAGGCCCCCAGGTGAGGTTTCTGGGCTGATCTTCGTCAGCAGACGGTGTCAAGTCCTCCTCATCCCAACGTGAATAGGGTAACATCTCCGGCTCTGAGTATAGATCCACTGCCGGTGGCTCCGGAGTCAGCTCCTCAGCTTCCTGGCCTCCTCTCCCCCTTAGTTCTTCGCTGCACTCTGGTTGTGGCAGCGCTGGGGATGAGTGGTCCTCAGCTGGTCCGGGCGGTGGACTCTCTGGCGCGGCTGCAGGGGTTGCCTGAATCTCCTTGGGGGTGCGCGGAGGGCGCAGGTATTGATCCACCAACCACTGCGGAAACTTGGCCTCCATATCGGCCTTCAGCTGCCAGTATGTGGAGTTCTCTCCCAGCATGGGCTTCTTATCAGGGACCCCCGTGGACTGGGGAGCAGTGTCTGCTCTGGCCTTGCAGGCCGGGGTAAATGATGAGGTAATCTCTTCTTGGCGGGCCGCGCCTGGCATGGCGGCGGCCTGGTCTTGGCGGGCCGGGCCTGGCATGGCGGCGGCCTGGTCTTGGCGGGCCGCGCCTGGCATGGCGGCGGCCTGGTCTTGGCGGGCCGCGCCTGGCATGGCGGCGGCCTGGTCTTGGCGGGCCGGGCCTGGCATGGCGGCGGCCTGGATCAGTGTCGCTGTTGCAGGGGGCTCTGTGCAGGCTGGGCTGGACGTCGCTGCAGCAGTCTGGGCTTGGCGGGCCGCGCCTGGCGTGGCGGCGGCCTGGTTCAGCACCTCACTTGCGGCGCGGACGAGCGTTGCTGCGGCGGTGGGGTCTCGGCGGGCCGGGCCTAGCAGGGCGGCGGCCTGGGTCAGCGTTACGCCTGCGACGCGGATGAGGGTCGCGGTGGCAGCCGGTTCTTTGCGGGCCGGACTGGGCGTTGCTGCAGGGACCGGGTCTTGGTGGGCCGAGCAGGGCATCGCTGCGGCCGCTGGGGCTTGGAAGGCCGCACCTGGCGTGGCTGCGGCCTGCTTCAGCGTCGCCGCACCGGACGCCTCTTCGGGGACCGCGGGCGTGGCAGCAGGGGTCGGGGCACTTGCGCTGGCCGGGGCATCACTTGACTCACCCACCGGTGGCAGCATCGGGGTCTGCGTCGTCGCCATCCTGTCTGGCACTCGGCGCGCGGCTCTCCTTTCATAGGCCCGAACCGCCGCGGTCATCTCCAGCATTTCCATCCGTTCTTCCCGGATCTGCTCCACAACCCGGGTCTCCAGTCGGTCGCAGAACTGGGCCAGCTCCCGATACCACCAGGCAGCGGAGCCCGGTTCTGGATTTCTGCGGTCAGACGCCATTTCTTCTGCGCCCTCTTCTGCACGCCTCTCCAGCTGTGGACTCGCCGTTGCCTCTGATAGCAAGCTGTTCAGTTTCTGCTCTGCCTCTTTCAGCAGCTCCTCTCCCAGCAGCAGGCTTGTGGCTCTCTTTCCTTCCCGCCGTCTCTGGACGCTTCCACTCTCATAGCTGGCAAGGTCAGAACTCTGCAGGGGATCTCTGGGTAGCCACACCTCTTCGTGGGCGGTAACTTCTTCCAGCGCGGGCTGCTGTTGTTTTTCAGCGCGCTTTTCATGGTGGCAATATGGCGGCGCTTCCAACTTTTCAAGCGGACCGCCCAGGCACATGGTCACCTGTCTGAACAGGTCTAGTCCTTATCCTGTTCGTGACGCCAAAATGTGAAGCCCCACCGGTGTTGTGTCGGTGCATACCTTCAGGGACTCCACGTAGCTGGTGCTGGTCACAGGTAGGGAATCTTCGGTTTTGATCGTGACGCCACTCTCAGTATTGCGGCCAGTAGGGACCGCCACTGCAGGTTGAGGGTCGCCTGGGGATGATGGTGTGTGCAGTTAGTTGGAATAGCCTCCTGAGAGTGAGGCAAGCCCCAGGGCCCGGTGTAGATGCGTAGTACTACAAGTCGCAGAATGACCACACAGGCAGAGTGTCTTTCAGGGTTTTTTTACTCACATCAGGTGGCAGGGTGAGTAACCCGGGCGTAGCTGGGATGAACCAGATGGGAACCAGGTATCCTTCAGGCTGACTTTATGAGGGTGACTACTGACTCGCCTTCCTTAGCCCTTGGTGGTTTGGGGTAACCCCGACTTTGAGTCCCTATGGGGGTCACCCAGGGAAGATGCTCCAAGCCTCTCTCCCCTTCTTGTTTTGCCGTGTGCTTGTTCCCCGGACCAGGCCACTCCAGCCTCTTGCCTCCTATGACCTATGGGCCCTAACTTGTGGTTACGCGGCTGCGGCTTTTGTAGTGTTGTGGTGTGGGCTTTAAGAGCCCCACACCGGCAGGTTTAGCAGAAGAAAGTTGAATCTATCCCCGCTTCGGGATCTGCCGCCCGGTTGGGCCTGGTGCTCTCTAGCAGTCTCCTTACTTCCCACTCCGTTGCACTCCCTAGCTGAAGCTGGCTTTCAGGCAGCACTCCTAGTTGACCGTTCTCCCCCGTCAATAGCCACTGCGCGGACGCTGTCAGGTTGCACAGCTCCAGGGATCTGCTCCTCACTCGAGCTCCCTGAACTCTACACTGAACTGGCTCACTGCCCCTCCTCTCCTGTTCTTGCCTACGCCACCTAGCAACCAGACTCTCCACCACACCCCTTGAGAGGAGATGGAGGCTCTACCCCCTCCACTATTCCAGTGAAGGTGAAGGCTTGCCCCCTCCTGGGATCCCCAGGGGTCCTCTCAAAGGTACATGTGTGAGACCTGATCACTATGCGCCTGTGTTCCACACCCCTGTCAGCCATCTGGATTACCTGTATTGTACTGTCCCCAGCATGGGTGCAGTACTCAGTGGTGCCTGACCAGGTCAGGGGCGCCACAGCAGCAGCTGAGGTTTGTATTATGAGGGTCTACAGCAGATTAGGTGCGTATTATGAGGTTGTGCAGCAGCTGAGGTGTGTACTAGGAGGTTCTCCATCAGCTGAGTTGTGTATTATAAAATTCTGCAGCAGTCAAGGTGCATATTTAACTTCATTCACCAGCTGGGTTGTGTATTATGAGGTTCTGCAGCTGCTGAGGTGTGTATTATAAAATTCTGCAGCAGCCGAGGTACATATTTAGGTCATGCACCAGCTGGCTTGTGTAATGAGGTTCTGCAGCAGCTGAGCTGTGTATTATGGGTTTCTGCAGCCTCTAAGGTGTGTATTATGAGGGTCTTCAGCAGATTAGGTGTGTATTATGAGGTTCTGCAGCAGCTGAGATATGTATTATACAGTGCAGCAGGAGCTGGGTTCAGTATTATGGGATTTTGCAGCCTCTGAGGTGTTTATTGTGAGGTTTTGCAGCAGCTGAGATGTGTATTTTGACTGTTTTAGCCGCTGAGGTGTGTCATATGAGGTTCTGCAGCAGCTAAAGGTGTGTATGAGGATGTTCTTTAGCAGCTGTGTTGTGTATAATGAGGTTCTACAGCAGCTGACGTTTGTATTATAAGGGTCTACAGCAGATTAGGTGTGTATTATGAGGTTCTGCAGTAGCTGAGGTGTGTATGAGGATGTTTTGTAGCAGCTGTGTTGTGTAAGATTATAAAATTCTGTAGCAGCCGAGGTACATATTAAAGGTCATGCACCAGATGGGTTGTGTAGGATAAGGTTCTGCAGCAGCTGAGCTGTGTATTATACAGTGCAGCAGGAGCTGGGTTCAGTATTATGGGATTCTGCAGCCGCTGAGGTGTGTATTATGAGGTTCTGCAGCAGCTGAGCTGTGTATTATGACTTTCAGCAGCTGAGGTGTGTCTTATGAGGTTTAGCAGCAGATTAGGTATGTATTATGAGGTTCTGCAGCAGCTGAGCTGTGTATTATGACTTTTTCAGCAGCTGAGGTGTGTCTTATGAGGTTTAGCAGCAGATTAGGTATGTATTATGAGGTTCTGCAGCAGCTGAGGTGTGTATTATAAAATTCTGCAGCAGCCGAGGTACATATTAAAGATCATTCACCAGCTGGGTTGTGTAGGATGAGGTTCTGCAGCAGCTGAGCTGTGTATTATGCAGTGCTGCAGCAGCTGGGTTGAGTATTATGGAGTTCTGCAGCCTCTGAGATGTGTATTATGAGGTTCTGCAGCAGTTGAGATGTGTATTATGATGTTTTTCAGCGGCTGAGGTGTGTCTTACGAGGTTCTGCAGCAGCTAAGGTGTGTTTGAGGATGTTCTGTAGCAGCTGTGCTGTGTATAATGAGGGACTACAGCAGCGGAGGTATGTATTTTGAGCTTCTGCAGCAGTTGAGATGTGTATTATGAGGTTCTGCAGTAGCCGAGGTACATATTTAAGGTCATTCATCAGCTGGGTGGTGTAGGATGAGGTTCTGCAGCAGCTGAGCTGTGTATTATACAGTGCTGCAGTAGCTGGGTTGAGTATTATGGGGTTCTGCAGCTTCTGAGGTGTGTATTATGAGGTTCTACAGCAGCTGAGGTGTGTATTGAGCTTCTGCAGCAGTTGAGTTGTGTATTATAAAATTCTGCAGCAGCCGAGGTACATATTAAAGATCATTCACCAGCTGGGTTGTGTAGGATGAGTTTCTGCAGCAGCTGAGCTGTGTATTACACCGTGCTGCAGCAGCTGGGCTGAGTATTATAGGGTTCTGCAGCCTCTGAGATGTGTATTATGAGGTTCTGCAGCAGCTGAGATGTGTAGTATGTTTTTCAGCCGCTGAGGTGTGTCTTACGAGGTTCTGCAGAAGCTAAGGTGTGTTTGAAGATGTTCAGAAGGGCAGTGAGCCCCATAGGGGTGAACAGGCCCATGACGATCGGGAGGGTGCAGGGTAGTAATGAGTTAAAGGTTTTGGTTGGGGATGGGGGAGGTAGATGGGGGGCATAGGATTGGTGGATGGTACTGGAGGGGGGATTGGTGGAGAGCAGGGAAGGGGTGGGGGTGTAGTTTGAGGTATAAAGAGAGTGTAAAAATGTGTTACCTCCCCTTTCGTCGCCTGAACTTTGTCCCCAGGACGTCCGTGCTGCATCCCACTGCGATGGCTGACCTGGCAGCTTTGATGGACTTAGTGCGTGGGTCATCGGAGGTCCTGGGTGCGGACGTGCTGCGGGAGCAGCTGGCGGCGGTCTGCGGTGCTGGAGCAGTGATGCCTGCTGCTCCTGCGCCCGGGCCTGTACTACGTGCTCGGCGGTCACGGCCACCGGTGCGCTACTCCCCCAGCGGAGGGGGGAGCAGGAGATCAAGGAGCCCCTTCGGGGACCCTCCGGCACGAGGGAGCCCCGCATCTGCTGCTGTGGAGCTGCCGGGAGGAATCCTCGCCGGAGATCCCGCGGGTCGGAGGTGGGCGGAGCTTCGGCGAGGCCTACTTCCGGTCCGCGGCCTGCAAGGCCCCGGATCGGAGTAGCGGCAGCCCCCGGTGATGTGCGGGCCGGGGGTGGAGCCCAGCGTCCCGGATTGGCGGCGGAGACTCCCTGCAGACGGCAGGGGAGCGACTCAGGACGGGCAGCGGATGTGGAGTGCGGCGGCAGGCAGAGACGAGCGGGGATGGAGTACGGTGGCCCGGCGTGCATGCTGCGGTCCCGGATTACGGTCCCCTCCGGCGATGATCGTGCTGGGGGGGGGTTCCCGGCGTTTGTCAGAGGCGGGACGGCGTTCCTGCAGTCAGCAGGGAGGGAGCCCACTGAGCGGGGAGGACACAGCAGCGGCGCAGCAAGTACACCGGAGGCCGTCAGGGATGGATGGCGGTACGGCGCCACGTCGTGCCAAAAGACTGAGGTCCAGCAGGAGACGCCCGGAGGAGCGGGGTGCGGTGACCGTGGGGGTCGACGGCCACCAGGTGTGGGCTGTCCCCTCGCTGGTCCCCCCTGTGGCCTGCAGCGGCAGTTCGGACTCCGGAGAGGAAGAAGGGTCGATGGCAGCGACAGGTCGGACGGAGCGGCAGCAGGAAGATCGTGGCACGGCTGTGCCGACGTCGGTGCAACGGCAGCCTGGTGAGCGGACGACAGAAATGTTTAATGCTGTGGGTAGTGCGGGCGGGGGTTCCTCTGCGGGAAGCATTACGCAGGGGGCGAGTGCGGTCGGTCAGTCGGGTTTACCGGGCCCGGAGTTTTGGGGGCAGCTTTTGGGGGTGTTGCAGGGGTTGTCGGCGGAACGGGTTAGTTGGATTGGGCCTGGGGCTCCGGTGGGGGCGTGGGTGGGCCCCTCGGAGGTGGTGCAGACAGAGGCGCCGGTGCGCGAGGTTGCGGCGCGGGACCCTACCTCGGCGGTAGGTGCGGGACAGGCGGCCGGTGGGGCGGCTGACGTGGGTGCGAGTAAGGAGGCAGAAAAGGAAAAAGAGGATGAGGTTGTGCGGTTGGATGATAGGGCGCGGAGTGAAATTTACGTGTGTTTTGAAAGTCAGTTAGGGGTTCATTTAAAAAAGGAGGTGAGGGACAAGATTTGGAAAGGGGAGTATGTGGAAATTTTTTTCCCTGCTTCCCTTGGAGAAGTTTAATTTGGATAAGGTGAAGCCCAGTGATTCAAAAAAGGAGAAAGAGGACGAAGAAAAACGGAGGTATAGGTTGATCCCGAGGACGTTTACTAACTGTCTACAGGACTGCTGAGACCCCAACAAACCCACAACCAATCGTCCCATGTAATGAAGAATCAGACTCAGGTATATAAAATCAGAACTCTTTATTATGGAGATTTAATAATCAAATCTCATCTTTTAGTGGATGGTGGTCGGTCACAGCCCAAAATATCAAACTAAAACCATTGAATTAAATCACAGTAAACCAGTACAAAGCGTTGTGCCGCAGCCGGACTCCCGGCGGGGGTAACTTTTGTACCAAAAAACCACCAACGTTGTTGAATTGACCGCCAAGGAGGAGCAAAGTGGCAAACTGTGCTCCGACCCCCACCCAGAAACTAAGGCATGCTAAATACCAACCTGCAAACCAAAGAAATATCAACCCTAAGTCATGTTAAACGTATACCAGTGAGAAACAGAAGCTCTGAATCGTACACCTCAAATAAAACGTGGCACTCCAGCATGAAGTGTACCCATCAATAGCCGCCCTGTCATACCACGCGATGAATGACCTTTGACTAAATCAATACAAAGATCACGAGGAATGACCTGATTAAACCAGTATTAGCTCCTAAATCAACCTGGAACTCATCATAGTGAGAATCTATGAGGAAGAGGCAGAGATCATCCCAAAAAGTAACATGTAAAAATGCGTCCAGTAAGATCATAACTCTATTGGCAGATCGTTACTGCCAAAACCGGTCTCTGATGCCTCTCCAATGAACGTCCACTTCCACCTGCATAGCTCTCCATTCTCCGGGCTGCTCATGGTGAGCAGCCAAAAAATCCATAGCACGGATCTGACACCATCTGAAAAAGAGAAAATTGTTACCAAAGCAATAAACTGGTCTAATATACCTGAGGAAACAATCAGTACATAAAGGCTCTGTGATTTGACCTTGGAATCTGAATTGAAAAGACCAACTGCAAAACCTACGGTATCATAACAAAGATCACCAGGACTTGTTCTGGGGAACAAAATTGTATTATTCCACTTCTCCTCCCATGATCGGGACACTGCAAATCTCCCAGTATGCAAAAGCAGCGTAAAGGCGCTTAACCACACCTACCAGAAGTAGCACCTACCTATTTTTAAGAGCTAATTATTATATTTTTTTTTTTTTTAGTTTGACCATTCCAATCATTTTTATTTCTTTTTCTCATGATGGCCTTATTTCCTAATTTTTGTTGAAATTGATGTATAGTCAGCACCCTGCGTCGTATCTGGTGTGCAAATGTGCAGGACTACCCAATACAGTATATCCTTCGCAATTAAATCACAGCCTTTAGTAATGCAAGAAAGTACTTTTTTTTTTTTTTTTGACATAAATGAAATTGTATAACTGAAATAGACAATACAGTAAGATCAGTCTAGAAGTCATTTCAAGGCACCTGTACATGATTGAGGATATCCTGTAGAGAGAACCTTTGGCAATGTCTGATTTCATCTTAATAATTCCATCACCTATACAATAAGGAAATACTGAAAAACACTATATATGTATATATGCGTAAAAAAAACAGCTGCCAACCATTACATGGACTGGCGAAAATAAATAAAACTATTGGAAACCTAGATTACGCTCATTTGGACTTTTTTTTTTTTTTATTATTAGTTCTTACTACTTTTGGAAGCAATCACTTAACAGTGAATGTATGGAGAAACATTGATTGCAAAAGAAAGGTCAGTAGAAACTAGGGACAGGGGAAAATTGGTCCAAGGATAGAAAACAAGGAACGCAAGAACCAATACCTAAAGGCTCGATGGTGTGAAAAAAGAAAAACACTTAATAGTAAACATATGAAGAAACGGTGATCGAAAACGAATATCACTCACATCATGTTTTACCGTAAGCTCACCATGTTGTGGAGCCACCAAGGACTTCACCAGCATCAATAAATCGAGCGCATCCTGATGGAAATGGATCCTCTCCACTCGGGCATTAGGGCAAAACTTTCAGAGTATAATGAAAGCAAGGAGGGGCTTAAGCAACGATACTTCACGGGTATGGGCATACCTCCCAACTTTTAAATTTTTAAGTCACGCCCCCTAACCACACCCATTTCACAGTCACGCCCATATCCACTCCCCATCCACACCCATTCAGCACAAACACGCAGGCAGCCGGCGGGCCTCCAGCACGGACACGCAGGCAGCCGGCGGGCCTCCAGCACGGACACGCAGGCAGCCGGCGGGCCTCCAGCACGGACACGCAGGCAGCCGGCGGGCCTCCAGCACGGACACGCAGGCAGCCGGCGGGCCTCCAGCACGGACACGCAGGCAGCCGGCGGGCCTCCAGCACGGACACGCAGGCAGCCGGCGGGCCTCCAGCACGGACACGCAGGCAGCCACAGTGAGGCGGCCGGTCGCCTTCACAGACAGGCGGCCGGCCGCCTTCACAGACAGGCGGCGGGCCGCCCGCACAGAGAGGCGGCCAGCCGCCCGCAGAGAGAGGCGGCCGGCCGCCCGCACAATGAGGCGGCGGGCCGCCCGCACAGACAGGCGGCGGGGGGCGCCCGCACAGACAGGCGGCCGGCCGCCTTCACAGACAGGCGGCGGGCCGCCCGCACAGAGAGGCGGCCAGCCGCCCGCAGAGAGAGGCGGCCGGCCGCCCGCACAATGAGGCGGCGGGCCGCCCGCACAGACAGGCGGCGGGCCGCCCGCACAGACAGGCGGCGGGGGGCGCCCGCACAGACAGGCGGCAGGGGGGCGCCCGCACAGACAGGCGGCAGGGGGGCGCCCGCACAGACAGGCGGCAGGGGGGCGCCCGCACAGACAGGCGGCAGGGGGGCGCCCGCACAGACAGGCGGCAGGGGGGCGCCCGCACAGACAGGCGGCAGGGGGGCGCCCGCACAGACAGGCGGCAGGGGGGCGCCCGCACAGACAGGCGGCAGGGGGGCGCCCGCACAGACAGGCGGCAGGGGGGCGCCCGCACAGACAGGCGGCAGGGGGGCGCCCGCACAGACAGGCGGCAGGGGGGCGCCCGCACAGACAGGCGGCAGGGGGGCGCCCGCACAGACAGGCGGCAGGGGGGCGCCCGCACAGACAGGCGGCAGGGGGGCGCCCGCACAGACAGGCGGCAGGGGGGCGCCCGCACAGACAGGCGGCAGGGGGGCGCCCGCACAGACAGGCGGCAGGGGGGCGCCCGCACAGACAGGCGGCGGGCCGACCGCACAGACAGGCGGCCGGCCGACCGCACAGACAGGCTCCGGCCGGGGGTGAGGGGGGAGGGAGGGAAATCAGCGCTGGGGAGATTAGTTTACTGTACCAGCAGCAGCACAGGCAGCGCTCCTCTCTATGCCACGTCTACTAGGATGGTAGGAGGGAAAAGCAGGGAGGCGGAGAGAGAGTGGGTGGGCGGAGCCCGGGAGCCGGCCGTCCCGCCCGTGGCAACGGGACAAACAACGTAAAGCGTGAAAGTCCCGCTGTATCCGGGACGGTTGGGAGGTATGCAGCATGTTAGAATGTGTACATAAGATCCCGCTGGTGGTGGCCGCAGCTTATAGGCCCCAAATCTGGTGACAGGTTCCCTTTAAAGTGAACCTGTCAGGTGCAATATGCACTCAGAGCCAGGAGCAGTTCTGGGTGTATATTGCTAATCCCTGCCTAACCGTCCCTGTATACACTAGCATAGATAAAGAGATCAAGAACAAATATTTTTAAAGATCTTATATCTTATGCTAATGAGCGCGGGGACTAGTCACAAGGGCGTTACTTCACTTGGCTAGTCGGCTCGCATAGCATGTTAGCATGTGATTACGCCCCTGTGTGAGTACTAACACGCTATATGAGCCGACTAGCCAAGTGAAGTAACGCCCTTGGGACTAGTCCCCGCGCTAATTAGCATAAGATATAAGCTCTTTAAAAATACTTTTTCTATAGATGCCTTTATCTATGCTAGTGTATACAGGGACAGTTAGGGAGGGATTAGCAATATACACCCAGAACTGCTCCTGGCTCTGAGTGCAGATTGCACCTGATAGGTTCCCTTTAAAGGGAAACTGTCACCAGAAATTTAGCAAAAAAAATAAAAGATTCCCCTCTGCAGCTCCTGGGATGAATTCTGGAAAGGTTCCTGTTGCTATTGTGCCCCCTTTGAGACCTAAAAAAATACTTTATGAAGTCTTACCTTTTTGTATGCAAATCTGTTTTTATGGTCACGGGGGCGGGCTGCCTGGCGTCCGTTATTCCCCCTCCTGCCGTTGTACGCCGTCCCCCATTGCTCATTTCCATACATGAGGACGCCTTCCTCATGTAACTGTCCTCCTGAAGTTTTGTGCATGCCCAGTGCCACTCTCGCGGGAGTAAGCACTGTGCAAAGTGTGAACGCTTTTGAGGTGATTGCGCAGGCGCGAGATTATGGGCGGCGCTGTGATTGTCATCAGCAGCGTTATCCAAGTACCCACCCATAATCTTGTACCCGCGCTTCTCACTCTGCCTCCACCGTTATGCGCAAGCACTGGCCATATGAACCACGTTACCTATTACCATGGGCGCGAGATTATGGGCGGCGCTGTGATTGTCATCAGCAAAGTCATCCAAGTACCCGCCCATAATCTCGTGCAAGCAGTAATAGGTAACATGGTTCATATGGCCAGCACTTGCGCATAACGGTGGAGTCAGAGGGAAAAGTGCGGGCACGAGATTATGGGCGGGTACTTGGATAACACTGCTGATGACAATCACAGCGCCGCCCATAATCTCGTGCCTGCGCAATCACCTGAAAAAGCGTTCACATGCGCAAAACTTCGGGAGGACAGTTACATGAGGAAGGCGTCCTTGTGTATGTAAATGAGCAATGGGGGACTGCGTAAAGCGGCAGGAGGGGGAATAACGGACGCCAGACAGCCCGCAACCGTGACCATAAAAACTAGTGATGAGCGAGTACTAAAAAGCTCGGGTGCTCGAAGCTCGGGCCGAGCCTCCCAAGATACTCGTGTACTCGGCCCGAGCAACGAGCCCAATGTTATCCTATGGGAGACCCGAGTATTTTTGTGAAATGACCTCCCGGCAGCATGGAGAAACCCTAAAAATGTCACAAAAGTCTCAGAAGAGTGCTCAAATGACATGGCAACAGCATGGGGAAGACCCCTTGAAGCATTTATCACTCAAAAGTCACAGCTGTGAACAATTTTGTCCGCGTTTTACGCCATTTTTACGGACTCACCAGAAAACCTTCCAAAATGACCCCAAAATGATTTTTCATGGCGGAAATGTTAAGGGCACATACCCAATAGTGAGATAGATCTGGTGTATGTTACTTTTTGAGATCAATACATGAAAGATTTTACGTGAAAACATTGTGTGGCACTCCGATGTCCCTGAGAAGAGACGTACATGAAGGCCTCTTGAGTCTAATGTGCCCATTTTGAGGAAGTGAGTCTTTGTAGTATTTTCCTTTGCCAGGGCAGTCCTAAATTGTGAGGTTCACCAATGCCCCTGCATACAGACGTGCATGAGGGCCTGTAAACCTGAAGTGCCCATTGGAAGGAAGTGGGTGTATTATAGTATAGCCCTTAGGCAGGGCAGCCAAAAATTGGGAGGCTCCACATTGTCCCTGGGTAGAGACGTGCATGATGGCCTTTAAACCTGAAGTGCCCATTGTAAGGAAGTGGGTCTATTTCAGTATAGCCCTTTGCCAGGGCAGCCAAAAATTGGGAGGCTCCACATTGTCCCTGGGTAGAGACGTGCATGAGGGCCTCAAAACATTAAGTGTCCATTGTCAGGAAGTGGGTGTATTATAGTATAGCCCTTAGGCAGGGCAGCCAAAAATTGGGAGGCTCCACATTGTCCCTGGGTAGAGACGTGCATGATGGCCTTTAAACCTGAAGTGCCCATTGTAAGGAAGTGGGTCTATTTCAGTATAGCCCTTTGCCAGGGCAGCCAAAAATTGGGAGGCTCCACATTGTCCCTGGGTAGAGACGTGCATGAGGGCCTCAAAACATTAAGTGTCCATTTTAAGGAAGTGGGTGTATTTCAGTATAGCCCTTTGCCAGGGCAGCCAAAAATTGGGAGGCTACACGTTGTCCCTGGGTAGAGACGTGCATGAGGGCCTCAAAACATTGTTCCCATTGCAAAGGAGCGGGTCTCCTGTCGTTGTAATGTCCATTCTGCAAAGAATGGGCGAAAAAATTTACCACTGGGGGTATACCTGAAACAAAGACCTAACTATTGTAACGGTCATCATGATGGCGCATGAGGAGAAGGAGGAGCAGTCCAGCGATTATCCAAAGTCGAGAAGTGTACCCATGGGTGAGTGGAGGTACATGGCAAACTTTAAATTCCGCTCTCATTTGCTGGTGGTGTGGTGAAGTCTGGCCCAATCCAACCCTTGTTCATCTTTATCAGAGTCAGCCTGTCAGCATTTTCAGTTGACAGGCGGGTGCGTTTATCTGTAATGATTCCACCTGCGGCACTAAAAACACGCTCTGACAAAACGCTAGCAGCAGGGCAGGCCAGGACTTCCAAGGCGTAGAGAGCCAATTCATGCCACGTGTCCAGCTTGGATACCCAATAATTGTAAGGCACAGAGGAATGTCGGAGTACAGTTGTTCGATCTGCAAGGTACTCCTTCAGCATCTGGGCAAACTTAGGATTTCTTGTGGCACTACCCCGCACCTCAGGGGCTGTGGTACGTGAGGGGCTGAGAAAACTGTCCCACATCTTAAAGACTGTTCCCCTACCTCTGGCGGATTGGACTTGTGCCTCTCTCGGCTGTACGCCTCGGTTGTCCACTGATTCCTGACCTATGCCGCTAGCGTTTTGTGAGGGGAATGCTTTGCCTACTTCCGTGAGTATGGCCTTCCGAAACTGCTGCATTTTGGTTGACCTCTCATCCACGGGAATAAGAGACAAAAAGTTCTCCTTGTAGCGTGGGTCTAACAGTGTTACCAACCAGTAATGATTGTCGGCCAAGATGTTCTTAACGCGAGGGTCACGAGACAGGCAGCTTACCATAAAGTCAGCCATGTGCGCCAGACTCTTAACAGCCAGGACTTCAGTAGCCTGACCAACAAGATGACTGAACATGCTGTCCTCCTCCTCCTCCTCCTCCTCCTCCTCCTCATCTACCCTGTCCTCTGGCCAGCCACGCTGAACCGAGGATATGACTGGTGTGCATGTCATATCCTCAATTTGGCCGGAGAGTTGCTCCATGTCTTCATCCTCCTCCTCGTCATAGTCCTCCACTGCACGTTGTGATGAGACGAGGCTGGGCTGTGTGTTATCACCCACACCCACTACTGTTTCTTGCTGCAACTCATCGCGCTCCGCCTGCAATGCATCATGTTTGTTTTTCAAAAGGGACCGTTTTAGAAGGCAGAGTAGCGGTATGGTGACGCTAATAATGGCGTCATCACCACTCACCATCTTGGTGGAGTCCTCAAAGTTTTGGAGGATGGTACATAGGTCTGACATCCATCTCCACTCCTCAGGTGTTATGTGTGGAGTTTGACCCATTTCCCGACGGCTTAGGTGATGCAGGTACTCAACAACTGCCCTCTTCTGCTCACATATCCTGACCAACATGTGCAGAGTTGAATTCCAACGCGTGGGGACATCACACACCAGTCTGTGAGCCGGAAGATGCAAACGGCGCTGAAAGCCGGCAAGGCCGGCTGAAGCAGTAGGTGACTTTCGAAAATGTGCAGACAGGCGGCGAACTTTTACCAGCAGATCAGACAGCTCTGGGTATGACTTTATAAACCGCTGAACCACGAGGTTGAGCACATGGGCCACGCATGGAACATGTGTCAGCTGGCCTCGCCTCAAAGCCGCCACCAGGTTCCGGCCATTGTCACAAACGACCTTTCCTGGCTTTAGGTTCAGAGGTGTGAGCCAGTGATCTGCCTGCTGTTTCAGAGCTGTCCACAGCTCTTCTGCATTGTGGGGTTTGTCACCTATGCAGATTAGCTTCAGCACAGCCTGTTGCCGCTTCGCCGAGGCAGTGCTGCAGTGCTTCCAGCTTGTGACTGGTGTGGAGGGCACAGTGGATGAGGATGCGCAGGAGGAGGAGGAGGCTGAAGAGCATGACATTCCGGAGCTGTAGAGTGTGGGTGAAACACTGACTGAGGTAGGGCCTGCAAACCTTGGTGTGGGAAGGACGTGTTCCGTCCCTCGCTCAGACTGGGTCCCAGCTTCCACAATATTAACCCAGTGTGCCGTCAACGAGATGTAGCGGCCTTGCCCACAAGCACTTGTCCACGTGTCTGTGGTTAGGTGGACTTTGGGTGAAACAGCGTTGTTCAGGGCACGTGTGATGTTTTGTGACACGTGGTTATGCAACGCGGGGACGGCACACCGGGAGAAATAGTGGCGGCTGGGGACCGAGTAACGTGGGACAGCTGCCGCCATCAGGTCACGGAATGCTTCTGTCTCCACCAGCCTAAAAGGCAACATTTCCAGCGCAAGCAGTCGCGAAATGTTAGCATTTAGAACTGTGGCATGTGGGGTGTTGGCAGTGTATTTGCGCCTGCGTTCAAAGGTTTGCTGAATGGATAACTGAACGCTGCGCTGGGACAAGGACGTGCTTGATGATGGTGTTCTTTCTGCGTAGGCAACTGCAGGTGCAGGAGTGGAGGAGGCTTGTTCGCAGGCAGCATGGACAGAGGATTGGCTCGCATGCACAACCAGCGAAGACGTAGCAGTGACATCAGCAAGCACTGCTCCTCGACTCTGTTGTACTTCCCACAAAGTCGGGTGCTTGGCTGACATGTGCCTGATCATGCTGGTGGTGGTCAGGCTGCTAGTTTTGGTACCCCTGCTGATGCTGGCACGGCAGGTGTTGCAAATGGCCTTTTTTGAATCATCTGGATCCAACTTAAAAAACTGCCAGACTCGTGAAGACCTAACATTTGTACAGGCACCTTGTGTCGTCGTGTTGTTACGGGGAACGGTTGCCTGACTTCTGCCTGGGACCACCACCCTGCTTCTTACTGCCTGTTGTGATGCTACGCCTCCCTCCCCCTGTGCACTGCTGTCCTCGCTCTGCATATCCTCCTGCCAGGTTGGGTCAGTTACTGGATCATCCACCACGTCGTCTTCCTCTTCCGCACCCTGCTCCTCCTCCTGACTTGCTGACAATTGTGTCTCATCATCGTCCACCACTTGTTGAGACACGTTGCCAACTTCGTGAGAACGTGGCTGCTCAAATATTTGGCTATCTGTACAGACGATCTCCTCATGACCCACTTCAATATGAGCTGGCGAGAGGCCAGAATGTGTGAATGGAAACGTGAACAGCTCTTCCGAGTGTCCAAGTGTGGGATCATTAATGTCCGAGGAGGACGTGTACTCAGCCTGGTGGTAGGAAGGAGGATCAGGTTCAGAAATGTGCGGTGCAGTATCACGGCTACTGACACTTGACCGTGTGGAAGACAGAGTGTTTGTGGTGGTGCCAATCTGACTGGAAGCATTATCCGCTATCCAACTAACAACCTGTTGACACTGGTCTTGGTTCAAGAGCGGTGTACTGCTGCGGTCCCCAAGAATTTGGGACAGGACGTGCGAGCGACTAGATGTGGCCCTTTGTTGTGGCGAAATTAGAGCTTGCCCACGACCTCGGCCTCTGCCTGCACCACCATCACGTCCACTTCCTTGTTCCTTGCCAATGCCCTTGCGCATTTTGCAATGCTGTGCACTGCTGACGTGTATATTCACTACTTGTGCGTTATATCAAAGTTTCTGGAAATTGCACACCAGTGCACCTGTACGCTGCCACCAACAGGCACACACGTGCGGTTTTAAAAACCAAGCACGGACGCAATAATAACCTAACACAGGTTTTAGGAGCAAAAATTAAGAACTCTGACACTATCAGCCACTGCTGACTGACGTGTATTATACACTACACTTGTGCGTTATATAATAGTTTGGTAAACGCACACCAGTGCACCTGTACGCTGCCACCAACAGGCACACACGTGCGGTTTTAAAAACCAAGCACGGACGCAATAATAACCTAACACAGGTTTTAGGAGCAAAAATTAAGAACTCTGACACTATCAGCCACTGCTGACTGACGTGTATTATACACTACACTTGTGCGTTATATAATAGTTTGGTAAACGCACACCAGTGCACCTGTACGCTGCCACCAACAGGCACACACGTGCGGTTTTAAAAACCAAGCACGGACGCAATAATAACCTAACACAGGTTTTAGGAGCAAAAATTAAGAACTCTGACACTATCAGCCACTGCTGACTGACGTGTATTATACACTACACTTGTGCGTTATATAATAGTTTGGTAAACGCACACCAGTGCACCTGTACGCTGCCACCAACAGGCACACACGTGCGGTTTTAAAAACCAAGCACGGACGCAATAATAACCTAACACAGGTTTTAGGAGCAAAAATTAAGAACTCTGACACTATCAGCCACTGCTGACTGACGTGTATTATACACTACACTTGTGCGTTATATAATAGTTTGGTAAACGCACACCAGTGCACCTGTACGCTGCCACCAACAGGCACACACGTGCGGTTTTAAAAACCAAGCACGGACGCAATAATAACCTAACACAGGTTTTAGGAGCAAAAATTAAGAACTCTGACACTATCAGCCACTGCTGACTGACGTGTATTATACACTACACTTGTGCGTTATATAATAGTTTGGTAAACGCACACCAGTGCACCTGTACGCTGCCACCAACAGGCACACACGTGCGGTTTTAAAAACCAAGCACGGACGCAATAATAACCTAACACAGGTTTTAGGAGCAAAAATTAAGAACTCTGACACTATCAGCCACTGCTGACTGACGTGTATTATACACTACACTTGTGCGTTATATAATAGTTTGGTAAACGCACACCAGTGCACCTGTACGCTGCCACCAACAGGCACACACGTGCGGTTTTAAAAACCAAGCACGGACGCAATAATAACCTAACACAGGTTTTAGGAGCAAAAATTAAGAACTCTGACACTATCAGCCACTGCTGACTGACGTGTATTATACACTACACTTGTGCGTTATATAATAGTTTGGTAAACGCACACCAGTGCACCTGTACGCTGCCACCAACAGGCACACACGTGCGGTTTTAAAAACCAAGCACGGACGCAATAATAACCTAACACAGGTTTTAGGAGCAAAAATTAAGAACTCTGACACTATCAGCCACTGCTGACTGACGTGTATATTCACTACTTGTGCGTTATATCAAAGTTTCTGGAAATTGCACACCAGTGCACCTGTACGCTGCCACCAACAGGCACACACGTGCGGTTTTAAAAACCAAGCACGGACGCAATAATAACCTAACACAGGTTTTAGGAGCAAAAATTAAGAACTCTGACACTATCAGCCACTGCTGACTGACGTGTATATTCACTACTTGTGCGTTATATCAAAGTTTCTGGAAATTGCACACCAGTGCACCTGTACGCTGCCACCAACAGGCACACACGTGCGGTTTTAAAAACCAAGCACGGACGCAATAATAACCTAACACAGGTTTTAGGAGCAAAAATTAAGAACTCTGACACTATCAGCCACTGCTGACTGACGTGTATTATACACTACACTTGTGCGTTATATAATAGTTTGGTAAACGCACACCAGTGCACCTGTACGCTGCCACCAACAGGCACACACGTGCGGTTTTAAAAACCAAGCACGGACGCAATAATAACCTAACACAGGTTTTAGGAGCAAAAATTAAGAACTCTGACACTATCAGCCACTGCTGACTGACGTGTATTATACACTACACTTGTGCGTTATATAATAGTTTGGTAAACGCACACCAGTGCACCTGTACGCTGCCACCAACAGGCACACACGTGCGGTTTTAAAAACCAAGCACGGACGCAATAATAACCTAACACAGGTTTTAGGAGCAAAAATTAAGAACTCTGACACTATCAGCCACTGCTGACTGACGTGTATTATACACTACACTTGTGCGTTATATAATAGTTTGGTAAACGCACACCAGTGCACCTGTACGCTGCCACCAACAGGCACACACGTGCGGTTTTAAAAACCAAGCACGGACGCAATAATAACCTAACACAGGTTTTAGGAGCAAAAATTAAGAACTCTGACACTATCAGCCACTGCTGACTGACGTGTATTATACACTACACTTGTGCGTTATATAATAGTTTGGTAAACGCACACCAGTGCACCTGTACGCTGCCACCAACAGGCACACACGTGCGGTTTTAAAAACCAAGCACGGACGCAATAATAACCTACTAACAGGTTTTTTTGGGGAGCGACAATTACAGTACAGACAAGTCAGACACTATCTGGACTGTTTTACACTGTGTACACCAGCCCCAGATATGAAGGCTGGTATACGGTCACCACTACCCTGCCTGCCTGCCTGCCTGTATACTGCTACAATAGTCCTGACAAGGACTCTTTTGGTCACTAGCCTGTATTCAGACCTGGCTATACCCTGCCTGTATATAGCAACAATAGTCCTGAGAAGGACTCTGCTACTGTACTCCGACCTGGCTATACCCTGCCTGCCTGTATACAACTAGAATAGTCCTGAGAAGGACTTTTGGTCACACTGTTTGCAGCCCTGCAACTGAAAAAGCTATAAAGGGCCGCAAAGCTTTCCCTGAATCAGCGACACTCTCCCTACACTCACTGTCAGAATAGCTGTGAGCAGAGCACAGCGCGCCGGCCGATATAAAGGCTCGGTGACGCTGTGCAGGCCGGCCAATCACTGCAATTCCACAACTAACAGGGCTGTGGCATTGCAGTGGTCTGCCAGCCAATCCCTGCATGAGGGCTGGCTCTCAAAAGAGCGCCAACATGCAGAAATGAAGACCACGAGTAAAGCACGAGTATCGCGAGATTACTCGGTCCCCGCCGAGCAGCCCGAGTACAGTGATACTCGTGCGAGTACCGAGTAGTGACAAGCATGCTCGCTCATCACTAATAAAAACACATTTGCATACAAAAAGGTAAGACTTCATAAAGTATTTTTGTAGGTCTCAAAGGGGGCACAATAACAGGAACCTTTCTAGAAGCAGCCCAGGAGCTGCAGAGGGGAATCTTTTATTTTTATTGTGAAATTTCTGCTGACATGTTCCCTTTAACTGGTAGGGGAGCCAGGATAAAGCAGAGCTGAAGCTGTTGGGAAGCTAGGACCCAGCAGCTCTGCTCCACAGGCAGGAGACCACTGATCGGTAATAGAAGCCTGCAGATGCCACTCTGCATAGGTTATTACTGGCCAGTGCTATCTGCAGGAGATAAGTGCTGATTGCACGGTCTTCTCCTCAGCTTCCTGACTCCCCGCGTGTCTGCAGCAGTGAGAAGCCGCACACGGGGAGTCAGAACAGCTGCAGACAAACGCAGGCTCCGGGACTGGGGGGGGTCGGCTCTGGTGCAGGGGGGGGGCTCTGCTGCAGGGGGGGGGGTCGCTCTGCTGCAGGGGGGTCGCTCTGCTGCAGGGGGTGATTCATACCTCAGCAGCAGTCACAGGAGTAGGTGCGCGCTCGGCTCTGTAATGAATAGTAGAAGGGAGAAACAGCGAGGCGGGGCTACAGTGGGTGGGTGGAGCCGGGACAAACAGCCTCACGGGCGGGAGTCGGGATCAAAGGCTCAGAAGAGGGACTGTCCCGCTGTATCCGGGACGGTTGGGAGGTATGGGTATGGGGAAACCAAACACTAAAGAACAATAACCTAACGGGCAATGTACCGGGGGAGGGTAAGGGGTTTAAGAATAGGAACGCTCATGTTTATCAACCAAAAGCGAAAAACAAGTCCGGGTGTGGTATCAAGTGTAGTATCAATGGGGAACAACACAGAAATTCTAGGTGAAGTATCCAAACCCTAGACCCCGAGACACCACAACGCACAGAACCGACAACATTGAAAAGATAAAATCCCAACCCAGGGACTGCAGTAAGGCAATTATAGGATAAAAGGATGTAGCATTATACAATATTTTTATAGGATACCACGATGGTGAAATGTAAAAATGTCCACAATGGGACTGAACACAGAGCTCTATCTGTAACCTGCACACTACCATTGAGCTATGTCGTAATCACGGCAAAAGGCCAAGTCTGAAAAGGAAAAAAAAAAAAAAAACCAGAGGGAAAATGCCACCCGCTGAGGGAATCACTACCCGAAATGAACAAATACCCATCACAAAGGGTGCGGCTCCAAATAAGGAACACTGGACCAAACAAAAAGGGACAAACGTGGTTAATAAAGTTGAGAAGCATTAAATCATCACGGTGGCGTATGATGGAAAGACCCCGTCACGTAATTAATGACCATAAAGAAAAGAAGTAAAATGACTGAATGTAATAACATGAATAAAACAACCCAAAGAAGGAACGTGTCATAAATTAAAGTCTGCAAAGTAACCAAAAATGCAGAAAAAACGGTGACAGTTTGGGACCCGATGTGTGATGATGCATGTTACTGATGTAAACCTGAGAGAGGAGATGGAATCTGATAGCTACAGTATAATATATATTTCTATATATACACATACAAAAACACACTTGTGTAAATGTCATTATCGGATATATCGGGGTTAACAATGAACCCTTGTAAGACATTATTAGAAACACCATGGTTAAGGCTGAACACATGGATGCAGATAGCCGCGACATCATCTACTAATGAATGGTTAATAATAATTAGGTAGGTGACCTGGCGATAGGGGGCAGCAGAGGGGTGTCCTAACACAAACTGACCCTGAGCGGGGATGGATCCAGAGACCCCAGTATGGGAGAACAAGTAAAGCATCATGGGCAAACCCCCAAAAGCAAATGGCAACCCGGTAAATTAGCGTCTCTCTGAGAAACGCGCAGGGATCAAATACTTGACGCCATGTTCTCATCCATTGCACTTTAATTGGTGGATGCCTACCTGCTATAACCCTCACACCAAACCGCTGTACGACAGGCTATATAACTAGTCATAGCGCAACCCTGAACTGGAAATGCCTTTTTTTTTTTTTTTTTTTTTTTTTTTCTCCTTCCTTTCTTCATCTGCGGGTTCTTTTAGGATACTGCGGTTACTAGCAGGCGTTAGTGTACACTTAATTCCTGGGGATCTAGTTAACTAAAGCTTTTTTTTTTTTTTTTACTGACATCATTATAGTTGTTATTATTACTATTATTATAAACTGGGATCATGGAAGACTAATGAACCCAAGGGTACTCACCGCTGTCAGGAGGAACCAGGAGAGTCCGGCTGGCCCAGACAGATGCTGGAGGGTCGGCGGGAGGACCTGTAACATGCCCTTCTGTGGGGCCTTGCCAATGATTAAGGGATTCTTCAGACAATGAAGGTGAACGCCGTGGCAAACGTCTTGAGCGATGACTCCTTCCTGAAGGCCTGTGGTAATGCAAACAACTGCTCCGGCTATTACAGGCCGGCCAGCAGTGACTGATACCGAGGAGCGTCACCGTGCGGAGCGGGTACCACAGCTGTAATGGCAGCAGGCCATGTCGGGGATCCAGCACCCGCATGCTCAAGGACCAAGGAGGGGGCAGAGGGGGGGGGGGTTAAAGAAAGAGCCATGCCAGCAGGAGGCAGCACATGCAGTTTAGGGGTTAATAATGGGGTGGGGGGCAGAAGCAGTAATGCAGCGGTTTTATAGCTGCGGAGAAGGGGAACATGCACATCACGTGTGTTTACTATGATGCAGAGCATGGACCCCACTGAATGAGGCGCTGCGCTCGCCCATTATAGAGGCAACTAACGCTGCAGGGTGGGTTTGATAGTGGGGCGGGATATAGGTGGGATAGATTCTACAATGTGTGGGCTCCATGCAACCCAATATTTCCAGGGGGATAAACTTTTTTTTTTTTTTTGTAAATCTTCTATTTATTTGTTACATATACACTATAATGGGGGTAGGAGGGTGGGAATTATTATAGTGGACACGAGGAAATATCCCATGTCCATCAACCAAACCAGCCACATCCACCACCTGAAAGGAGCACATACACTCCAGGACTAACCACCTTGGAAGAGCCCATACATTCCAGGCTTATCCACCAGGAAGGAGCTCATACACTCTAGGACTAACCACCTGGGAAGAGCCCATACACTCCAGGCTCATCCACAGGGAAGAAGCTCATACAAGGTGGGTGCAGGTACTTAAAAATAGTAGCAATGCACTCCCTGTATAGAGGGGGGCGTGGCAATCGCTCAGTGATGGTGGGCGGGGCCAGAATGGAGCGTCCACACAGTCCAACCACGGGTTCAGTGTACAGTTACTAGAGCATAGCACAAAGGGTGGGGGCGATGCTACTGCTCTCTGTTACTGACAGAGGAGCAGCCTGGGACAGACCATCAAGGCTGGGAGGGAGGAGGGGGGTGAGTGAGGAGGTGCACGCTGCCTCCACTGGGCCTTAGATGCAGGCAGGCACGCTGACCTCCTGCTGGCATGGCTGTGAGCAGGGACAGGAGGTTAGCCATCAGGAGGGACGGGACACTGGCCAGAGATCTGGGATGACAGCCATTCATCCCCATCCCTCCTGATAGTCCGGGATGGCAGCGGTTAGAGCGACTGCCTACTCACTCTCTCCAGGTGCACAGCGGGGACAGCTGCCTCCGGGTCCCACAGAGTGGGGAGAGGCCGTTAAAAGAAGGGATTGAGATTTATAAAGGGGGAAGCAGGAGGAGGAGGAGAGAAGAATTATTGGCTGCAACAAACTGGGAGGAGGCAGAAAATTACATGGGACGACCAGATTAACCCCTTATTACGGGGCACAGCAGTCAGGGGGCCCCAGTCAAATACTGGAATGCTCCACAGCCTTTGCGATCTTAGCCAGTGTGATCGGGGAAAAGGAGCCGGAGCATTGTTCCACCCTATTTGGTTATATGGACGCGATAGGGGAGGCGTATAGAGTATACGGCGGATTAGGGTGGTTAAGATATGACGAGCAGTTCCGGCAACGGAAGGCTCTGCGGCCTGGTGTTCAGTGGGGCCACAAAGATATTTCTTTGTGGATGCGGTTAATGACGGCTCCGGCTCAGCCCTTTCGAGAGGGTGCCGGGAGCCCGGGTGCGAGCAGCGGGTCCCCGGCTGGACAGAAAAAGGGGGCTTGTTGGCAATATAACGAGGGACAGTGTAAGTTCGGGGCCTCATGTCGATTCAAACATGAGTGTTCCGGATGTGGAGGTTCTCACTCCTTGGCCAGGTGCTTTTAGAAAGGAAAAGGAAAGGCGAGGGAGGGGTCTGGAAAAAGGGAGGACGCCAGTGAGGGTAGAGGCGATGCTTCCCTATTTAAATAGATACCCAGATGTTCGGGCGGCAGAGTTGTTGGTACGTGGTTTTACGGAGGGTTTTCGGATTCCGTTTGAATCTGAGGTGCCGGTTTTTCGCCCGGGGAATTTGAGGTCCGCGAAAGAGCATCCGGGGGTGGTGAAGGATAAGCTGCAAAAGGAGGTGGAGTTGGGGAGGATGGCGGGCCCATTCCAGGACCCGCCATTCTCCAACCTAAGGATTTCCCCCCTTGGGGTGGTACCTAAGAAGGAGCCGAACAAATTTCGGCTCATTCATCATTTATCTTATCCGGCGGGATTGTCGGTGAATGATGGGATATCACCAGAGTTGTCGGCGGTATGTTATGTATCGTTCGATAAGGCCTTGGAGTTGGTAAGGGTTGCGGGGCGGGGGGCCCTGATGGCAAAGGTGGATGTAGAAGCAGCTTTTCGTTTACTCCCGGTGCATCCAGAGAGCCTTCATCTCTTAGGGTGTATGTGGGATGGTGAATACTATGTGGATCGCTGCCTGACGATGGGCTGTTCCATTTCGTGTGCTTATTTTGAGGCATTCAGTACTTTTGTGGAATGGGTAGTCAAGGATGTGGCGGGAGTCCATTCAGTGATTCACTATTTGGATGACTTCTTTTGCGTGGGTCCGGCGGGCTCTTCGGTTTGCTCCTTGTTGTTATTTACGTTAGAACGGATCGCGCGGAGCCTAGGTATTCCACTGGCGAAGGAAAAAACAGAAGGGCCGGTGACGGCCCTATGTTTCTTAGGTATCGAAATTGATACGTTGGCAATGGAATGCCGGTTGCCGGAGGGGAAGCTTATGGATTTGAAGGCGTCGGTGCGGTTTTTGTCTCAGGCCAAGAAGGTGCGGTTGCGGGATTTGCAGTCAGTGCTCGGGAAATTGAATTTCGCTTGTCGCATTATGCCGATGGGGCGGATATTTAATAGGAGAATGGCGAGCGCAACCGCGGGGGTGAAAGCTCCAAATCACTTTGTCAGAGTGACCAAAGTGATGAAGGGGGATTTGTTGGTTTGGGAGGAGTTCTTGGACCGGTACAACGGTCGGACCCTTTGGATGAGTGAGGCATTGTCCAACAGCCAGCTGGAATTGTATACTGATGCGGCTGGAGCGACAGGTTTTGGAGCAATTTTTCAGACGCGATGGTGTGTGGGAAAGTGGCCACGGCTTTGGGTGGAAGCAGGTTTGGTAAGGAATTTGGCGCTGCTGGAATTGTTTCCCATTATTGTGGCGGTGGAGTTGTGGGGCCCCGTTTTTTCCGGAAGAAGGGTTTGCATGCATTGTGACAACATGGCGGTGGTGCATTCCATCAATGCACTGTCGGCAAAATCTCCGCCGGTGGTGGGGTATTTAAGACATCTGGTGTTGCGTTGCTTGGAGTTAAACATTTGCGTGGTGGCTCGGCATGTGCCAGGGGTTCGAAACGTGGTGGCTGACGCGCTATCACGATTTCAGTTTTGCAGGTTCAGGACGCTGGTGCCGGGAGCGGACGCGGATGGAGAGCCTTGCCCGGAATGGCTGTGGGGCCTGGCATCGGTGTAGCATTTGAGGGAATTAGAAAATCGGTGTCTGAGGCTACTTGGTGCCGATATCAGGCGGTGTGGAAGGAATGGGCAGAGTTGGAAAGTGGGGACTTCATGGAGTCGGGTTGCAAGGGCCGAGTGTTGGGGGTCCTGATGTTAATTAGTGGGGACTTTTCGGCAGGTCGGTCCATTTCGGTGATTGGTTGCAAGTTGGCGGCGTTGGCCTTCTTGTTTCAGATGCAAGGAGTGCGGGACGCGACTAAGGATTTTCTGGTGCGGCAGGCAATGAAGGGTTTTCGAAAAGGGGCCCAGTCGCGTGACATGAGGCGGCCGGTGTAATTGCCATTGTGGGGTGTTTAGGGGAGTTGTGTTCGTCTCCTTATGAGCGGGTGTTGTTTTCGGTAGCTTTTGTATTGGCATTTTTTGGGGCCTTTCGCATTGGGGAATTGGTCAGCCCGACTAAGCAAGCGATGGGTGGTTTGCTGATGGAGGATGTAATGCTGGGGGAGGATAGAGTGGAATGCCGGCTTCGTTTTTCGAAGACGGATCAGAGGGGCCGGGGGCGCTTAGTTGTGTTGTTTGCGTTACCGGGGCACCAGTTGTGCCCGGCCAGTTGTGCCCGGTGGTACAAGTTTCAGAGTTTTTAAGGGTGCGCGGTGGTTACCCCGGTGTTTTCCTTAGGCATGCGGACGGATTGGCTTTGTCGCGTTACCAATTCAATGCGGTGCTGAAGATGGCTTTAGCACGGGTGGGGGAGGAGCCAAGCGAGTACGGGTCTCACTCCTTCCGGATTGGGGCGGCAACGTAAGCCGCTAGGTGGGGTTTGAGTGAGGATTGTATCCGGCGGATTGGGAGGTGGGAGTCTTCCAGGTTTCGCTTGTACATTAGGCCTCACTTGGTCAGGTGATGGTTCAAGGGTGGGGGATTCCTTGTTTGCGTTTTGATTCTGGTATGTGATAATTTTATTGTTCTGTTGCTGTTTTTATTCGTGGTCTTTGTATTTTGTAGGTCCATGCCTTGTGTGGATCCTCGGGCACTCCTATGTGTATTGGGGAGCGTTGCGGGCGGATGTTCGTCATGACGGTCGGCAGCTTGGAGTGGCGGTGACGGAAGCCCGAGTAAAGTGGCTGGGAATTCGGGGCATGACCTGGGGTAGAGTGCGCCCCGAGGTGGCTTATTATAGCCGCATGGATCGAGACCTGGATGTGTTGATTTTACATGTGGGGGGGAATGATTTGGGAGTAAGGTCGGCGAGGGAATTAAAAAGGGACATAAAGCTGGACCTGTTGCATTTGTGGAGGGCGTTCCCGGGCATTGTTATTGTGTGGTCGGATATTATAGCTCGGTCGCAGTGGCGTTTTGGTAGGTCAGTGGACCGTATTAACAGGGCTCGGAGCAAATTGAACCGGGCAATTGGTAGGTTTGTGGCGCGGAATGGTGGTTTGGTGGTGCGGCACAGAGAATTGGAGGAGTCCACGGAACAGTACCTAAGGCGAGATGGGGTCCATCTCACGGACGTGGGTTTAGATTTGTGGATGTTGGGATTGAGGGATGGTCTGGAGCAAGCGCTGGGGGTGTGGAGGGCCCGGGACAAGTAAGGTGTCACGTGGCCGGTCTGTGGCGGGGTGATAGGTCCGTCTGAGAGGTTGGGAGTACCGACAGTCGGTTTGTTGGTACGAAGTCGCTCAACGGGAGTGGCTTCGGAGTGGATGGGAACTTGTAGGCGGAGGTCCTGTAGGTTCTCGGTGGGGGTAATTAACGATGGAACGTTATTACCCCTCACCTCGGGCCGGTTGGTCACGGCCGAGGTGGTCCTCTGGGCCGGTTGGAGGTTACGGCCGGGGGGTTAAGAATGATGGTTGTTTCCCTCTCGGATGGATCTATCGGGGGTTTTGGTTATAAGGGTATATATGTATAAGGTTATGTTTAACAATGGGTGGCATGTTGAGCCACGAGTTTGGTATACATATATACGGTTAAAATAAAAGCTGTGGCCATTCCTTGCAATAAAGTCGTAGTTATCGTCTTTATTTAAGTAAATATGGTATGGGGGGTGTGGAACCTGGTAACCTGCCTATCCATTATAGATGCGTCATGTAGCAGCTGTGTTGTGTATAATGAGGGATTACAGCAGCTGAGGTATGTATTTTGAGTTTCTGCAGCAGCTGAGGTGTGTATGATGAGGTTCTGAAGCAGATTAGGTGTGTATTATGAGAATCTGCAGCAGCTGAGGTGTGTATTATGAGGTTTTGCAGCAGCTGAGTTGTGTATGCTAAAATTCTGCAGTAGCCGAGGTACATAGTTTAAGTCATTCACCAGCTGGGTTGTGTAGGATGAGGTTCTGCAGCAACTGAGATGGGTATTATACAGTGCTTCAGAAGCTGAGTTGAGTATTATGGGGTTCTGCAGCCTCTGAGGTGTGTACTATGAGGTGCTGCAGAAGCTAAGGTGTGTTTGAGGATGTTCTGTAGCAGCTGTGTTTTGTATAATGAGGGATTACAGCTGCTGAGGTGTGTATTTTGAGCTTCTGCAGCAGCAGAGATGTGTATTATTAGGCTCTGCAGTAGATTAAGTGTGTATTAGGAGGTTCTGCAGCAGCTGAAGTGTGTACTATGAGGTTCTGCAGCAGCTGAGTTGTGTATTATAAAATTCTGCAGCAGCCAAGGTACATATTTAATGTTATTCACCAGCTGGGTTGTGTAGGATGAAGTTCTGCAGCAGCTCAACTGTGTATTATGGGGTTCTGCAGCTTCTGAGGTGTGTATTATGAGGTTCTGCAGCAGCTGAGGTACATATTTAAGGTCATGCACCAGCTGGGTTGTGTAGGATGAGGTTCTGCAGCAGCTGAGCCGTTTATTATACAGTGCTTAAGCAGCTGGGTTCAGTATTATGGGATTCTGCAGCCTCTGAGGTGTGTACTATGAGGTTCTGCAGCAGCTGAGGTGTGTATGAGGATGTTCTGTAGCAGCTGTGTTGTGTATGATGAGGTTCTGCATCAGCTGAGTTGTGTATTATAAAATTCTGCAGCAGCCGAGGTACATATTTAGGTCATGCACCAGCTGGGTTGTGTAATGAGGTTCTGCAGCCTCTGAGGTGTGTATTATGAGGGTCTTCAGCAGCTGAGGTGTGTATTATGAGGGTCTTCAGCAGCTGAGGTGTGTATTTTGAGTTTCTGCAGCAGCTGAGATGTGTCTTATGAGGTTCTGCAGCAGCTGAGGTGTGTATTATGAGGTTCTGCAGCAGCGGAGGTGCGGATTATGAAATTCTGCAGCAGCCAAGGTACATATTTAAGGTCATGCACCAGCTGGGTTGTGTAGGATGAGGTTCTACAGCAGCTGAGATATGTATTATACAGTGCAGCAGGAGCTGGGTTCAGTATTATGGGATTCTGCAGCCTCTGAGGTGTATATTATGAGGTTCTGCAGCAGCTGAGCTGTGTATTATACAGTGCTGCAGCAGCTAGGTTCAGTATTATGGGGTTCTGCAGCCTCTGAGGTGTGTCTTATGAGGTTGTGCAGTAGCTGAGGTGTGTATGAGGATGTTCTGTAGCAGCTGTGTTGTGTATGATGAGGTTCTGCAGCAGCTGAGGTGTGTATTTTGAGGTTCTGCGGAAGATTAGATGCGTACTAGGAGGTTCTACAGCAGCTGAGGTGCGGATTATAAAATTCTGTAGCAGCCGAGGTACATATTAAAGGTCATGCACCAGATGGGTTGTGTAGGATAAGGTTCTGCAGCAGCTGAGCTGTGTATTATACAGTGCTGCAGCGGCTGGGTTCAGTATTATGGGATTCTGCAGCCTCTGAGGTGTATATTATGAGGTTTTGCAGCAGATGAGATGGGTATTTTGACTGTTTTAGCTGCTGAGGTTTGTCATATGAGGTTCTGCAGCAGCTAAAGGTGTGTATGAGGATGTTCTTTAGCAGCTGACGTTTGTATTATGAGGGTCTACAGCAGATTAGGTGTGTATTATGAGGTTCTGCAGCAGCTGAGTTGTGTATTATAAAATTCTGCAGCAGCCAAGGTGCATATTTAACATTATTCACCAGCTGGGTTGTGTATTATGGGGTTCTGCAGCTTCTGAGGTGTGTATTATGAGGTTCTGAGGCAGATTAGGTGTGTATGAGGATGTTCTGTAGCAGCTGTATTGTGCATTAGGAGGTTCTGCAGCAGCTGAGTTGTGTATTAAAAAAATTCTGCAGCAGCTGAGGTACATATTTAAGGTTATGCACCAGCTGGGTTGTGTAGGATGAGGTTCTGCAGCAGCTGAGCCGTGTATTATACAGTGCTTAAGCAGCTGGGTTCAGTATTATGGGATTCTGCAGCCTCTGATGTGTGTACTATGAGGTTCTGCAGCAGCTGAGGTGTGACTTATGAGTTTTTCCAGCAGCTAAGGTGTGTATGAGGATGTTCTGTAGCAGCTGTGTTGTGTATGATGAGGTTCTACAGCAGCTGGGGTGTGCATTTTGAGTTACGGCAGCAGCTGAGGTGTGTATTTTGAGCTTCTGCAGCAGATTAGGTGTGTATTAGGAGGTTTTGCAGCAGCTGAGTTGCGTATGCTAAAATTCTGCAGTAGCCGAGGTACATATTTTAAAGTCATTCACCAGCTGGGTTGTGTATGATGAGGTTCTGCAGCAACTGAGATGGGTATTAGAGTGCTTCAGAAGCTGAGTTGAGTATTATGGGGTTCTGCAGCCTCTGAGGTGTGTCTTATGAGGTTCTGCAGCAGCTAAGGTGTGTATGAGGATGTTCTGTAGCAGCTGTGTTGTGTATGATGAGGTTCTACAGCAGCTGAGGTGTGCATTTTGAGGTTCTGCAGCAGATTAGGTGTGTATTAGGAGGTTCTGCAGCACCTGAAGTGTGTACTATGAGGTTCTGCAGCAGCTGAGTTGTGTATTATAAATTCTGCAGCAGGCAAGGTACATATTTAATGTTATTCACCAGCTGGGTTGTGTAGGATGAGGTTCTGCAGCAGCTGAGCTGTGTATTATGAAGTTCTACAGCAGATTAGGTGTGTACTATGAGGTTCTACAGCAGCTGAGATGTGTATCATGTCGTTTTTCAGCCGCTGAGGTGTCTTATTAGGCTCTGCAGCAGATAAGGTGTGTATGAGGATGTTCTGTAGCAGCTGGGTTGTGTATTATAAGGTTCTGCAGCAGCCGAGGTACATATTTAACATTATTCACCAGCTGGGTTGTGTAGGATGAAGTTCTGCAGCAGCTCAACTGTGTATTATGGGCTTCTGCAGCTTCTGAGGTGTGTATTATGAGGTTATGCAGCAGATTAGGTGTGTCTGAGGATGTTCTGTAGCAGCTGTATTGTGTATTAGGAGGTTCTGCAGCAGCTGAGTTGTGTATTAAAAAAATTCTGCAGCAGCTGAGGTACATATTTAAGGTTATGCAGCAGCTGGGTTGTGTAGGATGAGGTTCTGCAGCAGCTGAGACGTGTATTATACAGTGCTTAAGCAGCTGGGTTCAGTATTATGGGATTCTGTGTACTATGAGGTTCTGCAGCAGCTGAGGTGTGTCTTATGAGGTTTTCCAGCAGCTAAGGTGTGTATGAGGATGTTCTGTAGCAGTTGTATTGTGTATGATGGGGTTCTACAGCAGCTGAGGTGTGTATTTTGAGTTTCTGCAGCAGCTGAGGTTTGTATTATGAGGGTCTACAGCAGATTAGGTGCGTATTATGAGGTTGTGCAGCAGCTGAGGTGTGTACTAGGAGGTTCTCCATCAGCTGAGTTGTGTATTATAAAATTCTGCAGCAGTCAAGGTGCATATTTAACTTCATTCACCAGCTGGGTTGTGTATTATGGGTTTCTGCAGCCTCTAAGGTGTGTATTATGAGGGTCTTCAGCAGATTAGGTGTGTATTATGGGTTTCTGCAGCCTCTAAGGTGTGTATTATGAGGGTCTTCAGCAGATTAGGTGTGTATTATGAGGTTCTGCAGCAGCTGAGGTGTGTATTATGAGGTTCTGCAGCAGCTGAGGTACATATTTAAGGTCATGCACCAGCTGGGTTGTGTAGGATGAGGTTCTACAGCAGCTGAGATATGTATTATACAGTGCAGCAGGAGCTGGGTTCAGTATTATGGGATTCTGCAGCCTCTGAGGTGTTTATTGTGAGGTTTTGCAGCAGCTGAGATGTGTATTTTGACTGTTTTAGCCGCTGAGGTGTGTCATATGAGGTTCTGCAGCAGCTAAAGGTGTGTATGAGGATGTTCTTTAGCAGCTGTGTTGTGTATAATGAGGTTCTACAGCAGCTGACGTTTGTATTATAAGGGTCTACAGCAGATTAGGTGTGTATTATGAGGTTCTGCAGTAGCTGAGGTGTGTATGAGGATGTTTTGTAGCAGCTGTGTTGTGTAAGATTATAAAATTCTGTAGCAGCCGAGGTACATATTAAAGGTCATGCACCAGATGGGTTGTGTAGGATAAGGTTCTGCAGCAGCTGAGCTGTGTATTATACAGTGCAGCAGGAGCTGGGTTCAGTATTATGGGATTCTGCAGCCGCTGAGGTGTGTATTATGAGGTTCTGCAGCAGCTGAGCTGTGTATTATGACTTTTTCAGCAGCTGAGGTGTGTCTTATGAGGTTTAGCAGCAGATTAGGTATGTATTATGAGGTTCTGCAGCAGCTGAGGTGTGTATTATAAAATTCTGCAGCAGCCGAGGTACATATTAAAGATCATTCACCAGCTGGGTTGTGTAGGATGACGTTCTGCAGCAGCTGAGCTGTGTATTATGCAGTGCTGCAGCAGCTGGGTTGAGTATTATGGAGTTCTGCAGCCTCTGAGATGTGTATTATGAGGTTCTGCAGCAGTTGAGATGTGTATTATGATGTTTTTCAGCGGCTGAGGTGTGTCTTACGAGGTTCTGCAGCAGCTAAGGTGTGTTTGAGGATGTTCTGTAGCAGCTGTGCTGTGTATAATGAGGGACTACAGCAGCTGAGGTATGTATTTTGAGCTTCTGCAGCAGTTGAGATGTGTATTATGAGGTTCTGCAGTAGCCGAGGTACATATTTAAGGTCATTCATCAGCTGGGTTGTGTAGGATGAGGTTCTGCAGCAGCTGAGCTGTGTATTATACAGTGCTGCAGTAGCTGGGTTGAGTATTATGGGGTTCTGCAGCTTCTGAGGTGTGTATTATGAGGTTCTGCAGCAGATTAGGGGTGTGTGAGGATGTTCTGTAGCAGCTGTATCATGCATTAGGAGGTTCTGCAGCAGCTGAGCCGTGTATTATACAGTGCTTAAGCAGCTGGGTTCAGTATTATGGGATTCTGCAGCCTCTGAGGAGGTGTGTACTATGAGGTTCTGCAGCACCTGAGGTGTGTCTTATGAGGTTTTCCAGCAGCTAAGGTGTGTATGAGGATGTTCTGTAGCAGTTGTATTGTGTATGATGGGGTTCTATGTGAAGCCCCGCTAGTATGTATCGGTGCAGTACCTTCAGGGACTCCACGTGGATGGAACAGTCTGGTCACAGGTAGGGAACCTTCTTTTAGGATTGTCGTGACGCCACTCTCAGTATTGCGGTCAGCGGGGACCGCCACTGCAGATTAAGGGATGCCTGGGGCTGATGGTGGGTGCAGTCAGTATATTAGCCCCCTGAGAGTGAGGCAAGCCCCAGGCCCCGGTGTATGTGTGTGGGACCACAGGTCGCAGAATGACTCAAACACAGTCCAAGAAGTCTTTCAACGTGTTTACTTACTGTTTGGAGGTCACGGTGAGATGCCCGGGCGACACTGTGATAACCAGGTTGAACCAGGAATTCCAGGAGGCCGTTCTGAGGGTAGCTGTCCACTCGCCCTCCTTGCACTCTTTCTGTTTTAGGAGGATCCTTTGCTTGAAGCGTGGTAGGACCCCTCCAGGGAAGCTGTTACCACCCTGCTCCCCTCTCTCTGGCTCGTCTGCCGGCAGCGTGGCCTTGGTGGGATGGCTTCTGGCCCTGTCCCCTTATGGGCCTGGTGATTGCTGCTTGGCTCAAGCTCTGTGTAGTCGTGGTGAGGGCATGAAGTACCCCCCCCCACCTGTAGGTTAAGCAGCTCTGGATGATCTGCTGCCTGTACTGGGGACCTAGTTCCCCTTGTGTGCTCGGATACCGGGATCTCCGTACTCAGCCACCCTTCTCTCTGGATGATTTTCAGGCCGACCCACGGTACTCCTTTCTCCCCCGCTTTCAGCTACTGCACTCCTCAGGACCTGTCTGACACGAGAGCTCCTCTGCTCCCTTCCACACACTTCAACTTCTTCCTCCAGACTCTCCTCTTCCTCTCTCTCTCTGCCCTGCTTCCTAGCAACCAGCCCCTGAACACACCCCCAGCTGGGAATTGAAAGTTAACCCCTTCTGGCTACCCAAGGGTCCCTTCTAGTGGTGTGGGAGGCCTGGTCACTATATGTTTGTGTGTGCACCTCATCCTGGCCTTTGGAGATTACCTGGAAGCATTGCTCCCACATGGGTGCAATACTCTGTGGTGCCTGACCAGGTCAGGGGCGCCACATTCCCCCTTAGTTATCATCAGCACGTCCTCGGGCTGCAAAGACAAGAGAAAGAAAAAAGGTAATTACAAACGTTTCCCACACAGGGGCAATTATTTACATTTAAACATGCCAGGTACCATTCCACCACCAACCACCCACATGTCCGAACCCCACCCAAAAACCTCCAGGAGGTAGGTCGCCGGTCCTTTTGGTGACCAGGGCTGGGCCATCACTTTCCCCAGACCTTTCCTCCAATCTTCCTCTCCTGAGGAGAGTGGTGTAAGGTAGGCCCCATAAACAGGCGTACCCGCTTCCGAGTGTTGGAGGGCAGGCCCCATAAACAGGCGTGCCCCCTTGTTGGTGCAGAGCCATGCCCCTCAACAGGCAGACTCTGTGGTTGATACCAAGGAGGTAACTTTTTACAATGCAAAAGTTTGTGGTTAAATCCAGTTCATAACCAGTGGTCTAACATTTTAAGGAGGTCTCACAATAGTCCTTGTGGGCACATTTCGCTTAAACGTTACCTAACTGTAAACAGGTTAAACATTACCTTTCATACCGTCACTTTGAACTAAACTGTACTTTCTCTATAGCGTAATGGGAGCTGACCAAAGTTGCTGCGGGTTGACCTACGCAGTACTATACTGTCATCTGTCTGAGGTTGTGTCCTCCCACCCGATGTATGTGTCTCAATGTGAATAATGGGTGTACTAGGTATTGATACCAGTGCATGGTCTTCTGCTTCAGCTACATTTGGCTCTTCCAGGTTCTGAACAGGTTCTTCTGGGTCTCTTACTTCTCCAGATTGAGGGAATGTAATAACCGGAATAACTACTGCTCCATTGTATTGAGGCCAACTTGCTGGAAAATCTCCAAGTACAGTATGGATCATCTTTTCTTTTGGTTCTTGAACTGGTAAAGGGTTGGGACTTTCTTCAGGGGTTCTTAGTTGTTCAGGACATTTCTTTAGGCGATCTCTAGAAACGACAGCTGTTGTTTTTCCTCCATCTTTGCTGAGAAGGCATGTCTTTTCATTGCTAAGCGTCGATGGTAACACAGTATAGGGTTCTTCTTCCCAGTGATTGTCAAGTTTATGACGTCTTCTCTTCCTTTTGAGAACTATATCTCCTGGCATCAAGGGAACAGCAGGTGCTTTTCGATTGTAGGCCTTTTCTTGTTTCTCACGCTGCTGAGTCAGGCTTCGCTCCACACACTCTTGTACTTTCTTGTATTGGGCTTGGCGGTTGGAATCCCAATCAGCACCTTGTAGATGGTCTTCAGGGGTCTCAACTCCCATTTCCAGATCTACTGGCAATCTCCCTGGTCTGGCCCTCATCAGGTATGCCGGTGTGCAGTTCGTGGAACTCACAGGGATGTTGTTATACATGTCCACTAGATCGGGCAGTTTTTCCGGCCACTGACTTCGTTCTTCTAGTGGGAGCGTCTTCAGAAGGTCGAGAATGATGTGGTTCATCTTCTCACACATGCCATTGGTCTGAGGATGGTAAGGCGTAGTACGGATCTTCTGGCAGCCGTATAGGTTACAAAACTCCTTAAACACTTCAGCTTCAAAGGCTGGTCCTTGGTCAGTGAGCACTTGATATGGATAGCCATGTGGTCGACAGAAATGTGTCTGGAAAGCTTTGGCTGCAGTCTGACCTGTCAAGTCCTTGACTGGTACTACCACCAGGAATCTGGAGTAGTGGTCAACCATAGTGAGAGCGTAGTTGTAGCCTTGTCTGCTGGGTGCCAACTTTACATGGTCCAGGGCCACGATCTCCAGGGGCCGTTTAGTTTGGATTGGCTGGAGTGGTGCTCTCTGGCTGTGCTGGTCTTTTCTTCTAAGATTGCAGGGCCCGCAGTTTCGACACCACTTCTCTAGGGCAGATCTCATGCCCACCCAGTAGAATCTTACTTTAAGTAGGGCCTCCAGTTTCTTCCAACCAAAGTGGCCTGCACCATTGTGATAGGCTTCTAGCACCATCCTCGTATCCTTCTGTGGTACAATCACTTGCCACACCTTCTCATGCGTCCTCGGGTCAATGATGCTCCTGTAAAGTTTGTCTTGATAGATGAATAATCGACCCCTCTCCTTCCATAGGTACTGTGCCTCAGGTGGGGCTCCTTTGTCAAGGCTGGCGCCCGGCTGGCTGATCAGTTTCTTTACCAAGCCTACCGCTGGATCATTTTCCTGGGTCTCCTTCCAGTTGTAGTGAGTTAGTGGGTTCAGGGTCACCTCTTGGCGGTTGGCACGCGACTGCCGACACTGTTTTGCTCCATGGCGATGGAACGCTGGCAGCTCAATCTCTTCAAGATCATCTACATCTTCACCCTCATCTGCTAGGTGAGGCATCCTGGACAGAGCATCTGCGTTGCTGTTCTTGCGGCCAGCTCGATACTTGACAGTAAAGTCATAATTCGCCAGTCGGGCTACCCAACGCTGCTCCATGGCACCCAATTTAGCAGTATCCAAGTGGGTCAGGGGGTTGTTGTCCGTGAAGACAGTGAATTTGGTGGCTGCCAGGTAGTGCTTGAACCGCTCTGTGATAGCCCATACCATGGCCAGGAACTCTAGCTTGAATGAGCTATAATTCTCCGGGTTTCTTTCAGTAGGCCTGAGCTTCCTGCTGGCGTAAGCAATCACACGCTCTTTGCCTCCCTGCACCTGTGAAAGCACTGCTCCCAGTCCCACATTACTGGCATCTGTGTACAGTACGAATGGCAGACCGTAGTCAGGGTAGGCTAGGATCTCTTCACCCGTCAAGGCCCCTTTCATTTGTCTGAAGGAGTGTTCTTCTGCTTCTCCCCAGTGAAATGGCGGGCCGGAGATCTTTCCTCTCTTCTTTGGGTGGCCTACCAGGAGCTCTTGCAAAGGCGCTGCCATTTTCGTGTAGCCCTTGATGAACCTTCTGTAGTAGCCTACCAAGCCAAGGAACTGACGTACCTCCCGGACGGTAGTAGGTGTGGGCCATTCCTGGATGACTGTGACCTTCTCTGGGTCCGGTGCTACTCCTTCTGCACTGACCACGTGACCTAGGTACTGGACCTTTGGCTTCAGTAAATGGCACTTGGATGGTTTCAGCTTCATTCCATATCGGGATAGTGCTTCAAAGACTTCAGCCAGGTGTTTCAGGTGGTCCTCGTAGGTCTTGGAGTACACGATGACATCATCCAGGTAGAGCAGGACGGTTTCAAAGTTGAGGTGCCCTAGGCAGCATTCCATAAGCCTCTGGAAGGTCCCGGGGGCATTGCAGAGTCCAAATGGCATGCTGTTGAACTCACAGAGGCCCATTGGGGTGGTGAAGGCCGTCTTCTCCCGATCTTCTGCTACAGATACTTGCCAGTAGCCACTAGTAAGATCTAGGGTAGAAAAGTAGTTAGAGGTTTTCAAGGCAGCGAGGGATTCCTCTATCCTTGGCAAAGGGTAGGCATCCTTGTGTGTTATCTGATTTATCCGTCTGTAATCCACACACATCCTCATCGTGCCATCCTTCTTCCTCACCAGGACCAGGGGAGCCGCCCAGGGGCTACAACTGTCCCTTATGACGCCTGCCTCCTTCATGTCCTTCAGCATGTCCTTTGTGCGCTGGTAATGGGCTGGTGGAATAGGCCTATGTCTTTCCTTAATGGGAGGATGACTGCCTGTGGGTATGTGATGTTGCACCCCTTTGATCCTACCAAAGTCTAGTGGGTTCTTACTAAAGACCTGCTCGTATTCCTGCACGACCCTGTAAACCCCATGTTTCTGGTAGTCGGGTGTAGAGTCAGTCCCCACGTGTAGTTTCTGGCACCAATCCTCTAACTGCTTTTGGGAGGTCTCGCCCTCTTTTGAGTCAGCTTGTGTCAGGGGACCTACAGGTGTTATGGCGTCATCTGAGCATGTAAACAGTTTGGCTATGGTAGCGTACCTTGGTAGTCTGGCTTCCTCCTCCCCACAGTTCAACACTCGTACAGGCACTCGTCCCTTGTGTACATCAACTACCCCCCTGGCTGTCAGAATCGTGGGCCAGTGGTCTGAATGAGTGGGCTCTAGTACAGCCTGGTAATCTTGTCCTCTGAGACCTACCGCTGCTCTACACCACATCATCATTTCACTCCGTGGGGGTATCACAATGGGGTTTGCATCCATCACCCGTACACTACCAATCTCACCGCCAGTCTGTTTTACCTGTTGCTTCCTCAGAATGATTCGGATCTCCTTTTGCAAGGCTCTTTGCGACCTGCCCTCAGCACCTTCAACAATCTGGTGAAGCAACAACAACACTTCCCCTAGGCAATTTTCTATGACATTAGTGCCTAAAATCATTTGCGGGTTCCTTTCTCTAATATCAGTGTCCACAACAATCAGTCCTTGTCCCTTCATTTCCTGCCTTCCCACCTTTATGGTTACCTCTTTGACCCCGATCTGGTCTATAGGTTGTCCGTTGGCAGCATAGATGGTGAGGGAGGGGTCCGGTGGTCGGAGATCGTCGTCCGACCAAAACCTCCGATAAAGGACATACGGGATCGTGGTGACCTGAGAGCCGGTGTCCAATAACGCCGGGGTAGGGATCCCGTCCAGGACGATGGACAGGACAGGACGTCCACCCACGTACTGATCACAGCAGCGACTTGGGCCTGATCTTCTTAATCCTGAGGACTGGCCCCCGGCCCCAGGTTTGGCTCGTTTAAAGGACAGGCCCTTGCATAGTGTCCTGCCTCCTGGCAACGACGACAGATGGGTTGTCCAGATGAGTCATAGCGATCACTGCTCCTGCCTCGGGTTGGGGGACCTCTTCTCCTCCGCATCCAAGGGACGTCCTCTGGGTTGTCAGCTAGCAGGATCCGATGAGGGACTTTGGTCTCTGAGGGCAACTGCATTGCTTTCAGGATTTGTGCGACGTCCTTAGTGAGCTGTTGCACCTGGGAGGATAGTGTATTTATGGTCTCTGCTGGCGTGTTGAGTCCTTTTGCAGTTACCAGGGCCTGCGAGGAGGATTCCGCTCCTGCAGCCGTGGAACTGGCAGGCCATGCTGGTGCGACGGGGTCTGTGTCCACAGGAGGTTGGAGTGCTTTCACTGCCCTGTCTTTCAGAATGGCAAAGTCCACGTCAGGGTGTTCCAGGGACCACAGCTTCATCTGCTTCCCATCCTCAGGAGAGCGCAGGCCCCGCAAGAATTGTTCCTTCATCATCCGGTTTCCTTCCTGATCACTGACAGGGTCCACCAGCTTGAGAGCCCGTAGTGCAGCCTGCAGCCTGAGGGCATAGGCTCTTATGCTATCTTGGGGCTTCTGCCGGCAGTTATAGAAGTCCGTCCTCAGCTCTCCCTCGGTGCGGTGTTCAAAAGCAGCTGCTAGTTTGGCAAAGATGGTCTCAACAGAGCTCCGGTCATCATTGGTCCAGGACTCAGCTTCCAATTCTGCTGCCTCAGTCAATTGTCCCAGCACCACAGCGGCCCTCTGCTTACCAGTCATCGCGTGCATGTCTAGCAGGGTGCTGATCTTCTTCTTAAACCCGGTCAGCGTGTCTATTTTACCGGCGTATTGGGGCAGCCATTGCGCTCCTGGGACATACAGCAAGGAAACTGGCATTATGGGGGAGATTTCAGCCGGCGCGGCTGCGACCGCGGCACCGGCACCAGGCGCTGCTGCGTCCAGCGCGACGGGGGCTGGCATCGCTTGGGCTGCGTCGCCCTGACCAGGGGCATTACCTCCTGCAGCGTCCATTTTTCTTCAAAAATCTGCGCGCTCCCTTTTCACTTCCTGGGTCAGTACGCTCTCTGAATTGTGGGGATTCTGGGGCGGCCACACCTCTTCGTGGGCGGTGCTCTTCTCCCTCGCGCGGGCTGCAGCGCGCGCTTCTGAAGATGGCAATATGGCGGCGGTTCAATTTTTGCGGTCGGACCTCTGAGGCGCACGGTCACCTGTCTGAACAGGTCTAGTCCTTATCCTGTTCGTGACGCCAGAAGATGTGAAGCCCCGCTAGTATGTATCGGTGCAGTACCTTCAGGGACTCCACGTGGATGGAACAGTCTGGTCACAGGTAGGGAACCTTCTTTTAGGATTGTCGTGACGCCACTCTCAGTATTGCGGTCAGCGGGGACCGCCACTGCAGATTAAGGGATGCCTGGGGCTGATGGTGGGTGCAGTCAGTATATTAGCCCCCTGAGAGTGAGGCAAGCCCCAGGCCCCGGTGTATGTGTGTGGGACCACAGGTCGCAGAATGACTCAAACACAGTCCAAGAAGTCTTTCAACGTGTTTACTCACTGTTTGGAGGTCACGGTGAGATGCCCGGGCGACACTGTGATAACCAGGTTGAACCAGGAATTCCAGGAGGCCGTTCTGAGGGTAGCTGTCCACTCGCCCTCCTTGCACTCTTTCTGTTTTAGGAGGATCCTTTGCTTGAAGCGTGGTAGGACCCCTCCAGGGAAGCTGTTACCACCCTGCTCCCCTCTCTCTGGCTCGTCTGCCGGCAGCGTGGCCTTGGTGGGATGGCTTCTGGCCCTGTCCCCCTTATGGGCCTGGTGATTGCTGCTTGGCTCAAGCTCTGTGTAGTCGTGGTGAGGGCATGAAGTACCCCCCCCCCCCACCTGTAGGTTAAGCAGCTCTGGATGATCTGCTGCCTGTACTGGGGACCTAGTTCCCCTTGTGTGCTCGGATACCGGGATCTCCGTACTCAGCCACCCTTCTCTCTGGATGATTTTCAGGCCGACCCACGGTACTCCTTTCTCCCCCGCTTTCAGCTACTGCACTCCTCAGGACCTGTCTGACACGAGAGCTCCTCTGCTCCCTTCCACACACTTCAACTTCTTCCTCCAGACTCTGCTCTTCCTCTCTCTCTCTGCCCTGCTTCCTAGCAACCAGCCCCTGAACACACCCCCAGCTGGGAATTGAAAGTTAACCCCTTCTGGCTACCCAAGGGTCCCTTCTAGTGGTGTGGGAGGCCTGGTCACTATATGTTTGTGTGTGCACCTCATCCTGGCCTTTGGAGATTACCTGGAAGCATTGCTCCCGCATGGGTGCAATACTCTGTGGTGCCTGACCAGGTCAGGGGCGCCACATCTACAGCAGCTGAGGTGTGTATTTTGAGTTTCTGCAGCAGCTGAGGTTTGTATTATGAGGGTCTACAGCAGATTAGGTGTGTATTATGAGGTTGTGCAGCAGCTGAGGTGTGTACTAGGAGGTTCTGCATCAGCAGAGTTGTGTATTATAAAATTCTGCAGCAGTCAAGGTGCATATTTAACTTCATTCACCAGCTGGGTTGTGTATTATGAGTAGAGATGAGCGAACCGGTCCCGGTTCGGCTCGAGGTCGGTTCGCCGAATGGAGGTCCCGTTCGAGTTCGGCTCGTCGAACGTTCGACGAGCCGAACTCGAGCCAATAGGAAACAATGGCAGGCAATCACAAACACAGAAAAACACCTAGAAAACACCCTCAAAGGTGTCCAAAAGGTCACAAACAACTCACAACACATGGGAAAGTGACAAGGACATATACTCATGTGAAAACAAAAGAGCTGGACAAGGAAAAAGAGGAGGAGACACAGATATATGAGTATATGCAAGGAAACATCGATTCCATTATTGTGCAACTTGAGCACTGCTCATTTTAGGCTTCCAATCTTGATAAATTGCCTGAGCTCGCCACGTACGCCTTGGGGATCTTGTTGTGTCCTGCAGCCAGCGTTCTCTCGGAACCTGTCTTCAGTGCTGCTGGGGGTCTGCTGGCAGATAAGCACACATGTCTGTCCACTGACAATGTGGACATGGCTCTCAGAGGACTTTTCTTCCCCTGGGTCAGCCAGGGGACGGGAAAGGCACGCGTATTTTTGAGAGTGCTTCATGCAAAGCATCTTTTTCTTTTTCAAAAGGGGGCTCAACCGATGCCAGTCAAGTGGGGTGTGTGTGGCCCAGTTAGTGGCAACGAGGGAGACTGTGGTTGGAGTCCCCTCGCTGTGTTTCTAAAAGAACCAAGATGAACAAGTCATGGCTCTCAGAGGACTTTTCTTCCCCTGGGTCAGCCAGGGGACGGGAAAGGCACGCGTATTTTTGAGAGTGCTTCATGCAAAGCATCTTTTTCTTTTTCAAAAGGGGGCTCAACCGATGCCAGTCAAGTGGGGGTGTGTGTGGCCCAGTTAGTGGCAACGAGGGAGACTGTGGTTGGAGTCCCCTCACTGTGTGTCTAAAAGAACCAAGATGAACAAGTCATGGCTCTCAGAGGACTTTTCTTCCCCTGGGTCAGCCAGGGGACGGGAAAGGCACGCGTATTTTTGAGAGTGCTTCATGCAAAGCATCTTTTTCTTTTTCAAAAGGGGGCTCAACCGATGCCAGTCAAGTGGGGTGTGTGTGGCCCAGTTAGTGGAAACGAGGGAGACTGTGGTTGGAGTCCCCTCGCTGTGTTTTACATGCTTTTAGAAAGGCATGACATGGCTTGGAGGTTGACTGTCATCATCTGCAAACTGTTGGCTACCAAAATGCTGCCTTTCCAACAACTGTGGTTATAGACAATGAGGAACATACTGATGAAGATGAGACGCAGATACCCGATTGGGATGACAACTTAAATATTCGGTCAGGGCAAGAAGAGGCTCGGTCTGAGGGGGAGGGGAGTGCAAACACAACAATTGATGATGAAGTTCTAGATCCCACCTACTGTCAACCCACAGTCAGACACTCGAGGAGGTCAACAGAGGCGGTGGAGGAGGATGCAACCGACGTCGAAGTAACCTTGCGCCTTCCTGGACACAGTCGGACCACTGGTAGCACGTCTACAACTGCATCCCCAGCCACCACTCTGCCTCTGAGCATTATTCGGGGTGGATCAACAGGTCGCATGGCCTCTAAGCCTTGCCTAGCCTGGTCCTTTTTTGACATAAAAAAAGATCGCCCAAATTATGTGATCTGTAACATTTGGCATAGTTATCTTAGTAGAGGTCAAAACCTCAGCAGTTTGACAACTTCTTCCATGAATCGTCACATGAATAAATATCATATGGCCTGGTGGGAAGCTCACCGTGCTGCAATGCGGCCTAGCGGAGCCAACCATCCACCGCCTGCCCCTTCCAGTGCATCCGCGCGCTCGTCATCTTCTAGGACTGTGGGGACAGCTGTCACACCTGTTTTTCCACCCACAACTTCCACCACTGTAACCGCAACAGGCAGTTTGCTTGGTAGGTCGTCAGTTGGTTTGGAAGGGGAAACAAGTGATTGTGTACAGCTCTCTCAAACATTGATAGCACCAACGTTGGATGAAGGCAACATCATGTCTCCGCCTGCACTTTCCTCACAAACCTGCATTTTTCCAGGGACACCCTACTCAACACCGTCTACACACAGCAGCCAGATCTCTGTCCCTCAGATGTGGTCAAATAAAAGGCCACTTCCTGCGACCCATGACAAAGCTAAGAGGTTGACTCTATCCCTCTGTAAGCTGTTGGCTACCGAAATGCTGCCTTTCCGCCTAGTGGACACACAGGATTTTAGAGACCTTATGTCTGTCGCTGTGCCCCAGTACCAGATGCCTAGTCGCCACTACTTCTCTAAGAAAGGTGTGCCCGCGCTACACCAGCATGTCACACACAACATCACCGCTTCCTTGAGAAACTCTGTGTGTGAACGGGTGCATTTCACCACCGATACTTGGACCAGTAAGCATGGACAGGGACGTTACATGTCGCTGACTGGCCACTGGGTAACTATGGTGATAGATGGTGAAGGGTCTGCTGCACAAGTCTTGCCGTCCCCACGACTTGTGTGTCAATCCTCTGTCTGTCCAAGTTCCGCCACTGCTTCTGCATCCTCCACCTCCGCCCCAAGCCTGCCTGGTCAGGCCACCAGCGTTCTCACTGCGCAGAAGGAATCACGCACCCCTCGTTACTATGCTGGCAGCAGAGCGCAACGGCATCAGGCGGTCTTTAGCTTGACATGTCTTGGGAATAAGAGTCACACAGCTGAGGAGTTGTGGTCAGCTCTGCGGTCCGAGTTTAATAAATGGTTGTCTCCACTCAACCTGCAGCCTGGTAAGGCCGTGTGCGACAATGCTGCAAACCTGGGTGCGGCCCTTCGCCTGGGCAAGGTGACACACGTACCTTGTATGGCTCACGTGTTGAACCTTGTCGTCCAGCAATTTTTAACACACTATCCCGGCCTAGATGGCCTTCTGAACAGGGCACGAAAACTGTCTGCTCACTTCCGCCGTTCAAGCGCCGCAGCTGAGCGACTTGCATCGCTCCAGAAGTCTTTCGGCCTGCCGGTTCATCGCCTGAAATGCGATGTGGCGACACGCTGGAATTCAACTCTCCACATGTTACAGCGACTGTGGCAGCACCGCAGAGCCCTGGTGCAATATGTCATGACGTATAGCCTGGGCCAACGAGATGCAGAGGTGGGGCAGATCACCCTGATGGAGTGGTCTCAGATCAAGGACCTATGCACCCTTCTGCACAGTTTCGACATGGCGACGAATATGTTTAGCGCTGACAATGCCATTATCAGCATGACGATTCCAGTCATTTACATGCTGGAGCACACGCTAAACACTATTCGGAGTCAGGGGGTGGGACAACAGGAAGGGGAGGAACTACAGGAGGATTCATATGCGCAAGACACAACAACATCACCAAGGTCCAGACGTTCATCATCACCAACGCGGCAGGCATGGGACCATGGGGGACAGGGATCAACAAGGGCGCATGGTAGCAGGCGAGATGTTGAGGAAGGTGCAGGAGAACATGAAGAAATGGAGGACGAACTGTCCATGGACATGGAAGACTCAGCGGATGAGGGAGACCTTGGTCAAATTTCAGTTGAAAGAGGTTGGGGGGAGATGTCAGAGGAAGAAAGAACGGGTAGTACCTCTATGCCACAAACACAGCGTGGACTTGGTCCGCATGGCTGCGCAAGACACATGAGTGCCTTCTTGTTGCACTACCTCCAACATGACCCTCGTATTGTCAAAATTAGAAGTGATGATGACTACTGGCTTGCCACACTATTAGATCCCCGGTACAAGTCCAAATTTTGTGACATAATTCCAGCCATAGAAAGGGACGCACTTATGCAGGAGTATCAGCAGAAGCTGTTACTCGATCTTAGATCCGCTTTTCCACCAAACAACCGTGCATGTGCAGGGAGGGAATCTCCCAGTTGTAACTTGACAAACATGGGACGGTCTCGTCATCTTCAACAGTCTACACGTACCAGTAGGACCGTATCTGGTGCTGGTAACAGCAATTTTATGGAATCTTTTCATAATTTTTTTAGACCCTCCTTTGCAAGGCCACCAGAGACAACAAGCCTGACACATAGTCAACGGCTGGAGAGGATGATACAGGAGTATCTACAAATGAACATCGATGCCATGACTTTGCAAATAGAGCCTTGCTCATTTTGGGCTTCAAATCTAGAAAAATGGCCAGAGCTATCCAGTTACGGCTTGGAGATTTTGTCGTGTACAGCTGCCAGCGTTGTCTCTGAACGTGTCTTCAGTGCTGTGCTGGGTGTGTGCTGACAGATAAGCGCACGCGTCTGTCCAGTGACAATGTGGACAGACTGACGTTCATCAAAATGAACAAGTCATGGATCCAGAAGGAATTTGCAACCCCTGTGTCATCCTGGGGAGAGTAAATGCTTGTGGATTTGGAATGTGCTTGATGCAAATCTAGCTGTGAAGTGTACAACTATGGCACAACTGCTGCCACTGAATGGGTGGGTGTGTGTGGGGCACAATTTTTGGAAAAAAGGGAGGCTCCGCTTTGAGTAACCCTTGCTTACATTGTTTTTAAAAGGAGCCAAGATGACCAAGTCATGGTTCAGCAAAGACTTTATCTACCTACCCCGGTGTCATGCTGGGGACGGTTAGTTATGGCGTATTTTTGAATGTGCTTGATGCAAATCAAAACATCCTGTTTGCAACTAGGGCACAAGTGCTGCCACTGATGGGGTGTCTGTGTGCCCAATTTTTGGAAAAAAGGTAGACTCCGCTTGGAGTAACCCTTGCTTGCTGTGTTTTTTAAAAATGATACAAGATGAACAGATCTGAAGGCAAGATGAAGGCAACATCATGTCTCCGCCTGCACTTTCCTCACAAACCTGCATTTTTCCAGGGACACCCTACTCAACACCGTCTACAGACAGCAGCCAGATCTCTGTCCCTCAGATGTGGTCAAATAAAAGGCCACTTACTGCGACCCATGACAAAGCTAAGTGGTTGACTCTATCCCTCTGTAAGCTGTTGGCTACCGAAATGCTGCCTTTCCGCCTAGTGGACACACAGGATTTTAGAGACCTTATGTCTGTCGCTGTGCCCCAGTACCAGATGCCCAATCACCACTGCTTCTCCAAGAAAAGCATGCCCGCGCTACACCACCATGTCGCACACAACATCACCACTTCCTTGAGAAAATCTGTGTGCGACAGGGTGCATTTCAACACAGATACTTGGACCAGTAAGCATAGACAGGGTCATTACATGTCACTGACTGGGCACTGGCAAACTATGGTGAGAGATGGAGAAGGGTCTGCTGTACAAGTCTTGCCGTCCCCACGAGTTGTTTCAATCCTTCTTCTGTATGTAGAAGTTAATACACTGCTTCTGCCTCTTCAACCTCGTGTGGGTCCTCCACCTTGGCGCAAACCCTGTGTGGTCAGGCCACCCTTCCTTGCAACTGCGCACAAGGACTACCACACACCTCCTTACTATGCTGGCAGCAGAGCTCAATGCCATCAGGCGGTCAAAGTTTTACTTTGAAATGTATGGGAAATGTGAGTCACACCGCTATTACAGAGAACAGTAGTCAGGCAGGGTCAAAACATTAATTGAGGAACAGGAACAGAATGGGACGGCCAGGACTTAATCAGAAAACAAGCAGAGGTGAAATGCGTATCGGCCAACAAGGTACATAAACAGCAAGCAGGAAAAGTAGTCAGGTAACAAGCACACAAAATCATAAAACTGAACTGGGGGTAAAATTAACCAGAGGTTCATAGCTATGTCTGGCAGTGGTCTGCAGACAGGATGGGCATAAAAAAGGGTGTGGTGTCTTCCCATTGGTTGTAGCTGAATGATGGTATTTCATCTGTGAGATACCCACCAGCTACATTCAGCCAGAGATTCTGCATCTGTCAAGGTAATGCAGCCCAGTGGGTGAGCATAACCTGCGTCCACCTGCGCCGCTGGCATCGACTACTCTCCCATCATCAACGTGTTCCTTTCATGAATAGTGCTGTCACCTGGCGACCGGAGTACAAATTGACGGAGCGGACTCCGTTGGTGACTTAACAGCCGTGTGCGGCAATGATGCAAACCTGGCTGCGGGCCATCCTCAGGGCAATGTGACACACGTGCCTTTTAGGGCTCACGTGTTGAACCTAATTCTCCATCAATTTTTAAAACACCATCACGGCCTACATGGCCTTGTGCAGCGTGCGCACTCGCTATGTGCTCACTTCCATCGTGCGCACACAGCAGCTCAACAACTTTCATCACTCCAGAAGTCTTAGGGTCTGGCAGTTAAACGCCGGAAATGCAATGTTCCGACACGCAGGAATTGGAATCTGCACATGTTGCAGCGTGTGTGGCAGCACTGCAGAGCCCTGCTGAAATACGGTATGACATATATCCTGGGATAACTTGATCAAGAGGTGGTGCAGATCACGCTGCTGGAGTGGTGTCAGATCAAGGACCTATGCACCCTGCTACACAGTTCACAAATGTCGACGAAGATGTTTAGCACTGGCAATGTCATTCTCAGCGTGACAATTCTGGTCATCTACATGATGGAGCACACTGTAATTATTATTCGGAGTCAGGTGTTGGGACAAGAGGAAGGGGAGGAAGTACAGGAGGAGTCATATGCGGAAGGGATAACAAGATCTACGAGGTCCAGATGGTCAGCGGCACCTATGCGGCAGTCATGGTGAGGTAGAGGGATTAACAAGGGCGCATAGTATCAGCAAAAAGTGTTGATTAAAGTGCAGGAGCCCATGAAGAAATGGAGGACGAACTGGCGATGGGCATGGAAGACTCAGCAGATGAGTGAGAGCTTGCTCACATTTCGGTTGTGCGAGGTTGTGGGGAGAGGGCAGAGGAAGGAGGCACGATTCTCACCTCTCTGCCACCAACACACCAAGGACTTGGTCCTCCTGGATGCACAAGACACATGAGCGCCTTCTTGCTGCACTACCTACATGACCCTCGGATTGTATGAATTTGAAGTAATCCTGAATACTGGGTTGCCACACTGTTAGATCCCCGGTACAAGACAAAATTTAGCGAACTAATTCCTGCCATAGAAATGTACGCACGTATACAGGAGTATCTGCAGAATGTGGTACGCAATCTTAGATCTACTTTTCCACTAAACACCAGTGCTGCACAGAGTGAATCACAACGCTTTGTCATGGATAGGAGGAAATGGTCTTTTACTTGTCCACATCGGAGGGACCGAGGGATGGCTGCTGTGCTGAGATGGCGTTGAGTACGGTGTCCCTGCACAGTTGCACTTTTGGTCATATCCCAAAATGAGTTGAAAAAGGACAGATGCTGTTGGAAAGGGGAACAGGTGTGTTGGAAAGGGGAAAAAAGTTTTGGTCCGTGGATTTGGTGGGTAAGCAAAAGTAACATTTGCTGAAGAAACACCATCTGTTACAGTGGGACTGGCAGATTTGGATAAAGTGGTATATAATCTGTGACCGCTATATAACGAAAATTAATAAGAAAAGAAAGAGAAAGGTATATATCCCCATCAGCAGTCAGTGTCCACCGTGCTCCCAGTTGGAAAAGGAGAGGTTGGCAACTGGAAGGTTCGGTGGAGGATACAGAGCTGTGTGGCTATGAAACTAATAGTAGCCTGAACCGAGTTAGACGCCATTCGGATCTGGAGACTGTGAGCCCTGTTAGCGTCACAGGGTCCACATGCCCACCCAGCCCAGGAACTCACTGTTAACAACACAGGGGCCATTGAGTACGCTGACCGTGTGCGTAGGGGCCACACCTGTGGACAGCAGGCGCATCAGCAGCAGCAGGCCTGTTAATGCCACTGGGCTGCACAAGCAGGACTGGTAGGACAGGAGCTGGTCTTAACCGTTCTGCGTTACCAACTGTGGTGGTGGCCTGCATCCACCACCCTATCCCTGCCTACCTCTGGCCTAAAGCCGCAATGGGTTCAACACATGGAGGTGTGCTCTTTCGGAGCATAATAGAAGACTGCGCACCTCCTTGTTGGCTCCAGCCCCTTTTATAACCTGGGTCCGCCCCAAACCAGGGTGAACCACAATGCACCTCCTGGAGACAAAAGTAGAGTGACACGTCATGAGTGGCATAACTAGCGTCCTATTTGGAAACGCAACTTCAATGATGACCTCATGGCTGCCATGACCCAAACACCTCACCAGTCATCATCTGACCATCAATAATGCGGTGACAAGTCATAGGTGTGGGCCTCTGCAAGCCATTTGGGAGGACACCTGATGCCCTGTGGTCTATATGGGACCCCCACATCAGGGCCAGGGCCAAAGAGTTCATTACCGGACCTAGTCTCAGATGCAGGAAGTGCCTGAGCATGCTCAGTAGCATGAAATACAGTCTCTGAAAAAAGACTATCAGCTTTAGCATGGTGTCTAGGCACAAAACAGGACTTAGGGGCACTTTGCACACTGCGACATCGCAGGTGCGATGTCGGTGGGGTCAAATTGAAAATGACGCACTTCCGGCATCGCATGCGACATCGCAGTGTGTAAAGGCTGGATGATACGATTAACGAGCGCAAAAGCGTCGTAATCGTATCATCGGTGCAGCGTCGGCGTAATCCATGATTACGCTGACGCGACGGTCCGATGTTGTTCCTCGCTCCTGCGGCAGCACACATCGCTGTGTGTGAAGTCGCAGGAGCGAGGAACGTCTCCTACCGGCCTCACTGCGGCTTCCGTAGGATATGCGGAAGGAAGGAGGTGGGCAGGATGTTTACATCCTGCTCATCTCCGCCCCTCCGCTCTGATTGGCCGCCTGCCGTGTGACGTCGCAGTGACGCCGCACGACCCGCCCCCTTAACAAGGAGGCGGGTCGCCGGCCACAGGGACGTCGCACGGCAGGTGAGTGTGTGTGTGAAGCTGGCGTAGCGATAACTTTCGCTACGCCAGCTATCACCACATATCGCTGCTGCGACGGGGGCGGGCACTATCGCACTTGGCATCGCAGCATCGGGCTGCGATGTCGTAGTGTGCAAAGCCCGCCTTAGACCCGGCACGGAATGCAAGCACCTGTGCAAAGAGGCTTTTCACACTTAGTGTGGGAGCATGCGCTGTATCCCAAAAAGAAGACTTAGCATCAGGAATAACACAGTCAGGCTGAGCATACTCACTACGCGAAACACTGTAATTATGCTGCAGCTGGGGTACATCGGCACACGCATGCGCACTAGCTGCCTCTCCACACTTAGACGTGGAGGGGAAATTGCTCTTGGAGATGCTGTCTATGAACAGAAGGAAAAGCTAAAGGAAGCCTGACTTTCTATCCCTCCGAATTATGAAATGCAGCAATGAATTCCATGAGTTTGCTATAACATTAGCGTAGCAAAATGTGCATGAGGGTGTGATGTAGAGGTGCTAGAAATAGCTTGTCACCAGTGGGGCACTAATGGAATACAACAGCCAGTTCTATGATGCCACTAAATGGCAGTATTTTGTGCTATCATTATAGCTTATTAAAAACAGAGCAGGAGGTTGTCATGCAGAGGTGCTGCACATAGATTTGCAGTAGTGTGACTAGACAAAAGTCCAATAGCCACGTTTAGGATGCCACTAGGTACACTGAGTGTTTGCTAGTATAATGGCTTAGTTATAATGAGTTGGAGTGTGCAGAGGACAGGAGGGTACAGTGGCAGGATTGTGGTGCTCTGGGTAGAGGAATGGAAGCCTGCCTTTCTATTCCCTCCTAATGGGGAAATGCAGCGACGAAATCCCTGACCTTGGCTACACAGACGCTGTCTCTGTTTTCAGGACCTGTCACCTATGGCTCTCTGACCCTGCCGGTTTGAGCCCTTAAAAGGACTGCTATAAAGTGCTCTCCCTATGCTGTCTAACGCTGTGTATGCAGCGCATACAGCTGTATCGGCTATAGGACTCAGGAGGACGGAGCTGCGACAGTGATGTCTGACACCAAAGACGCAGAAGGCAGATAATGGCGTCCTGGAAGAAAATGTCCGTTTTTATAATGCAGGGACATGTGACATGGACATCCTATCACACATGCCGTTGCTTCTCTGGCTCAAAGTCCACTTAGCTGTGTGTGTGTCTGGGATTGGCTGACATGCTGGCCCGCCCCACAAGACGCGCGCGCTTAGGGAAGGAAGACAAGAAAAAAAAAAAAATGGCGATCGCCATTATAGAAACAGCAGTGATCTGAAGGCGCTGTTCACGCACACTATACACTGAAATGTCATAATAGTGTGATTCACAGAGTGACTTACACTATTACAGCAGAAACCAAGCTATGATTTAGCTGGTTTTTTGCTGCTAGAACCGTTCTCGAACGTTTCTAGAACTATCGAGCTTTTGCAAAAAGCTCGAGTTCTAGTTCGATCTAGAACAGGCCCCAAAATCACTCGAGCCTAGAACTGGAGAACCACGAACCACGAACCGCGCTCAACTCTAATTATGAGGTTCTGCAGCTGCTGAGGTGTGTATTATAAAATTCTGCAGAACCGAGGTACATATTTAGGTCATGCACCAGCTGGGTTGAGTAATGAGGTTCTGAAGCAGCTGAGCTGTGTATTATGGGGTTCTACCGCCTCTGAGGTGTGTATTATGAGGGTCTTCAGCAGATTAGGTGTGCATTGTGAGGTTCTGAAGCAGCTGAGGTGTGCATTATGAGGTTCTGCAGCAGCTGAGGTGTGTATTATGAGGTTCTGCAGTAGCTCAGGTGTGTATGAGGATGTTCTGTAGCAGCTGTGTTGTGTATGATGAGGTTCTGCAGCAGCTGAGATGTGTCTTATGAGGTTCTGCAGCAGCTGAGATGAGGTTCTGCAGCAGCTGAGATGTGTATTATGAGGTTCAGCAGCAGATTAGGTGTGTATTGTCCAGTCCTGCCGCAGCTGAGGTGTGCCTTATGAGGTTCTGCAGCAGCTGAGGTGTGTATTATGAAGGTCTGCAGCAGATTAGGTGTGTATTATGAGGTTCTGCAGCAGATAAGCTCTGTATCATGTTGTTTTTCAGCCACTGAGGTGTGTCTTATGAGGTTCTGCAGCAGCTAAGGTGTGGATGAGGATGTTCTGTAGCAGTTGAGTTGTGTATGATGAGGTTCTACAGCAGCTGAGGTGTGTATTATGAGGTTCTGCAGCAGCTGAGGTGCGGATTATAAAATTCTGCAGCAGCCGAGGTACATATTTAAGGTCATGCACTGGCTGGGTTGTCTAGGATGAGGTTCTGCAGCTGAGCTGTGTATTATGCAATGCTGCAGCAGCTGGGTCAAGTATTATGGGGTTCTGTAGCCTCTGAGATGTGTCTTACGAGGTTTTGCAGCAGCTAAGGTGTGTATGAGGATGTTCTGTAGTAGCTGTGTTGTGTATAATGAGGTTATGTAGCAGCTGAGCTGTGTATTACACCGTGCTGCAGCAGTTGGGCTGAGTATTTTGAGGTTCTGCAGCAGCTGAGATGTGTATTATGATGTTTTTCAGCCGCTGAGGTGTGCTTTGAGGTTCTGCAGCAGCTGTTTCGTGTATGATGAGTTTCTGCAGCAGCTGAGGTGTGTATTATGAGGTTCTGCAGCAGCCGAGGTACATATTTAAGGTCATGCACCAGCTGGGTTGTGTAGGATGAGGTTTTGCAGCAGTGGAGCAGCGTGCAAAGGACAGTCAGCACTAGGGCAGGGGCCTCTCGGACCCCGGCAAGGCTAGGAGTCGCCATAATTTGCCGAATCCGTCAGTGAAGGGGACGTCGATCCCCCAACAACCAAGTCCCGATTGAAGGCAACAGTCCGACCATTAAGGAGGAACACCGCCACCGCCAAGGCACCAGTTCCTCAGGGCCAGCGTCTGCGGGCAAAGTAGAGCTCCTCCGGTCCAGCTTGAAGCCGGGGAGCGGGTTACCGGTGGGAACCCATCGCTACCAACTTAGAAACATCAGGTGCAGGTCAGAGGGACATCACCGTCCCCTACTGGGAGAGCAAGTGCAGCCGTCCGTGGGAACAGTCTTTCCAGCCGTGTGGTTTACCGTAAAACTGTGTCACGGCTGAGTGAGTACCACAGTGCCGCAAGGCACAGCGCTGCCCCCGCGTCCCTGCGCCCACCAGGCCCTGCACATCCCTCACCATCACCGGGCCCCGGGATCACCAAACCGTACCAACGGAGGGGCAACGCAACATCTCGCTGCTACGCACCATCGTCCCCGGGCCTATAGAGCAGCGGTGGTGAAATCACCACAACCGTGGGTGGCGTCACGGACAATAAACAATTCCCACACCCAACAACCCCCTTTCACTCACGGGCGAGGAGTGTCGCTCGAGAACCCCCGGGATCCGGCCCACAGCTCGAGCCACCACTGAGCAGCAGCCGCCGGACTCGAGCAGAAGGGGTGAGCGTAGTGTGCTGACACCCTCCTCCCCGCCCGCGACATTTCTGCAGCAGCTGAGGTGCTTATTATAAAATTCTGCACCAGCTGGGTTGTGTAGGATGAGGTTATGTAGCAGCTGAGATGTGTATTGAGTTTCTGCAGCAGTTGAGCTGTTTATTATACAGTGCTGCAGTAGCTAGGTTGAGTATTATGGGGTTCTGCACCAGCTAAGGTATGTACTATGAGGTTCTGCTGCAGCTGAGGTGTGTATTATGAAGTTCTGCAGTAGCTGAGCTGCGTATTATACAGTGCTGAAGAAGCTGGGTTGAGTATTATGAGGTTCTGCAGCAGATTAAGTGTGTATTATAAGGTTCTTCTGCAGATTAGGTGTGTATTATGAGGTTCTGCAGCAGCTGAGGTGTGTATTATGAGGTTCTGCAGCAGCTGGGTTGTGTAGGATGAGGTTTTGCAGCAGCTGTGGGAAGATGCTATTAAGCACGTCTGGTTGCCGTGTGATACAGAAGCTTATTTGGAGCTAGTGATGCGCTTTTCTGGGATGCTGTGATATTAGTTTTATTAATGAGCGCAGTAGTGGTCTATTCATTCAGGTTTCATGCCATGATCTCTTGTGAGTTATTCCGGGCATGAAGCAGTCACTGTCAGTGCGCGGCTACTAGATCTTTCTGGATTCATCCTTCTGGGCATACTGCAATATTCTGATATCTTGGCACTTTGCTGATATCGGGCACGCTAGCAGAATGTATCATTACAATATTTACTATACTCATCTGGATGCAGGTAATGGACCGCCGTCATTTCCACACATGGAGGATTATTAGATTTGTCACGGTTACCACTAGTAACTAAACAAGTAAGTGAAGAAATGAGGGTTGACATCTGCATGACAGTGAGTACACTGCTGTTCTGTGCATGACAGGGGCAGGAGAATCATGTTACTGTGGCGCCCCTGACCTGGTCAGGCACCACTGAGTACTGCACCCAGGCTGGGGACAGTACAAAACAGGTAATCCAGAAGGCTGACCGGGGTGTGACTACACAGGCGCATAGTGATCAGGTCTCACACATTTACCTTTGAGAGGACCCCTGGGGATCCCAGGAGGGGGCGAAGCCTCCATCTCCACTCGAGGGGTGTGGTAGAGAGCCTGGTTGCTAGGTGACGTAGGCAAGAACAGGAGAGGAGGGAAGAGTGAGCCGAAGACAGTTGAGTGGTGAAGTTCAGGGAGGGCAGAAGCAGACCCTGTAGCTCTACACAATTCTGACAACGTACGCGCAGTGACTACCGACGGGGGAGAACGGTCACCTGGTAGTGCTGCCCGAAATCCACACACGGCTAAAGAGAGAGCAACGGAGTGGAAAGTAAGGAGACTGTCAGGGAGATACCAGGCCCAAACGGGTAACAGGTCCCAGTGCAGGGATAGATCCACCTTTCCTTTGCCAAACCTGCATGAGGGGGCACTTTACACCCCCAAGACAACACCACAGAGTCCGCAGCCACGTAGCCAAAGTGAGGGCCCATAGCTCACAGGAGGCAAGCAGCCGGAGTGACCTGGTCCAGGCTACAAGCAAACGGGCCAAAAAGAAGGGGAGAGAGGCACCATCAACTTCCCTGGGCGACCCCAGCAGGGCTTCAAGCAGGGGTTACCCCAAAACACAACGGGCTAAGGAAGGCGAGTTGGTAGCCACCCTCATAAGTCAGCCTGAAGGACACCTGGTTCCAGCCTGGTTCATCCCAGCTACGCCCGGGTTACTCACCCTGCCACCATCAGTGAGTAAAATCCCTGAAAGACATCCTGCTTGTGCGTGTGAGTCATTCTGCGACTTGTAGTTCCACACACCTACACGGGACCCTGGGGCATGCCTCACTCTCAGGAGGCTATTACAACTGACTGCACCTACTATCAGCCCCAGGCACCCCTAACCTGCAGTGGCGGTCTCCACTGACCGCAATTCTGAGAGTGGCGTCACGACAATCAAAATAGAGGATTTCCTACCTGTGACAAGATCCAGCCGCGTGGAGTCCCTGAAGGTAATGCACCGCTGCACCGACACCGAACCTCGGGGCCACACATTACCACTGTGTGATTAATCCTCTGTTCTGTATAATACATGTCCTTTACTAGGAGAACTAGATGGCAGAGAGGGCAAAACTCCCATCTGTGTGTACAGGACTTTACACCATCCACGAAAACACCAGTGCGTCATTCTCCCGATACATGGGGGCCCCATTGGAGAGATACGCATGAACCATGCATTATGTAATATCCATGGATACAGCAGAAATGGACGAGATCCAAAGACCCCTAAAAGAACGAGGTCAGACGTAGTGGAATTAATGTGGATTTGAGGTGCAGATTTTCCAGCACAAATTTGGAGGAGTTTATTTTACAATACATTTGAAGAAATCAAGTTTCTTAGGATATTAAGAAAATGGCCTCCTGTCCTCATTTGTGTCTTGAGAAACTGGGTAAAAAAAATAGTCGGGTGGGGGCACCAAAGGGCAGTTTTGCACAGGGCACCAATAAGCCTAAAGGCTGCTTTACACCAGACAATCTATCGTGCAATAGATCGTCGGGGTCACGGATTTTGTGACGCACATCCGGCATCGCTGGCGATGCCGGCCTGTGTGACACCTCCTAGCGACGCAGTATCGCTCACAAATCGTGAATCGTGTACTGCTCGCTAGGTTCCATAATATCGTTTAATTTAGTTGACCATCGTTTCCGTGGTAGCACACGTCGCTCCGTGTGACACCACGGGAACGATGAGCAGCTCACCTGCCTCCCGCGGCCGCCGCCGGCTCTATGTGGAAGGAAGGAGGTGGGCGGGATGTTTACGTCCCGCTCATCTCCGCCCCTCCGTTTCTATTGGCCGGCGGCCGTGTGACGTCGCTGTGACGCCGAACGTCCCTCCCACTCCAGGAAGTGGACGTTCGCCGCCCACAGCGAGGTCGCACGAGAGGTAAGTATGTGTGACGGGGGTTACTAACTTTGTGCGACACGGGCAGCGATTTGCCAGTGACGCAAAAAGGACGGGGGCGGGTACGATCGATTGTGAAATCGCACAATCGGTCGTACCGTGTAAAGCAGGCTTAAGGCTGGCCCTGCCTAGAGTATTGTATATCTCTTCCCATCTTTTCTGTCTAAAGTACTCGACTGTGCTAAATGTTCACAATGATGTGATAAAACATATGGTACTATGAACTGAACGCCTCGAGCTTTTGTTTTACCATGACCGTGAAATCATACACCTTCTTGTATTGCAGTGACAATGGCAATTGTGTTATGTTCTTTGCTGCATTTTATTTTAATTGTTTTCATTTGTGTATTGCTCCTTTTTCTTGTGATTTTCTGAATTTGAGGCAACAGTTTTCAAAAATTGCAGCTGTGTGTCCCCCTGCTGTCTGTGAGTTCCTTGCTGTCTGTTTGTCCCCCCCCCCCCGCTGTCTGTGTGTCCCCCCCCCTGCTGTCTGTGTGTCCCCCCCCTGCTGTCTGTGTGTCCCCCCCCCTGCTGCCTGTGTGTCCCCCCCCCTGCTGCCTGTGTGTCCCCCCCCCTGCTGCCTGTGTGTCCCCCCCCCCCCTGCTGCCTGTGTGTCCCCCCCCCTGCTGTCTGTGTGTCCCCCCCCTGCTGTCTGTGTGTCCCCCCCCCTGCTGCCTGTGTCCCCCCCCCCCCTCGCTGCCTGTGTGTCCCCCCCCCCTGCTGTCTGTTTGTCCCCCCTGCTGTCTGTTTGTCCCCCCCCCCCGCTGTATGTGTGTTCCCCCCCCCACTGTCTGTATGTCCATATATGTACCAAATGAGGTCATGGATGATGGATGACACGTGAGATAAAGGATTGCTAAATGTGTTAGCTCCTAATTGGTTGACAGTCCTTATACCTGCGCTGTCATTTACTTAAACAAATGTGGAAGCCAAACAATGGAGTCAAATAATCCATAGATTTTTATTTATCAAAATGTAGAGACAAACAATTAAAAGGAATTGTAAACACACTTCCTAAGTAACAAACAAGGTTAAAGAGGAAAAATAGAAGACCTCAAACATGTTGGGACCAGGGCCTTATAAATAATATATGACTGGGGTTTTGTGGATTCCTAAATCTAGTGAAAGTGATGAGGCCACATCAATCCCAGTCATGCTAATGTAATGAACCCCTCCTAAGTAAGAGACTGCATGGCGTGATAATAAAGGGGAATTCCCCTAATATCCAGGCACTAATAGTCCAGGATGAATCAATAGATCGTCTCAGAGTACATACCAGCAGTTCAATTAGGAGGGAAGGTCCGGGGTCCGCGCCCAACAGCCGTTTCGGTTAGCCTTTTTCAAGGGACACCGCACGTTATCCATGTCCCATCACACTCACCCTTAAATAGTTTGTATCAGAAATCATTATCACGTCCAGCCGCGCTTACGCCTGCCCCCACATACGCACCCCGGATGTGATGTGCACCACAACCGGCGGCAAGCGGTGACGTGCCGCGCATGCGTGGGGACATTTCCCCATGACGTCATTGACGCATGCGCGGCACCACCTATGATGCCGCCGGGTGAGCACACCCGGAAGTTGCGCTAAGAGGCGAGCGTGTGCGGTAATGGACGAGATGATGCTGTGTGACAGCCAAGCCGGTATGCTCCAAATATATCAAGCAGCCATGATGTGGGGAATTACACTTATGTTGCCGTGATCTGTATCTGACAGAATCACTGCTGATTATCATGTGTACCTGTCCAGAGTGACATAATAGTTGCTAACATGATCCGTTTCCAGCTATTAACATACATGTCAGCAATAAAGGAAAAAATCCTCCTAAACAAGCTGCAAAAACATACAAGAAGGAAAAAATAAGTAAATGAAATAAATATGATATAAGAGGAATAACCAGTGATATTTAATAATAATTCAAGTCACTAGTTATAACCTCAGCCAGAATTCTCATAACAGTTTCCACAGAACACACAGAATAGTCAGTTCACATTCCAGGCACCAGGATTTCTTCCATATTGTTTTCAAATGATGTCATCAATCAAAATTCATAAACTGGTGCTCAGTTCAAGGGTGGGGGAGAAGTCAAGGGATCGAACAAGTCCTCAGATGAAATTCTATAAAAAACATATATAGACAACATGCAATTAAAAAACAACATAATGACAGACGAATACTAAAATTCATAAGATTACTCCCACTGTTTGCAACAAGTGGGGAAAACAGGGAAACCCTATGGTCAAGAATAACCAGAATCAGGTATTCAGAAAGGGGGCAAAACTTAACTGTTCGTTAAGACCCCCAGGGGACAGAGTCCCAAGAGTAAAAATCCACCGGCTTTCTAATTTTGAGAGGGCAAGTTTCATGTTGCCACCGCGGATCCCACTGCTGACCAGGTCAATCCCCACCACCCTCAGTCCGGTGGGATCACAGTTGTGATGGACCTTGAAATGCCTGGGGAGAGTCCTGAGCAGCGTGAGGTCCGTCACCCATGGAGCCTTGAGGATATCACGGACATGCTCACGGATACGGACTCGCAATTGTCTAGTGGTCAGACCCACATAAACCAAATTACAGGGGCATGTCGCATGGTAGATCACATGCGTGCTACTGCATGATATATATCTTTTAATGCAGAAGCGTCGTTTACCATCAGTCGAGGAAAATTCCCTGCCCCTTATAATATTTCCAGACGTACAAGCCATACATTCCCCGCATGTATAACATCCCAATCTAGGGGGGCCGGTTCCAAAGGGGCCAGCTGGATTCCTCGCCACATAATGGCTATCCACCAGGAGGTCCCGTAGGCTCCTGCCCCTCCTAGAGATCACAAGAGGGGTCGTGGGTAAATCCCTGGCCAACACTGGATCCGTATGTAACACAGACCAGTGTTTGGACAGAGCCCCCCTGATCCGTCCCCATTGCCCATTAAATGTTGAAATAAATCTCGCTTGATTACCCCCTCCGGCCACAGTCCTAGAGTTGGCACCATACAAGAGTTGTTCCCGGGGGGTCTGTTTAGCTCTCTGGTATCCCAGCTTAATCCCCCGAACACCATACCCCCTATCCTTAAACCTCATTTTTAGATCCTCAGCCTGGCGTTCAAATTTCTGAGGGGTAGAGCAAATCCTCTTAGCCCTCAGAGCCATTCCTACTGGCCAATTTCTAATAGTAGATCTTTGATGGGCGGATGACGCATGTAGGAGTGCATTAACCGCAGTAGTTTTTCTGTACAGGTCAGTTTCTATTGAACCATCCTCCCCAACCTCCACCACAACGTCTAGGAAATCAATCCTCCTTTGATCCGCTTTATATGTTAGTTTGACATTATAGTCATTCTGATTTAGTTCTTCCATAAAAGTGTCCAGCAGAGAGCGAGCACCTTGCCACAGGAGCAGCACATCATCTATGTACCTATACCAGCAGATGATATTCTGGGCAATTGATGATCCATGCAGGGCTTCCTGCTCCCACTTGCCCAGAAATAACCCCGCATAAGATGGTGCGCATGCCGCCCCCATGGCGGTACCACGCCTCTGCAGGAAAAAGCGGTCCTTGAACGTAAATGCATTGTGGTGGAGGATGAACTCTAGGAGGTCCAAGACGAAACCACAAAGTGACCTGTCCCAGATACTACTAGATAGAAAATACCTACATGCTTCCAGGCCTTGTTCATGTGCAATATAGGTGTACAGGGACTCTACGTCCGCTGTCACCAACCACATGTCTGCCTCCATGTGGACACCGTCCAGTTTCTTTAGTAGATCATTAGTGTCCTTTAGGTAGGAGGGCAGGTTCTGCACCAAGGGTTTCAGATAAAAGTCCACAAAAGTACATATTGGTTCACAGAGGCCACCAATCCCTGAGACGATGGGACGTCCTGGGGGATTGGTGGCGTCCTTGTGGACCTTGGGCAGCAGGTAAAAGGTGGGCAATTTGGGGCTCTTAACTAAGAGGCCGTCCCTAATTTTGGGAGAAATAATCCCCTCCACCAGGGCCTCCTCTAGTAGAGAAGTCAATTCCAATCTAAATCCAATGGTAGGATTAGCAGTGAGTTTGGTGTATGTTTCTTTATTATTTAACTGTCTGAACGCTTCCCGTTCGTATTTACAGACAGGCCACACAACAACGTTTCCCCCTTTGTCAGCGTTCTTAATCACAACGTCAGTCAAATCCCTCAATTCTCGGATAGCACTGCGCTGCGATTTTGTCAGGTTGTCACCAGAGCTGAATCTGGGAATTTTTTCCAGCTCCTTGGTGACCAACCTGACAAAGATGTCAATCTGCGGACAAATGGACAAAGGGGGAAACGTCGTTGATTTCGGGAAAATTCCCTGTGGGAAAACAGTAGAAACACCGCCCTCACCCTCTCCCTCTAGTTCCTCTAGAGTAGCAATAGCTGCCTGTTCTCTCTCAGTTAGTGACTCCCCGGGGTGCGTATGTGGGGGCAGGCGTAAGCGCGGCTGGACGTGATAATGATTTCTGATACAAACTATTTAAGGGTGAGTGTGATGGGACATGGATAACGTGCGGTGTCCCTTGAAAAAGGCTAACCGAAACGGCTGTTGGGCGCGGACCCCGGACCTTCCCTCCTAATTGAACTGCTGGTATGTACTCTGAGACGATCTATTGATTCATCCTGGACTATTAGTGCCTGGATATTAGGGGAATTCCCCTTTATTATCACGCCATGCAGTCTCTTACTTAGGAGGGGTTCATTACATTAGCATGACTGGGATTGATGTGGCCTCATCACTTTCACTAGATTTAGGAATCCACAAAACCCCAGTCATATATTATTTATAAGGCCCTGGTCCCAACATGTTTGAGGTCTTCTATTTTTCCTCTTTAACCTTGTAAACACACTTCCTAAGTAACAAACAATTCCTTTTAATTGTTTGTCTCTACATTTTGATAAATAAAAATCTATGGATTATTTGACTCCATTGTTTGGCTTCCACATTTGTTTAAGCATTTATAGGAGCTTATCCTTGTATTGAGAATCCAATATTATGGGGATACCATGTGTTAAAATACCTTCATTAATATGATTGAATACACTTGTACATTCCCATCTTCCATGAAAATTATTGCTGTCATTTACTTGTAGGATTATAGGATTATGCATAGCTCCACCTCCTATTTCATTGTATTGACAAGTCATCTGGCAATTATTAGAACAAGAAATTCCCAAGGGGTGAACAAGCAGGATAACCAAAACATGGCACCTACATAGCACACTCAAAACATTATAAAAACCGGATGAAATGATCTGACGGTGATCGCAGTGCTTTTTTGGCGGTGGTACGCGCTGGCATGGCGTACCGGAAAATCTGAAGAGCGCTGAGGATAAGCACCTCTGGCCCTGTCCACATGGCTAATTTGTAAATTTGCTATATCATCAGCCATTGGCTGGAGCAGGGTGACCTGTGTCCCCCCCCCCCCACTCCGATTGGAGCTAGAATCCATGTGACGCTATACCTCCAATCAGATGTGGAGGGACGGTGAGTGCCCGCCCTCTTCAAGATGTTCATGGACGCTGAAGATCGATGTCACAGCCGGTCACCCCGATCTGCTGCCATCCGGTAAGGTATTTGCTCCCCTCTGCTGTCTTCCACTCCCCCCCCCCCGACCTCCGTTGCCCCCCGTCGTCCGATTCAAACCCCCCCCCCGCTACCACCGGCGCCATGTCCGCTCCCAGCTGCTAAGCGGGAACACTAGAAAAAAAAATCTCACACTTACCGGTCTGCAGCCTCCCGGGACACGTCTGATCGGCTTCAGGACCTGCCGGTAATCAGCTGATGCAGTCACGCTACGGCATCAGCTGACAGTTTAAGTCCAGCGGTGGGGCCGGCTTTTTACTGCCCAGCTGGTTTAAGCGATCAGGTGATACTCTGAGGTGACTGCAGCAGCTGATTACCGGCGGCTCCTTGAGCTATCAGTCTTGTCCCAGGATTTTGCAGACAGGTGAGTAGTTTTTTTTTTTTTTGCACTGATGCATCAGCTGATTGTATAAAAGCCGTTTATACAATCAGCTGCTGTGTCATGTGATTCATGTCCTTTAACCTGACATCATCTGATCGCTTTGCCTTCCAGCAAACCGATCAGATGATATTGGATACGGATTGGACGGTGTGGGATCCTTGACCCAGAATTACTGAGGAGGGGGGTTCTTTATTTTAATAAAGATGGAGTCACTAATTGTGTTGTGTTTTATTTCTAATAAAAATATTTTCTCTGTCTTGTGCTTTTTTTATCTTTACAAGGAATTCATGGTGGCCATGACGAATATTGGCGTGACACCATGAATTTCGGGCTTAGGGCCAGTTGATAATATACAGCTGGCCCTAACCCCTTATTACCCAGCGAGCCACCCGTCACCAGGGCCGCTGGAAGAGTTGGATACAGCACCAGAATATGGCGCTTCTATGAAAGCACCATTTTCTGGGGAGGCTGCGGACTGCAATTCGCAGCAGGGGTGCCCAGAAAGCTTGGGCACTCTGCGCTGCAGATTCCAATCCCCAATTTTTTTTTTTGATTTTTTTATTTTTTTTTAACATTTTAAGTTTTTGGGCAAAAAACTCCTGCATACAGTCTTGGCTGAAGGATGCTGAGCCTTGTAGTTCGGCAGCTGCTGTCTGCTCTCCTGCATACACTAGTGGATGGAATATGCTGAGCCTTGTAGTTCTGCTCCCCCTGCCTCTCTCTCCTGCATACACTAGTGGATGGAGTATGCTGAGCCCTGTAGTTCTGCTGGTTCTGTTGCTCTCTACCTGGTTGTGTAACTAATATGGGGGTATGCTTTACCATATGATTGGATCTGTCTGCTATAACTTGTGGTCCTCTCTGCTGCTTTAACCTTGTGTTACCATCACTCCTTGAAGGGATTATTGCTCCTTACATGTCTAACTAGGCATTTGTCAGCACCACCTTTTGGATAACTGTTATACCTCCAACATAATCATGTTTTTGTATATGTAGCGCTGTCCTGCCACTCTGAGTGATTATATTGGTCTGCACTACTTTCTTTGTAAACAATCTATTTGTAATATAATTATGTTTATGACTCTTGTATATGTAGTGCTTCTTTGCCACAATATATTATGATCTGCAGCTATCAGGACCCAGATTGTTAGCTTTACCGCTTTTTATATCATCAATTTGTATTTTTATACTTATCTACACACCCGGTGTAGTTTGCTGCCAATTTTATCAATGCCAGTTGCCCATTAATACATTTACTTGCACATTACTCCTTTTTGTCCTCCTGTTTGTGTCATCTGGCAACTAGTTGCTTCATTTTTTGTGTTTTTGGGTTTTTAACCCCTTCACCCCCGGCCACTAAAACACCCTAATGACCGGGCCATTTTTTGCAATTCTGACCAGTGTCACTTTGACAGGTTATAACTCTGGAACGCTTCAACGGATCCTGGCGATTCTGAGATTGTTTTTTCGTGACATATTGTGCTTCATGTCAGTGGTAAATTTAGGCCGATATTTTTTGCGTTTATTTGTGAAAATTTAGGAAATTTGGCGAAAATTTTGAAAATTTCGCAAATTTCAAACTTTGAAAATTTATGCCCATAAATCTGAGAGATATGTCACAAAAAATAGTTACTAAATAACATTTCCCACTTGTCTACTTTACATCAGCGCAATTTTCGAAACAAATTTTTTTTCCGTTAGGAAGTTAGAAGGGGTCAAAGGTCATCAGCAAATTCTCATTTTTCCAACAAAATTTACAAAATAATTTTTTTAGGGACCACATCACATTTGAAGTGACTTTGAGAGGCTGAGGTGACAGAAAATACCCAAAAGTGACCCCATTCTAAAAACTACACCCCTCACACTGCTCAAAACCACATCCAATAAGATTATTAACCCTTTAGGTGCTTCACAGGAACCAAAGCAATGTGGAAGGAAAAAATGAAAATTTTACTTTTTAACACAAAAATGTTACTTTAGCCATAAAATTTTCATTTTTACAAGGGAGAAAAGAGAAAGTGCACCCTACAATTTATTGTGCATGTTCTCCTGAGTACGCTGATACCCCATATGTGGTAAAAATCAATTGTTTGGGCGCACGGCAGAGCTCGGAAGGGAAGGAGCGCCATTTGAATTTTTGAACGCAAAATTAGCTGCACTCATTAGCGGACGCCATGTCGGGTTTGAAGACCCCCTGAGGTGCCTAAACAATGGAGCTCCCCCACAAGTGACCCCATTTTGGAAACTAGAGGCCTCAAATAATTTTTCTAGATGTTTGGTGAGCACTTTGAACCCCTGGGGGCTTCACAAACGTTTATAGCGTTGAGCCGTGAAAAGAAAAAAATTTTTTTTTACCACAAAACGGTTGCTTCAACTAGGTAGCTTTTTTTTTCACAAGGCTATCAGGAAAAAATGCACCATAAAATGTATTGTGCATTTTCTCCTGAGTACGCAGATACCTCATATGTGGTGGAAAGTAATTGTTTGAGCGCATGGCGGGGCTCAGAAGAGAAGGAGCGCCATTTGACTTTTCAAACGCACAGACGCAGTGCACTGATCGGCCGCTGCAGGACGCACGGTCGGATGCGATAAAAAAAAGCGTCGGGGATACGTAAAAAAAAAGTCACGACAAAAATTGACCATGGATGCCGATCCGTTATCTGCATCCCTGATCAGCGCTCGGCGGGACGCACGGACGGATGCGATACAAAAAGCGTCGTGAATACGGAAAAAAAAGTCACGCCAAAAATTGACCATGGATGCCGATCCGTTATCTGCATCCCTGATCAGCGCTTGGCGGGACGCACGGACGGATGCGATACAAAAAGCGTCGGGGATACGGAAAAAAAAGTCACGCCAAAAATTGACCATGGATGCCGATCCGTTATCTGCATCCCTGATCAGCGCTTGGCGGGACGCACGGACGGATGCGATACAAAAAGCGTCGGGGATACGGAAAAAAAAGTCACGCCAAAAATTGACCATGGATGCCGATCCGTTATCTGCATCCCTGATCAGCGCTTGGCGGGACGCACGGACGGATGAGGTGTAAAAATGGACAGGGGATACGGAAAAAAAAAAAAAAAAGTTATACTCACAGTACCCACAGGACTAGCAGGAGGATCACTGACCAGAAGAGCTGCAGAGGAACAGATGGCAGAGAGATGGACAGCTTTACAGGAGCAGCAGGCAGATCAGCAGAATGCCCAGGAAGGACCCAGCGATGGACGCAGATGTGATCAGGCCGGTGAAGACAGGTAAGAGGACGTCGGGGGAGAGCAGAGGGGGAGAGGGGAGGGCAGAGGGGGAGAGCAGAGGGGGAGGGGGGGAGAGCAGAGGGGGAGACCGGAGAGGGAGCTGCAGAAGCAGAATAGAAATAATGGGGGAGGCAGTCAGATCGCGGGGGGAGCGGATCGGGATGTCGGGGGAGGGGGGGGGTGGTTGGGGGGAGCAGATCGCGGGGGGGGCACGGCAGGGGCTATCACGGCAGCGTGCAGGGGCACCACGGGAGCGCGCACGGGCTGCAAAGTGAGCACAGTACTCACTTTGCAGCAGCAGCGGTGGTAGCAGATCGGGATGCCGGGGGGGGCAGATCGGGGCGTAGGGGGGCAGATCGGGGGGGGCAGGGGCCTTCACGGGAGCGCGCAGGGGCCTTCACGGGAGCGCGCAGGGGCCTTCACGGGAGCGCGCAGGGAGCGGAATACTTACCATTAGAGCTGCAGCGGCGGAGACATCAGAGGCGGCGGCGGCAGCAGCAGCGGTGGCGTGGTACCAAAAGTACCAGCCACTCCACGCTGCAGACATGTTGGGGGAGGGCTCACAGGCCAGCACAGGCCTGGGGAGGGCGGCCACCGGCAGATCAGACCGCCCCACTGCACACTGATTGCGCGTCATAGCACGATCGCTCCAATCGCTCCAATCAGTGCTGCAGGGGCTGGGGGCGGCATGTTTGAGGTCCACCTATGATATGCTGCTGCAGCTGCGGCATCTCATAGCTGGATCTCACAGGATCGCACTAATTCGGGCATTATTTTTGCCGAAATTAGTGCGATCGATGTGGTTGGCGGTTCAGATTTGAACAGCCAATCACATCGATCGTCGATAGGGGGTGGCGATGCCGCCCCCCTGGGGTCAAGCAAAGGTCCCCTGCTGTAAGAAACAGCAGGGGACATCATTTGAAAGCCGTTGCTATGGCCACGGCAATCAAATGAAGTTTAGGCCGTAAAATTACGTCCCTGGTCGTTAAGTCACGTTAAAATAGGACGTAATTTTACGGCCCGCGGTCGTGAAGGGGTTAAAACTGCCCAGTGTGGGTCATTCTGAGTCTTTTTCTTTTTCAGAAAGCTGAACAAATATCGAGGTTGCAATAAATGAAATACTCCTGACTTGTAAAGATTTGATTGTAAAAGTCTGGCATTCTTACACATATACTGTATTTTGAAAAGAATTAGGTGTGTTCAAAAGGCTTTTCTTGCCACACTCCTTAAAATGCTAATGACGCTGTGAGGGGACAGGTAAACGCAATACAACATGGTAATAAAAGGATTCAGCACTTTATGCCAACTTCTTGCTTTCTTAACACAATTTTTAAATGGCGGTGAGTAATAAGTAAATAGTGCCCCCCAGCAGGCCAAAATCCTGAAGGTGTCAGCTGTATATGACAACTACAACGTGCGGCATTGGCCCCGACCGATCAGATCTGATTAATCCCTCGAAAATATGACAGCAGGATCAAGTGGTTACCCCCTTTTTAAACATATTTTGACTCCAACAGCCTCCAGCAATCATAATGGTACTATGGTTGCTATGGCACCCCAGGGCACAGTGGCCTGTTAGAACCTGCTATAAGTAGCGTCTAAGAGGCTGTGTCAATGAACAACTGACAGGTCTCATGCACTGCAGTACACAAGTATTGCAATGCAAGAGACCAGCAATCAATGTAAAAAATATTTATGTCCCACAGTGCAACTAAGTCAAAAAGGAAAACAGTTTCATAAAATGTGTAAAAATAACACTCAAATCACAAAAACCCATCACCAATAAATTTCGCATGACCAGAAGTGCGGGACATTCAGCTCAGCGTTCACCATGGACACAGGTACGCGCATCACCACTGGTGACTGACGCTGCATTGAATAGCATGTTAGTACTAACATGCTAAGAGGTCAGCTATTCGGGGGGAAGTAGCGCCCTCATTAGCATATTTCAAAGAATCTTTAGAAATACTTTTTCTAAAGATCTCTTTATCTATGCTAGTATATACCAGGACGATTAGGCAGGGATTAGCAATATGCACCCAGAACTGCTCGTGTTTCTGATTGCATACTGTACCTGACAGGTTCCCTTTAACAGAAATAAACACTTGAAATAGATCACTCTTTTTATTGAATCACAATTTGTTGTCCATAATTAGAGGGACACTAATCCCATTGTATGACATCACCTGATGGAGACGGATCGTCCCTGAAACGCGATGTGATTGTGAATAAACCATTGTTCATTATTCCTTATGGAGTTCACTTCCTACAGCACCCAGAGACCGCTCAGCTTTTGATCCAGCTGATAGAGTTTACAAGATAATACATGGCTACCATAAATAGAGCAGGTGAAATAAGTATTGAACACGCAACTGATTTTGTAAATAAATATCGTTTTAAAGGTGATATTGACATAAATTTCTTGCCAGATGTCGGTAGCAACCCATCCAATCCACACAGGCAGAAGAAGAAATCAAAACATAGATGTCCATAAATTATGTAAAATAATGAGAAATGACACGAGAAAAAATATTGAACACACGTACTGAAATATAATACTTTGTGAAAAAGCCTTTGTTTGTGATGAAGCTTCAAGACACCTCCTGCCATATGCTGAAAAACAGCCCCATACCATGGTGTTCCCACCTCCAAACTTCACTGTTGGTATATGGTTTTTTTTTTGGATGATTTGCCTGTTGACCTCCAAAATGAACAATTTTAGGCCCGTTTCACACGTCAGTGAAAAACAGTGACGTTTTTCACTGGCGTGTAAAACACGCACATGTCCCTGCGTGTGCCGACAATCACGGCACATGTGGGTTGTCTAAGTGCAATCCGGGCTCCGTTCTCCGTGGCCCGTGATTGCACTTAGAGATTTACTCACCTGCGCCCGCTCCCGCTCTCCATGGTGCTGAATCCTCCCGTGACGCAGCATCCGGCCGGCGGTGACCCCTGCAGGAGCTGCTTCCGGGTCGGCTGTGTCGCGCATAATGAATATGCGCAACAGTAATCAGCCGGCTTAGAAGCAGCAGGGAGAACGGGCTGCAGAGGACATCGCTGGACGCCGGGTGAGTTAAAATGTTTTTTTATTTTAAAAGTACGTTTTTTTCTGGCACGTGTTTCACGGACCACACCACTGCGTGGTCCGTGGGACATCAGTGATGCCAGAAAAAAATGGACATGTCTCCGTGCAGCAATCACGCACACGCAGGTACGCTGCACGGAGACACGTGCAGTGACAAATCACTGATGTGTGAGCAGACCCATTCATTATAATGGGTCTGCGTATGTCAGTGATTCTGGTACGTTTAAAAAAAAAAAGCACAAACGTACCAGAAACACTGACGTGTGAAAGGGGCCTAAGTCTCATCTGACCCTGTATTTCAGACTTGTCTAAATATGGTTGAGAAAACTTTAAATGCGTTTGAACATGCTCTTTGGTCAGCAATTGAGTCTTCTGTGATGAGCGTGCATACAGGCCATGGAGGGGGAGTACATTACTTAGTGTTTTCTTTACAAAAATTGAACAATTGGACCTGTTGATTCCAGGTCTTTCTGTAGGTCTCCAGTTAGTTTTTTTCTTTTGGACACTTCTATAATTATTTTCACTGCTTTGTCTAAAATCTTGCAAGGAGCACCTCGTTGTGGCCGGTTTATGGTGAAATGTTAATTCTTTCCACTTTTGGATTATGGCCCCAAAAGTGCTCACTGGAATTTTGATTAGTTTAGAAATTATTCTGTAACCAATGCCATCAGTATGTTGTGCAACAATAAAGTTGGAAATGTTGTGAGACAGCTGATGGGTGAAACCCATCAGGTGATGTTTCTTGTGTGGCACCCTTGGTAATCAGTGCAAAATGTGAGTTGCGTCAAATAAAAAAGTGACTAAGTTGCAGGATTACTTTCTAATTGCTGATAAGATTTCAGGTGATATCATGAATTTCCATGGCGTTTTGCACCTTTCCTCATGTGTGCAATACATTTTTCCTATGTAATTTCTCATTACTACGCATCACATCATTTATGGACATCTTCTGTTTGATTTATTTTCTTGTGTGGATTGGATAAGTTGTTCCCAATATCTGATGAGAAATTCATGTTAAGATTACCTTAATAAATATATTTACTTAGAACATTGGTGACATGTGCAATATTTATTTCACCTGCTGTATATACTGTGACTACAAATATCACAACAGTCACATATTATCCTGTCGTCCTAAAATGGATTAAAATACTAAAACGGCTACTGGAAATGCAGCATACAATGTAAAGATATTGGAATGGCAGAGCTTACCACAATTTTGATGCCAATCTACTCTGCTGTTGATTTCTATGTAGATTTTCGATATTCTAAAATAAATACCAAAATTGATTATGATCTTCATTCACATTTCAGCAGAGGAGCAATCTCTAACTTCCAACATTGGAAGAAGCAGAACTTATTACACACTATACAGACAAAAGTATTAAGACGTCTAGACATTACACCCAGGGAAGTGTTATTGTGACGCCCTGGACTAGCCAGGTAGTCACAGGTAGACCCCCGCACTACACTTGTCCCCCAATAAGGTAACATCAGCCAACCATTAAAACCTAGTCACCTCCCTCAGTGTTTGATGGACACACCAGGGGGCGGAGCCAGGTGGTTGACCGCGCCCACCGAGGAGTCCAGAGGGCCTGAGGCAGGAAAACTGACTGAACTCAACTCCTGTCAGTCAAGGAGGACAGTAGTGAGAGGAGTCTGACAGGTGCCGGGATTGGAGCCCGGGCACCTTTGGCTAGGAGGCAGACGGTGGCCTTAGCCTGCAGGAGGCTCGGTGGAACCGTGGTGGACCGGGACAAGGTAGTGGCCTGCCGGTACCGACCACCGCTGCAGTTACGGGGCACCCGGGAGAGATGTTTAGGCAGCAAGTTGTTAACGCCTCCATGGTCAGGGATGGTGGCCTCGGGACCCGTTGGGGGTAGCTGGGCGGTGCAGGGAGGTGCACGCAGGCCGCGTAGTGATGAGGGCAATCTGCCCTGTTGTCCGGAGCTCCAGGGTCCGGGAGGCTCCAGGTCAGATCGCCCTCATCACATGCTGCATGCCGGGCAGGGAGCGATCCTGCAGCTCCGCACAGTGTAGCAGCGGAACGCAGGAATCTGTCCTCTGTTCCCTGCCCGGCACCTTTCTCTGTGACACACATGCACGCCTTGATGTCGTCAGTACGGCGCGCGTGTGTGTCATTTGAAAAGTTCCTGCCCGGCAGGATAAGAAGCTGCAGCAGCCGGGGCCCGTATGGAGAGAAGCAGTGGCGGGGGCCCGTACAAGAACAGCAGCGGCGCAGTCAGGGCCCGTACAAGAGAAGAAGCATCTTGGCGGGGGCCCGTACGGAGGTGCCTGAGGAGGAGACAATAAGAAGGGAGAGGTGAGTGGGCACTAGTAACCTGAGGGGACAACTGGGGGAGGGGGGTAACTGGTGACTAATATTTGGGGTGTAGTGATGTAGTATATGTAAATGTAGTTTTACAGGTGTAGTATTTAGGGGTGTAGTGATATACAGTTAGGTCCAGAAATATTTGGACAGTGACACAATTTTCGCGAGTTGGGCTCTGCATGCCACCACATTGGATTTGAAATGAAACCTCTACAACAGAATTCAAGTGCAGATTGTAAAGAAATGTGTACAATTCCTACAATTTCTATCAGATATTTTTGTTCAAACCTTCAAATTAAACGTTACAAACACTCCACATTTTAGGAGGTCAAAAGTAATTGGACAAATAAACCAAACCCAAACAAAATATTTTTATTTTCAATATTTTGTTGCGAATCCTTTGGAAGCAATCACTGCCTTAAGTCTGGAACCCATGGACATCACCAAACGCTGGGTTTCCTCCTTCTTAATGCTTTGCCAGGCCTTTACAGCCGCAGCCTTCAGGTCTTGCTTGTTTGTGGGTCTTTCCGTCTTAAGTCTGGATTTGAGCAAGTGAAATGCATGCTCAATTGGGTTATCTGGTGATCTGAGTGATCTTATTGGGGATCTGGTGATTGACTTGGCCATTGCAGAATGTTCCACTTTCTTCCACTCATGAACTCCTGGGTAGCTTTGGCTGTATGCTTGGGGTCATTGTCCATCTGTACTATGAAGCGCCGTCCGATCAACTTTGCGGCATTTGGCTGAATCTGGGCTGAAAGTATATCCCGGTACACTTCAGAATTCATCCGGCTACTCTTGTCTGCTGTTATGTCATCAATAAACACAAGTGACCCAGTGCCATTGAAAGCCATGCATGCCCATGCCATCACGTTGCCTCCACCATGTTTTACAGAGGAGGTGGTGTGCCTTGGATCATGTGCCGTTCCCTTTCTTCTCCAAACTTTTTTCTTCCCATCATTCTGGTACAGGTTGATCTTTGTCTCATCTGTCCATAGAATACTTTTCCAGAACTGAGCTGGCTTCATGAGGTGTTTTTCTGCAAATTTAACTCTGGCCTGTCTATTTTTGGAATTGATGAATGGTTTGCATCTAGATGTGAACCCTTTGTATTTACTTTCATGGAGTCTTCTCTTTACTGTTGACTTAGAGACAGATACACCTACTTCACTGAGAGTGTTCTGGACTTCAGTTGATGTTGTGAACGGGTTCTTCTTCACCAAAGAAAGTATGCGGCGATCATCCACCACTGTTGTCATCCGTGGACGCCCAGGCCTTTTTGAGTTCCCAAGCTCACCAGTCAATTCCTTTTTTCTCAAAATGTACCCGACTGTTGATTTTGCTACTCCAAGCATGTCTGCTATCTCTCTGATGGATTTTTTCTTTTTTTTTCAGCCTCAGGATGTTCTGCTTCACCTCAATTGAGAGTTCCTTAGACCGCATGTTGTCTGGTCACAGCAACAGCTTCCAAATGCAAAACCACACACCTGTAATCAACCGCAGACCTTTTAACTACTTCATTGATTACAGGTTAACGAGGGAGACGCCTTCAGAGTTAATTGCAGCCCTTAAGAGTCCCTTGTCCAATTACTTTTGGTCCCTTGAAAAAGAGGCTATGCATTACAGAGCTATGATTCCTAAACCCTTTCTCCGATTTGGATGTGAAAACTCTCATATTGCAGCTGGGAGTGTGCACTTTCAGCCCATATTACAATTATATATATATATATATATATATATATTTCTGAACATGTTTTTGTAAACAGCTAAAATAGCAAAACTTGTGTCACTGTCCAAATATATTTCTGGACCTAACTGTATATATGGGGGTGTAGTGATGTATATTACAGGTGTAGTATATAGGGGTGTAGTGATGTATATGGGGGTGTAGCGATGTATATTACAGGTGTAGTATATAGGGGTGTAGTGATATACATCGATACCCCCCCATATACATCACTACACCCCTATATATATTACAGGTGTAGTATATAGGGGTGTAGTGATGTATATGGGGGTGTAGCGATGTATATTACAGGTGTAGTATATAGGGGTGTAGTGATGTATATGGGGGTGTAGTGATGTATATTACAGGTGTAGTATATAGGGGTGTAGTGATATATATGGGGGTGTAGCGATGTATATTACAGGTGTAGTATTAGTATATAGGAGTGTAGAGGTGCAGTTTATTACAAGTGTAGTATATAGGAGTGTAGTGATGTATATTACAGATGTAGTATATAGGGGTGTAGTGATGTATATGGGGGTGTAGTGATGTATATTACAGGTGTAGTATATAGGAGTGTAGTGACATATATTGGGGTGTAGTGATGTATATGTCACTACACTCCTATATACTACACCTGTAATATACATCACTACACCCCCATATACATCACTACACCCCTATATACTACATCTGTAATATACATCACTACACTCCTATATACTACACTTGTAATAAACTGCACCTCTACACTCCTATATACTAATACTACACCTGTAATATACATCGCTACACCCCCATATATATCACTACACCCCTATATACTACACCTGTAATATACATCACTACACCCCCATATACATCACTACACCCCTATATACTAAACCTGTAATATACATCGCTACACCCCCATATACATCACTACACCCCTATATACTACACCTGTAATATACATCACTACACCCCAATATATTACAGGTGTAGTATATAGGGGTTAGTGATGTAGTATATGGGGATTGTTTGTGTATGTATGTATATAGTGTGTGTGTGTGTGTGTGTGTGTGTGTGTATATATATACAAACATAACTAGAGTTGGTCTGGTACCTAGAATCAGCGCAGAGAAATCCCGTAACTGCGAGTGGTACTGGAGTTACATCTGGTACCATGCGCACCCTCCCCTCCCCCTGCAGTGACATGCCGCCATTACAGGGCCTGATTGCGTTTCTCCGGTACCTGTTTGCATACGTGTGACAGGTACCGGAGAAAACACGAGTCTGAAATAAAAAGATTTTCCATATTTACCTGCTTTCTTTGGCTCTGCTGCCTCCCGCTCATGACCCCGCTCATTCATCGATTATTCACCGCACTCAGGACCTGGAAGCTGGAGCATCGCGGTGATAGCGCCGGGCACAGCACCGCCGAGGACATCACCTCGGGGACAGGTGAGCATTCTGCAAGCACAGTGACATCCAGGAGGTCATCAGAGTTTCCAATTAACTCTGATGACCCCCCTGCGATACTCGCGCTACAACTGAACTTTTGGTTCATCAACATTCATTGGGAACTGTGAGGAGTCCCCGATGCTGTCCCTGCGATGCTCCGGCTTCCAGGTTCTCACGACACACACCCACATCCACACTGAGCACATATACACACATATGTATACATGCAAAGCAGACACACATGGATACACTGAGCACATATACACATATAGTGCACATGCATGTATACACTGAACACACACACACTCTACTGTATACTCACCCAGCGATGTGGTCCACAGCGCTGTCCCCGCTTCCAGCTCCACAAGGCACTGAATATTCAGTGAGTATAATGAGCGGGAGTCAGGAGCAGGAGACAGCAGAGCCAGAGACAGCATCGCTGGAGAGAGGTAAATATAGAAAATCTTTTTATTAAAAAGACCTGTGTTTTCTCCGGTCCGTGTCACACTGATGTCACACCAATCACATCAGTGTGCGATCCGTCTGACACCCGTGCTACCGGTGAAAAAACAGACATGTCTGCGTGCGGGGCCATGAGGGGGTCATACAGTCCGTGTGAAAACACGGACGTGGGAGGAACAACAAATAACAACATGGGTACGTGTGGCATCCGTGTTAAAAACTGATATCACATGTACCTAAACACGTACATCTGAAACCGGCCTAGAGTTGACAATTTTCTAAAGTGAACAATCACAAGGTCATTAAAGTTCATCATCTCATTAAATAATGAAATTAGGTCCTCCATATTTTCATTGAATCTTTGTATTGTTTAACTTACTGTTTGTTTATGAAGGGACTGTATAAATACTATATACAGTATTGGGTAAAACTGGGTTAATTATATTAGTCCGGCCCTCTAAAACCATCCCAATTTCTCATGCGGTCCCATGGAAAAATTAATTGCCCACCCCTGCTCTACATCCACCAGAAGATGCCGGTTATTTTCTATCATTAGGAAGCTTGGCCAGGAGATTAAAAGAGCTGTTATTTACTATCTCAGTTGTTCTGTTGGCTGCAGCATTGGAGTTTGCTTCAGCATTCTCAGGTGTGTTTGTTCTGGTTTGGAAGTTCCTCAGTAGTCTTTTTATTCCCCCCTTTTATGTTGTCTACCCTCGTGCACTTATTGTGACTCTTTTGTGTGTGGTTGCCATGTGTACAAGTAGGTTTAGTTGTTGTTGTTACCCCTGTCTATCCATATTCATTGGTGGGGTGATGACTCCTGTTTGTGCCCTTTCCCCCCGGGTGCTGGGTCATAAAATCAGGGACAAGGACAGGAGATAGGACCTGTACCTCCCTACCATCAAGGGTACTTCCATGGTTAGGGTGAGCGCAGGGGCCCCAGCTTTGGGGCCAGAATAGGCTCCCCTGGGTTCCCCAGTCACTTTCGTGACATCAGGTCAGCCACTGATGTTGAACAAGGGGTCCTTGCTGGCAATCCCAACTTCAACCCTAACGTGTTTAATAGAATTAGGGTGCACTCACATTAGTGTTTAAAATGGGCAAGTGCAATGCTAGAAAATTTTACATTGCACTCAAACCAATGTTATTCAATGAGGCAGAGCAGATCTGCGATTTTCTTTTATGCCGATTTGGCATTATAAAACAATCGCAACATGCTGCAAGTGCCTCTGCAAATCGAATCACGCGCACCCACACAAGTCTCTGGGTGAGCGTGAATCATCAGACTGCACTGATGCCATCCGAGTCCAATATACGCAATGACAGGCAATGAAGAAGATGGAGATATTTGGAGATATTTATCTCTCCATCTTCTCTTCACCTGTTCTCCAATTCTGGCATGTGAGAGAATTGGAGAACAGTGAATGACACTCGGCGCGTGCTTGCAGCAGAGTTTGAGACGAGTGTCATTAGCATATGGCATCCAATTCTATCGCATGCTATATGCTTGAGTGACCCCGGCCTTAAGGTCAGGACTGTTTAAGGGCCAGTGAAGTTCTTCCACACCAAATTCACCCAATCAAGTATTTTTTGGACTTTCATGAACTGATTTGTTACAACAGCGACATACTCTTAAAACACAATGTTGAATTCAGTGATCTCTTAGAACAATCTATTTTTTAATAAGTGTATATAGAAACAGATTGCACATTTAGGAATTGAATTATATATATATATATTCCTGTGGCAATGAGATAGAAAGAAAACCTGAATTCAAGCATTAAGGAGTTCCCAAACTTGCCCCGCAGTGTGAGGCATCATTCACGTGTCTGTGTTGTATGTATGTGTTGTATCCGTTTTTTTTCCAAGAACAGAATATGTACACATTATAAACTATGGGGCTATTGTAAAAACATTAAAATTAATACATCTAGTTATCAAACATTTTATAGTAGGACATATATGTTCACAGTTCTGTTTATGTTGGAGGGCATAGTTTATTGATAAAGTTCTTATAAGGAATAAATATTAAAATATCCATATTGAATATACATAAGTGCTGACATGGAAGGATATATATATCTAGAAGCTTCTAGAGATTACACCATGTGACATGCGTCCAGCAGTAATTTCCCTATATGGTTTGAACAGTTGTCATATAACACACGATGGAGGGGGCTATTGCTGCTCTTGCACGTCGCCTACTGCCAGAAGCTTTCCAAGCTGCAAAATGAACACATGCTATCCAGCCTACGGTATATCACCCCTGCCTTGCCATTCAGAATCCAAGGAGAGATGGATGAAGATTTTCTATTGATCAGTATGGACTAATTGAACTCTTTTCCGTAAGCTAATGAAGTATATTATTTTTCCTTTCTGTAACTGAACCCTGGCAACCATTTTAAATAGATAAAATACATTTATTTTTTACATTTTTGAAGTTCTTTCTTTCATGCGCTTTTACGTATTTGAAGAAAAATATATTTAAGAGTATATTTTTAACATTTTGGCGAGCTCAGTTATTCGTGTTTTTTCATTTTTGTAATTCTTCCTTCACTTTGTCTGTCCCCCCTTATGCAAAGACATATGCCTCCTGCAAAGTGACAGGGAATCGACAATTTATAAAAATCACGCAGAACCTAGGAAATACGTATAAGTCAAGTTGCATGAATGTTTTTTTTAAATGAACTTTAAAGACTTTATAAAGCCACAGAAGTTAATTTTTGACGTATTTTTGAGCAAGAAAGATAAAGTCAGTCCATAAGAAGTATTGGACGTGCTGAACAAGGTGAATCAAGTCTTAGAGGATCATCCATCAGATCATCTGATCATTTCAGGTAAGAAAATGGATTTTATCTCTTCATATGTTAAGCAAAGTAAAATTCAGTTCACTTATTCAGATATTTCTAATGTGGAAGAGCTTTGGTTACACTTTTATGAGGAGTGTGAACTTGAGAATTCACGTATAGAATGTGCAAGGTCTTTTAATAGAGAGAAACAGAAAATCAGAAATGTGTGTCATTTAGTCTATGAATTTCACAAGTTAATCGTAGAAAAATGTAAAAATTGTCAGGAAAGTCAGTGATAGAGAAATCCAAAGACTGCTTAGAACCTGAAATGTCAGTCAGTGATATTGTGAATTCTCACTGTAATGTTGCAAATGAAAAGTCAGATTTAGACTGTAATTTTGCAAATCAGAATCTTGATAATGGCAGCAGACATGTGCTGTGTATTCAAGGTGACTTTCAGGATACTGGGAAAGAAGCAGGAAATGACGTAGAAAAGCCAGAAGGGGGAGGAGCCAGAGTGGGAGACGTGCAGAGAGAAAATGGCGACGATCTGTTTCTAAAAATAGAACAGACTAAGTTAGGAATTAAACTTAGAAAGAATCTATTGGACATATGCAAATTAATTCCCGCATATAATCCTAAAATACATGTTTGCAGAAATTCAGAGATATTTGAAAGCTCCGTTGAGAAATTAAATTTAACCAATAGTGAGAAGACTCAGGTATTTGATATGTGGATACCTCAGCATTTCTTTAGACAATTGGCATTAAAAAAGACTTCTGACAATGAGACATTTGATTGTTCAAATGATAACGATATCATAAGGCTGAAAAATCTCATTTTCTGTGCAAGGAATGAAGCGAATCCAGATTGAGATATTAAAGGAATTACAAATTGAACAGAATGAAAGTACGTTCTCATTTATGTCCGTTTTTGAACGTTTATATAGGGCGGTCATTCCAAATGTCAGATTAAAATCTTTAAATTTCCTTATGAATGTGGAAATTAATTTCCTTGATGATACAACCTGTACGGTGGCATTAAGTAAAAAGTCCCTATTTGAATGTACGACATTTATCGATTTTGTTAGAAATCACCAAAGTCAATCAAAACAGAAACTAATTAATTCTGAAAAACCAACACGAAAAAGGGAGAGATTCTGTGAAAAGCCAACAGTGTCTCCCAGATCCAGATATTTTTGTGACAGGATGTATGAAATTCGCAGGAAATTGCATACGTGTTACAAACCATACAATCCATCCCAATTATTGTCATCTAAAAATCTTTTTCCACAGGAAAAACCTTTTGTTTCCCTTGTCTTCAGTGAAGGGATTGGTCACAGGGTCAGATATTGATGATCCCAGACAAATGATGAGTAAAAGCTTTGAAAGACAGAAACAGGTGTCTTGTGCAGATTCTCTCCCCGGGTTAGAATTTGACAGCCAGCAACAGCTGGGTGGTCTTTCAGAGAGAGACATTCTTTCTCATTTAAGAGAAAAACTTGAGTTACAAAATAATTTCAGAGATTCCTACAAGTTGAAAATGAATCTAATAGATCGAATCTTTGAAGAAAAATTTAGGTTTGGTCTTCAGCTAAATAAAGTGGATTTCTGGGTAAATTAATTGTATTATTTGATAAATATGATTATTCATATACAGTGAATCTATGCATATATATATATATATACATATATATATATTAAAAGTAGTGATAGTAAATCAAGGTCATATTTTCATTTAGTTAAATGATAGTTTAATGTTATTATTCATATACAGAGATCAAATTATTAATTTATAATATTTAAAATGTAATAATAAGAGAAAGTAACTGATTCTAAGTGTTTCATTTTTTATTAATAAATATGATAATAATTTTATTCTTTTATTTCCCTCAGAATTTGTCAGTAAAGCAGATTAATGAAGTATTAACTTTTTATTTATACATTTGTTCTTGTCCTCAATCAGGTAACATATATCTTATTGTGTAAGGTTAATCGCGAAAGCATGATTAATAATAATTATTATTTTCTCAGGTACCAATTGCCAGAGAACCATTAGTGTAACGTTTCTTTTATGAATATATATATCTTCTTTAGAGTTATTAGAAATGTAATCTGAGTTCTGGAATGAAGTAAAACTGCTTGCTGTTTTGGAATGGTGTTCTTTGCACGTAACCAAAGCATGTTACACTTGAATTACTAAAGCTAATAATAATAAATGTCTGTCGTATGGTCAAATGTACAGTATGTGACTATCAAAGGTACCTATTTCTCATGAGTATATGTAATAAATTTATTCGTATACTTCAAGAAGTTTTGAGATGCGCATAGAGAAGTTGAAAATCAATAACAGGGATTTATGTCTGTCAATGTTTCTATGTGGATTTATGTTAAAGAACCATGACAGTCTTGTGTGTATAGATGTGTCTATGAATGATTGATTGTTTGAGCAGCTGCCGATGTCAAGTACTTGGATAAGAGGTCTTTGAAATTTCCAAAGAAAAAAAAAAAGGGGAATTTTTGTTTTAACTTCGAGGTTATAATATGTATGTATATTATTAGAATAAATAAGTTATAGTACATAAGTATAAATAATGAATTTATACCGAATATATCTTATTCTTAGACATATTTCTTTAATAAGGATCCTAGCATAGCTATACTAAAGGTTTATTCCGAAGAATTACATTCTAGAATAAGGTTTTAACGTTTTGATTTTTATACAGGTATGTGTTAGTTACTCTTTTTACTGATACACAGATTGGTAATCATTTTTCTTTTTAAATATGAAAGTGATATTTATAATATGGTCTTGAAGATATACAACATAAATTTTAATTTAATTTAATCTTGACATATTAATTTTTATAACATCATATTTGATGACATTAAAAGGAAAAGGTTTGGTCTCAATCACACATTTATATTTGATAAATATAAGTTTACAGGATACTTTAATAATTGATATTTCAAGTACAAAGGAAGAATTGGGAATAAAAAAAAATATATTTGAAGTATATCATAATGCATTTATATACTAAGAGGAGAGTATTATTTGCAAAGTTACATGACTTAATTATTTTTATAGGTTACTGACATGATAGGTATGGAAATCCTATAAGATACTGGTAATATTAAGGTTATGTATTATTAAAGACATAAGTGTTATATACATAGAAGGCCTTATTTTTATTTACATTTTTATTTTTATTCAGATTTTCATTTTTCCTTTTATTCCTATTTTTTTATATTAATTATTTTTATTTAATATTCAAATTTTTAATCAACATTTTAATTCTACAATTTTTATTTTTCCTTCAAATTTTTAAATATTGAAGTGTTTTCTCAATTGAGATATTTAGTTAAGTAATATCTAATATAAGAATATTACTTTATTAAATATGAATCATATTAAAAGGGAAAGTTCCACTTTTTGGAAGAAAAATAGGAATTACTACTTACCGGTAATGATGTTTCCAGGAGCCAACATGACAGCACGGTAGGAGTTGCTCCTTTGACCTTTACAGGGACAGGAAACGCAAGAGGTTAAAAGCCCCTCCCCATCCCCCTTTCCTCAGTGATTTTTAAAGTACCACACCAGGATGGGAGATAACACCATTTTATTAATGCAGAACGTACAACACACGGTACATAATCAGACGGGAGGGAAATAAGCGTGCTGTCATGTTGGCTCCTGGAAACATCATTACCGGTAAGTAGTAATTCCTATTTTCCAGGACGCCACATGACAGCACGGTAGGAGAATGCCAAAGTAATCCCTATGAGGGGGGGACCACAGCCTGCAAAGCCCTTCTACTGAACAACATGTGCTGATCGTTGAGAAGGCCCAGTTTATAATGCTTACAAAACGTGTGGGGACCCGACCACGTTGCCGTATGACAAATCAGATCCAAGGAAACCCCCGCCCTCTCCGCCCAAGAAGTGGACAGAGCCCTGGCGGATTGGGCCCCAATGCGAGTTGGGAGGTCCCGACCCGCGGACTGGTAAGTAGCTGAAACAGCGGACCTAACCCACCGAGACAGTTGTCGTAGACACACTCTTCCCTCGGCACTTTCCCGCAATTTGCACCAAGAGGGCAGAATCTATGCACCAGCTCTGGTAGCCTCTAATATGCCAGAACTGCTCGTCTGACGTCCAAGAGCGAAGGAGCTCAGTCTGTTGGGAGTGAGAATAAATGAGGTAGACAGCTTACACTACAGCGACCAGAGAAAGCGAGACATGCCCGAAAATGGGTTAATGAACATTCTGAACACCGCAACTATAGAATAGAAGTTAAAGTCCTTAACAGCCTATCAAGGAATGAATAAACCCCAGCCCGATAGAATGACCACCGGCTAGATCAAGAATAAACTCGTCCGAGCTTAATAAACCAGGTCAGTACGGACATCAGTTCTCCTAGGTTCAAACGATTACCCCTGGTCACAGACCAGCCCACCGTACCACCAGAGTTCATATCCTGGCTCCAGAAGCCCAAGATGACAAGGCATAAACTACTGGACCTCGAGTAATGAGAAGGACCATCATGAAACTAAAGACATGAAGAGGTGGAGTCCGGAAGGCACGTCGTCCGATATTAGCAAGCCAAGTACATCATCCAACCACTTGAAGGAAGCATTGTTCCCAAGATGCAGATGCCAAGGACAGCGGGGTATGGAATCTGGATGGGAGGAAAGCGTCCCAGAATGTAGGTGGCCAACCTCATAGATACACTGTATACAGTATACATATTGGAATTTAAAGAAGTGGTTTGCCATGTCCGTGGCAGCAAACACAGGAGACTAGCGTTGCCCTGAGCTGGTGGAAAGAAACCACTACCACCTGGGTAGACTACCCAACCAGAAATGCACTATACTCCATTAGCATGTAAGTACCACTATATCGGACACTAGCGTAAACATACCACACAGTCTTCCATAGTGACTAGGGAACATCCTCCAGAGGAGTGAGGGCCTCCAATAATCACAGAGTGATAGTTCATTTGACAGTGGTGAGACCCTGGAAGTTTTCTCGTGAGAACAGCGAGCCTATGAGGGAGACTATGGAGTTCCCTGCCACAAGAGGCTGGAAAACCTCACAGGTTATTTACGAGATTCTGGATGTTGAACAACGACCAAAAAACCAGTCCAATTGCCAACAAAGGACCCGTCACAGTAAAACGGGTTATTACCATGATCGGCTACATTCAGTTCTTACCACCATAGGATGAACTCGATAAACATTTCTCTTTAGTCATAAGTTATAAATGAAGACCAGAGCTAAGCAATTAAGCACCGCTGAATACTACTGATTAGAAAGGAAGGACCGTAGCTGAACTCAGATTCCAGGTCTGAGCCATAATAAGGAGAAAACTAGGCCAACTCAAACATGGCTGCCTATCACGGCTAAGCCAAGTGCCGTTCCAGAAGTGTGAGGCCCCTCTAACCAAAGCCGATGCTAGAGACCCGAGATGCGAAATATGCAACCCGAAGCGCAAGGGACGAGGCCACTGCAAGGCCAAAGGCGCAGAGGCGCAAGGCCCAAGGTGCAGAGGCACAGAAGCGCAAGGCGCAGAGGCGCAAGGCCCAATGCCAGACGCGCAAGGCCAGAACAGGAAGCGCAAGGCGTAAGTCCGGAAACGCAAGGCCAGAGGCGCAAGGCACAAGGCCAGAGGCCAGAGGCGCAAGGCAGAGGCACAAGGCATAATGCCAGAGGCACAAGGCGCAATGCCAGACACGCAAGGCCGGAACATGAAGCGCAAGGCGCAAGCCCCAAGGCGCAAGGCACAATGCCAGAGGCGCAAGGCACAATGCCAGTGGCGCAAGGCCAGTGGTGCAATGCCAGAGGCGCAAGGCCAGAGGCGCAAGGCCAGAGGCGCAAGGCGCAATGCCAGAGGTGCAAGGCCAGAGGCACAAGGCGCAATGCCATAGGCACAAGGCCAGAGGCACAAGGCACAATGCCAGACGCACAATGCCAGAAGCATGAAGCGTAATACGCAAGCCCGGAGGCACAAGACCGGAGGCACAAGGTACAATCCCAGAGGAACAAGGCACAAGCCCAGAGGCACAAGGCACAAGCCCAGAGGCACAAGGCACAAGCTCAGAGGCACAAGGCACAAGCCCAGAGGCACCAGGCACAAGCCCAGAGGCACAAGTCCAGAGGCACAAGGCACAAGCCCAGAGGCACAAGGCACAAGCCCAGAGGCACAAGCCTTGAGGCACAAGGCACAAGTCCAGAGGCACAAGCCCAGAGGCACAAGGCACAAGCCCAGAGGCACAAGGCACAAGCCCAGAGGCACCAGGCACAAGCCCAGAGGCACAAGTCCAGAGACACAAGGTACAAGCCCAGAGGCACACGCCTAGAGACACAAGGCACAAGCCCAGAGGCACAAGCCTAGAGACACAAGGCACAAGCCCAGAGGCACAAGCCTAGAGACACAAGGCACAAGCCCAGAGGCACAAGCCTAGAGACACAAGGCACAAGCCCAGAGGCACAAGCCTAGAGACACAAGGCACAAGCCCAGAGGCACAAGCCTAGAGACACAAGGCACAAGCCCAGAGGCACAAGCCTAGAGACACAAGGCAGAAGCCCAGAGGCACAAGCCTAGAGACACAAGGCACAAGCCCAGAGGCACAAGCCTAGAGGCACAAGGCACAAGCCCAGAGGCACAAGCCTAGAGGCACAAGGCACAAGCCCAGAGGCACAAGCCTAGAGACACAAGGCACAAGCTCAGAGGCACAAGCCCAGAGACACAAGGCACAAGCCTAGAGGCACAAGCCTAAAGGCACAAGCCTAGAGGCACAAGCCTAGAGGCACAAGGCAGAAGCCCAGAGGCACAAGCCTAGAGGTACAAGGCCCAAGCCCAGAGGCCCAAGGCACAAGCCCAGAGGCCCAAAAGCCAGTGAAGCCAAGCCATGAATGGCAAGGCTGAAAAACAGTAAGACCAGCCGTCAAGCAGTGAGGCCTTGACAGTCCCAAGGTGTCAAGCTAGCGTGTGGTCAGAGCTGTGTGGCGTGTGGGCCGAGGCCAAAGCCATGAGGCGCGATGTCGGAGCCCCAAGTTGTGAGGTATGAGCCAGGAGGCGCGAGGCCGGAGCCAGGAGGCGCGAGCCTGGAGCCAAGAGGCCGGAGCCAGGAGGCCGGAGCAGTGAGGCGTTAGCCAGAGTCATCACGAGGCCAGAACCCTGAGGCACGAGGCCAGAGTTGTGAGGCCCGATCAGAGCTACCCCTAAGAGTGTAATTCACCTGTGAACTTCAGGATACACCTACTGCATGAGTGGTATCCTAAATGCCAAATTAGTCACACCTGAACCAATTGCCTTCCAGCTGAACCTCAGGGTGAGTTAAGTTCCAAATGCGAGATAATGTGTTGTATCCACAATTTTCCCCCCTATAGAAGGAGTAAATCAGACAGAACCTGGTCTGGAGAGATAATAGTGGAATCAAATGTGTTATTAAACCATAACAGGAGGATCCACATAAGGTTCCATCAACAGGTAAATTCTGAACTTAACATGAGGTCTGCTGATCCCAGTAAAACATGAGGCAGCACCTCACCATGAAGCATAATCTACTTAGAAAGTTCCAAGGTTAAATTTCTAATTTTAGTGCAGGACTCTGACAGATGTGAATGACAGACTGCGCACTTTTTTATTCTGGCCGACTTCCTCTGAACTTTTTTAGGGATAGTGCCGGTGCCTGCCGTGGAAGAATCCTAAACGGAAGGGGAGACTGAATCAGGCTCTACCCACACCACTACAGGTCAGATTCCTGACGCACCTGCACTTACGTGACCCTGGGACTCGTCAGGGGGGCTAGCATCAGACCTGTCACCTTCATCCATTGTAATAAGCAGTGAGCAGGTCGTTATACAGAAACACACAGAATGCATATTTCCCCGTTCCCAAGGTTTGATACCTGTTTGGGCGACGACAGGGCCCGTTCCCGCCTCCAGTGTTCCGACCCGGATCACACGCCGCCTTCCTGGGCGCCGCCATATTCCGACCAGGAATGTGGAAGACTTTGCGCTGCACATGCATCAGCGTGCGTGTCAGGCTGGAACGCATGGCGTGCGCACACCCGGAAGTGCCACATGGCCGCGGCAGACAGCGGGATGCCGAGAGCCCTCACCTGAGGGAAGCGGCTTTTGCCGGGAACTCCTGTTCCACCGGCCGGCTGAGGGACCTCACCTTTAGAGGTGTCGGCCAGGGGCTGCTTGACAGGCCGGAAGGAGAGAGCAAGCCCCACCGATCCGCCTGGACCCCGTACATCCCGACGGTAAGACTTGCGTCCGTCCTGTACAGGGACAGGAAAAACACTGAGGAAAGGGGGATGGGGAGGGGCTTTTAACCTCTTGCGTTTCCTGTCCCTGTAAAGGTCAAAGGAGCAACTCCTACCGTGCTGTCATGTGGCGTCCTGGAAAGAATACTTTCTTCATCAATATATACAATTATTTACTTCCTAGTAATACATTATTTTTATATTACCAAAACAGAGGAAGGGGGTGACCCCGCTCACCTGTACCCGAGATCAAATCCAGACCGTGCACTGAAAGAAAGAGGTAGGCAGACCTCAGCATCAGCATGAATAGAGTAGAAATCCAGCAATCTGGTCCAAAATAGGTTAAAAATAGGTTCTTTCTTTATTTCATGTTCAAGTTAAAAAAATTTTCCATCATGAATTCATAGGAATAAACGTGAGAGGACGCGTTTCGAACAGAGTTTGTTCTTAGTCTGTCTCTAGTAAATGGACACTGACAGAGTGATTAAAAAGACATGAAACCGGACATAGAATCTGAAAAGACTGCACAGGTTCAAGGTGATTAATTGGAGTAGTTCGACTCCCATGGGAAATAAGTGGTCATATCAATACACATACAACATATCTTTCTTTAAATTCATACCCAGGGGAGTTCTAGTGTCCATTGTAAAAATCCACTTGATTTCCTTGCGACAAAGAATATCTTTAAGATTACCACCTCTTTTTGGTAGACACACTTTTTCAATTTCATTAACCTGCAGTGAATCCATGTTGCCCGCATGCACATTGAGAAAGTGCTGCGATGCTCCAGATAATCCTCTAGTAGTTGCATTATTTGTATCATATATATGTTCAGACAGCCTTTTTCTCAATGTGCGTGTCGTGCTGCCTATATACTGCAGATGACATTTAACACATGAAATCAAATAAATAACATTGCTAGTACCACAATTAATCATTGAATTTATAAAAAAAAAATTTTCCATTAGAAAATGATGTAAAATTATTGGTACTAACCATGTATTTACAAAGCCCACAGGTTTTGTGGCCACATTTATAAGATCCCACTGTTGACAGCCAATTGCCCGCAGTACATACATCTGTTTTTTTCGCAGATTTTTTATTTTTATTTTGGGACATTTTATTTTTATGGTCACTTGGTGAAATTAAAGCCCCCAGTGTTGTATTTCTTTTTGACACAAATTTAACCCCTACATCAAGGATTTTAAATAGAGTCTCATCTGCTGTCAAAATAGGAAGGTATTTTTTTATTATTCCTACTATTTGATGGTAATTTTTGCTATATCTGGTGGAAAACACTAGGGGCAAAAGGCTGTCAGACCCAGAATGGAGATTATTTGTGTCTTTGTTTTTATTTTTAAATTGGAGATAATCCGAACGTTCCCTCTGGTGAGTTTTGATCTTTGCTCTTTCTAGAGTGTTTTTTGAATAACCCCGTGCTAAAAATCTTTTGTCAACCAACTCAAATTCTTTTTCCAAGGTTTCCTGGTTACTGCAACACCTTTTGGCTCTGATATATTCGCCAGTGGGTATATTCTCTATTACATGCCTGGGGTGGCAACTGTTGGCATGCAATAGAGAATTGCCCGCAGACGGTTTGCGATATAATCTGCAATCAACAGACCCCCTATTGCTATTGCCTGTGAGGGTCATGTCCAGGAAATTAATTTCGCTTTTTTCATGTAAGTGGGTGAAGGATAAATTATAAGGATTATTGGCGATATACAAGAAGAAATCTGTGGCCATATCATCAGTGCCCCACCAGATCATGAGTATATCGTCAATAAATCTCAGATAGATAACAATATCTGAAAAAAATGGATTTGAAAAATTAAAAATAAACTCCTCCTCCCACCAAAACATGAAAATATTTGCGAGCGAGGGTGAAAACCTAGCGCCCATAGAGCATCCTTGTTGCTGCAGATAATAATCGCCCAGGAAAGAAAAATAGTTGTTGTTTAATAGGAAAGTGGTGACCTCAAGAATATAATTTTGTAAGTCAGGGGCATATTCAGAATATCTCTCCATTTGTTTTTGTTTTTTCAAAGCCAATATGGCCAAATAGTGGGGAATGGATGTATATAATGTTTGCACATCACAAGAAATCCAACTAAAATCACTCCGCTACTGTATATGGGAGAGAATATTCAGGACATGCTTACTGTCCTGGATATAGCTTGGGGACGCTTTGGCTAAAAACTGCAGGTGATCGTCAAGCCACTCAGAGAGGTGTTCGGTTATAGATCCAATACCTGAAATAATCGGTCTAAATTTAGGTGGAAATGAGTCTTTATGGGACTTAGGTAAGGCATGCAATAAGGATGTGAGTGGACATGTGGGATAGAAAAATTCATTCTGTTTGCTTGTAATTAACCCTAAATGGGCCCCCTCATCTAGCAATTTTTCTAAGGATTTTTTTACATCATTGATAGGATCAGATTTCAATTTTTTGTAGATATTACTATCATTAAGCATACATAACAATTCTTTTTCATAGAGTCCCACATCAAGGATCACCACTGATTTCCCCCCCCCCCCCCCTTGTCAGAATTTCTGACAACAATGTTCTCATTGTCCATTAACGATTTCAATGCGTTTTTTTCTTGTTTATTCAGATTTTGAGGGATAGGTTTATTGTTGTTATATAATTTAGTGAGATCCTTTTCAACCAAATTCTGAAAATCATCCATCTGAGTACATCTGGATTGGACCGGGTAAAATTTAGGATTTGGAATTTTTTTCACAATAGTGTCATATGGATTTGTAAGTTTGCAGGCTTCATCAGATAAATCTCTTAGATTTTGCAAAGTCATTTGTTCTTGAAAAGAGGACAAGATGGAAATGTCCTGAGTGACAGGTTGAGACAAATGTTGTTGTTCTTGGTGAAAAAAATGTTTTTTTCACTGTAAGCTTACGTATAAATTTATTCACATCCAAGATTGTGTCAAATAAATTAAACTTCGCGTTTGGAACAAAATTGAGCCCTTTTTCTAATAGCCTAATTTCTGGACTGGTAAGGATGCATGCAGACATATTAATGACTGAGGAAAAACCGCATTTCTCTAGATCTTCTTGCCCCTGGTATAATGACCGTGCTGATACTTGCTTGTTTTTGGCTTGTTTACGCCCTGCTCTCCTGGTTTTTTCGGGAGTTTTTTGGAACAGCAGTATAGTTTTTTGCACCTCCTGTTGAGAGGGGTTCAGAATCTATATCGGAAAAGTCCGTGTTACCATCTGTTGATTCAGGTTCTGTAGATGAAAAGTTTTACTTTGTTGGAGTTATGTTTTTTATTTTTCAAAATAGACTTTAGAAAATTCTATGAACATGGTCCAAAGTGGTGCCAATTGTACACCCTATTGCTTTCATAGTCCTTGGTATCACGTTTAAACTTTCCTTCTTTGAATACGGTAATAGAATCCTCCAACTTCATAAGATTGTCATTAATCTGCTCCTTAAGAGTTCTATATGAGTCCAAACTTGAATATTTTGCCAATGAAGCTTCCATATCTCTGACTTTTTTTTTTCCAGATCACTGAGTTTAATATCTTCCTGTTCAATGATAAGACGTATTAATTTAGCGGAACATTCAGACAAAATCAGATCCCATTGTATAATAAATTCTGGGTTGAAATCAGTGGTGGGTCTTTTCTTGAGGCGTAGACCCCGAGGTATCATTTGTTTATCCAGGTATGCTTGCAAAGTTTTTTTTTTTTGTCCCACCAAGTGCGAATACGCGCTGAAAGGATTTTTTCCAAGTCCCACATTAATTTATTCAATTCCACCTGGTCTTCAGTAAGGGTGGCAATGTTATTACATGAAAAAATCCTAGCTGCTTTGTCCAGTCGTCTCTGATCATTTACAATAAAAAATTCATCCATTGGTGATTTATCGTTAATGATCTCCATAATTGCGTTCAATATATAGGTATTCCACAAGTGTCAGGGTAAAAATAATTCACTTTACAGTATAAAGGTCCACACAATTTTGATACCCAAGGAGACACTGGGAATATATGCTAATTCCTTCGCATATTATATGGGCAGGGAGCTGGGGTACTAAGCCAGACTAATAAGTACCAAAACAGAGGAAGGGGGTGACCCCGCTCACCTGTACCCGAGATCAAATCCAGACCGTGCACGGAAAGAAAGAGGTAGGCAGACCTCAGCATCAGCATGAATAGAGTAGAAATCCAGCAATCTGGTCCAAAATAGGTTAAAAATAGGTTCTTTCTTTATTTCATGTTCAAGTTAAAAAAAATTTCCATCATGAATTCATAGGAATAAACGTGAGAGGACGCGTTTCGAACAGAGTTTGTTCTTAGTCTGTCTCTAGTAAATGGACACTGACAGAGTGATAAAAAGAATCCTGTGGGCTTTGTAAATACATGGTTAGTACCAATAATTTTACATCATTTTCTAATGGAATTTTTTTTTTTTATAAATTCAATGATTAATTGTGGTACTAGCAATGTTATTTATTTGATTTCATGCGTTAAATGTCATCTGCAGTATATAGGCAGCACGACACGCACATTGAGAAAAAGGCTGTCTGAACATATATATGATACAAATAATGCAACTACTAGAGGATTATCTGGAGCATCGCAGCACTTTCTCAATGTGCATGCGGGCAACATGGATTCGCTGCAGGTTAATGAAATTGAAAGTGTCTACCAAAAAGAGGTGGTAATCTTAAAGATATTCTTTGTCGCAAGGAAATCAAGTGGATTTTTACAATGGACACTAGAACTCGCCTGGGTATGAATTTAAAGAAAGATATGTTGTATGTGTATTGATATGACCACTTATTTCCCATGGGAGTCGAACTACTCCAATTAATCACCTTGAACCTGTGCAGTCTTTTCAGATTCTATGTCCGGTTTCATGTCTTTTTAATCACTCTGTCAGTGTCCATTTACTAGAGACAGACTAAGAACAAACTCTGTTCGAAACGCGTCCTCTCACGTTTATTCCTATGAATTCATGATGGAAACATTTTTTAACTTGAACATGAAATAAAGAAAGAACCTATTTTTAACCTATTTTGGACCAGATTGCTGGATTTCTACTCTATTATTTTTATATTAGTATGTTAACACAATAAGGACGAAATATTTCTTATAGTTACACATTTTCTTATATAGTAGGTTATTTAATAAATAATAGACAAATCAAATAAATTAAATTAGAGTAATAAAGATGGAAGATCGAGGTACATCTAGGTTTACCTTCCTATATTTACAAATAATGTTTTATATTATATTTTTAATCAATAATAATAATACCCATTATAAATTGTGTTTTGATGGAGTCATCCAGTCTTTCCTAAAAGGTTATTTGCTTTGGTTTATAATTTACACATGATCAAACTAAATAAGCTACATTGTTGCCTTTCATATTTATAATATGATACATGTTATAGGTACACATTATATTACTTCATATTTTATATTACATTTTGGTTACATTCAACACATTGCCACCTGTGGGTTTGGAAGGGTAATACACCAATGACAAAAAAGGTTATTACATGAGAATACTATTGTCTATACCATTATGCAGTATTTTATCATTCTAAGTATAAATTATATTAATACTTCTACGATAATAATAATGACATGGTATTATAGTATTAGAGTTATGATACGCTGTGACATTTATTAGTGATAGTTATTGCCATATTTGGTATCTAGATTAGGGAATGAATCAGTCTTCAATCAAGATTACAGAAGATAAAAAGACTTTATAATTTTTCTAAAGCTAAAAGGGATTCTGCAAAAAGGTCCAAAAGGTAACGTCTCAAATAAGACTGTGTTACATACAAAATACTTACCGCATTTGCACCTCAGAAACACAGTGATCCTATGGTTCCAGGATGGACAATGACACATGGTCTGTGCCTTAAGATCTCACTACAGTTACTAAGAAGAGCAATGGCATGTTAAAGTTAACCCCTATCGTGCTGACCAAGAACGTCTTAACATCTGTTCCAGGATTTGACAACAGGCAGCGCGGAGGATAAAGGTGACTAATGTAAATTACACTGCACAGACATCAAAGACTTATGCTATTCTTCTACACTCATGAACTGTGGTTTATCAATATTGGCTATGGACTTTGTAATAAAGAATAAAGTTTATGGACTTGATCTAACGATGATAAACGCAATACGGGACTGTATTAAATTGGTAACCATTAATCTGTTATCAAAGGATTTATTTCTAAAAGACTGTGTTTATGCCGGATTACATTGGAGATAAGAAGACATCAACCCAGAGGACATCATATGGTGACCGGATTTGTTTTGCATTTCTTTTTAGGTCTAGCGAAGTATAATTATATATTTTTATATGATTAATCAGTCACGGCCTACCATAACATGAATCCACATTATTATATTATTGAACTTACAACATGAATAATAATCAATTTGCATTATTCATCATTATTATTGATATTAATCCATTATCGCCAAATAAGGAAAGAATATTTGTTATTTTAATGATGTATTAATTAATTTTCGGGGTTAATTTACCCGCTTCAAGGGGGAATTGTAAAAACATTAAAATTAATACATCTAGTTATCAAACATTTTATAGTAGGACATATATGTTCACAGTTCTGTTTATGTTGGAGGGCATAGTTTATTGATAAAGTTCTTATAAGGAATAAATATTAAAATATCCATATTGAATATACATAAGTGCTGACATGGAAGGATATATATATATATCTAGAAGCTTCTAGAGATTACTGCTGGACGCATGTCACATGGTGTAATTTCCCTATATGGTTTGAACAGTTGTCATATAACACACGATGGAGGGGGCTATTGCTGCTCCTGCACGTCGCCTACTGCCAGAAGCTTTCCAAGCTGCAAAATGAACACATGCTGTCCAGCCTACGGTATATCACCCCTGCCTTGCCATTCAGAATCCAAGGAGAGATGGATGAAGATTTTCTATTGATCAGTATGGACTAATTGAACTCTTTTCCGTAAGCTAATGAAGTATATTATTTTTCCTTTCTGTAACTGAACCCTGGCAACCATTGTAAAAAATAAATGTATTTTATCTATTTAAATTTTTGAAGTTCTTTCTTTCATGCGCTTTTACGTATTTGAAGAAAAATATATTTAAGAGTATATTTTTAACAGCTATTAACATGTCATTTTGTCCATGCAAAACTCATGGAGACATGTCTGTTTCTCTGGAGTCACCAATGCAAAATGCCAATGTAAGTGTATGGGAAGGGGTTCCTGACATATAGGTATGTCATGGTGATCGCATGGGGATCAGGAGCTTTGCTTGAGCAATTGATCGCAGTGACCTCAGCTTACATGACAGCCAAGAGCTGTGCCTGCACCGTCCCAGGATGGTTAACCCCCTAAATGCTGCAATCAATAGCAATCCCATCATTTAGGGGCTGGGAGATGGACACCGCACCTTCTAGCAAGAGATCGGTACCCCACGGATGTGATCACAGGGACCGTATCATTGGCATGGAAACCCAGTCATTATGACGACCTCTGCCACCCAGCTACACAAAGCCTCTGAGATCATGCTAGGAGTTTTGTAAGTGCAGCACTGACAGGTGCATTGCAATAAATTATACCAGTGATCAGAGCAATAAACGTTTTTACTTTGTCCCTATATGGGACATTTAACTTTTAATATCTATATATACCAAAATACTATACCAAAAACAAAAATATACAAAAAAGTACCCACATTTAGAATCACGTCCATAGTAACCAGATCTATAAAATTGCTCACTAGCTTTCCACGTGTCCCTACTTTTTACCTGTTACCTAAAATACATAAAAAATTGCCGTCAACCCACCAGGGCATCTGATTGTGTCTGGCATAGAAGGCCACTGTGATCCAATTTGCAAATTTATTAATCACTATTTAAAACCCGTAGTTGAGTGCCTACCCTCCTATGTCAAAGACACAACAGACTTCCTAAATCGGGTTCAGGACATCTTTTTGGAAGAGGACATGTTAATGGCCAGTGCCGTCGTGAAGTCGCTCTATACCTGTATCAGACATGAAGACGGTCTGGAAGCTGTCCGTTTCTTCCTCAGATCCATCGGTCTGGATGGTGGTCTCAATGATCTCATTATCGAGCTGCTCAGCTTTGCCCTGACACACAACTTTTTCGTGTTTAAGGATGTTTTTTTATTTACAGCGATGCGGCACTGTGATGGGCGCGGCCTGCGCGCCCTCTTATGCCAAGCTTTTCCTAGGTTACTGGGAAAGGTTGATGCTTTCATTTTCTGGGAGGGCACAACTGAGCACCTCCCCACATTCATGGGACAATAGAACAATTCTTTAAATATCAAATAAATTTATACATGAAGCAAGGCTAATTTAGATTTCCAGGACATTAAAATTATGGTTGATGATGAATAATACATCAAGACTGATGTGTTTCGGAAAGACATATCAGTCAATTCCCCCTTATACGCATCATCAGGACATAATACATCAACTATACGTGCCATCCCAACCGGAAAGTTACTACGTATGAAACTGATCTGCTCTTCTACTACCACCTTTGAATCTCAGTCGTCTGATCTCCGGTGCAGGTTTAGAGCTTGGGGGTACAGTAACAAATGCATTAAGAAAGATTATCTTCCAGCCAAAAATACCCCTAGGAACCAATTGCTCAAATACGTACCACGTTGGACTGCCATGACACACAAGTACGTTTTATTGGTACTGTTATGGACAAGATTATGAGTATATAGGAGTATATATGGAGATATCCATAAAGAACAGGATTTAAGATGGTGTTTGAACTGTACCACACATATATCTCTTGGCATAAAACTCAGACAGACAGTCTGGGCTATTCATGTGACAAGTGAATCATGCTGACATTGCTTAATATAAATGAGGAAGCAAGCACCTTACAGTAAATTGTATATCACAGAATAAGCTGTTCTACTTTATCCAATAGGAGACGTGTTACGTATTCTTGGCACCTAGCCAATAAATCCGGTTAAATATTTGTACAACTTCCGGAATAAATCAGTCTTACTTTCTATTCATATCTGAGTACGTCTCTAGTGTGAGTGAAAGAAAGTGGTATGCATGCTACCACGAGTGACTCTTAAACTGTCTGCAGTCCAAATTATGAGGGATGCATGACTGAATGGCATCAACCTAAATTAAGGCTTTATCAGTACCTTCAATCAAGACTGGGACACCATGAGGGGCATCCTGGGCAAACATTGGCCCATAATTCAAACTGATCCTTTCCTGGCAGGGACTTTGCCTAGAGTGCCCCTAATGACGGCTAGGAACCTCGGAGATTTTCTTGTCAGAAGCCTCTACATTCCACCTCGGACCAATTTTTTATGTTCGAGATGTCCTAACCGGGGTTGCTTCACATATGAGCATTGACCAATTTGGCCTTTGCAAACATATTACGGAGCACGACCTTCTGCTCATATGACGGCAAGAAAACGTTCTCAATCCAACACTATATATGCTGCGGGACAACTCATGTGGTGTACTATGCCACCTGTCTGTGTAACATGATCTATGTGGGCCTCATCTCCCGTGAGCTCCGAGTGCCAAGGGAGCACGTCGTCCGGGACAAAGCAGCAGCTGAAACTGTAACACTGTTCAAGACCCTCCCACGCCACTTCAAGGCTTATTTCAACTGCTCCAACCCCAAATACCTCCAGATTAGACGGCTTGACCTAATATAAGGTGGCATTAGCAGGAGGAACTAAAGGCCCCGTCACACTAAGCAACATCGCTAGCAACATCGCTGCTAACGAACAACTTTTGTGACGTAGCAGCGATGTTGCTAGTGATGTCGCTGTGTGTGACATCCAGCAACAACCTGGCCCCTGCTGTGAGGTCATTGGTTGTTGCTGAATGTCCTGGGCCATTTTTTAGTTGTTGCTGTCCTGCTGTAAAGCACAGATCGCTTTGTGTGACAGCGAGACAGCAACAACTAAATGTGCAGGCAGCAGGAGCCGGCTTCTGCGGAGGCTGGTAACCACAGTAAACATCGGGTAACCAAGAAGCCCTGTCCTTGGTTACCCGATATTTACCTTTGTTACCAGCCTCCGCCGCTCTCCCTGTCAGTGCCGGCTCCTGCTCTGTGCACATGTAGCTGCAGGACACATCGGGTTAATTAACCCGATGTGTGCTGTAACTAGGAGAGCAAGGAGCCAGCGCTAAGCGGTGTGCGCTGCTCCCTGCTCTGTGCAGCTGCACCCTGTACTCTATACCCTATATATGTACCCTGTGCAGCTGCACCCGGTGTGCGCTGCTCCCTGCTCTGTGCACATTTAGCTGCAGCACACAACGGGTAATTAACCCGATGTGTGCTGTAACTAGGAGAGCAGGGAGCCAGCGCTCAGTGTGCACTGCTCCCTGCTCTCTGCACGTGTAGCTGCGTGCGCTGGTAACCAAGGTAAATATCGGGTTGGTTACCCGATATTTACCTTAGTTACCAAGCGCAGCATCTTCCACGCGGCGCTGGGGGCTGGTCACTGGTTGCTGGTGAGCTCACCAGCAACTCGTGTAGCCACGCTCCAGCGATCCCTGCCAGGTCAGGTTGCTGGTGGGATCGCTGGAGCGTCGCAGTGTGACATCTCACCAGCAACCTCCTAGCAACTTACCAGCGATCCCTATCGTTGTTGGGATCGCTGGTAAGTTGTTTAGTGTGACTGGACCTTTAAGGAAAACCCTCACCCAGCATGAAGCCAAATGAATAATATCTTTGAACACACTTGTCATGCATCTAAATGAAATAGTCAGCTTTGCTCCATTTTTATAGCCATTCATATTGCATTTCAGCCCCTCCCTCCCACATTTTTCCCCTCACCCAAATTGGATCTCTTCTCAACCTGACCATGTATTAATAATACTTTTTTGCAAGAATATGTTCATATGACATGAAATATTAAGGGATGGTTCTCCCATTGCTTCACTTTTTAATTGTTTTTACCTTTACTTCTCAGTTAACCACATGTGGTGATTTTTGTATTTCCCTTTTAATGTGCCTTTTCTTTCTTTTTTTTATCTATATCAGGTCTTTTTAACAATTGATTCACATTCTGACATTTTGATGGCTTTTCCCCTTCTATCTCCTCTGGAAGCATCCTCCTGATTGATTAACAGACAGACATCTTGATACCGTTAGGTGTCTCAGTGGTTGCCTATAAAGATTTCCCTATGTATTTATAACACTTAAATTAACAGATCTCCTCATAACCATGAGTACCATAATTGCAGATAAGTGCGGGTCTTGGGGGAATGGATGAGTCCGGATCACAATGATTCATGGCTTTCAGCTCTGTTGGTAATGTGGCGCCCTGAGGCTCCAGTCGCCACAGAGGTACTGCACCTCAGCCAGAGGTGTGGTATCCCATTCCCGGGTAAGGAGGAGGTCACAAGTCGTTGCACACATACACAGACAAACACTCTTAATTTAGGGACACTCCACTAGGCCGTGGTTAAGGCGAGTTGCACCTTTAGGGAAAGCACAGGCCCAAAAGCCAGTCTGGAGGTGGGGTTTAGTTAGTGGGAGCAGACTCTAGAACATGAGGCAGTCAGGAAGTGGACGTGGAGGAGAAAGGTCCTGGGGTTGGGAGCTGGAGCAGCTCATCCCATCTGAGCGCCAGAATACAGAAGGAAAGAAAGGAGTAGAAGAAGAAGGGGTCCTAGAGCCACAGGAAGTGAGAGATCCACCAGTGGGCTCGCATCCACAGCCGATGTACCGGTGTGGAGGGACTTGGCCACAAAGGGGACCGGCCTCTCAACTAGTGGTGAACTACAAGGCTCAGCTAGCAAACCGGAGGCTGAGGTTACTTCAAGTACTGAAGCCACATCCACACACATCCAGTGAAAAGGTGACCACATAGGACTAAGGGACAAGGCAGGAAAGCCACTGACAAAAGGGATCCATGGACACCGGTCCAGGGCTCTGTGTGTGAGGCGCAGGGCAGGCAGGAGAGGCCAGCGCAGGGAGATGACCAGGGAAGGAACACAGTCGGGTGTACCGGGTTGTGCCTCCAAACTATCCGAGGATCAGCTGGGGCCCATCACAGCAGGACCCAGCACTCCGAGGGCAGGCTCTGACTAGTCGTGGTAACCTGGAACTATTCTCTGTGAGCAAAGACATTGTGACTGCATTCCTCTGTTGCCCAGTTATTTCCTGCGCCTCTGGCCCTGCACCCCACCATTGCATCTCAACACCATAGACTATCACATGTCGACAGCCCTGGGGTTCAACTCTACCTGTGGAGAGCTATTCCAATTCTACTGCATCACCACCGACCCCAAGGGAACTGAATAGCAGCGGTGGCCATACCTCCCAACTTTTCAAGAAAGGAAAGAGGGTATAAAGTATGTGGCGCGCGCAGCGCGCCGCGGCAAATTTTGACCACGCCCCTAGCCACACCCATTTGGCAGTAAGTTTTAAGTGTTTTTATTGTACAGAGAAGCTTTTTCCTGCATTTTTTAAGCTCCACATAGAAACCTCCAGAGACCCCCCCCCACCCCCTGAAAACCGCAGAATTCAGCGGCGTCTTTTCATGGAATCACATCCACTTTACTTGGACAATTAAACACAGCAGAATTGATGTGCAAAAAAACAGCAGAAAAAAATGCAGCATTCACACTACATGAGAATATGGACTAATTGTCCAAGCAAAGTGGATGAGACGTCCTGAAACCTCCGCCCCGGGTGCGTGGAAAGACGCCGCTGAACTGTGCAGATTTGGTGTTTCTTTCTTTATAAGCTTCAGGATTCACATCTGCAACAAACATGTATCAAATAAGGGGGACAATGTATAAAAAATACCGCAAACACGCAATAATCAGAGAACATTGTTATTGCACTCGTGGCGCGGACACCTGCAGAAAAAATGCAGCATTTACGCTATGTGTGAACACGGCCTCAGTGATCCATTTTTATTACATTTTTTATGGGTTTTAATAAAGAAAAATAATACATTGCGCCTTATTTTTCCCGCCATTTACCGATCCCCATAAATAATCTGATCGCTGTGTTGTTCAGGTCATTACGATTACAGGGACACCAAATATGTCCATGTTATTTGCTGATTTGTGATGTTTATTATTTTATAAAAAAGTGTAATAAAATTACATTATTCTATTTTTTTTCTTATTTTTAATAACTTTATTAGAAGAAAAAAAAATCCTCTTTTCCTCTCCCTCTAGAATACAGGACATAGGACACAGCTACATTGTACAGAGCAGCATCTCTGTGTAATCTGCTGTGTAAGAGGCTGCATTGTAGGTTCATTTATGTGAAATCCTCCCTCTGACATCATCAATCCTAGTGGCTCAACAGCTTGAGCAGCTAGGAAAGTCAGGAGGCTGCTAGATACAAGTTTTGAACGTTGCTGGTTTGAATCCAAGATGGTGAAGATACAAATACAATTTTTTATTTTTTTATTTTTTTCCTCATTTCTTTATAGTGGTTTTATGGGAATAAATTAATCTGACTTTTTCACCTACATTGAGATACAGTATTTATCTAATCTATCTATCTATCTCTATCCCTCTATCTATCTATGATTCTATCTCTCTATCTATGATTCCATCTATGATTCTATCTATGATTCTATCTCTATCTATCTATTATCTGTTGTGTATCTATATATCCCTCTATCATCCATCCCTCTATCATCCATCCCTCTATCATCCATCCATCCCTCCCTCTATCCCTCCATTCATCCCTCCATTCATCCCTCTATCATCCATCCATCCCTGCCTCTATCCCTCCATTCATCCCTCTATCATCCATGCATCCATCCCTCCCTCTATCCCTCCATTCATCCCTTCATTCATCCCTCTATCATCCATCCATCCATCCCTGCCTCTATCCCTCCATTCATCCCTCTATCATCCATGCATCCATCCCTCCCTCTATCCCTCCATTCATCCCTTCATTCATCCCTCTATCATCCATCCATCCCTCCCTCTATCCCTCCATTCATCCCACCATTCATCCCTCTATTATCCATCCATCCATCCCTGCCTCTATCCCTCCATTCATCCCTCTATCCCTCCATTCATCCCTCTATCCCTCCATTCATCCCTCCATTCATCCCTCTATCCCTCCATTCATCCCTCCATCATCCATCCCTCCCTCTATCCCTCCATTCATCCCTCTATCCCTCCATTCATCCCTCCATTCATCCCTCTATCCCTCCATTCATCCCTCTATCCCTCCATTCATCCCTCCATTCATCCCTCTATCCCTCCATTCATCCCTCCATTCATCCCTCTATCATCCATCCCTCCCTCTATCCCTCCATTCATCCCTCTATCCCTCCATTCATCCCTCCATTCATCCCTCCCTCTATCCCTCCATTCATCCCTCCATTCATCCCTCTATCATCCATCCATCCGTCTATCCCTCCATTCATCCCTCCCTCTATCCCTCCATTCATCCCTCTATCATCCATCCATCCCTGCCTCTATCCCTCCATTCATCCCTCCCTGTATCCCTCCATCCATCTTTGAAGCTGCATAACCTACTTCTGGTGTCTACCTGCAGTATAGAGGTTAAGATAATAAAATCTTCCTATTGCTTTCAATAGAGGCAGTAGCTCAGTGGTAAAGCTGCTGCCTTTGAAACAATGAACTCACAGCGCCAAGAGTTTGAGTCCCGGCCGCCCCGAAAATCCAGAGCTGATGATAATTTAATTTATTCACTCCACTGAGGGGAGGAGCCGGGACATCAGCTGTGAGCCGCGGGATTGCGGGACAGCCCTGATAAATCGTGCAAGTCCCGCAGAATCCGGGACGGTTGGGAGGTATGGCGGTGGCATCTATCTTGCCGCATACCAGGTGGCGTCACAAACTCATCTACCCTTGTAAATAACATTCCCCATTTGAAAACAACACTGCCGGGGTCACGGAGCTGGGCCTTGCCCCCGTGGTATCCACTCCGGATAGAGCCGGCTCGGTAACTATTGCCCCCAGGCCCCGGTGGGCGTGTCAGTAATAGTAAGGGTCTGTGTGCACGTGTGCTCTTTTTCTTGCTTTTTGGTTGCTTTTTAAACTGCACTGTCAATGACAAAATGCATGCGTTTTGCTTCCCGAGCAAAGTCTATGAGAAGTCAGAATTTCCATCTGCACTTTGCTTTTTGTTTAGGCAGTGTTTTGTTTGACAAATATTTGACAAAATCGTTGCCTAAAAAAAAGCAGCATCTCACTTCTTCATTGCACTTTGGTTGCATTTTCCACCCATTGACTTCTCAATCTCAAAACGCACTATTTAAATCACGGCAAAAACGCATCGAACACGCTTGCGTTTTTACCGCATTTTTTTTGTCAAACACAGTGTTTACATTTGTCAAAATGCCGCATTTTAGTTGTCAAGCCAGAATGCAGACATGCGGACATAGCCTTATGGGGCCTTTGAGGCTTACGCTGCGTTACATGGGTGGTATTGGATTTTTGTTCAATTATAGTGCCACCCGGTGGCCATCTGTATTAGTACATGCACCTTAAACTTAGCTGACTCTGATTTTAGACTTCTGTGCCATTATAGCTCCACCTTGTGGTCACTGGTGATAATACAGGCTTTTGAATTAATTGAGCCTACCATGACCTAAGTGTAATCTTATAAGGGATTTTAACACTTGATATATTTGACTAATCCTTGTAGTGTTGCTCTTCAGGGTGACTTTTCCTTTCTGTATCCTCATGATTTCTTGTCTTGGTTTTAGTAATTAACAAGCTGTAGTACCCGGCGTTGCCCAGGACAGTAACTGTCTCTGTCTGTCTGTTTCTCTGTCTGTCTCTTTCGCTGTCTGCCTCTGTCTATCTCTCTGTCTGTTTCTGTATCAGTCCATCTCTGTGTCTGACTGTCTCTTTTCCCATCTGTCTCTTTCCCCGTCTGTCTCTGTCTCTCAGTCTCTTTCCAGGTCTGTCACTTTCCAGGTCTGTCACTTTTGCTGTCTATTTCTCTGTCTGCCAGTGTCTGTCTGTCTTTTTCCTTGTCTGTCTCTATCTCTCTCTCTCTTTCCTTGTCAGAAATCCTGTATCTTCCAGAAGACCACCATCGAGGAAAAGCCAGGCCACCCGACCGGTACATCGCCATGGTGACCTTCCGTAATGTCAGGAGGTTAGAGCTGGAGGGTACTGACAGGCCGCACCCTCAGTGGAGGCTGAGGCCTACCAACCTCCGCCGACCTCAGGCGCTCGCAAATTCCTCCCGGGGTGGGGCCTGGCTCACACAGCCAAGCTGCTGTCCCGCACCCAAAGGGTCCCTGTAGGGGCTTCTGCGCCACCGCTGAGGCAGCACAGATGCATCCCTAAACAGCCCCGCTGGCGACCGGGGCCTGCGGGAAGGCCGGGCCTGCGGGAAGGCCGGTCCTGCGACAGAACAGCGGGAGGGGTAGGGGATGGTGCTCAAGCTCTGCAGGGGCCAGCCTCGGTGACGGCCGAGGCCTGAGGCCCCTCTTGTGGCAGAGCACAGGGGAGGGGGATGGGACTCAAATGTGTGTCGCCCCTGAGGCTTCCGTCGCCACAGGAACATTGCACCGCATCCAGCGGTGTGATGTCCCATTCTGGGTAAGGAAAGGAGTGAACGACGGTCCCCAGGCAAATCTACACTACATCCATTGTTAGGTACACACTGGGACCAGGGATAGTGGCAGCAACCCTCCCATGCTGCATGCTGGGAGGGGCCGTAAGACCCATCCCTGCTCCTATAGGGTACAGCTTAGCAACTGGGGAGGTGGGAGGAGCCACCAGAGAGCAGACAGAGAAAGGAAGGTCAAGTTTTTAGTGAGTTGAAGTCGGAGAGAGAGGGGAGAAGGAGGAGGAGGTCTGCGGGAGGCAGACGAGAAGGAGAAGCAGAAAGAAAGCTCTAGTCAGACAGGAGCTAAGAAAAGAAAGTGACGCTTCCTGGTGAAGAACCTGGGACTCAGAGGGTCCAGGTGACACCAAGCAGAGGAAGAGAAAGGATTCCAGGGCCACAGATCGCTGGTGGCCTGTTCCTCAAGAACATCGGTGGAGGGATCAAGCTGCAACAGGGGACGGTCCCTAGAAACCGGAGGAGTGAAAAATCATCTCCAACAGTAAAAACCGAGGCCCAGGGAAACTTGCAAACTCCCCGGGCCACAGCCCACAGCAGAACCTCTAGAAAGGGGGCAAATAACCGACAGGCGAGCTCCCAGCCCAGAGGCTGTAGTGGAGTCTGAGCCAGGTTTATCCTACAAAGGCTAGGCTTAAGGAGACAGCTGAAGACAGAGACACTTTAGAGAAGGGTACCGGCTTTCATTCCAGGATCTACCCAGGATCGGCGGAGGTCCCTGACAGTGGGTTCCAGCCATCCAAAGGCACCAGTGTGCACCTACCAGGAAGTGTGAGTAAAGATCTTGGAATTGCACCCTCCGGTGTTGTCTCAGTTATTGTCGCCTGCATAGACTTCCAGCACACCATAGACTCTTACGAGCACCAACATTGCCCCGGGGCACCGCTCCACCTGTGGGGAGCAGTACCACCATTGCTGCCATTCCATCACCCCGGAGGCCTCACACAGCAGCGGCGGCTTAATAGCCGCAAACCACATGTGGCGTCACGACAACCATAAACTTTATTCACCAGCCATATTTAATTGACACCCACCAGGGCCACGGAGCCAGGCCCCGCCACCACTGAGACTCCCGGACTAGTCCGGCCCGGCACCGGGTGTCACATAGCCCTGGGGTGGGCGAGTCAAATGCTGCAGTGAACAGCCCCACCGACGGCCAGGGCCTGCAAGAAAGTTGCTCTTGCAGCAGAACAGAGGAAGACTCGTGCTGCAGGGGAGCCAGCGCCAGGACCTGCGGTGAGACTGCTCCAGCAGCAGAGAGGAGGCAGGTACTAGCCAGCAGATGAGAGTCGCACCGGCAGCCAGGGCCTGCTTGAAGGCCGCAGCATGTTTTGTTCGTCAGATGGAGGTAGGACACAATCCCATGGGAGCACATGCCAAAGAATCCTCCACCCCTAGGCTGGCCTCTATATACTCCAACTGACCCCTAATCCCACCCCCCACCCCCTTCTGAGGGTCACCTCCTCCTAACCAAGTCATGCTGGCCTCCACTCACACCGCGGGGTGGGGTTCTGGCCTTGTACTTTAGACTCCGCCATTTTGTTTTCCCGCATGCGTAGAACATTGTTGCCATAAGAAACAAACACAACATTTTGAAAACATATATTAGACACATAAGGCTTTCATGTGATTTAACATTCGATACCATAGGAATCAAAAGATCAAAGCCAAAGACTTCTTAGCAGCCCCTCGTACTTCAGTGATCTTGACGTATCTATAAGGGATAAACGGGTCTCCAGTGACAAACTTCCCCTTAATTTAAACATATTAGTAACGACACAGACTCCAACTTTATTGCCGAATGGCCACAGCTTTATTCAACAGTATATATGTACCAAACTTGTGGCTCAACATGCCACCCCATTAACCTGAACCTGTACATATATACATATTTTCCACAAAATGACACCTGATAGGTCCATCCGAGAGCCAAACCATCATTCCTATCCCCCGGCCGTAACCTCCAACCGGCCCAGGGGACCACCTCGGCCGTGACCAAACCGACCCGAGGTGTAGGGTAATTAACGTTCCATCGTTAATTACCCCTCCCCAGAACCTGCAGGACCTCCGCCTACAAGTTCCCATCCAACTCAAAGCCACTCCCCCTGAGTGGCTTCATACCAACAAACCTACTGTCGGTACACCAAACCTCTCTGAACGGACCTATCACCCCGCCACAGACCGGCCAAGTGACACCTTACTTGGCCCGGGCCCCCCACACCCCCAATGCTCGTTCCTTTCCATCCTTCAAACCCAACTTCCACAAATCCAACCGCCATCCGTGAGAATGGACCCCATCACGCCTCAAATACTGCTCGGTGTACTTCTCCAACTCCTCGAATCGAACCACCAACCTCCGTTCCACGCTCCAAACCTGCCCATCGCCCGGTTCCATTTTTCCCAGGCCCTGTTAATCCGGTCCACTCCTAAAACGCCACTGCCTTCGGGCTACCATATCGGACCTCACAATCACCATGCCATGGAACGCCCTCCACAAATGAAGTAAATCCACCTTGCTCTCACTTTTAACTCCCACACCATCCACGCTCCAAAGTCATTCCCCCCCCCACCTGCAGCATTAAAACCACAGGTTCCTTGTCAATCCGGCTATAATACACCAATTCAGGGCGAACTCTACTCCAAGTCATGCCCCGAACTCCGAGCCATTTTTTACACGGGCTTCCTACATCGCCGCTCCGTACAAAGAGACTGCCCACCAAACCGTCCTCAATAAAGGACCCCCCCCCTGTCACCAAACATCACCTAATCAGATGTGGTCTAATATACAAACGAAACCCGGAGGAATCCCAGCTCCCAATCCACCGGGTCCCATCCTCACTCAGCCCCCCCACTTAGCCGCTTCAGTCACTGCCCCAATCCGAAAGGAGTGGGCCCATAACCCTTGGCTACTCCCCCGGCCTTTACTAAAGCCTTCTTCAACACTGCCATACTGGACTCACGATAAGGCATATCCATCCACATGTCTAAAGAAACACCGGGGTAGCCACCCCACACCTGCAAGAATTCCACCACCTGACCCACCGGGCATAGGTGGTGCCCTGGCAATTCAAACAATGTCACCAGACGTCCCCCACCTAATTGGTCTGTCTATCGAAAACCATACCGGCACTCACGCCATCCTTACCAAGCGTAACAACCTCTAATAACAGCCCGCCTACCGCATGCCTGGCAGGGCTACCAAATTCCCTGATGCAGAAAACCCCAAAATGCCAATACGAAGGCAACCTTAAACAGCCTCGTACCTAATCGGACGAGCATATATACCCCCAACCACATCACCAACCAATCAACGACGGAAACAATAGTGGCCGTCTCCTGTCTCGCGACCACGCGTCCTTTGAAAACCCTTTATCCCCCACCGCACCAGAAAATCCTTTGCCACGTCCCGAACCCCTTGCATTTTAACAAGAAGGCCAACACCGCCCAACTTGTAATCATCACCGAAACGGACCGGCCTGCTGAAAAAATCCCAGCTAATCAATGACAAAAACCCCCAGCACTCAGCCTGTCTAACCAAGCTCCATAAAAGCCGCCTTCTCCAATTCCTCCCATTCTCGCCACACAGCCTGACATCGGCACGAGTAGCCTCAGTCACCGGTCTCCTGATTCCCTCAAATGCTACCCGACGCCAGGTCACACAGCCATGCCGGGCATAGTTCTCCCACCTTGTCCGCTCCAGGCACCATTCGCCTGAACCTGTTGAACTGAAACCGAGAGCGCATCAGCCACTTCACTTTGCACTCCGGGCACATGCTGCGCCACCACGCGCCTGTTGGGTTCTAAACAACCCCAACCCAGATGTCTCAAGTAGCACACCACCGGGAGCGATTTTTGAAGACCATGAATTGATCGAAATACACCACCACCATGTCAGTACAATGCACACCAAGCTTCTTGCCCGCAACTTCTGGGCCCCAAAACTCCAATACCACTATGCTGGGGGAACATTTCCACCAGCGCCAAATATGTCACAAACCCCTTTTTCCACCCAAAGCCGTGGCCATCAGCCCACCCACCGATGCGTCCTAAATTGCCCCAAAACGTGATGCCCCCGCCGCATCAATAAACAGCTCCGGCTGGCTATCTGATACTGCCCTGCTCACCCATAACGTCCGTCCGTTGTATCATTCAAGGAATGCAGCCCCACACCAGCAAACCTTCTTTCATTGTCATTGACACTCTGACACATAATTTGTAGCAATCACCCCTGCCATTGCGCTCGCCAGACGCCTGCTAACTATTCGCCCCATAGGCCTAGTGCGACCGGCAAAATTCAACTTCCCAAGGACCGACTAAAATCCTGTAACCGCACCTTCTTAGCCCCAGTGCAACAACTGCACCGACACCTTCAAACACGCAGCTCGTCCTCCGGCAATCGGCATACCATAGCCACCGTGTCAATTTCAAAGCCCAAGAAACACAAGGACGTCACTGGCCCTTCTGTCTTCCCCCCGTGCCACCGAATCCCCAGGCTTCCTGCAATGCGTTCTCATGTAAATAACAGCAAGGAACAAACCGAGGAGCCCACTGGGTCCACGCAAAAGAAATCATCCAAATAGTGTATCACTGAGTGGACACCCGCCACATCCCTGACTACCCATTCCACACACGAACTGACGCTTCAAACTAAGCGCACGAAATAGAACAACCCATGGGCAGGCACTGATCCACATAGTATTGCCCATCCCACCTGCACCCGAAGGTGCAAAAAACTCTCCGGGTGCACCGGAAGTAACCGTAAAGCTGCTTCCACGTCCGCCTTGGTCATCGGGGCCCCTTGCCCACTACCCACACTAACTCCCACGCCTTGTCAAATGATACATAACAGACCGCCGGCACTCGGGTGAAATCCCGCCGTTCACCAACAACTCAGCCGGGTAAGAGAGATGATGAAGGAGCCGGTACTCGTTCGACTCCTTCTTGGGTACCACTCCCAGCAGCGAAAACCCTCAAGTTGGGGGGTGACGGGTCCTGGACCAGACCCGCCATCCATCCCGCTCCACCTCCTTCTGCAGCCTTTCCGTCACCACCTCCGGATGTCCTTTTTGGACCCCGAATTACCCGGGCGAAACTCCGGCGCCCCAAAATCAAGCGGAACCCGGAAACCTACCATAAAACCCGTAGCAAACAGCTCCGCCGCCCGGTCATCCGGATATCTATTTAAATAGGGACGCATCCCTCGACCCTCACTAGCGTCCTTCCTGTTATCAAAAAACCTTCCCCCGACTTTTCATTCCCCCTTTGAAACACCTGTCCAAAGAGTGGGAAAAAATTCCACAACCGGAACACTCGTGTTTGAACCGACACGCTGCCCCCAAACTTACATTGCCCCTCACTAAATTTACAACACGCCCCTGCACCCGGGCCCCCGTGCCCCTGCACCCGGGCCCCTGGCACCACCTCAAAAAGGGGGGTTCGCCGGAGCCGTTATCAAGCGCATCCCCAAACATATCTTTTTGTGTTCCCACCAGATGCCCGGCCGCGCAGCCTTCCAATGCCAGCTAGTAAGCGTCCTCGGGATCAACCTACACCTCCCCCTTTTTTTTTTTTTTTTTTTTGAACCTCCTTATCTCTTAGATTCACTTGCCTTCACCGTATCCAAATTAAACTTTCCAAGGGAAGCAGTGAAAATATTTCCCCATACTCCCTTTTTCTTATCTACTCCCTCACCTCCTTTTTTAAATGCCCCCCTAACGGACTCCCAAAGCACCCGTAACTTCGCTCCGTGCCCTATCATCCAAACGCACCACCTCATCATCCTTTTCCACTTCCTCGCTAACCCACGCCACGGCCGCCGCGCCGTCCGCCTGACCCGCAACGACCGCCGGCACAACCTCCTAAGTCTCTACCTCGCGCACCGGTACCACCGGCAGCCACCCTGACCGTGGGACCCACCCACGCCCCCCGCCAGGGACCCAGGCCCGCTGCGACCTGACCGCCCAGCAGACGATCCCTACAACACCCTTCGCAGCTGCCCCCAAAACTCCGCCCCGGGTAACCCCGACTGACCGACCGCACTAAACCCCCGGCAAACCACTCCCCGCGGTGGAACCCCCCGTCCCCGCTAACACTACCCACAACATTAAACATATTGATTGTTCTCTCACCGGGCTGCCTCTGAACCGAATCCGGAGCAGCCGTACCGCGAACATCCTGCTGCCGTTCATCCGTCCTGCCGCCTCCTCCGGTCCTTCTTCCTCGCCCGAATAAGAGGAGCTGCTGAAGTCCGCTGGGGGGACCAGCGAGGGGACAGCCCGCACCTTGCGGCCGTCAACCCCCACGGTCACCGCACCCTGCTCCTCCGTGCACCTCCTATTTGTCCTCTGTTTCCTGCCGCGGAGCGGCGTCCTGCCGCCATCCTTCTTCGCTGCCCCCTCCTGCTGCACCGCTGTAATCTCTGTAGCCCCCGGTGGTCCCCCTCCCTGCCGACTGCAGGAAGGCCGTGCCTCTCCGTCCGGATGCCAGGAGCACCCCCCAGCCTGATCCCTGCTGGGAGGTACCGTAATAACCGACCGCCGCAAGGGCCCTGCCGACCGCAAGACCCTGCCACCAGCACCCTCCGACTACCGCTCCGATCCGTCCCTCCATCCATGCTCTCTCCCCTGCCGTCTGCAGGGAGTCTCCCCGTCCGCTTTGTGGTGCCGGGCGCCACCCCCAGCCCGCACCTCACTGGGGGCTGCCGCTGCTCTGGTCCGTGGCCGTGCAGGCCGCAGACCGGAAGTAGGCCTCGCATAAGCTCCGCCCACCCCCGGCCCGCGGAATCTCCGACGAGGATTCCTCCCGGCGGCCGGAGACACGTCCAAAGGTGAGGTGCACTCCGCTGCCCCGGAGGGTCCCCGAAGGGGCTCCTAAATCTGTCTTCTCCCCCCCCGACGGGGGAGTAACGCTCCGGCGGTCGCGCCCGCCGAGCGTGCAGCGCAGCTCCAGGCGCAGGAGCAGAGAAGCCGCTCCAGCCCTGCAGACGCGTCCTCCCGATGTCCTCAGATGCTCCCCCCCCCCCAGCTCCAGCACCGCCACCATTCTTCAGTCAGGGAGGCAGCAGCGCAGGGGGGACACGCTGTCTGTAGGTCAAAAGGGGCAGTGACCTCTGCACAGCCCCCTTTATACCCACACACCAACCCTCCCATATCCTGTCCCTCACCCAATCCCTTTTCCCGACTCTCCCACCAATCAGGCAGCCCCTATGTGCCTCCAACCTTAGCACTTAACTCTTTCCTACCCTAACCCTCCCGATCGTCATGGGCCTGTTCACCCCTATGGGGCTCTCTGGCCGTCTGCAACGGTAATGCAATGATGACGTCTCGTCCGAGTATTCAGGTTCCTGACTTCAGCAGTCTTGTGCTGTACATGCTGATATCACGTAACCTCAGATCCTCACAAGATCTCCTTCTCTACTCCTCTATTATCTCCTCTTCCCACATTCACATACAAGATTTCTCCTGTGCCTCCCCCATACTCTGGAACGCTCACCCCAGCATATCTGACTCTCTCCTACCGTGAAAAGCTTCAAGAGGAACCTGAAGACCCACCTCTTCCGACAAGCCTACAATCTACAATAACCCTCAGTCCAGTACACCACTGCGCAACCAGCTCTGTCCTCACCTATTGTACCCTCACCCATTCCCTGTATACTGTGAGCCCTCGCGGGCAGGGTCCTCAGTACAAAACAGACTGGTACAGTTAATGATTGTTGTACTAGTTTTTATGTATACCCTATTTCACTTGTAAAGCACCATGGAATTAATGGTACTATAATGACTTTCCCCCAAAGGTAGATGGGTAAGCAGAGGAATAGTTGGGCTGTCGGATCAGGCATGCAGAATTCCGTTTGTCCTTAAAAGGAATCTTTCACCAGGTTTTTGCCACCTAATCTGAGAGCAGCATAATGTAGGGGCAGAGATAATAATTCCAGTGATGTGTCTTACTGGGCAGCTTTGTGTAGTTTTGATAAAATTACTGTTTAACCAGCAGTAGATGATTAGAAGACTGCTTGGCGTGCTGCAGGTAGTCCAGCATATTCATGAGCTCTGTATAACTGCAGAAAAACATTGATTTTATCAAAATGACAGCAACCAGCTCAGTAAGTGTGACATCGCAGGTATCAGGGTCTCCGTCTCTATATCATGCTGCTCTCAGATGTGGGAGCAAAAACTTGGTGCCAGATTCCCTTTAAGGGAGATAAGCTGCCACCAAAGGTATCTAGCATCCTATTACCTTATGAAATGGAATGAAAAAAGGGACATGTGCTTTACTTTTCCATTAGGAGACATCAAGCAAAAAGAAAAATGCTTTCTTAAGGAGGTATTTCCATCTCGAATATTTGTTGCCTATTCACAGAATGAACCCGGTGTCACTGGAAATCTCAAGTGTTCTTGAGATTGATGGGATTTGTATCTACTACACATTGATAGCATATCCTATGGATATGCCATGTATGTACAAGGTGGACGTCTGTAATATAAGAGCCTATTGGCAACTTATTCCACTGTATGTAGATTGAAAGGAGAGAGGAATGCATTGGGAAATCCTCCTGACACATAAGTGGAACATATACTTACGTTAACAGAGACAGCTGCACTCTGAAATGCTGGCATGCTTTAACATTTCAGAGTGCAACTGTCTATGTCACGTTGAGTTTTGCAGCCGTTCAGACTGCATGTTGGGATTGCCATCAGTTTTTTTGCCTATATAATTCTTTACTAGTGATGAGCGAGTACTAAAATGCTCGGGAGCTCGAGGCTCGGGCCGAGCATCTCAAAATACTTGTGTACTCGGCCCGAGCACCGAGCCCAATGTTATCCTATGGGAGACCCGAGTATTATTCTGAAATGACCCCCGGCAGCATGTAGAAACCATAAAACTGTAAATTAAAAAAAAACGTGCGTGTGTGTGTAAGCGTGCATATATATATACACGCGGAGTGGAGTGCGGGAGGGGCCATAGCCGAGCGGGGAAGTGTCGGGCTAAAGGCACGGTCACGCTGTGCGGGCTGGCCAATCACTGCAATTCCACAACAGGGCTGTGGCATTGCAGTGGTCTGCCAGCCAATCCCTGCATAAGGGATGGCTGTAAAAAGAGCGCCAACATGAAGACCACGAGTACAGCACGAGTATCGCAAGATTACTCGGTCCCCGCCGAGTAGCCCGAGTACAGTGATACTCGTGCGAGTACCGAGTAGTAACAAGCATACTCGCTCATCACTATTCTTTACACATCTCATTTACAAGGTAAGGTGCTTATACCCATCGTCACTATCTTTCACAGACGATACTGTTATTCTGGGGTGTGGGGTACCCATGGGTGGTATACCTCCCCACCTCACCGCCACTGCCAAATCACAAACATCATTGGAATCTTACTAATAGGTCTGCAGTTCTGAAGGACGAATCTCGCTGCTTTTTGTAATTTGTCATCCTGTGACTCCTCCAGAATCTGGTCCATGAGGGAAAGTCCGGGGCTTTTCAGCAGTTCATATTGATTTGCCTCTGTGGAATGAGACACTTATTAAAAACAGTTCACACTATGGTACTGATCTCATATCACTGATCTCATATCGCTCCACCGCTGTGTAAATGTTATTGTGTCGGAGCTGCTGCCGTGAATGTTTTCCAGAAACAGAGCAGCATGTGGGTCAATAAAATATGAATGCAGAAGAAAGGATAAACCGTATCAAACCACAGTTATTTGCCACCGAGATCCTACAATGCCCTCTGATTTCATTTGTGGGAAATGTGAAAAGTAGAAGTAGATCTTTATATTTTGCATCATGTTTATATAAGTACAGATATAAAGGTGCTATCACATTGTATTCTTCCCCGCGTTCAGTGGTCCCATCCGATCCCCCCACAAAACGGGATTCTGAACTTTTTCCATTGACTATAATGGTGCAGATGGAGTCATTGTGTGCACCATTTTCGAGCCTATATGCCTACTGGAGGCAGATACTCAGATGTAGTAGACTACCTGGCTGATGTGATGTAATTATTGTGATGTAACGCATGGGTGACATCACGCCAGGAAGAGCAGTCCTCAGGTCTCCTGTCCAGCGGTCACAGATCACTGACGACACGGATCATTGATGCGACCAATAAACCAGATCCTGCGAATCGACTCGCACCATCTCTAAGGCCCTCTTTACACGTCTGTGATTCCGGTACTTATGACGTCCGTTTTCATAAGTACCGGAGACACAGACATACACAGACCCATTAAAATTAATTGGTCAGAGCACACATCCCTGTTTTCTCATGGATCTGTGTCCATGTGGCGCACACACGTGTCCTTGTGCTTTTCTCTAGAAGCACTGATGTCACATGGCCCGTGCACTGATGTGATCCATGTGACATCAGTGTGGCACGTACCGGAGAAAACATGTGTCTTTGAAATATAATGATTTTCTATACTGACCCATCTTCGGCTCTGCTGTCACTAGCTTCCGGGCTTGCTCATTATGCTCATGCATATTCACTGCACTACAGACCCAGAAGCAACAGCAGCGCCGGGGACAGGTGAGTATAGACGTTTCTACTGTCTGTCTGCTATCACGGATAGAACATGGATAGCACACTGACAGCAAATGCTGAACACACACACGGAACACGCGCACACATACATACTCACACCACGGACCATGAAAACGTGCATTTTTATCACGGACGTGTGAACGGGGCCTAATGGAAACTATTGACCATTGCAGAACACATACCGCAGTCTTCTGTGAGGCGTCCGATGGTGAGGACAATGCTGAACTTGTCTTCTGCTTCCAGGTTTCCGCAGGATAAAAGCCTCATCAGACTTGATATTATATTGTGATTTTCCAGGTGACGGATAGACTCAGCTAGGAAACAAATAAATCATAGTACTAATGTTACTATACGTTCTCTAATATCATATCGCTACTATTTTGTGTAGATCAGGTCCCAGAAATTTTTTGATAGTTGGCTTCAGTGTAAAATTTCACCTAATGCCACTTTAGATCTCATTCATTCCTGCATCTGAGGCTTTTCTTTCCAGCAGACTCCATTATACATCAATAGGTTCCATTGGGGCCAATAATATAGGGTGTGAGATTAAATGATTTGTTGTTCAATTACATAGTGGAAAATCTGAATTGAGAATGTAGATGTGAACACGTATGCTGGTGTCACACATCCGTGTAGCTAAGACTTAGTACAGACTGACTGTGGGTCTCCTGCCCTGAAATCGACAGTCTTGTAAATGCCTATGAGGCTGCTGAATTTGGATCAGGAGACCTGTGGCTATTTCTGACATCGTGGTCCATACTGTGTGATATCGGCCACAATTTAATATCAGTTTCCTATATATAGTTGTACATACCAACATAAGGTTGGACTGACATCCAGGTATTGGATTTATACCCTGTGAGGAGCATAAGCCTCTCGGTGAAGTGTAGCGCTACTTATGAGCATATTTTTGCAGTGAGTTTCCCCAGGTCTAATATATCATGATGGGTGGTAACAGAGGCATAACTAGAGTCCGATGGGCCCCACTGCAAAGTTTGAGCCTGGACCCCCACCCATATGCTGGTCAGATGTATGGGCCGCTATAGCGCTCTAAATCCTATAAAGACATATCAGTTTCTCCCCACCCCCTTCATTTTGTAGTACTGCCCCCAATCCTGGACTGATGTCCCCCATAATGGGCTACTTCCTGGTAAATATGTCCCTCATCCTTGTGTATGACCTCATCATGGCTATATCCTCGTATATATATATATCCCCACCATAGCCCATCCTGGTATATATCCACATCTTGATCCCATCCTGGTACATATGTCCCCATCCTGATATATATGTCCCCATCATGGCCTCATCCTGGTATGCATGTCTCCATAATGGCCTCATCCTGGTATGCATGTCCCCATAATGGCCTCATCCTGGTATACATGTCCCCATAATGGCCTGATCCTGGTATACATGTCCCCATAATGGCCTCATCCTGGTATACATGTCCCCATAATGGCCGCATCCTGGTATACATGTTCCCATAATGGCCTCATCCTGGTATACATGTCCCCATAATGGCTCCATCCTGGTATACATGTCCCCATAATGGCCGCATCCTGGTTTACATGTCCTCATAATGGCCTCATCCTGGTATACATGTCCCCATAATTGCTCCATCCTGGTATACATGTCCCCATAATGGCCTCATCCTGGTATACATGTCCCCATAATGGCCGCATCCTGGTATGCATGTCCCCATAATGGCCTCATCCTGGTATACATGTCCCCATAATGGCCGCATCCTGGTATGCATGTCCCCATAATGGCCTCATCCTGGTATACATGTCCCCATAATGGCCTCATCCTGGTATGCATGTCCCCATAATGGCCTCATCCTGGTATACATGTCCGCATAATGACCACAGCCTAGATTATGTTCCCATCCTGGCAGCATCCTGGTACATATGATACTCCCAAGCGACACACACAGTAAACAAAATAAATGATTATACTTACCCTCCCTCCACTCTCCAGTGTCCTCCTCTGATGATGACATGCCGCAACTGACCAGCGAGTAAGCGGTACAGTGCATGATGTCACTGTCATGCGCAGTGTGCCCACTTACAGTACAGTCAGCTGCCGGGTGCTGGCATATTCCCTGCTCCTCATGCCTGGATTTTGATCGTGGGGAGCAGTGAATAGTCAAAGCCTTAGGGCTCATTCAGACGACCTTTACGTCTGTCCTGTTCAGTTCCTGTTTTTTTGTGGACTTTCTAACAGGACTATCTTTTCAATGTCTTTTTTATTATGGAACATGTCCTATTCTGTTCCATAATTGCGGACTGTGACACAATACAACTCAATGGATCCGCAAAATCCCCGGAAGCCACACGGAAGCACTTCCGTGTGACATCCGTCGGGTGCCCCTGCAGTCTGTCTTCCACTACCAGCCAGCCCCGCAGCTGCTGGCACTTCAGTGTGTCAGCATCTGCCCACACTCCAGTATGTCAGCATCTGCCCACACTCCAGTATGTCAGCATTTGCCCACACTGCAGTATGTCAGCATCTGCCCACACTGCAGTATGTCAGCATCTGCCCGCACTGCAGTATGTCAGCATCTGCCCGCACTGCAGTATGTCAGCATCTACCCACACTGCAGTATGTCAGCATCTGCCCGCACTGCAGTATGTCAGCATCTGCCCATACTGCAGTATGTCAGCATCTGCCCGCACTGCAGTATGTCAGCATCTACCCACACTGCAGTATGTCAGCATCTGCCCGCACTGCAGTATGTCAGCATCTGCCCGCACTGCAGTATGTCAGCATCTGCCCGCACTGCAGTGTGTCAGCATCTGCCCGCACTGCAGTATGTCAGCATCTGCCCGCACTGCAGTGTGTCAGCATCTGCCCATACTGCAGTATGTCAGCATCTGCCCACACTGCAGTGTGTCAGCATCTGCCCATACTACACTATGTCAGCATCTGCCCACACTGCAGTATGTCAGCATCTGCCCGCACTGCAGTGTGTGAGCAGCTGCGGGAATGACGAGCACCGACATCAGGAGGTTAGCAAAGTTCATTACCTGTAGTGATAAAATCCTGCACTCCTGAAGATAGCGCTTGTCACTGGCTTCCATGCCTGCCGCGTTCTCACATCAAGTCTTGTGAGCGGGCCGAGACTGTGACTAGCTGTTATGTCACAGGCCACTCGCGATACTTCGCTTGTGAATGCAGCAGGCAATGGGAGTCAGTGGAGAGTGCTGACGTCAGGAGTACAGCGGATCTCATCACCGCAGGTAATGTACCTAGCTAAACTCATGACGTCAGCACTCGTTATTCCTTGCAGTGACCTGGGATTACCTATTGATGTTAGCTCAGGTCATTGCACCGCTTTTCCAGCCAATGGGGAACATTCTGTTCTTCATTGACTGGGACACTGAGTATGGTTTGGATCATCGTGGGACCCCCTTATTGGATTACGCTGGACCCAGATTTGTTTTTCTTTTTAATAAATTGCTGAAAGAGGGAATGTTTTAGGGAGTGTTTTTGTCAAATAAAAATTTGTTTGTCGTCTTTTTGTTTTTATTACTGACTGTGTTAGTGATATCGAGCATCTGATAGACGCCGTGACATCACTAACTCCAGGGCTCGATGCCAGGTGACATTACACAGCTGGTATAAACCCAATATATTACACGGTTTGCTACTGCACCAGGGCATTCGGGATGAGCCGGGTAAAGCTCTGGGACTGTCGCATGTAATGAATGCGGCAATTCCGGGCAGCTGCTGGCTGATATTTTTTGGCTGGGGGGCTTTCAATAATGTGAGTTTCCCCAGCCTGAGAATACCAGCCTATGGGGAGATAAGGTATGCACACCAGTGACTATGTAAGGGGAATACATGAAATAGCAGAAACTGCTGTGTGAATACTGACTTGAAAAATCCAATAGCTATATGTAAGAGTGAAAATGTGAAAAATGGAATCTGCATTACTGCCATGAACATATGAATCAAGAGAAATTTAGCTACTGAATTGATCAATACAATAGAGCCCCAACACTACGCCAAAGTATTTCTCTACGTTGGGGTCCCTAGCTTGTGTGTGTCCTCTCATGCAGTTAAAAAACTTACCGTGTATGGGAAGCTGAGACCCAGGCTATTTATGCGTATGATATGGATTGGTGTTCCAAACGTTATTCCTTATTGTTAGTAGTTTTTCGTTTGTGAACCCTCCCCAACCACACCTATTGCCAATCCATATCATACGCATAAATAGCCTGGGTCTCAGCTTCCCATACACGGTAAGTTTTTTAACTGCATGAGAGGACACACACAAGCTAGGGACCCCAACGTAGAGAAATACTTTGGCGTAGTGTTGGGGCTCTATTGTATTGATCAATTCAGTAGCTAAATTTCTCTTGATTCATATGTTCATGGCAGTAATGCAGATTCCATTTTTCACATTTTCACTCTTACATATAGCTATTGGATTTTTCAAGTCAGTATTCACACAGCAGTTTCTGCTATTTCATGTATTCCCCTTACATAGTCACTGGTGTGCATACCTTATCTCCCCATAGTGATGTTTTTTTAGGTTTTTGCACCCAGTTCAGACTTAGAATGGTGTTCCAAACGTTATTCCTTATTGAGAATACCAGCCAGCAGCTGTGAGGCTTTACCTCGGCTGGCATCAAAATTGGGGGGGGAACCGCACGCCATTTTTTTTTTTTAAATTATTCATTTATTTATTGTACTGTACGATTTAGACCCGCCCACCGGTGGCTGTGATTGGTTGCAGTCAGACAGCTGTCACTTAGCGTGGGGGCATGGCTGACTGTAACCAATCACAGACGCCGATGAGCATGGAAACCGTGAATATGAAATGAGCCTAATGAGCAGCCGGCTTCGGAAGAGCAAAGAGCTGCCACGGGAGCAGTGTGACAGCCGCCCAGTGTTCGGTGAGTATGTAGCGCTTACTCCTACCCCTTTCTGCCAGATTCTGCTCCCCATTGACCTTATATGGGGACCAGCATCTGGCCAGATACCCTGGACTCTATGGAACTCTCCTTCCGCTTTTTGCGGTCTGCAAAAAAACAGAAGTTACACGGATGACACATGGACTGTACACGGAACGGGACAGATGTGGTTATCACACGGATGCCGCACGGATGCATCTGTGGAAAAACAGGACCGTTTTTTGCTGACTGTAAAAACGGAACAGTCGTGTGAATGTAGCCTTAATTGGCAGCTGGCACATCGCAGTGTAGGAACCCGACGCGTCTATGTGCTGCAATGTATTTCAGCTGAATTAGTGCTCTCGGCTGCACATCCAGCTGAAGCAGAAGCTGGGGCCAGCGGGCCCCCTGTACCTCCGGGCCCGGTCACAGTCGCTACACTCTTGGGTCGTATGGAGCATTATGACTCTTTGCATCAACAAGTCCTTTGCTTATTATTGCTGTACTTTATGTTATATTCAAGTAGCAAAATACCTCATTGGTGTATGTAACCTATCAAATGACCGACCAAGGCAGAGGTGGACAGAATACCATGCACATGGCAATGGGAAAAGTCCACACTGTGGGATTGTGTGGCCATGTGCCACTTGCAGTTCTCCATGTACAGCCTTGTTAACTTACAGTTTCCTGTGATGCACGTGTCCAAAGTCTCCATAACCACCATCGCAAGCCTGAAATCCAAACTTCTTTCTTGTAAACCATTCACTAGGTGGGAGAGAATATCAGCCAATATTTCTAGCCCTCCAATAGAGGCAAAGTAATCCTGGGCAAATCCTAAGGAAACACAATGATTTCAGACATAAAACACAGTCTTACTGTACTTTTACATCTTGCTTGGTGATATGCGACTCGGCATTGTGCTTGGTGATGTATGGCTCATCATTGTACTTGCTGATATACGACTCGGCATTGTGCTTGGTGATGTACGACTCGGCATTGTGTTTGGTGATATATGACTCGGCATTGTGCTTGGTGATATACGGCTCAGCATTGTACTTGGTGATGTACGACTCGGCATTGTGCTTGGTGATGTATGGCTCCACATTGTGCTTGGTGATATATGACTCGGCATTGTGTTTGGTGATATATGACTCGGCATTGTGCTTGGTGATATACGGCTCAGCATTGTACTTGGTGATGTACGGCTCAGCATTGTGCTTGGTGATATATGACTTGGCATTGTGCTTGTTAATATACGGCTCAGCATTGTGCTTGGTGATGTATGGCTCAGCATTGTGGTTGGTGTTGTACGGCTCAGCATTGTGCTTGGTGATATATGACTCGGCGTTGTGCTTAGTGATATATGTCTCAGCATTGTGCCTGGTGATGTACGGCTCAGCATTGTGCCTGGTGATGTACGGCTCAGCATTGTGCTTGGTGATGTACGGCTCAGCATTGTGGTTGGTGTTGTACGGCTCAGCATTGTGCTTGGTGATATATGACTCGGCGTTGTGCTTAGTGATATATGTCTCAGCATTGTGCCTGGTGATGTACGGCTCAGCATTGTGCCTGGTGATGTACGTGTGTCGCCCTGGGCAAGCCAGGGGACACGGGTCACAACACCACCACACCCCACACTCCAGGTAGGCACATCAATGCTAACCACAAATCCTTGTTGCCTTCCTCCAGGAGTTTGATGATGCACACCAGGGGGTGGGCCAGGCGGTTGGCTCCGCCCACCGAGGAGCTCACAACTCTGGAGGCGGGAAAACCAGGCAGTGAGCTCAGGGACGAGCTGGAGTAAACAACAGAGTCTAGTCAGGGAGGAGGAAGTAGAAGGAGTGGAGGAGAAGCCTAGACAGGGCAAAAGTAAACAGCTAAGTGAAAGTGAAGGAAGAAAAGCAGAAAAGGAGGAAAGCAAGTGAAGTGACAGTAAAGAAAGAAAGCCTGAAGGGTCCAGCTTTGTGTAGGGCCAGAACAGCAAGGTCAGCGACGGCGGTGACTGTCTGGAGGGGGACCGTTTGGAAGTTCCTGGAAGGACCCCGTTGGCTGTGTGCCCGGAGGTCTGGAGCAGTGTTCCGAAGGACAGTCAGCACCAGGGCAGGGGCCTCTCGGACCCCGGCAAGGCTAGGAGTCGCCAAATTTGCCGAATCCGTCAGTGACGGGGACGCAGATCCCCCAACAACCAAGTCCCGATTGAAGGCAACAGCCCAACCTGAACCGGGGAGACACCGCCACCGCCAGGGCACCAGTTTCCCCAGGGCCAGCGCCTGCGGGCAAAGTGTAGAGCTCCTCCGGCCCAGATTGCAGTCGGGGAGCGGGTAACCGGAGGGAATCCACCGCTACCACAAGTCAAACATAGGTGCAAGGAAGAGGGATATCACCGTCACCTACCGGGAGTGCAGGTGCAGCCGTCTGTGGGACCGTCCTACCAGCCGTTTGGTTTACCGTACAAACTGTGTCCGTGTCTCAGGCTGAGTGAGTACCACAGTGCCGCAAGGCACAGCGCTGCCCCCGCGTCCCTGTGCCCACCAGGCCCCGCACCTACTTCTCCATCACCGGGCCCCGGGATCACCAACCCCTACCCACGGAGGGGCAACACAACAACTGGCTGCTCCGCATCACCATCCCCGGGAGCCCCATATCGAGCAGCGGTGGTGAAATCACCACAACCGTGGGTGGCGTCACGAACTATAACAATCCCCACACCCAACCACAAAACCCCCCTTTCACTCACGGGCGAGGAGTGTCGCTCGAGAAACCCCGGGATCCGGCCCACCGCTCGAGCCACCACTGAGCAGCTGCCGGACCCGAGCAGAAGGGGTGAGCGCGGTGTGCTGACACCCTCCTCCCCGCCCGCGACAACTTGGCGTCACGAACAGGATCTTACCGCTCTGCCGTCAGGTAGAGGTGCGCCTTGTTACCGCCGGAGGCATCCGGCAGGAAAATTTCAGAAGCCGCCATCTTTGGCGCGAAAAGTTCCCGCTCGAGCGTCTTCTCGAGCAGTAGAAGCGCGAAGGCCAAAACTCCGCCCCGAGAGAGGAGGGGCCGGAAAGAGCTAAGGGGGATGGAAACAAGATGTCTGCGCCCGACGGAGCCGCTGGAGGAGCGGTGGTCGCAGCCGCAGCGGCACCCGCGGATGGGAATGGGCCTGCCCAGGTCCCGGCCGTACCGGCGGGAGGTGCCGCGGCCCCCGCTCTTGCTCAGGTCATGCCGTTTTCCTTGCCCTATGCGCCTGGAGCTGCCTGGCTACCGCGGTATGATGGGAAACCGGATGCCCTACAGGCCTTCCGGAAAAAGCTTAACCTGTTGCTAGAGCTATACCCCCTGACTGATAAGCAACATGCAGCGATAGTGCTAGGCCAGCTAACCGGTGCGGCGGAGCAGGAAGCGGAGACCTGGGCCGAGGGGGACCGGCTCTCTGTAGCCGCCATCTTCGAGAAGCTACAGACTGCCTTCGAGACCCGGACTGAAGCTGAGCTGAGGATGCAGTTTTACCAGTGCCGGCAACGAGCTGGGGATAGCATTCGAGACTATGCTCTACGTCTGCAGACCGCCCTCCGCACGCTGAAGCGGGTGAACTCTATTAATGAGGCGGATAGTAACAAGATGTTAGTGGAGCAATTTGCACAGGGGATGAGGTCCCCTGAGGATCATAAACAACTCCGGCTGTGGGCCCTGGAACACCCTGATGTGGGCTTTGCTGTGTTAAAGGAGCGGGCTATCAAGGCACTACAGCCCCCAGCTGCTGAAGTTCTGGAATCCGTCCCGTGGCCCGTCGAGACAGCTCCCGTTGTGGCGGCCCCAGCCAAACCAACCTCCTTAATACCTGCAGCCCCGAGCAGCACAGTGGAAGAACTGGCGGCCCAGGTCCGTCGCATGGACGGAGACCTTGCCAAGATCCTTGCTGCGCTACAACCTCTGACCAGATCTCAGCCTCCAGCACAGATACAGCTTGCTGACAGTCCTGAAGATGTTCCCTGGATGCAGCGGAGAAGCGCTAACAACCCGCGGAGCAGACCCCCAATCTGCTACAAGTGCCGTAAGCCGGGCCATTATTACCGACAGTGCCCGTTAAACGAGCAACCCCTGGGGCCCCGGGCCAATCCTCAGGAGTAGAACACCGTGGCCCCCCGGACTGGCGAGACCGATATATCGGGGCCCGCCCTATCATCCCCGTGGCTGTGGACGGCATACCAGTGATGGCTCTCTTGGACACTGGATCACAGGTAACTACCATACCGTACACGTTGTATCAGCAGTATTGGGCCACAGACGAGCTAGCGCCCCCAGATAATAGTATAAATTTGATTGCCGCTAATGGACTTCCATTGACCCAGGTGGGGTATAAACAAGTGGCTATGACAGTGGGGCAAGCTGAACTGCAGCACCAGGGTATGATTGTGATCCTGAATGAACCCAGCGATCATAACCCGAAAATAGTGCTGGGAACCAATGTGATGGAACACTGCATGGCTGATGTGTTGAACCTATTGCAACAGCTAGCCGCCACAGCGGCAGGGAGCCGGCAGAGGGCTGTGCAGCGTGAGATCCGCGCCCTGATGTACCGCCAGCATGTAAGCTCAACCGGAGGGGAGATTGGTGGAGTGAGAGTGATGGATGTTGCTCCATTGACTGTGCCCCCTAGGAGTGAGATGATGATTTGGTGTAGAGCAGCAGTAGGGCCTCAGGGGCGTGACTACCCTGCGATGATGGAGCCCATGCCTTCCGAGCACTGGCCCACGGTAGTGGCCGCCCGAGGGGTGGTCGATGTGAAGAAAGGGAGAGTGCCTGTGAGAGTGTTGAACTGTGGGGAGGAAGAAGTCCGGCTCCCCTGGTATGCCACCATTGCCAAGCTGCTCACCCTGGACCCTCACACTATCCATGAAGCCAGTCCACCCACACTCTCACCTACCACCAACACTTTCCCACCCCAGGGGGACACAAAGGAGTGGCACCAACAGCTACATGTAGGCACTGATGATACCCCTACACATCACAGGGCCGGGGTACACAGGGTGGTGCAGGAGTACGAACAGGTTTTCAGTAAGCACCCCCTGGACTTTGGGCGGATCAAGGGGGTCCAACACCACATTCCCACGGGTGAACATCCCCCTATCAAAGAGAGGTATAGACCTATTCCCCCTGCACATTACCAGTGTGCCAAGGATATGTTGAGGAATATGAAGGAGGCAGGGGTTATTCGGGACAGCTGTAGTCCCTGGGCCGCTCCGTTGGTACTGGTCAAGAAGAAGGATGGTACCATGCAGATGTGTGTGGACTACCGGAAGATCAACCAGATAACCCATAAAGATGCCTATCCCTTACCTCGTATTGAAGAGTCTTTGGCTGCACTGAGAACTGCAAACTACTTCTCGACCCTTGACCTCACCAGCGGATACTGGCAAGTGGCCGTGGCCCCAGAGGACCGGGAGAAGACCGCCTTCACCACCCCGATGGGGCTCTGCGAATTCAATAGCATGCCGTTTGGGCTGTGCAATGCCCCCGGGACCTTCCAACGGTTGATGGAGTGATGTCTGGGACATTTAAACTTCGAGACCGTCCTGCTGTATTTGGATGATGTGATTGTTTATTCCCAGACGTATGAAGCCCATCTGGAGCACCTGGCCGAGGTGTTCGCGTCCCTTGCCAAGTACGGGATGAAGTTGAAGCCCTCAAAATGCCACCTGCTGAAACCCAGAGTGCAGTATCTAGGGCATGTGGTGAGTGCGGATGGTGTCGCCCCCGACCCTGAGAAGATTACTGCCATCCAGAGCTGGCCGAGACCAACTACAGTGAGGGAAGTAAGGCAGTTTCTGGGTCTGGTGGGGTACTATCGGCGCTTTATAAAGGGGTACACGAAGATGGCTGCCCCCATGCAAGATCTCCTCGTGGGACAGACCAAAGGTGGTAGACCCATTGGAACCCCACTGTCGTGGGAGGACAAGCATGAGGAGTCCTTTTGCCAGTTGAAGGCGGCCTTGACCGGAGAAGAGGTCCTGGCGTACCCTGACTATGGGCGCCCGTTCATCCTCCACACGGACGCCAGTAACGTGGGGCTAGGAGCGGTCCTATCCCAGGTCCAGGATGGAAAGGAGAAGGTGATTGCCTACGCTAGCCGAAAACTCTGGCCAACCGAAAGGAATCCCGAGAATTATAGCTCCTTCAAGCTCGAGCTATTGGCGCTGGTATGGGCTATCACGGAGCGGTTCCGCCACTACTTGGCGGCAGCAACCTTCACCGCGTTTACGGACAACAATCCGCTGACCCATCTAAACACGGCCAAGTTGGGCGCGCTGGAGCAGCGGTGGGTAGCCCGGCTAGCCAACTATGATTTCACCATAAAGTACCGAGCTGGTCGTGTCAACATAAATGCTGATGCACTCTCCCGGATGCCCCATTTGTCAGAAGAGGGGTGCGAGGATGACGACCTCGAGGAGATCGAGTTGCCTGCGTTTCACCAGCCGTCTACTGAGAGGGTACAAGTATGCCAGCAGAGGGTAGATCTGGACCCGCGGCCCAGTCAAGAGTGGCAGGACGCCCAGGACCAAGCGCCGGCTGTCCGCCTTGTCAAGACTCTGGTGGAACAAGGTGCTATGGGAATAGACCCTGCCGCTCCAGCCGAAGCCCAACGCTTGTGGAAAGAACGAAAACGGCTTTACCTACACCAAGGGAGGCTGTACCGTGAGCTGATCAACCTGAAGACCCATGAGAAAATATGCCAGTTGATCGTTCCTCAAGCTGAGGTCGCTACTGTCCTGCGGGCATACCATGATGGTGCTGGCCACTTCGGGTGGAAGAAGCTGGAGATGCTGTTGAGGGAGCGGTTCTATTGGAGTGGGATGCGTGAATCGGTGGAAGCCTGGTGTCGAGAGTGTGGTCCTTGTACACTGAGGAGAAAGGACGAGACTAGCCAGAGGGCACCGTTACATCCCATAGTCACCCATCAGCCGCTGGAGCTGGTCGCCCTGGACCATGTCAAGCTTACCCCTAGCCGAAGTGGGTACACCTACGCATTGACCATGGTAGACCACTACTCACGATTTATGGTGGTAGTCCCCGTTAAGGACCTAACTGGTCGAACCGCTGCTCGAGCGTTCCAGGCTTATTTCTGCCGACCCCATGGGTACCCTGAGAAGGTGCTGACTGACCAAGGCCCGGCTTTTGAAGCAGAGGTGTTTCACGAATTCTGCCAGTTGTACGGCTGCAAGAAGATCCGGACCACTCCGTACCACGCCCAAACCAACGGCATGTGCGAGAAAATGAACCACTTGGTCCTGGGGCTCCTCAAGACGCTACCACTGGAAGAACGGAACATGTGGCCGGAAAAGCTACCTGACTTGGTCGACATGTACAATAATATCCCGTCTAGCTCGACGAAGTGCACCCCAGCGTATCTGATGAGGGCTCGGCCTGGCCGCCTGCCGGTGGATCTGGAGATGGGGTTGGAAGCCCCGGAAGCACTTCCTTCAACGGCGGAGTGGGAAAGTCGGAGGAGGGCACAGTACCGGCAAATCCAGGAGTATGTGGAGAAAAACCTCAGTCGAAGTCGAGAGCAGCAGGAGCACCGGTTCAATCAGAAGGCACCCGCAGGTCCTTTCCAGCCAGGAGATGTGGTGCTGAAACGGAAGAGAAAAGCCCACAAGCTGGATGATCAGTGGGAGCAAGTCCCTTACGTCATACAACCCACAGAATGGGAAGATGGGAAGACCTACCAGATCAGTCGTGACCAAGGGGGCACCCTAGCCACAGTTTCTCGGGACCATCTAAAAAAATGCCCCCCAGCGTTAAAGACAGAGGCTGAAGTACCGGTTCCTCCACCAGTGGAGAAGGCAGCAGAGGTAATCCACACTGTAATGGGTGACTTCCCAGCAAACTGGCCTACACAGAACGGCGCGTTGATTCTTCCAGTGATACTGTTCCCACAACCCGTGGATGAAGAAGTAGTGGAAGCGGTTAACCGTGAGCCAGAACCAGTGCCAGTGCCCAGGGATGAACCTGTACCCAGCCCCCCTATACCTCCGCCTGCCCCACACTGTAGCAAGGAGGAGGAACCGATTGTTCCCTCTACCCCACTGTCTAGCACCACTGACACCGGGCCCCGAAGGTCCACCCGTTCCAACCTAGGTAGACCCCCACTTAGGTACAGGGAGACCGGTCTATGAGTAAAAGGGGTCCGCAAATGTGAAAGAGTGTTGTTGTTTGTTTGAAAGTTTGCAAAAAGAATGATAAGAAAAATGATACCGAAGTTTAACCTGATTTGCCTTGTGATTGAACCGGCAGGAGCCGGCACCGTTGTCCCCGTGGGGACCGTTTAAGTTTTGCATGGGAACTATCCATGGACAAGCCCGTGAACTTGCAGGGCACCACAAACGTTAAGTGGCTTGTAAATATGTTGGTTACCGTTACCGTTTCCGCAATACCGTCTCCGGAGAGGCAGGTTGGAGGAAGGGCCCTGAGCGGAGCAGGCTAGGGCCCAGCCACCAAAGGAACCGGTGGCCACCCTCTGGAGGGGAAGGACAGATCCCGCTCGGGTAACTTGTGCTGGACTGTGGGTCAAGGGGTGCTGCCTGGGTTTTAGGGGCAGCATCAGGGCCAGGTTGCTTGGGTGGGAGAGAGCGGAAACCGTGACCGTAAACCGTTGCAACGTTTAAGTAAATGTGCCTCCCGTCTTGGGAAGAGTTTTGATTAAAAATGTTATTCATGTTTTCTTAACCCTGTTACCCCCTTTTACAGAAAAATAAAACCGGTGTAGGACGGCAGCCCGCGGACGGTCTGCATTTTGCTAAGGGGGAATGTGTCGCCCTGGGCAAGCCAGGGGACACGGGTCACAACACCACCACACCCCACACTCCAGGTAGGCACATCAATGCTAACCACAAATCCTTGTTGCCTTCCTCCAGGAGTTTGATGATGCACACCAGGGGGTGGGCCAGGCGGTTGGCTCCGCCCACCGAGGAGCTCACAACTCTGGAGGCGGGAAAACCAGGCAGTGAGCTCAGGGACGAGCTGGAGTAAACAACAGAGTCTAGTCAGGGAGGAGGAAGTAGAAGGAGTGGAGGAGAAGCCTAGACAGGGCAAAAGTAAACAGCTAAGTGAAAGTGAAGGAAGAAAAGCAGAAAAGGAGGAAAGCAAGTGAAGTGACAGTAAAGAAAGAAAGCCTGAAGGGTCCAGCTTTGTGTAGGGCCAGAACAGCAAGGTCAGCGACGGCGGTGACTGTCTGGAGGGGGACCGTTTGGAAGTTCCTGGAAGGACCCCGTTGGCTGTGTGCCCGGAGGTCTGGAGCAGTGTTCCGAAGGACAGTCAGCACCAGGGCAGGGGCCTCTCGGACCCCGGCAAGGCTAGGAGTCGCCAAATTTGCCGAATCCGTCAGTGACGGGGACGCAGATCCCCCAACAACTAAGTCCCGATTGAAGGCAACAGCCCAACCTGAACCGGGGAGACACCGCCACTGCCAGGGCACCAGTTTCCCCAGGGCCAGCGCCTGCGGGCAAAGTGTAGAGCTCCTCCGGCCCAGATTGCAGTCGGGGAGCGGGTAACCGGAGGGAATCCACCGCTACCACAAGTCAAACATAGGTGCAAGGAAGAGGGATATCACCGTCACCTACCGGGAGTGCAGGTGCAGCCGTCTGTGGGACCGTCCTACCAGCCGTTTGGTTTACCGTACAAACTGTGTCCGTGTCTCAGGCTGAGTGAGTACCACAGTGCCGCAAGGCACAGCGCTGCCCCCGCGTCCCTGTGCCCACCAGGCCCCGCACCTACTTCTCCATCACCGGGCCCCGTTATCACCAACCCCTACCCACGGAGGGGCAACACAACAACTGGCTGCTCCGCATCACCATCCCCGGGAGCCCCATATCGAGCAGCGGTGGTGAAATCACCACAACCGTGGGTGGCGTCACGAACTATGACAATCCCCACACCCAACCACAAAACCCCCCTTTCACTCACGGGCGAGGAGTGTCGCTCGAGAAACCCCGGGATCCGGCCCACCGCTCGAGCCACCACTGAGCAGCTGCCGGACCCGAGCAGAAGGGGTGAGCGCGGTGTGCTGACACCCTCCTCCCCGCCCGCGACATACGGCTCAGCATTGTGCTTGGTGATGTACGGCTCAGCATTGTGCTTGGTGATGTACGGCTCAGCATTGTGCTTGGTGATGTATGGCTCAGCATTGTGCTTGATGTAAGGCTGCAGGCAGTTGCTAACAGCAACAGTGGGACAAATCATGCAACAGATAGGCCGCACTATCTCATGTTGGAGAGATTCATGAAGCCGTTCGATCGCCTGTGGAAATGCTGAACTGCAGAGTTTCTGGTTCTCTTCTGAAAGAGAAACACAAAATGAATGAAGCCATAGATTGACATGGAAAACCTGGCGGCACTCGCCCTTCACGGCTCAATAAACCCTATTCTCTCACCTGTCAGGAAGTGAACAGTGAATATAAAGAGATCTTACCATTCTGTGGGTCAGTAGCACAGGCGCGCAGCGCGCTGCAGACAGACGACCACAGCTGATATTCCGGATTTGTGCTTCCACTGACCAGCACCACATTACTTGTCAATAGTTTGCTGCAAAGCATAAAAGACATATAAAACTATATCTCTGTGTGGATTTCATCAGATGGGAGAAAAAGTCATTTCCATATTTTACCTAAATAATAAGAGAAGTGTATCAATACATCCTGATTCTCTAGGAAGACTCTGGCCGGTCTCTAAAAAAAAAAAACAGAAAAAAAACAATAAAACACAATAAATCAACCAACACATCTAGCAAGAAGAATGCGGCATAGCTGTCCATACACATCGAACAATCGGATGGAGGAAGGATTGGGCTGATGGATTTCGATATGCCCCATTCTTTTTGTCCTCCTGAGCAGGGCAGATCAAACTATTTTAGTGCGCCTGCGCGGTACCTCAATGGCGGCTAGTGTACATGACGTAGGAAGTGTCATGCACCCAGACTTCACAAGAAGGAGAACAAAGATGGCCGAAAGAGGATGCGCAGCGAACGGAGAATGGAGACACCCATCCGACCAGTCTGCACTGCCCCTCAGGGGAGAATTATAAAGTGATTTTTACATTCTACACAGCGGCCTGGCCTCTTATATACAGTATGTTAGAATGCTGTATATAAGAGCCCACTGGTGGTGACTGCAGATTATAGTTCCAAATCTGGTGACAGGTTCCCTTTAAGTGGTAGTAGATAGAATCTGCTGGTTAGAATGTAAAAGCTGGGTACCTCGGCCACCTCCAACAGCAAGTGCACCAGGGGTTAAGGAAAAGCTTTAGCCCCGGGGAGGAGCTTAGGAAGTAAGGCAGGGAAAAGTTAGAGGAGAAGAAGATAGCTGCAAGAAGAGCAGAATGTGAGTAGTGCTGGGGTTGGACCGATACCCCTATGAGCAGGTCCCTATTGTCGGCGGGACAGCTGGGCGAACATAGGGGTATACGCAGGGGTGGGATTCAGCCGGTTCTGTCCGGTTGTGGAGAACCGGTTGTTAAAATAGTGTGACGCCCTGGACACCCCAGGGGTCACAGGTCATTACACTCACCACATACACCCCCACCACAGTAAGGTACCAACAGTCAACCAAAATACCTGATTGCCTCCCTCAGAGTCAGACAGGCAGGTGGGCGGAGTCAGGCGGATAGACACGCCCTCCGAGGAGTATGCTGACTGAGGCAGGAAAAACACAAGGAGTGAGAGAGAGGTAGTTGAGAGAAAGAGTTGTGGGAGCAAAGAGAGAGAAGCTCAGTTCTGTGTGGGGCCTGGGTTGGAGCCTAGGACCCCAGATCAGTCAGTCAGGCAGGCAGATGGTAGTGGCCGCCTGCAGGAGACCGGGAATACGACCAGCGGAACCGTAAGGGACTGGGACGGGGTGGTGGCCCGCCGGAACCGAACCGGGGAGCTAACTGGATACCGGAGCACCAGGCAGGGTACTCAGACCCCGAACTAGGCTATAAGCCACCACCATAGTCAATCAACTGATTGCGGTCTGGACCTCAGGGGTTCATTCCCACCTAAGTCCCGAATGAAGGCAACAGCCCAACCTGTCCGGATAGTAGCCACCGCCAGAGGCCAGAGATCCAGGGGCCAGCGTCTGCGGGCAAACGGGCTCCTACGACACATATACGCCAGGGAGCGGGCTACCAGTGCTCAGGCACAGTAGCCAAGATCACATACAGGTGCAGGAGAAAGGCGGACATTATCAACATATCTGGAGAAACTGCAGCCGGCTGTGGGCCCCGTTCGTCACCCCGTTTGGTTTACCAGTGACATTGTGTGGTTTAATCGTGAGTACACCAGTGCCATCAGGCACCGGACCGCACCGCAACCCTGTACCCTGCAACCTCACTACCGGGCCCCGGGACACACCGCCCCTACCCACGGAGGGGTTAACACCAAGCTGCGCCACTACAACGCTCCCGGGAGCCCCGTACTGTCATTCTCCCCGGTCCCCTTGTCACGCTCCCCGGTCCCCGGTTCCCGTGCCCTGCTCTCCGGGTCCTGACGGCGCTCCCTGCTCACCGCTCCGGTCTCCGTCTCTCTCCTCCACGGCCTTCCTGCTTCCTTTCCCTCGCCTGCATTTTCCATGCGTCCTGTTCCCTGCTCCCTGCGACGCTGGATACTCTGTCAAGCACTCCTGCTTCCTCTGCACCGCTTCCTGCCCTGGCGTCTGGCACACGGGACTTGCGCATGCGCATTAGGGCGCGCGCGTGGTCATTGACCCTCTCTTTAAGGGCCAGCGTCCAGAAACAGGATATTGCATATGCAGGTACAGGGTATAAGAGGGTTCTCATTCCAGGTGGGTGGGGCCTGTTCTACGTGTTTAGTAAGATAGGAGTTCAGGTCTCCTTTTTGCCTTGTCCGGTATTAACCCTTGTCTGTCTCACAGAGCCTGTCCTGCCACGCCAACCGGTCCTAACCATGACTGCTCCAGAACTCCTGTCAGGGACTGTCGGCTGACATTCTACCACCTCTTCAGTCCCTCCAGTCTCCGGTCCCTGGCTCCGTTTGGTGACCTGCCATCTCACTCAGCTGGTTCCGGATTTCGCCTGACATCTCAACCCGGCATCTGACCCTGAGCCTCGTCACCCGGACTACCTTCTTGAACTCTGTGATCCCAGGGACATCTACTTCCCAGTTCTCCGTACGGACTGTCTTGCTACCTGGAGTGCTTCGGCTGCCGTGCATCAAGGCCCTCTGGCGGGGTGACCTGCCTGGTTGCCTCACCAGGAGACTCCGGTGTACGGTCCAGTGTTTCAACCACCAGGATCTAACAGCTAGAACAGGCCATGGATCCCGCCGAAACATTAGCCTCCCAGCTGGCCGGATTACAGCAGGAACTGGGACGACAACGCGAGACCCAATCCCGCATGCTAGCCTTCATGACATCTGTGGACACCCGCCTGAATACACTGCAAGCGACTGCCACGTCCCTGGCGACTCAGTCCACGTCCGCAGCTCCCGTGGCAGCTTCCTCGGAGACCTCTAAACTCCGTCTGGCCTCTCCACCCCGCTATGCCAGAGATCCTAAGACCTGTAGGGGATTTTTGAATCGGTGCTCCCTCCACTTCAAGCTGCTTCCGCATCTCTTTGCCTCAGACCAAGCCAAAGTAGCTTTTGTGATGTCCCATCTAGAGGGTGAGGCACTAGCCTGGATGAATCCCCTGTGGGAAAAGGAGGATCCTGTGACCACCAACATCCAGGACTTCCTGCAAGCTTTTCTCACTACATGTGATGAACCCGGAGGCGCCTCCGCATCCGCCTCATCACTCCTCAGGCTACGTCAGGGGACCTTGACGGTGGGCCAGTATGCCATCCGCTTCCGCACCATGGCCTCAGAATTAGGATGGAACAATGGGGCTTTAACTGCCGCCTTTTGGGAAGGGCTCTCTGGTCGTATCAAGGACGAGCTGGCCGGCCGCGACGTTCCCTCCACCATGGATGCCCTGATTGCTCTAGCAACCCGAGTGGACCTCCGCTTTCAGGAACGATCCAAAGAACTGTCCCACGAGAGACGTCCGGTATGGCACTCCTCTCCTCCGCTGAAATCCACTGCTCCCCAGGCGGCGTCATCTGGCGTCCCCGTCCACGAGCCTATGCAAATCGACCGTCTGATACAGTCCGACCAACGCTGAGCAGAACGGCTCGTCAAAGGCCTCTGCTTCTACTGCGGAGATGGCACACACTTGCTACGTTCCTGTCCAGAGAAGCCGGGAAACGCCAAAGCCTAGGGCTGGTAGGAGAGGCCACCCTAGGTAATGGGACTCTCTCAGACCCAGTGACGTGGACGGTAATGGTATCAACGGAAGAGACTCGGTTCACGGCGGAGGCCTATCTCGATTCCGGGGCGGCAGGCAACTTCATCCAGCAGGCCATGGTGGACAAGTACCAGGTGCCTGTTATTCCACTAGGAAAACCCCTCGTCATTGCCTCAGTGGATGGGAGACCTCTCTCTAATACCATCTCGTTGATCACCAAGCCTGTGGAGGTTCGTATCGGGGCTCTGCACACCGAGAGAATAGCCCTCTATGTCTTTCCGCGCATGTCTCATCAAATCCTGCTGGGACTGCCTTGGTTACGGGCACACGTACCTTCGGTCGACTGGCGTACTGGTGAGATTACCCGATGGGGTCCCTCTTGTCATGAGAACTGCCTGAAGTCCATACAGCCCATTCGACGACCTTTGGTCCCGAAGTCTCTACCAGGTCTGCCTACCGCCTATTGGTCCTTCGTGGACGTTTTCGATAAAAAGGAATCAGAGGTGCTACCGCCACATCGTCCCTACAACTGTGCCATCGACCTGCTGCCAGGAACCCCACCTCCTCAAGGAAGGATATACCCCTTGTCCCCTGCTGAAACACGGGCCATGTCTGCCTGCATCACCGAGAACCTGGCAAGGGGATTCATTCGGAGATTCTCGTCCCCTGCTGGAGCAGGCTTCTTCTTCGTTAAGAAGAAAGAAGGCGACCTGCACCCCTGCATTGACTACCGGGGATTAAACCAGATCACCGTGAAAAATAAATATCCTCAGGAATTAGAAAGGACGTGGTTACTTGTTAAAATCAAAATAGTTATCAACTACAAATATCCAAACCAAAAAAATGCCATACATAATTCCCAACAAATGATTCATGTACATGGCAGAAAGTTACAAAAATACAAGGATATCATTTTTATCATTAAGTCCAAGCGGTCCCATGGCTTCACTTTTAATAATTCATCTTGAGCCGTGGGGGATAAAAAAGTTGATTTAACTCCTCCTGTAAAAAGAGAAAAATGAGTAGGGGAACAAATAAGATTTTCTTTTTCATAAAATTGGTCTGTGTCATCTGTAAGGGGTACTTTGCACGCTGCGACATCACAAGCCGATGCTGCGATGCCAAGCGCGATAGTCCCCGCCCCCGTCGCAGCTGTGATAATATTTGCTACAGCAGCTATCACAATGATATCACTACGGCTGCTTCACATGCACTCATCTGCCGTGCAACGTCGCTCTGGCTGGCGAACCGCCTCCTTATTAAGGGGACGGGTCGTGCAGCGTCACTGCGATGTCACACGGCAGGCGGCCAATAGGAGCGGAGGGGCAGAGATGAGCAGGATGTAAACATCCCGCCCACCTCCTTCCTTTCGCGTAACCGACGGGAGCCGCGGTGACTCAGGTAGGAGATGTTCCTCACTCCTGCGACTTCACACACAGCGATGTGTGCTGCCGCAGAAGCGAGGAACAACATCGGACCGTCGCGTCAGCGTAATTATGGAATTCACCGACGCTACACCGATGATACAATTAACGAGCGCAAAATCGTCATAATCGAATCATCTAGGATTTACACATTATGATGTCAAGAGCGATGCAGGAAGTGCGTCACTTTCGACATGACCCCACCGAGATCGCACCTGCGATGTCGTAGTGTGCAAAGCCCGCCTAAGTTTCATTAGCAACAACGTATTGTCTGTAATATTGCCCATACCGTGTTTCCCCGAAAATAAGACATCCCCCGAAAATAAGACATCCCAGGAGTTTTCAGGGAATCTTTAATATAAGACATCCACTGAAAATAAGACATAGCTGCGGTCAATAATGAAGTGTCATGCAGCGGTGAAAGAGTTAAAGACACTGCACGACACTTCATTATAGGCAGCGGGCACCCCCAGAAGAGAGAAGACAGAAGAAAGAAGACCCCCGATCATACTCACCAGAAGCCGACCAGGAGCAGGTGAGCGCATCAAGGTCCTGCAGCGGCGGAACACACACACACACACACACATAAGAACAGACACACACACATCAGATCACACTCACTCACTCTCTCACACACACACGCACACACCCACACACACACACACACACATCAGATCGCATCCACACACTCACAACATCCAGTGATGTCGCTTGCTTCTCGGCGGCGATACTGTGCGTGCAGTGACCTTCCAGGACCTGCCGGAGGATCACATGGCCGGAAGCATGTGTTATCTCCGGATGTTGTGAGTGTGTGAGCTCGTATGTGCGATATCGTCAGTGTGTGTGTGAGTCTATGCGATCGGATGTGCGTGTGTATGCTGTCTGATGTATGAGTGTGTTCTGATGTGTCAGTGTGTGAATGTATGCAATCGGATCTGTGAGTGTCGGCAGAAGGCAGAGGAACATGGCGTGCAGCACAGCTGCTGGGACCGCCCACCGGAGGGCACAGGGAGAAGTGGGGTGTGTGTGTGAGTGTATGCGATCAGATGTGTGCGTGTATACTGTCTGATGTGTGACTGTGTGAACGTAAGCAATCGGATCTGTGAGTGTCGGCAGGAGGCAGAGGAGCACGGCGTGCAGCACAGCTGCTGGGATCGTGGGGTGGGAAGAAGTGGGGTGGGTGTGTGTTTGTGTGTGAGTGAGTGTGATCTGATGTGTGTGTGTGTGTGATCTGATGTCAGCCAGACGCAGGGGAGCACAGCTGCAGGGAGATCACAGGGAGAAGTGTGTGTGTGTGTGTGATCTGATGTCGGCCAGACGCAGGGGTGGCATGCTGCGCACCTGATGGGACATCACAGAATTAACTGGGAGCCATACAGACGCTCTGGGCTGGTAAGTATGACGATCCTGGGATGGGGGGGTCTGCTTTTTATGGGGTGTAAACTTACCCCCAACCATGTCTCAACGAGAATAAGACACCCCCTGAAAATAAGACAGAGTGCTTTTTTCAGGGCAAAAAAAAATATAAGACAGTGTCTTATTTTCGGGGAAACAGGGTATGTATGTATGCATGTGTGTATGTCCGGGATTGGCATCTGCACCTTCGCAGCTACAGCCACAAAATTTTGCACACTCACACTTCTGGACCCCGAGAGCATCATAGGCTATGTTTTGAGGGGAAATTTTAACCCCGCGCTTTACAACTAATCACCAAAAAACCTGCCTCCATTAAAGCGAATGGAGCTGGGAGCCTCAGTGCAGCCAGAACTTCAAAAGAATGCGCAGCCACGCCCTTATATGGAATGTTGGCGTGTCACAATGCAGCCAGGGAAAGAGACAGACACAGACAGGGAAAGATGCAAACACAGACAGGGTAAGAAACAGACATAGACAAGGTAAGAGACAGACACAAAGAGACATACACAGACAAAGGGACAGACTGACAGGGAAAGAGACAGACACAGACAAAGAGACAGAGACAGACAGGGAAACAGACAGACAGGGAAAGAAAGGGAAAGAGACAGACAGGGAAAGAGAGGGAAATGGACAGACAGGAAAAGTGACAGATAGATAGACAGACAGGGAAAGATATATATAGACAGACAGGAAAATAGATTGAGACAGACAGGGAAAGAGACAGACAGACAAAGAGATAGAGAGAGAGACAGAGAGATATATACAGAGGGGGAGACAGATAGAGAATGGGAGAGAAACAGAGACAGTTACTATCCCGGGCGTTAATACATTCTATTTATACAGTCTATCCCGGGAATGTTAATACATTCTATTTTGTTAACAACAGTTATTCAGTTATTAACCCGGGTGAAGCCGGGTAGTACAGCTCAGCTAGTATATATATATATATATATATATATATATATATATATATATATATACAGTGCTGGCCAAAAGTATTGGCACCCCTGCAATTCTGTCAGAGAATACTCAGTTTCTTCCTGAAAATGATTGCCATCACAAATTCTTTGGTATTATTATCTTCATTTAATTTGTATTCAATGAAAAAAAAAATTGTCATAAAGCCAAGTTGGATATAATTCCACACCAAACATAAAAAGGGGGTGGACAAAAGTATTGGCACTGTTTGAAAAATCATGTGATGCTTCTCTAATTTGTGTAATTAACAGCACCTGTAACTTACCTGTGGCACCTAACAGGTGTTGGCAATAACTAAATCACACTTGCAGCCAGTTGATATGGATTAAAGTTGACTCAACCTCTGTCCTGTGTCCTTGTGTGTACTACATTGAGCATGGAGAAAAGAAACAAGACCAAAGAACTGTCTGAGGACTTGAGAATCCAAATTGTGAGGAAGCATGAGCAATCTCAAGGCTACAAGTCCATCTCCAAAGACCTGAATGTTCCTGTGTCTATGGTGCGCAGTGTCATCAAGAAGTTTAAAGCCCATGGCACTGTGGCTAACCTCCCTACATGTGGAAGTATAAGAAAAATTGACGAGAGATTTCAACGCAAGATTGTGCGGATGGTGGATAAAGAACCTCGACTAACATCCAAACAAGTTCAAGCTGCCCTGCAGTCCGAGGGTACAACAGTGTCTACCCGTACTATCCGTCAGCATCTGAATGAAAAGGGACTGTATGGTAGGATACCCAGGAAGACCCCACTTCTTACCCAGAGACATAAAAAAGCCAGGCTGGAGTTTGCCAAAACTTACTTGAGAAAGTCTAAAATGTATTGGAAGAATGTTCTCTGGTCAGATGAGACAAAAGTAGAGCTTTCTGGGAAAAGCCATCAACATAGAGTTTACAGGGAAAAAAAAGAGGCATTCAAAGAAAAGAACACGGTCCCTACAGTCAAACTTGGCGGAGGTTCCCTGATGTTTTGGGGTTGCTTTGCTGCCTCTGGCACTGGACTGCTTGAGCGTGTGCATGGCTTATGAAGTCTGAAGACTACCAACAAATTTTGCAGCATAATGTAGGGCCCAGTGTGAGAAAGCTGGGTCTTCCTCAGAGGTCATGGGTCTTCCAGCAGTACAATGACCCAAAACACACTTCAAAAAACACTAGAAAATGGTTTGATAGAAAGCACTGGAGACTACTAAAGTGGCCAGGAATGAGTCCAGACCTGAACCCCAAAGAACACATGTGGAGAGATCTCCAAATGGCAGTTTGGAGAAGGCACCCTTCAAATCTCAGGGACCTGGAGCAGTTTGCCAAAGAAGAATGGTCTAAAATTCCATCAGAGCATTGTAAGAAACTCATTGATGGTTACCGGAAGCGGTTGTTCGCAGTTATTTTGGCTAAACGTTGTGCAACCAAGTATTAGGCTAAGGGTGCCAATACTTTTGTCTGGCCCATTTTTGGAGCTTTGTGTGAAATGATCAATGAATTGATTTTTGTTTCATTCTCTTTTGTGTTTTTTCATTGCAAGCAAAATAAATGAAGATAATAATACCAAAGAATTTGTGATTGCAATCATTTTCAAGAAGAAGCTGAGTATTATCTGACAGAATTGCAGGGGTGCCAATACTATTGGCCAGCACTGTATATATATATCTATATATATATATATATATATATATATATATATATATATATATATAGATATAGATATATATATGTGTGTGTATATATATATATATATATATATATATATATATACATACATACAGTACAGACCAAAAGTTTGGACACACCTTCTCATTCAAAGAGTTTTCTTTATTTTCATGACTCTGAACATTATAGATTCATATTGAAGGCATCAAAACTATGAGTAAACACATGTGGAGTGACATACTTATTTTCAGTTGTTTCACAATTTTTTATTATGTCTTATATTCTAGGTTCTTCAAAGTAGCCACCTATTGCTTTGATTACTGCTTTGCACACTCTTGGCATTCTCTTGATGAGTTTCAAGAGGTAGTCACCGGAAATGGTCTTAAAACAGTCTTGAAGGAGTTCCCAGAGATGCTTAGCACTTGTTGGCCCTTTTGACTTCACTCTGCGGTCCAGCTCACCCCGTATCATCTCAATTGGGTTCAGGTCTGGTGACTGTGGAGGCCACGTCATCTGGCATAGCACCCCATCACTCTCCTTCTTAGTCAAATAGCCCTTACACAGCCTGGAAGTGTGTTTGGGGTCATTGTTCTGTAGAAAAATAAATGATGGTCCAACTAAACGCAGACCGGATGGAATAGCATGCCACTGCAAGATGCTGTGGTACCCATGCTGGTTCAGTATGCCTTCAATTTTGAATAAATCCCCAACAGTGTCACCAGTAAAGCACCCCCTCACCATCACACCTCCTCCTCCATGCTTCACAGTGGGAACTAGGCATGTAGAGTCCATCCGTTCACCTTTTCTGCGTTGCACAAAGACATGGTGGTTGGATCAAAAGATCTCAAATTTGGACTCATCAGACCAAAGCATAGATTTCCACTGGTCTAATGTCCATTCCTTGTGTTCTTTAGCCCAAACAAGTCTCTTCTGCTTGTTGCCTGTCCTTAGCAGTAGATTCCTAGCAGCTATTTTACCATGAAGGCCTGCTGCACAAAGTCTTCTCTTAACAGTTGTTCTAGAGATGTGTCTGCTGCTAGAACTCTGTGAGGCATTGACCTGGTCTCTAATCTGAGCAGCTGTTAACCTGCGATTTCTGAGGCTGGTGACTCGGATAAACGTTTCCTCCACAACAGAGGAAACTCTTGGTCTTCCTTTCCTGGAGCGGTCCTCATGTGAGCCAGATTCTTTGTGCGTTCGATGGTTTTTGCCACTGCACTTGGAGACACTTTCAAAGTTTTTCCCAATTTTTCGGACTGACTGACCTTTATTTCTTAAAGTAATGATGGCCACTCGTTTTTCTTTACTTAGCTGCTTTTTTCTTGCCATAATACAAATTCTAACAGTCTATTCAGTAGGACTATCAGCTGTGTATCCACCAGACTTCTGCACAACACAACTGATGGTCCCAACCCCATTTATAAGGCAAGAAATCCCACTTATTAAACCTGAAAGGGCACAACTCAAAAGTGAAGACCATTTCCGGTGACTACCTCTTGAAGCTCATCAAGAGAATGCCAAGAATGTGCAAAGCAGTAATCAAAGCAAAAAGTGGCTACTTTGAAGAACCTAGAACATAAGACATATTTTTAGTTGTTTCACACTGTTTTGCTAAGTATTTCATTCCACATGTGTTAATTCATAGTTTTGATGTCTTCAATGCGAATCTACAATTTTCAGAGACATGAAAATAAAGAAAACTCTTTGAATAAGAAGGTGTGTCCAAATTTTTTTTGTCTGTACTGTATATATATGAGTATATGTACAGTGCTGGCCAAAAGTATTGGCACCCCTGCAATTTTGTCAGATAATACTCAGTTTCTTCTTGAAAATGATTACAATCACAAATTCTTTGGTATTATTATCTTCATTTAATTTCTCTTCAATGAAAAAAAAAAATTGTCATAAAGCCAAATTGGATATAATTCCACACCAAACATAAAAAAGGGGGTGGACAAAAGTATTGGCACTGTTTGAAAAATCATGTGATGCTTCTCTAATTTGTGTAATTAACAGCACCTGTAACTTACCTGTGGCACCTAACAGATGTTGGCAATAACTAAATCACACTTGCAGCTAGTTGACATGGATTAAAGTTGACTCAACCTCTGTCCTGTGTCTTTGTGTGTACCACATTGAGCATGGAGAAAAGAAAGAAGACCAAAGAACTGTCTGAGGACTTGAGAATCCAAATTGTGAGGAAGCATAAGGAATCTCAAGACTACAAGTCCATCTCCAAAGACCTGAAAGTTCCTCTGCCTACGGTGCGCATTGTCATCAAGAAGTTTAAAGCCCATGGCACTGTGGCTAACCTCCCTAGATGTGGAAGGAAAAGAAAATTTGATGAGAGATTTCAACGCAAGATTGTGCGGATGGTGGATAAAGAACCTCGACTAACATCCAAACAAGTTCAAGCTGCCCTGAAGTCCGAGGGTACAGCAGTGTCTACCCATACTATCCATCGGCGTCTGAATGAAAAGGGACTGTATGGTAGAATACCCAGGAAGACCCCACTACTTACCCCGAAACATAAAAAAGCCAGGCTGGAGTTTGTCAAAACTTACCTGAGAAAGCCTGAAACGTTTTGGAAGAATGTTCTCTGGTCAGATGAGACAAAAGTAGAGCTTTTTGGGAAAAGCCATCAACATAGAATTTACAGGAAAAAAAAGAGGCATTCAAAGAAAAGAACACGGTCCGAACAGTCAAACATGGCGGAGGTTCCCTGATGTTTTGGGGTTGCTTTGCTGCCTCTGGCACTGAACTGCTTGACCGTGTGCATGGCTTTATGAAGTCGGAAGACTACCAACAAATTTTGCAGCATAATGTAGGGCCCAGTGTGAGAAAGCTGGGTCTTCCTCAGAGGTCATGGGTCTTCCAGCAGGACAATAAATATGGGTAGAGCTGGGCTCAACCGCCTAAGGAGAAAGGTGCTTAAGGGAAAGAAAGCGCTAAGTAATATATTGGATCCCAAACACTCAAATAGGACACAGAGAATGAATGCAAAAAAGTGTTATTTATTGGACTATTTGCAAAAAGGAAAAACGCCACCACAATAGAGCAAAAGCCGACGTTTCGGCCTATGTTAGGCCTTTTTCAAGGTTTTTGCCTATGAGAGATAATAGAGAGTATATTACACACCACAAAGTGTCAGAAAAAAACAAAAAATGTTTCACAAACATATATATATATATATATATACACGCATATTTATATACAAGGTATTTACACGTACGTATGATGGAAAGGTGGATGGAACGAATTAGACGTCAAAGGACTGTACCATGTGGCGTTTACTTTGCAAGGGTACGTCACTGAATAGAATAAAGAGCAATTGATCAGCACCAAAAAAGAAAAATGTCATGGTCATACAGTAACATACAACAAGCGCCAATATGTTCGTATTAGATAGCTGTCCTAGGTCAAACCAGGAGGAGACACATAAATAGACAGTGAATCATACTGATGTAGGGACACCATAGAAGGGGCTCTATGCATCAGGGCAACAGCAGATTAAGGCATTACAGAGTACATGAATTGAGGGTACATCAGAGCCATATTGCAACCTCCACTACCCGGACACATGATTCAGAGTCCAAACCTAATCCGTGCATCCCATTCATCAACACTTACCACCCCTTTTCCCCATCCTTTAGTCAGGTCATCAAAAGACATTGGCCAATCCTTGGCAATGCCTATCCTGGAATTGCAGAATTCCAAAATCCACCACTCATTTGCCACAAACGTCCTCGCAACATTAGGGACACTTTGGTACGAGCAGACATTGGCTCCTCCATATCCAAGGACAGGCAGAGTTTCCTCTCCACGCCACGCAAGGGCACATTCCCATGCCTCCATTGTGTTCAGTGCTCTAATGTCACTAAAGGTGAGAATTTCACACATCCACGAACCGGCAAAAAATACCCTATCAAGGGTTTCTACACCTGTGACACTAACTTTGTAATTTACCTAATCAAGTGTCCCTGCGGTCTCGGATTTGTTGGGTAGACCACCCAACATATCCGAGACCGCATTAGTAAACATAAATCTACCATACGTTGTGGTCAAACTGCACTTCCAATTCCAGCACACTTCACCGCTAGGGGTCACTCAATATCCCAACTTAGGTATCAGGTTTTGGAGCACGTTCCGTTACCCAGGAGAGGTGGGAACCGTGTTCAAATCCTCCGGGACCGCGAGGCCTACTGGATACATACATTACAGACTCTCGAACCATGGGGCATGAACAGAGAATATGAAGTTAATTATTAATTTTCAGCTACTATTTTATTTAGCATCTGTAATATATAGCGGCTAAGGCCTGTGTCGTTTTGTATACGCGCTTTAGACTACCATGCATATATCCATGTATTTATGCAAGTTCTAACTTATTCTTATCTTCTTTTCCAGAGGTATTGACCACCTTCATCATGGGCAGGACTCCACTCTCACATCCTTCTCATGAGCACCACCTTTCTATAAGGTACCATCTCTAAACACCCCCCTCCCCTCCCCCCTTTTTTTTCCTTCCAGGTACTTGGATTAGTCTCACGTTACACATTTACTTTAAACCCATGGTCTCTATTTTTTATATACTACATTGCTTCTACATCTGCACATCCATTTGCTTCCCCGCAACCATATATCAATCACTTCCAGACCACCTTCTTCTTCCTCTCTTCTCCCTTTTCACTTTACTCTTCCGGATTTTTCCCTCATACACATCTTCAACCCCCCCCCCCCTCTTTTTCCATGCTCCTCTGCCCATACAGGACCTGAACACACATAGATTAGCAATAGACCCATCAGATACTTTCATTTCCCAATCAGTCACACCCCTCATCCTGCCTTTTCTATAGCTTTCACTTTTCCATACATATCCCAACGCTTACACACCTCTTTATTAATATCGCTCTATGATTAGGAGGATTCCGTATCACCCCCGCCTCCTACTACCATTATCTATATCTGCATCATCCCCCAGTGTTGACTCAGGTCCCACCTACTAGATGACGCCCCCTTCGTGCGTACTAGCACTAACACACACCCCCTGATACAGTGCCTAAGCTATGACGCCTCGCGCATGCGCATTTGCTCATCATTGCCAGATCTCTGTCCCTCAGATGTGGACAAATAAAAGGCCATTTCCTGCGACTCATGACAAAGCTAAGAGGTTGACTTTATCCCTCTGTAAGCTCTTGGCTACCGAAATGCTGCATTTCCGCCTGGTGGACACACAGGATTTTCGAGACCTTATGTCTGTCGCTGTGCCCCAGTACCATATGCCCAGTCGCCTCTACTTCTCTAAGAAAGATGTGCCTGCGCTACACCAGCATGTCGCACACAACATCAACACTTCCTTGAGAAACTCTGTGTGTGAACGGGTGCATTTCACCACCGATACTTGGACCAGTAAGCATGGACAGGGACGTTACAAGTCGCTGACTGGACACTGCGTAACTATGGTTATAGATGGTGAAGGGTCTGCTGCACAAGTCTTGCCGTCCCCACGACTTGGACAGACAGAGGATTGACACACAAGTTCCTCCACTGCTTCTGCCTCCTCAACCTCGTCTGGGTCCTCCACCTCTGCCCCAAGCCTGCCTGGTCAGGCCGCCAGCGTTGTAACTGCGCAGAAGGAATCACGCACTCCTCATTACTATGCTGGCAGCAGAGCGCAACGACATCAGGCGGTCTTTATCTTGAAATGTCTTGGAAATAAGAGTCACACAGCGGCTGAGTTGTGGGCAGCTCTGGAGACTGAGTTTGGTAAATGGTTGTCTCCACTCAACCTGCAGCCTGGTAAGGCCATGTGCGACAATGCTGCAAACCTGGGTGCGGCCCTTCACCTGGGCAAGGTGACACACGTGCCTTGTATGGCTCACGTGTTGAACCTTGTTGTCCAGCAATTATTAGCACACTATCCTGGCCTCGATGACCTTCTGAACAGGGCACGAAAACTGTCTGCTCACTTCCGCCGTCCAGAAGTCGTTCGGCCTGCCGGTTCATTGCCTGAAATGCGATGTGCCGACATGCTGGAATTCGACTCTCCACATGTTACAGTGACTGTGGCAGCACCGCCGAGCACTAGTGCAATACGTCATGACGTTTAACCTGGGCCAACGAGATGCAGAGGTGGGGTAGATCACCCTGATGGAGTGGTCTCAGATCAAGGACCTATGCACCATCTATATCGCCATATATATATACTATACGCCATCCTTAACTGCTACCTACCCCAGTGTCATCCTGGGGACAGTTAAGGATGGCGTATTTTTGAATGTGCTTGATGCAAATCTACCTGTGAAGTGTACAACTGGGGCAAAAGTGCTGCCTCTGAAGGGGTGTCTGTGAGGCCCAATTTTTAGAAAAAAGGGAGACTCCGCTTGGAGTAACCCTTGCTGTGTTTTTAAAAAGGAGCCAAGATGAACAAGTCATTATTCAGCAAAAGACTTTGCTACCTACCCCGGTGTCATCCTGGGGACGGTTAAGGATGGCGTATTTTTGAATGTGCTTGATGCAAATCTACCTGTGAAGTGTACAACTGGGGCACAAGTGCTGCCACTGAAGGGGTGTCTGTGTAGTACAATGTTTGGAAAAAAGGGAGACTCCGCTTGGAGGCAAGGGAATTAGGGGAAGCTGTATTTCCCATGTCCCTTCCATGGTTTAGTGGTAAACTGTTGGCTTATGATGAGTGAGTTTGGGAGTACGAATCCCAATGGGTGCTCCTTTCCTATTTGCTGTGTCATGGGCTAGTTTACTGTTCTATGTTAACGCCTATCAGTTTCCATTGAATGGAGCAAGCAGGCGTTGTGTGTGTTTCTTTAATTTTGCCCTGTTGCGTCTGTTATGGCTAAAGGATCAAAGGAAGTAGGGGAAGCCATATTTCCCATGTCCCTTCAATGGTCTAGTGGAAAGCTGGTGTCCTTGGATGTGTGAGCTTAGGAGTTTGAATCCCAATGGACGCTCCTGGATATTTGCAGTTTCATGGTCCAATGGGCTAGTTGACTGGTCTGTTATGACACATATCTGTCTCCATTAAATGGGGAGAGCAGACATCGTGTGTATTTCTTTAATTTTGCCCTGTTGCATCTGTTATGGCTATAGGATCAAGGGAAGTAGGGGAAGCCATATTTTCCATGTCTCTTCCATGAGCTAGTGGTAAGCTGGTGTCCTTGGATGTGTGAGCTTACGAGTTTGAATCCCAATGGATGCTTTTGGATATTTGCTATGTCATGGTCCAATGGGCTAGTTGACTAATCTATAATGATATTTATCTATTTCCAATGAATGGAGAGAGCAGGCTTCGTCTGTATTTCATTAATTTTGCTCTATGGCGTCTGTTATGGCTATAGGATGAAGGCAAGTAGGGGAAGCTGTATTTCCCATGTCCCTTCCATGGTCTAGAGGTAAGCTTGTGGCCTTGGATGTGTGAGCTTGGGGGTTCAAATCCCAATGATCACTCCTGGATGTTTGCTGTTTCATAGTCCAATGTGCTAGTTGCCTGGTCAATGATGATGCTTATCTTTTTCCATTGAATGGAGAGAGCAGACATCGTGTGTATTTCTTTAATTTTGCCCTGTTGCGTCTGTTATCACTATAGGATCAAGGGAAGTACGGGAAGCCATATTTCCCATGTCCCTTCCATGGTCTAGTGGTTAGCTGGTGGCCGGCAGCTTGTCTCCCTGTGCGAACTGCCGGCAGCTTGCTTCTTTGTGCGGGCTACCGGCAGCTTTACTCTGTGTGGGCGACCGGCAGCTCATCTCTCTGTGCAAACTGCCGGCAGCTTGCTTCTCTGTGCGGGCTACCAGCAGCCTTACTCTGTGCGGGCTGCCGGCAACTTGCCTATCTGTGCGGCGGCCGGCAGCCTGACTGTATGTGTGTGCGGCTGGCAGCCTGACTCTCAGAGTCAAGCTGCTGGCCGCCCGCACTATGTTCAGGCGGCCGGCAGCCTTACTGTATGTGCGTGCGACCGACAGCCTGACTCTCTTTGTGAACTGCCGGCAGCTTGCCTCTATGTTCGGGCGGCCGGCAGCTTGCATCTCTGTGCGGGCGGGCGGCAGCAAGACATTCTGTGCGGGCGACGGCAGCATGACTCTGTGTGGGCTACTGGCTGCCTTACTCTGTGCGGGCGACCAGCAGCCTGACTCTATGTTCAGGCGGCTGGCAGCCTGACTCTCTGTGCTTGCAGCCGGCAGCTTGCCTCTATGTGCCGGTCGGCCGGCAGCTTGCCTCCCTGTGCGAACTGCCGGCAGCTTGCTTCTCTGTGCGGGCTTCCGGCAGTATTACTCAGAGTCAGGCTGCCGGCCGCCTGAACATACAGTCAGGCTGCCGGTTGTCCACACAATGTTCAGGCGGCCGGCAGCCTGATTGTCTGTGCGAGCGGCCGGTGTTAAGGACAAGATTATGAACTATTAGGAGTATATATGAAGATATCCAAAAACCAGGATTTAAGATGCTTTTTGAGACTGTGTACCCCACCTAGTTCTGCATTCAGACATAAGACTCAGACAGTCTGGACTTTTCATGTGATGAGTGAATCATGCTGACATTGCTTAATATAAATGAGGAAGCAAGCACATTACAGTATATTGTATATCACAGAATAAGCTGTTCTACTTTATCCAATAGGAGATGTGTTACGTATTCTTGGCACCTAGCCAATAAGTCCGTTTAAATGCTTGTCCAACTTCCGTATTAAAGCAGTCTTACTTTCTATTCATATCCGAGTACGTCTCTGGTGTGTATGAAAGAGAGTGGTATGCATGCTACCACAATTGACTCATAATTTGGACTGCAGACAGTTTAATAATCGTGCAACTACCTTAGATTGCATCACAGTAAATTTATGGCCAACATTAACAGTGGCGCCCAACGAACCTTAGGACGGAGTCTGGATGACGGTCGGCCATGCTGACACCTTGATTCGAAAGGCAACTACGCGAGATGGGATGGAGATGCGCACTCCAAATGCAGGTGAGAACATTTGTATAATCTCACCTTGCAAACCTCATGCGTGTACTTGCATTTTAAAAAGGGGGGTTGGGCTGTTCCAGTCTAAACACCTAATGACCGCCATCTCACATGAGATACGCCGTCCTAAGAGATCCCACACCAAGGTGGTCAGGTTCACCTTAAGCTGTCTGTATAAATGTAATTCTAAATCACGTAATGTAATGTGGTTTTGGGGTTTTGTCTGCTCTTTGGAGAAAGCAGAAGTTCCAAGTTTCGTTTTTCTCTGAGTTAACGGTAGAGGAAAATGAGGAAGTTGTTATATAACCATATATATATATATATACCCATATAACCAGCGTATATGTGTGTGTGATGCAGGTGATCACCACCTGGATGGTATATATAGTGTCCTTATTGTTATGTCATTGTGTTTACCTGTGTCTACCTGTTTATTTGCAGCAGGCGGAGTACTTGCTAGCTTACGAGAAACGGGAAGTTCTGTTTTGTTCAGTTATGCCAGAAATGAGGAAGTGTCACGGTGAATAGCAGCAGAATTAATTGAAACTTGTACTTTGTAAGGAAAAAGTTAACTGTGAGTCAGAAGGTATACTGACTGCTGATATACACCTATGAGTGACGTGTCATCAATAATTGATGTTTGATAAGGCCCGAGAGCCTGGTCCTCGACGGAAAGAGGACTTGAAATGGGGGTTTTAAAGGTACTGGTGCAGAGTTAAAAAAAGTGGGCGAAAGAGCCCTGACTGTTACCTGGTACGGTTTCCGCTAAGCAGTGAGTTGAACGTTTGTACACTGGCTCATTGTTTGCTTGGTGGATGGCGATGTATTTTAAGAAATACATTAGTAAAATCCTTAACTTTGGTCTTAATCAGTGAGTATTGAGTATTGAGTATTGGATGGACCGTCCTCATGTGGTTAATGTAATGTGAACAGAGTTTACCAGTACTTAGGATATAGTGAGGGTGAATTTAGTTTTTATCACCCACGTGACACTTCTTCCTAGAAGTGATAGGACAACCTGCTTGTGTTGTGGACTGAGATAAAAATCTGTGTATTCTGGGGATGTTAGAAATGTGAAAAATATGAAGTCGCTCCTCAAGGTGGCAGGGATCACTGCCAAGAGAGGGAGATTAGAGGAGCAAGAATGGAAAGATGTCTTGTTAAATAAGCAAGGGATTTTGAAAGATAAAAATCTCCTTATGGATGCTGAGGCATGGTATAGAACGTCAAAAGATGTTAGAAAATTGGCATGGAAAGAGGAATGGGATGGAGATAGTAGATATTTCTATATTGCACCAGCTCAGAAAATGGCACCTCAGGAAATGGCCAAGCCCATTAGAAAGCAACGCCCACCACCCTAAATGTTATCCCCAGAGGGTTGGACTTGTGCGGTTTGTCTAACTCAAAATCCTGATTGGCATGAAACTTGTGCAGTGTTTGGGGTTCCACGTCCATGTAAGCCCACCCCATTATTTCCTGTCGTGAATGCGGAGGGCATGCCCTATGCCTCGCCCTCCCTAGCTTCTCAGGACACCAGTTCAGGTCGGGCCGCACCTAGTTTCCTTTTCCAGCCATCTTAAGACCCAAGGACACTGGCCTATTTGTTGCTGGAGCAACAGAAGCCACCGAGGGGGGGCAGGAAGATGACAATGACTTAACAATGATCCACCCCACCATCAAAACTGTCCCCAGCAGAGACCAAACACACAATCTCCAGCTATAGAGATAAACCACAGGTGGTGTCCTTATTTGAGGACGTCAGCCCATACATGGTATCGCACCATTATTCCGATAGTCCCAGAAAAGAACGCCCTAAATATGTGACATGGGAGCCTTAGGAGTCCTGATCCTGATTTGCATCCCATGCCTTTTTAGACCCGCAACACACATCCGTTTAATTTGTACGTGTGCGGTACGTATTTGCACGTACCGGAGACATGTACACACGGAGACACATGTTAATCAATGGTAGATGGCACACACACGTAAAATCACACAGAACGTGTGTCCGTGTGGTAAGTACGTGTGTGCGCTTTTCTACCGGGACGACATGTCCGTTTTTGGCCGGCAGCACGCAGGCACGGACCCGCTTTAGTCTATGGTTCCGTGCCTGCACGAACCGCGCACGGAGTATGTCCGTGTTCAGCACGTATCATCCGTGTCCGTATTTCATCACAAAATTGGAAACACTTGTTTCCAATCTATCAGGTCAATTGAAGGCAAATAACAACACCAGGATCTCATGATGAATGATTGAAATCGTTAATTGGGTAAGAATACGGATCTGAAAAAACGGACTGCACACGTACGTATTTTATGTCAATACGGACATTCCACACGTACACACGGCTTGCATACGCCATCACACGGATGCCATACGTACCGGAGTAACGTCCCAAAAATACGGAACACGGACCCGAAAAACGGACCGTGTCACACAGACGTTTTTTTTGCGGAAGTGTGTTTTAGGCCTTATAGGAAGATGTGCCAAATCCAGAAAACCCACTCTGCCACATATGCTGATTTGTATGGGCTCACCCAAATTAAAGCTGGGGATTCTTTCTGGCCAGTAATGGAACCAGGTTTACAGTGTTACAGTAAGGGTGAGTGGTGAGTGTACTTTATTATCACCCAAGTGACACTGGTGCTCTAGGTTTTCCTGGAAGACGTTTGTACGTATAATGTACGCAGTTTCTGGTGTGGAACACCGTAGAAAAAAAAAAAGAGAAGTGTTAGTTTCTATTTCAAGTTCTGTGAAGTTTAATTGTAAGTGACACACGTATGTTGAAAAGGGAAATGGAAAATTCTCCCAAGGGGGGAGATTAGATGAGAATTGATTGAAGGAACAGGATGTTATATTGAATGTCAATATAGTGAAAGTATTGAGATGATTTGAAGAAATGTAATTCTGAATCTAGCAACTACACTATGTGAATTTTACCGGTCTGTGAAAATGGCTTGTCCAAGCCCATTATTAGAAACATAATCTGATATATAGGGTGGACTTGTGTACTGTCTGTGGAGCACTGTGTCCACGTAAGCCCACCCCATTATTTCCTGTCCTGAATGTAGATTTCTTTCTGTCACTCTGTGCTTTGCCCAGCCCTGGGTGGGGTATGGTATGGGGATAGTTATCAGGGTCTGACAGGAGATAGGGATACGCTGGAGGCTCGGCCCTGACCACCATCAGGTCTACCGTCGAGATGAGGGCAAGCACAGGGTCCCTAGTTACAGGGTCAGCCCAGGGGTCCCTATATAATCCATATTCGCAGTGACAGATTGAATACCTCCTGAATGTAGATGGCACAACCCATGTCACAACCCAGTCTGGCCAACACCTTCTTCATCTTTTAGCGGTTGTTTCTTATCGGTAATTATCTTTAGCAGCCGTTTTAACTCAGACACTACATAGTTCCTCTTTTGACGCCATTTTTAGCCACTGCTCTGTTTATTGCTGATGCAGCAGAGGCTGCTAAGGAGAGACTTGGGGACCTGAAATACACACTACGTTTTTGGTCATATATGCAGTTGTGCCCCATTGTGTTCCCACTAATGAACCTTAGCAGAGGACATTGCTGATAGTCCTGTTGAAACCTTTCCTTTCACTTTTGCATATTTGTTTTTGATGTACCTAGTATACAATTTATTAGACCATATCAAGAGACTGCTCACTATTAGTCCTGGTGGACAGTGAATATTTTTCTGCCTATGGCAGTTGTTACTTAGCCTAATTTTGAGATATTCTCGCTTGTATTGTTATCCTGCCTGGTATATTGCACAAAAGTTCCCTGGTATAGAGAGTGGAGGATCATGTGGTCCTAAGGGGACTTTGATCATCAGGAGTTAGCATATATTAGGGTTTTTGTTGGCACCACCCAGTAATCCTTCTTAGTTTGCAGGGTCTGACAGGAGATAGGGATACGCTGGAGGCTCGGCCCTGACCACCATTAGGTCTACTGTCGGGATGAGGGAGAGTCCAGGGTCCCCAGTTACACGGTCAGAACAGAACAGGTAGAGTAGGCATGCTCCACCGCTATTTCTACTTGTGTATATGTAGTCAGGGGGTGCTGCTTGCTAGTTTCCAAACCCTCTTGTGCTCTCTTCTCTTTACCCGGGGTTTTAGGGGATCTTAGTTTTAGAATTTGAGTATTCTCCTGACCCCAAGTTACACCCATTGCCCTTTCTTACAAACCTGGGTATAGTCCTTTGTATCAGGTCTCCGAGAGCCCATATGCAAACAAACTACAGCTGGTAACACCTGGTAACACCTGATGATTACATCTTCAAGTGGCAAGACGTATGGAGATGAATCTAGCAGCTTACAAGATCACCCCGCATACGGATGTGCTGCATTCACAGTCACCCGAAAAGTATCATCACGTCATCTCCAGCCCAGAAGTCATTCTACCCGTTTGGCATGGAGGAAGACAGCAGCCCTTTGAATACTACTCAGCCAGATTGAACACTTACCTAAAGCACCAGTTGAAGATCAATGCCTGTATGACATCATTGCTCCCTGAGAAAGTCACCATCTCCTGGTGTGCGGTCCTTAATCCTGCTAAACTTCTCCCTCTTCCAAGGGGGGAGTGTCCCACCTCTGACACCTTGGTGGAAGAGGTAGTCGACTCTGGCATAGCTGAGGAAACTCTGGATTCGATACAGTGACGGATACACCTTTGGACCCTGACTTAACCCCTTTGCGGATGGATCACAATGTGCATCAAGAAGACGGTTCCACACAAGTATGGTGGTGGTAGCAGAAGACGCTGTGCTGATAGAACAATCGCTACCCGCATGCCTGTCTGCAAAAGAAGCAGAGGTATGGACTCTCACTGAAGCCTGCAAGATGGCAGCCAACATCTACTCTGTATGGCAGACAAGAGACTTGATCACCGCCAATGGAACTGTACACCGCCATGAGGCCATAGAAGAACTGATGGAAGCTTTGCAATTGCCAGTCGCGGTGAGCAGGGTTGAGGCCTACATTGGAGGAGTATAGGGGAGCAGTGAGAAGTGCCCTCACTGACAGAACATCCAAAGAAGCCCCAAGACCACTTACCAAAGAAACAGTCAGTCAATCTGTGCCTTTTGAATGACCCCAATCTGAAGGAGCAAGGAAAGATGGAAAATCTTGAGAAAACATTGTCCTGACCCTACAAGAGCAAGTCTCAGAAGAAGAAGAGGACTGAGATAGGGTGCAGCTGTGGGCTCCCGGAGACCATAGCAAGTGGCTAGTGACCTGCTTTCACTGCCAGCCAAAGAGATATGGCAGGCCTTAGACACAGAACTGACTCTACACACCCCATACCAGCCACAGAATAGAGGGAAGGTTGGGAGGATAGGGCAGTGTAGAAAGCAAGGGCATGAGAGTCTTCCCCTTGAATTGTTCAGTGTCAGACACACCCCAGCAGGGACCACTAGGTTGAGACCCTATGAAATCCTGTTTAGAAGTACTCCCAGATACTTCAACTAAGCTTGTTGTTTGCTTAACTAGACATTTGCCTAATATACGTTTTTGAGTTTTCTCCTCCAGATCCAACCAGATCTAGATTTTTCTCTTTTCTTTTTCTCTTTTTCTCTCTCTCCTCTTTTCCTCTCTCTTTTTCTCTCTTTCTCTCTCTTCCTCTCTTCTCAATCTTTCTCTCTCTCTTCCTCTCTCTTCTCTCACTCTTTTTCTTTCGGACGAAGATCCATGCATTCCACTACAAAGAGATGTCGGACCTGAGACCAGGAGATGGCTGTCCTCCCTTTTTTTACCTGATACTTTGTGCCAGGACGATGATATCTAAGCATGTGGACCAGAAGACGACTGTGCATCCCACCTTTGATGATGTCCCACCATTACCGCCTGAGGACTGAGGAGCATGAGACTCTGAGTGAAACCAACCCTGATAAATATTAGCCAATTAGAGGACTACTGCCACGTTTCCCCTTCCTGAATAACGTGTGCCAGCGGAACATAGCCATGAGGACAGTCTAGAGAATACGGTCAGGATCTGGCTTCCTATGCATAATTTGTTGGGTGGGAAGATTCTTCCACAAGGGATCAGGCATCTCGTATGTGAGTGAGGTAACCATCGGCATTAGGACAGATCAATAGACTTGGGAAAGTAAGGAAAGACTTTTGGCTATCTCCAAAGGGGGGGGACTGTTAAGGACAAGATTATGAACTATTTGGAGTATATATGAAGATATCCAAAAACCAGGATTTAAGACGCTGTTTGATTCTTATGTCTGAATGCAGAACTAGGTGAGGTACACAGTCTCAGACAGTCTGGACTTTTCATGTGATGAGTGAATCATGCTGACATTGCTTAATATAAATGAGGAAGCAAGCACATTACAGTATATTGTATATCACAGAATAAGCTGTTCTACTTTATCCAATAGGAGACGTGTTACGTATTCTTGGCACCTAGCCAATAAGTCAGTTTAAATGCTTGTCCAACTTCCGTATTAAAGCAGTCTTACTTTCTATTCATATCCGAGTACATCTCTGGTGTGTATGAAAGAGAGTGGTATGCATGCTACCACAATTGACTCATAATTTGGACTGCAGACAGTTTAAGGTAGATGCACGATTATTAGATTGCATCACAGTAAATTTATGGCCAACATTAACGCCGGCAGCTTGCCTCTATGTGCGGGTGGCCGGCAGCTTGTCTCTACGTGCGAGCAGCCGGCAGCTTGCCTCTCTGTGCGGACGGCCGGCAGCAAGACTCTCTGTGCGGACGACGGCAGCCTGACTCTGTGTGGGCTGCCGGAAGCCTGACTCTGTGCGGGCAACCGTAAGCTTGGTTCTCTGCGAACTGCTGGCAGCTTGCTTCTCTGTGCGGGCTACCGACAGCCTAAGGCGGGCTTTGCACGTTGCGACATCGCAAGCCGATGCTGCGATGTCGCACGCGATAGTCCCCCGCCCCCGCCGCAGGTACAATATCTTGTGAAAGCTGGCGTAGCGAAAATTATCGCTACGCCGGCTTCACATGCACTCACCTGCCCTGCGACCGTCGCTCTGGCCGGCGACTCGCCTCCTTATTAAGGGGGCGGGTCTTGCGGCGTCACTGCGACGTCACATGGCAGGCGGCCAATAGGAGCGGAGGGGCGGAGATGAGCGGGATGTAAACATCCCGCCCACCTCCTTCCTTCCGCATATCCTACGGAAGCCGCGGTGACGCCGGTAGGAGATGTTCCTCGCTCCTGCGGCTTCACACACAGCGATGTGTGCTGCCGCAGGAGCGAGGAACAACATCGGACCGTCGCGTCAGCGTAATTATGGATTACGCCGACGCTGCACCGATGATACGATTACGACGCTTTTGCGCTCGTTAATCGTATCATCCAGGCTTTACACAGGATGTGCGTCACTTTCAAATTGACCCCACCTGCGATGTCATAGTGTGCAAAGCCCGCCTTACTCTGTGCGGGCGACCGGCAGCTCGTCTCTCTATGCAAACTGCCGGCAGCTTGCTTCTCTGTGCGGGCTGCCGGCAGCCTAACTGTGCGGGCGACCGGCAGCTGGCTTCTCTGTGCGGGCGGCCGGCAGCTTGCCTATCTGTGCGGCGGCCGGCAGCCTGACTCTGTGCAGGCACCAGGCAGCTTGCCTTTCTGTGCGGGCGGCCGGCAGCCTGACTCTGTGCAGGCGACCGGCAGCTTGCCTGACTGTGCGGGCGACCGGCAGCTGGCTTCTCTGTGCGGGCGGCCGGCAGCTTGCCTATCTGTGCGGCAGCCGGCAGCCTGACTCTGTGCAGGCACCAGGCAGCTTGCCTTTCTCTGCGGGCGGCCGGCAGCCTGACTCTGTGCGGGCGACCGGCAGCTGGCTTCTCTGTGCAGGCGGCCGGCAGCTTGTCTCTCTGTGCGGGCTGCCGGCAGTCTGTGTGTGTGTGTGTGTGACGCGTTACACTGAGACCTCGTACTGTGTGTGTGTGTGTGACGTTACACTGACCTTGTACTGTGTGTGTGTGTGTGTGGGACGTTACACTGACCTCGTACTGTGTGTGTGTGTGTGTGACGTTACACTGACCTCGTACTGTGTGTGTGTGTGTGTGATGGTACACTGACCTCGTACTGTGTGTGTGTGTGTGTGACGTTACACTGACCTCGTACTGTGTGTGTGTGGGACGTTACACTGACCTCGTACTGTGTGTGTGTGTGGGGGACATTACGCTGACCTCGTACTGTGTGTGTGGGACGTTACACTGACCTCGTACTGTGTGTGTGTGTGTGTGACGTTACGCTGACCTCGTACTGTGTGTGTGTGACGTTACGCTGACCTCGTACTGTGTGTGTGTCACGTTACACTGACCTCGTACGGTGTGTGTCACGTTACACTGACCTCGTACTGTGTGTGTGTGGGACGTTACACTGACCTCGTACTGTGTGTGGGATGTTACGCTGACCTCGTTACTGTGTGTGTGTGTGTGCATGTGTGAGAGACGTTACTGACCTCGTACTGTGTGTGTGTGTGACGTTACACTGACCTCGTACTGTGTGTGTGACGTTACACTGACCTCGTACTGTGTGTGTGACGTTACGCTGACCTCGTACTGTGTGTGTGTGTTACACTGACCTCGTATTGTGTGTGTGTGTGTGGGACGTTACACTGACCTCGTACTGTGTGTGTGTGTGGGACGTTACACTGACCTCGTACTGTGTGTGTGTGTGTGTGACGTTACGCTGACCTCGTACTGTGTGTGTGGGACGTTACACTGACCTCGTACTGTGTGTATGTGTGTGTGAGACGTTACACTGACCTCGTACTGTGTGTGTGTGTGTGACGTTACACTGACCTCGTACTGTGTGTGTGTGTGGGACGTTACACTGACCTCGTACTGTGTGTGTGTGTGACGTTACACTGACCTCGTACTGTGTGTGTGTGGGACGTTACACTGACCTCGTACTGTGTGTGTGTGGGACGTTACACTGACCTTGTACTGTGTGTGTGGGACGTTACACTGACCTCGTACTGTGTCTGTGACGTTACACTGCCCTTGTACTGTGTGTGTGTGTGTGTGTGTGGGACGTTACACTGACCTCGTACTGTGTGTGTGTGTGTGTGTGGGACGTTACACTGACCTCGTACTGTGTGTGTGTGAGGACGTTACACTGACCTCGTACTGTGTGTGTGTGTGTGTGTGTGTGGGGGACGTTACACTGACCTCATACTGTGTGTGTGACGTTACACTGACCTCGTACTGTGTGTGTGTGGGACGTTACACTGACCTCGTACTGTGTGTGTGTGGGACGTTACACTGACCTCGTACTGTGTGTGGGACGTTACACTGACCTCGTACTGTGTGTGTGTGTGTGGGACGTTACAGTGACCTCGTACTGTGTGTGTGTGTGGGACGTTACACTGACCTCGTACTGTGTGTGTGTGTGTGTGTGTGAGTGGGACGTTACACTGACCTCGTACTGTGTGTGCGACCGGCAGCTTGCCTCTATGTGCGGGCGGCCGGCAGCTTGCATCTCTGTGCTTGCGGCTTGCAGCCTGACTCTGTGCGGGCGACCGGCAGCTGGCTTCTCTGTGCGGGCGGCCGGCAGCTTGTCTCCCTGTGCGAACTGCCGGCAGCTTGCTTCTCTGTGCGGGCTACCGGCAGCCTTACTCTGTGCAGGCGACCGGCAGCTCGTCTCTCTGTGCGGGCTGCCGGCAGCTTGTCTCTCTGTGCAGGCGACCGGCAGCTGGCCTCTATGAGTGGGCGGCCGGCAGCTTGCCTCTCTGTGCGGCGGCCGGCAGCCTGACTTTATGTTAAGGCGACCGGCAGCCTGACTCTCTGTGCGAACTGCCGGCAGCTTGCTTCTCTGTGCGGGCTGCCGGCAGCCTGACTCTGTGCGGGCGGCCGGCAGCTGACTTCTCTGTGCGGGCGGCCGGCAGCTTGATTCTCTGTGCGGGCGGCCGGCAGCTGACTTCTCTGTGCGGGCGGCCGACAGCTTGTCTCTCTGTGCGGCGGCCGGCAGCCTGAGTTTGTGCGGGCTGCCAGCAGGCTATAAAAGGATATGTTGATCTCCCTAAGGTCAACAATGCTTGCTTAACTTGTCTCTCTGTGCGAACTGCCGGCAGCTTGCTTCTCTGTGCGGGCTGCCGGCAGCTTGTCTCTCTGAGCGGCGGCCGGCAGCCTGAGTTTGTGCGGGCTGCCAGCAGGCTATAAAAGGATACAAAAGAAAAAGCACCAGAGACAATATATTATTTAATTTTTTTAGATGGTATATAAAGTGCATACAAGTGTATAAAGGATGTACAGTTTATAGACCAAAGTGACTAGTCCTTTTGTAAAAAATACTATGTAAATATTTCAACCTGTATTCTATATTATATCCACAAGACGGCACCAAAGTATAACAAATCAAGCGTCAATGCTACAATTCCTTATTGTACAAAACAACATTTGAGGAGCAAGGATTGTCCACAAAAAAACAGTGATTTCAATAAGTTTTATTTCTGAATAATTCATAAAAATATGCATATCAATGTTAAAATCAATAATAATAATAATAATAATGATGCTTCAACATGAGGGACGATATATAAGCAAAAATATAAAAATAACTATAAAACGTGCACCAAAGTATATACAAAGCCGAACTGTTTATCAAATTTAGATTGAATAACATAAAACAATGTATTCCAAATTTTTATATATATACAGGTTAAATATCCTTATTAAAACCTTCATGCGCTTATAAAAACAATAATTACTACTTTTTTTTTAAAAAAAAATAAATTTTAGGCCAATGGATAACAAACATCTACGTGTGACTTTATAAAAAATTAATAACAATAATACTCAAGGTAAAATAGTGTGTGAATCATGTAAAAATTAAGAACACACAATGTGCATAAGACTATATTACTCAAAAAATTATTGTGAAAATAGGGGTGAAACAATCACTAAATAAATCAAAAATAAAAGTAAAAAATAAGATGCAATGTGCAAAGTGCTGATTTTGATAAAAGTCACATGAAAATGTAAGACTAAAGCCTAATTCAGTAAAGATCTTTAAATATAAGCACAATAATGACCAAAAAGTCTCAAAATACAGAGTGTAATATACAGACCTGCAATTTAGATCGCATGAAAGTTGTAAGAAGGAAGAAACTAATCAGCCAAAATACCTTTAAAAATATTCAAGCCAAATGGCAAAAACCGATCTCAATAAAAGAAAAAAGAGCAGAATAAGAAAAATTCAGCTGTATATTACAAAATAATAAGCAGAAAAAGTTGTTAAATAAGGTGCCAAAGTGCTTATTCAGCTATTCAGCTGCATATAGCAAGATTAATTAGCTACAAAAAGTAAAGGTGCTAATGTGCTTACAAGTGCATATGCATACACAGGCTGTCAGCTCCGAGATCAAGAATAAAGATAAAGATAAAGATAAGCAACAAGGTGAATAGCAAAGCACAGTATAGTGTTCAGCTATTTAGCTGAATATAGCAAAGTTGCTTGACTTAAAAAAAAAAAAAAAAAAAAAAAGGGGTGCTAACGTGCTTATAAGTGTGCATACATATAGAAACTATCAGCTCCAGAGTTACAAAGGAATAAGATGTCAGGAAAAAATATACAGAAAAATACGGCTTAATGTTCAGCTATTCAGCTGCATATAGCAAGATTAATTAGCTACAAAAAGTAAAAGTGCTAATGTGCTTACAAGTGCATATGCATACACAGGCTGTCAGCTCCGAGATCAGGAATAAAGATAAAGATAAACAACAAGATACAGCCAAGTGTTCAAGAAAGAAGGTGCTAAAGTGCTTAAAAGTAATAATAATGGTAATTACCAAAAGTGCAAGTGCTATACCGTCCCTCTACTCCGACATATGTTTCCAGTATTCTTCCTCAGGGAGCATGTTGAAGCATCATTATTATTATTATTATTGATTTTAACATTGATATGCATATTTTTATGAATTATTCAGAAATAAAACTTATTGAAATCACTGTTTTTTTGTGGACAATCCTTGCTCCTCAAATGTTGTTTTGAATTTTATTAGCAGTGAATATTAATTTCAGACCTTGTTGTTAATTCCTTATTGTGCTTATTGTACTTTGGTGACATCTGGTGGACATAACATAGAATACAGGTTGAAATAATTATTTACATTCTATTGGTATTGATATTTACACAGGGTATTTTTTTTTACAAAAGCACTAGTCACTTTGGTCTATATACATCCTTTATACACTTGTATTCACTTAATATATTATTTCTTTTTTTTGGATGGTATATAGTCTCTGGTGCTTTTTCTATCTTTTTATATTTGCACTGTTATTTTACTATTTAAGCAGTGTATTTATGTATTTATTATACTGGTATATGTAATATATTTTACACCTAACTGACTTTTTTGTATCAGGATATAATTATCCTATTTATGTAGTTTGATCTATGTTTGCCCTGTATGCTGCACGGTCCCCCATACGTGCTTCCTGTATATTCTCTCTTTTTTAATGATTTTAATAATTTTCAATAAAATCTATTTTAATATTATCCTTGTTTCCGCTCCTATATGTGTGGATCTATTCTAATAATAATAAGTTTTATTTCTATAGCGCCAACATATTCCGCAGCGCTTTACAATTAAGAGGGGACATGTACAGGCAATATAAGACAATACAAAATAACATATTTAAGATACCAGGAGGAGTGAGGGCCCAGCTCGTAAGCTACAGTCTATGAGGAAATAGGGGAGGCACAAAAGGTGAATGGGGGAAGAAAAGCTTGTTGTCATATATGGTCCAGCCATCGATTTAATAGGGTATTCAAAAGCAGCTGCATGAACCCGTCGGTGAGAATTTATACAGGTACAGGGGACGAGAACTGGAAGTAAATTTTTTTGAACGGCAGAAAGGGACTAGATTAGATCAGGGCAGTGAGTTGATAGGCTAGTCTGAAGAAATGCGTTTTTAGGGCCCGCTTAAAGGTGTGGATGTTGGGAATTAATCGGATTTCTCTTGGTAGTGTGTTCCAGAGCATAGGCGCAGCTCGTGACAAATCTTGAAGACAGCAGTGGGAGGTTCGAATTGTTGAGGATGTCAGACTTAAGTCATTAGCAGAGCGGAGGGCACAGGTGGGGTGATAGACAGAGATTGAGGGAGGAGATGTAGAGTGATGCGGAACCGTGGAGAGCTTTGTAAGTGAGAGTGATAAGTTTATATTGGATTCTGTAACGGATAGGCAACCAGTAGTGATGAGCGAGAACCAAAAAGCTCGGGTGCTCGAGGCTCGGGCCGAGCATCCCAAGATACTCGTGTACTCGGCCCGAGCACCGAGCCCAAAGTTATCCTATGGGAGACCCGAGTATTTTTATGAAATGACCCCCCGGCAGCATGTAGAAACCCTAAAAATGTCCCAAAAGTCTCAGAAGAGTGCTCAAATGACATGGCAACAGCATGAGGAAGACCCCTTGAAGCATTTATCACTCAAAAGTCACAGCTATGAACAATTTTATCCGAGTTTTACGCCATTTTTACGGACTCGCCAGAAAACCGTCCAAAATGACACCAAAATGAATTTTCATGGTGGAAATGTTAAGGGCACATACCCAATAGTGAGATAGAGCTGGTGTATGTTACTTTTTGAGATTACATGAAAGATTTTATGTGAAAACATTGTGTGGCACTCCGATGTCCCTGAGAAGAGACGTACATGAAGGCCTCTTTGGTCTAATGTGCCCATTTTGAGGAAGTGAGTCTTTGTAGTATTTTCCTTTACCAGGGCAGTCCAAAATTGTGAGGTTCACCAATGCCCCTGCATACAGACGTGCATGATGGCCTGTAAACCTGAAGTGCCCATTGTAAGGAAGTGGGTCTATTGTAGTATAGCCCTTTGGCAGGGCAGCCAAAAATTGGGAGGCTCCACATTGTCCCTGGATAGAGACGTGCATGATGGCCTGTAAACCTGAAGTGCCCATTGTAAGGAAGTGGGTCTATTGTAGTATAGCCCTTTGGCAGGGCAGCAAAAAATTGGGAGGCTCCACATTGTCCCTGGATAGAGACGTGCATGAGGGCCTCAAAACATTGTTCCCATTGCAAAGGAGCAGGTCTCCTGTCGTTGTAATGCCCATTCTGAAAGAAAAAATTTACCACTGGGGGTATACCTGAAACAACGGCCTAACTATTGTAACGGTCATCATGGTGGTGCATGAGGAGAAGGAGGAGCAGTCCAGCGATTAGCCAAAGTCCAGAAGTGTGTACCCATGGGTGAGTGGAGGTACATGGCAAATTCCGGTTACAAAATTTAAATTCCGCTCTCATTTGCTGGTGGTGTGGTGAAGTCTGGCCCAATCCAACCCTTGTTCATCTTGATCAGAGTCAGCCTGTCAGCATTTTCAGTTGACAGGCGGGTGCGTTTATCTGTAATGATTCCACCTGCGGCACTAAAAACACGCTCTGACAAAATGCTAGTGGCAGGGCAGGCCAGGACTTCCAAGGCGTAGAGAGCCAATTCATGCCATGTGTCCAGCTTGGATACCCAATAATTGTAAGGCACAAAGGAATGTCGGAGTACAGTTGTTCGATCTGCAAGGTACTCCTTGAGCATCTGGCCAAACTTAGGATTTCTTGTGGCACTACCCCGCACCTCAGGGGCTGTGGTACGTGAGGGGCTGAGAAAACTGTCCCACATCTTAAAGACTGTTCCCCTACCTCTGGCGGATTGGACTTGTGCCCCTCTCGGCTGTACGCCTTGGTTGTCCACTGATTCCTGACCTATGCCGCTAGCGTTTTGTGAGGGGAATGCTTTGCCTACTTGCGTGACTATGGCCTTCCGGAACTCCTGCATTTTGGCTGACCTCTCCGCCTCAGGAATAAGAGACATAAAGTTCTCCTTGTAGCGTGGGTCTAACAGTGTTACCAACCAGTAATGATTGTTGGCCAAGATGTTCTTAACGCGAGGGTCATGAGACAGGCAGCTTACCATAAAGTCAGCCATGTGCGCCAGACTCTTAACAGCCATCACTTTAGTATCCTGACCAACACCATGACTGAACATGCTGTCCTCCTCCTCCTCCTCTTCCTCCTCATCTACCCTGTCCTCTGGCCAGCCACGCTGAACCAAGGATATGACTGGTGTGCATGTCATATCCTCAATTTGGCCGGAGAGTTGCTCCATGTCTTCATCCTCCTCCTCGTCATAGTCCTCCACTGCACGTTGTGATGAAACGAGGCTGGGCTGTGTGTTATCACCCACACCCACTACTGTGTCTTGCTCCAACTCATCACGCTCCGCCTGCAATGCATCATGATTGTTTTGAGCAGAGACCGTTTTAGAAGGCAGAGAAGCGGTATGGTGACGCTAATAATGGCGTCATTGCCGCTCACCATCTTGGTGGAGTCCTCAAAGTTTTGGAGGATGGTACATAGGTTGGACATCCATCTCCACTCCTCAGATGTTATGTGTGGAGTTTGACCCATTTCCCGACGGCTTAAGTGATGCAGGTACTCAACAACTGCCCTCTTCTGCTCACATATCCTGACCAACATGTGCAGAGTTGAATTCCAACGCATGGGGACATTACACACCAGCCGGAAGATGCAAACGACGCTGAAAGCCGGCAAGGCCGGCTGAAGCAGTAGGTGACTTTCGAAAATGTGCAGACAGGCGGCAAACTTTTACCAGCAGATCAGACAGCTCTGGGTATGACTTTAGAAACCGCTGAACCACAAGGTTGAGCACATGGGCCACGCATGGAACATGTGTCAGCTGGCCTCGCCTCAAAGCCGCCACCAGGTTCCGGCCATTGTCACACACGACCTTTCCTGGCTTTAGGTTCAGAGGTGTGAGCCAGTGATCTGCCTGCTGTTTCAGAGCTGTCCACACCTCTTCTGCATTGTGGGGTTTGTCACCTATGCAGATTAGCTTCAGCACAGCCTGTTGCCGCTTCGCCGAGGCAGTGCTGCAGTGCTTCAAGCTTGGGACTGGTGTGGAGGGTAAAGTGGATGAGGATGCGCAGGAGGGGGAGGCTGAGGAGCATGACATTCCGGAGCTGTAGAATGTGGGTGAAACCCTGACTGAGGTAGGGCCTGCAAACCTTGGTGTGGGAAGGACGTGTTCCGTCCCTCGCTCAGACTGGGTCCCAGCTTCCACAATATTAACCCAGTGTGCCGTCAACGAGATGTAGCGGCCTTGCCCACAAGCACTTGTCCACGTGTCTGTGGTTAGGTGGACTTTGGCTGAAACAGAGTTGTTCAGGGCACGTGTGATGTTTTGTGACACGTGGTTATGCAATGCGGGGACATCACACCGGGAGAAATAGTGGCGGCTGGGGACCGAGTAACGTGGGACAGCTGCCGCCATCAGGTCGCGGAATGCTTCTGTCTCCACCAGCCTAAAAGACAACATTTCCAGCGCAAGCAGTCGCGAAATGTTAGAATTTAGAAGTGTGGCATGTGGGGCGTTGGCAGTGTATTTGCGCCTGCGTTCAAAGGTTTGCTGACTGGATAACTGAACGCTGCGCTGGGACAAGGACGTGCTTGATGATGGTGTTTTTTCTGCGTGGGCAACTGCAGGTGCAGGGCCGGAGGAGGCTTGTTCGCAGGCAGCATGGACAGGGGATTGGCTCGCATGCACAACAAGCATAGACGTAGCAGTGACATCAGCAAGCACTGCTCCTCGACTCTGTTGTACATCCCACAAAGTCGGGTGCTTGGCTGACATGTGCCTGATCATGCTGGTGGTGGTCAGGCTGCTAGTTTTGGTACCCCTGCTGATGCTGGCATGGAAGGTGTTGCAAATGGCCTTTTTAGAATCATCTGGAGCCAACTTGAAAAACTGCCAGACTCGGGAAGACCTAACATTTGTACAGGCACCTTGTGTCGTGTTGTTGTTCCGGGGAACGGTTGCCTGACTTCTGCCTAAGGCCACCACCCTGCTTCTTACTGCCTGTTGGGATGCTACGCCTCCCTCCCCCTGTGCACTGCTGTCCTCGCTCTGCATATCCTCCTGCCAGGTTGGGTCAGTTACTGGATCATCCACCACGTCGTCTTCCTCTTCCGCACCCTGCTCCTCCTCCTGACTTCCTGACAATTGTGTCTCATCATCGTCCACCCCTTGTTGAGACACGTTGCCAATTTCGTGAGAACGCGGCTGCTCAAATATTTGGGCATCTTTACATACGATCTCCTCATGACCCACTTCAACAGGAGCTGGCGAGAGGCCAGAATATGCAAATGGAAATGTGAACAGCTCTTCCGAGTGTCCAAGTGTGGGATCAGTAATGTCTGTGGACGTGTACTCGGCCTGGTGGTAGGAAGGAGGACCAGGTTCTGAAATGTGCGGTGCAGTATCACGGCTACTGACACTTGACCGTGTGGAAGACAGAGTGTTTGTGGTGGTGCCAATCTGACTGGAAGTGTGGCGCCCTGGACAAGCCAGGGGCCACAGGTAACACCACCACCACACCCCACACTCCCTGTAGGCACATCAAAGTCAGAACACAAAATCCTTGTTGCCTACCCAGGGGCTGATGTCCACACCAGGGGGTGGAGCCAGGCGGTTTGTCTCCACCCACCAAGGAGTTCACAGTCCTGGAGGAGGGAAAAGGAGCAGTTAGAGTTTGGACAGTGAAAGTGTGAGGAGCAAAGTGTAGTAGTGGAGCAACTGACTGACATAGTCCGGGTGTGTGGCCCGGACTGAACAGCAAGGTTGGCAGACGGTGGTGACCGTCTGCAGTGGAGGCCGATTGGAGTCTACCATAAGGACCGTGGACGGGCGGTGGCCCGGCGGTACCGGACCGGTACACAAAGAGAAGCCAGCACCAGTGGCAGGGGCTTTTCGGACCCCGGCAAGGCTTGGAGTCGCCGTGAATTTGCCGAATCCATTAGTGAAGGGGACCTCCTGGGTTTCCAAACAACCAAGTCCCGATAGAAGGCAACCGTACAACCGTGAAGGGGAGACACCGCCACCGCCAAGGGCAACAGTTTCCCAGGGCCAGCGCCTGCGGGCAAAAAGGGGCTCCTCCGGCCCATATCCAAGTCGGGGAGCGGGTTACCAGTGGGAACCCATCGCTACCAACCAGAAGCTTAGGTGCAGGGAGAGACAGTCACCACCACCTACAGGGAGACAACAACCGCAGCCGTCTGGGGGACCCGTCCATCCAGCCGAGTGTTTTACCAAGAACTGTGTCCTGATTACTGGCTGAGTGAGTAACCCCGTGCCGTGCGGCACAGCGCTGACCCTGCACCTCACCAGGCCCCGCAACCCGCCTGCCATCCATCCCTACCCCATCACCGGGCCCCGGGACAACCAACCCCCTACCCACGGAGGGGAGAACTACCAACCAAGCTGCTCCCTGTCACCGCTCCCGGGATCCCCGTCTAGAGCAACGGTGGTGTCCACAAAATCACCACAACCGTGCGTGGCGTCACGGACAATATATCCAATCCCCACAATCAACCTCCCTTTTCACTCACGGGCGAGGAACGCTGCTCGAGTCTCCGGGATCCGGCCCACCGCTCGATCCACCACCGAGCAGCCGCAGCAGCAGCAGCCGGACCGGAGCGGTGGGAGAGCACAGCGTCACCTCCTCCGCCCGCGACAGAAGCATTATTCGCTATCCAACTAACAACCTGTTGGTTCAAGAGCGGTGTACTGCTGCGGTCCCCAAGAATTTGGGACAGGACGTGCGAGCGAGTTGATGTGGCCCTTTGTTGTGGCGAAATTAGGGCTTGCACACGACCTCGGCCTCTGCCTGCACCACCATCACGTCCACTTCCTTGTTCGTTGCCAACGCCCTTGCGCATTTTGCAATGCTGTGCTGACGTGTATTCACTAGACTTGAGCGTTATATCCAAGTTTGTGCAAAACGCACACAAGTGCACCTGTATGCTGCCACCGACAGGCACACACGTGCGGTTTTTAAATGCAAGCATGGACGCACTAAGAACCTAACAGGTTTTTAGGAGCGACAATTACTGAGAAGTTTGACACTATCAGACACTGCTGACGTGTATTATTCACTAGACTTGTGCGTTATATACTAGTTTGTACAAAACGCACACAAGTGCACCTGTAGGCTGCCACCGACAGGCACACACGTACGGTTTTTAAATGCACGCACGGACGCACTAAGAATCTAACAGGTTTTTAGTAGCGACAATTACTGAGAAGTTTGACACTATCAGACACTGCTGACGTGTATTATTCAATAGACTTGTGCGTTATATACTAGTTTGTGCAAAACGCACACAAGTGCACCTGTACGCTGCCACCGACAGGCACACACGTGCGGTTTTTAAATGCACGGACGCACTAAGAACCTAACAGGTTTTAGGAGCGACAATTACTGAGAAGTCTGACACTATCAGGACTGTTTTAGACTGTGTACACCAGCCCCAGATATGATGAAGGCTGGTATACGGTCACCACTAGGAATGGCTATATACCCTGCCTGCCTGCCTGTATACAGCTACAATAGTCCTGAGAAGGACTCTTCTGGTCACTAGCCTGTATTCCGACCTGGCTATAGCCTGCCTGCCCTGCCTGTATACAGCAACAATAGCCCTGAGAAGGACTCTTCTCCTGTACTCCGACCTGGCTATACCCTGCCTGCCTGTATACAACTACAATAGTCCTGAGAAGGACTCTTCTGGTCACTAGCCTGTATTCCGACCTGGCTATACCCTGCCTGCCTGTATACAACTACAATAGTCCTGAGAAGGACTTCTGGTCACACTGTTTGCAGCCCTGCTACAGAAATAACTATAAAGGGCCGCAAACCTTTCCCTGAAGCAGCAACACTCTCCCTGCACTGACTGTCTGGATGGCTGTGTGCAGAGCACAGCGCGCCCGCCGGTATAAAGACTTGGTCACGCTGTGCGGGCCGGCCAATCACTGCAATTCCACAACTAAAAGGGCTGTGGCATTGCAGTGGTCTGCCAGCCAATCCCTGCATGTGGGCTGGCTCTCAAAAGAGCGCCAACATGCAGAGATGAAGACCACGAGTACAGCACGAGTATCGCGAGATTACTCGGTCCCCGCCGAGTAGCCCGAGTACAGTGATACTCGTGCAAGTTCCGAGTAGTGACAAGCGTACTCGCTCATCACTAGCAACCAGTGCAATGACTGGCAAAGAGCAGAGGCATCAGTGAAGCGGTTGCAGAGGAAAATGATCCTGGCTGTGGAATTCAGAATGGATTGGAGAGGGGAGAGTTTAGTAATAGGGAGACCAATTAGTAAAGAGTTACAATAATCCAGGCGAGAATGAATGAGAGCGACAGTAAGAGTATTCTAATTTACCATTGGTTGTTAGTGTTGATCATCAAAGTCAGGAGGAAAAAAGCGAGCACAGCTCCCAGCTAGCAATTGTCGCGGGCGGAGGAGGGGACGCTGCGCTCTCCCACTGCTCGGGTCCGGCTGCCGCTGCTGCTGCGGCCTGCTGCTGCTCGGTGGCTCGAGCGATGGGCCGGATCCCGGGGACTCGAGCGGCGCTCCTCGCCCGTGAGTGAAAAGGGATTGGTTTTTGGGATTGCTTATTGTCCGTGACGCCAACCACGGTCGTGGTGATTGTGTGGACACCACCGCTGCTCTGTATGGGGATCCCGGGAGCGGTGACAGGGAGCAGCAAAGTTGTTGGTTCTCCCCTCCGTGGGTAGGGGGTAGTTGTCCCAGGGCCCAGTGATGAGGTCGGTGATGAGGGATGGCGGGGGCCGGTGCAGGGCTTGGTGGGGTGCAGGGACGCGGGGGCAGCGCTGTGCCTCACGGCACTGTGGTACTCACTCAGCCTGAGACGGGGACACAGTTCTCGGTAAAACACACGGCTGGAAAGACGGTTCCCACGGACGGCTGCTGTTGCTTTTCCCCAGTAGTTGACGGTGATGGTCCCTTCTCCTGCACCTAAGATGATGTTGGTAGCGATGGGTTCCCACCGGTAACCCGCTCCCCGGCTTGGATATGGCCCTGAGAAACTGGTGCCCTGGCGGTGGCGGTGTCTCTCTCCAACGGTTGGACTGTTGCCTTCAATCGGGACTTGGTTGTTGGGAGACCCAGAGGTCCCCTTCACTGACGGATTTGGCAAATTCACGGCGACTCCTAGCCTTGCCGGGATCCGAAAGGCCCCTGCCAATGGTGCTGGCTTCACTTTGTATACCGCTCCGGTACCGCCGGGCCACCATCCGTCCACGGTCCTTTCAGCAACCCCCGATCAGCCGCTCCTGCAGACGGTCACCGCCGTCTGCTGACCTTGCTGTTCTCAGTCCGGGGCACACACCCGGACCAACTTCAGGCTTTCTCAACTGTCACTTTCTCTTCACTTTAACTCCTCTCACTTGCTCCTCTACCACTTCCTTCTTACTTCAAACTCTCCCTAGACTGAACTGCCTGGTTTTCCTGCCTCCAGGGCTGTGAACTCCTCGGTGGGCGGAGCCAACCGCCTGGCCCACCCCCTGGTGTTGACATCAGCCCCTGGAGGAAGGCAACAAGGATTTTTGGTTAGCTTTGGTGTACCTATCTGGGGTGTAGGGTGTGGTGGTGTCATTACCTGTGACCCCTGGCTTGCCCAGGGCGTCACACAATCAATACACTTCTCCACCTGCCAGGGTGAACAGACACAACACTCCTTATGCCGGCTTCTTACTTGCGATTTTCTCGCAGTAGTGCAATGTGAGAAATTCTCGCATTGCACTCGGACACATGTTATTCAATAATTCAGCTCTCATCTGCGATTTTTTTTCTCAGTCCAAATCGGACTGAGAAAAAATCGCAGCAAGCTGCTTTTTGGCGAGTTTCTCGCAGAGTCTCTCCAATGCAACTCTATGGGAGCGTGAAAAAAATGCATGTCACATGGACCGGCACTCACACCATCCTAGTGACATTCGTTTTTCTAAATACATTAATCGCATGTTTCTCAAAACACTGTAAATGAGTGAGGTCTCACAATGTCAGTCAATTATAGGGATTGAGACCTCACTCATTTCCAGTGTTTTGAGAAACATGCGATTAATGTCGGTCGGTCTCTCCCTCTCGGCCTCTATTCTCTCTCTGACGGTCGGTCTGTCGGTCGGTCTCTCTCTCTCTGTCGGTCTCTTTCTCTGTCCATGTCAGTGTGACACCCTGGGCAAGCCAGGGGTCACAGGTCACAACATCACATGCACCCTACATTCCTTGCAGGTACACCAAAGCTAATCTAAAATCCTTGTTGCCTTCCTCCAGGGGCTGATGTCCACACCAGGGGGTGGGCCAGGTGGTTGGCTCCGCCCACCAAGGAGTTCACAGCCCTGGAGGTGGGAGAACCAGGCAGTTAAGAAAAGGAAGTGAAAGTAGAAGGAAGAGAAGTGGTAGAGGAGCAAAGGAGAGAGGCTGAAGTGACAGAAAAGTGAGAGTAGTAAAGCCTGAAGTTGGTCCGGGTGTGTGCCCCGGACTGAGACAGCAAGGTCAGCAGACGGCGGTGACTGTCTGCAGGGGGACTGTTTGGAGGTTGCTGGAAGGACCGCGGACGGGTGGTGACTCGGAGGTACTGGAGCAGTATACGAAGAACAGTCAGCACCAGGGCAGGGGGCTTTCGGATCCCGGCAAGGCTAGAAGTCGCCATAATTTGCTAAATCCGTCAGTGAAGGGGACCTCTGTCTCCTAACAACCAAGTCCCGATTGAAGGCAACAGCCCGACCGTGAAGGGGAGACACCGCCACCGCCAGGGCACCAGTTTCCCAGGGCCAGCGCCTGCGGGCAAAGTAGGGCTCCTTCGGCCCAGATTGAAGCCGAGGAGTGGGTAACCGGTGGGGACCCATCGCTACCAAGAGACTTTACATGCAGGGAAGAGACCGTCAACGTTAACTGCAGGGAACCGCAGCACCGTAACCGTCCGAGGGACCCGTCCAACCAGCCGTTTGTTTACCGAGAACTGTGTCGTGTTTACTGGCTGAGTGAGTACCTCCGTGCCGTGCGGCACAGCGCTGCCCCTGCACCTCCACAGGCCCCATACCCGCCTGTCCACCATACCAACCCCATCACTGGGCCCCGGGATCACCAACACCCCTACCCACGGAGGGGCAAACCAACAACTGGCTGCTCCATACCACCACTCCCGGGCTCCCCAGAAAGAGCAGCGGTGGTGACCACTTAATCACCACAACCGTGGGTGGCGTCACGGACAATAAACTATCCCAAATCCCAATCCCCTTTCACTCACGGGCGAGGAGCACCGCTCGAGTCCCCGGGATCCGGCCCATCGCTCGAGCCACCGAGCAGCAGCAGCAGACCGCAGTGCCAGCCGGACCCAAGCAGTGGGAGAGCGTGCCGTCCCCTCCTCCGCCCGCAACAACTTGGCATCATGAACAGGATCTTACCGCTCTGCCGTTGGGTAGAGGTGCGCCTTGTGACCGCCGGAGGTATCCGGCCGGAAAATTTCAGAAGTTGCCATCTTTGGCGCGAAAAGTTCCCGCTCGAGCGTCTTCTCGAGTAGCGGAGGCGCGAAGGCCAAAACCTCGCCCCGATAGAGGAGGGGCCGGAAAGAGGCTAAGGGGGACGAAATGGCGACTGGTCGCATGTAGCCGCAGCTATAAAAGCAGGGACGCCAGGACTCTGCAGACATCTTGTTCCTGGGAGAAGCCGCCAGCAGCATGTGGATGCCGTCCCGCAGCACCGTAGCCCCCGCACCTGGAACCGCGGCGTGGGTGGAGATCCAGACCGCGCAGCTCTACCAAAGGCTGCAGGTCAAGATGCAGCTCCCCATGGAGGAGTGGGAGACCGACATGGCGGACGTCATAGCGACCGTGTGGAGACGCGAGGAGGAAGCGGAGGATGGGAGGGTGAGTGACCCACGCCCCGATGCCCTCGAAGGGCCGGTCATCGCGGCTGCGGGACCCGGTCCAAACCCTCTCCCTCTGCTGCTTCCCTCGCCACCCATCCCGGAAGCCGTGACCCCGCCACTAGGCCCGCTACCACCGCAACCGGTAGCGATACCCAGCCCGTCCGCCCCAGCGGACCGACCTGTAGCCGGAGCTCGCAGCCGACCGGAGGTGCTGCCCTGGAAAGCCCCGAAAACCGAACCGGAGGCGTCTCCCGAGAAAGTCCCCGAGCCGGAGCCGATGACCCGCTCCGTGCCGAAGGCCCAACTGCGGAAAGCCCCTGTGCCCATCCCCCACACCTCGGCTGAGGTTGCGTCGGGTTGCCGATGCAAGGCAGCGTCTAAGGCCACGTCACCGCGGGACCTGTCGCCCAGAGTACCAGCAGTGGGCAATGTCAAACAGGTCTTGCGGGGCCCGACCCGTGCGCCGGAGCTCGCAGCAGCGCCGTACTGGGACAGGGAGCCGGTACCGTTGGGGCTGGAGATCGGTGAGAGGGAGAGAAAGAAAGCGGAGCTGGTGGCCCGTGCAATCCGGGAAAAAGAGAGTCTCCGTCAGGCAACGTTCCGTGTCCGGGGGCCGCTGTACGAAGGGCAGGTGAGGCGGTTTGATGTCCGCCGGGGCTATGGGTTTATATATGAACCGGGCCTGGAGGCCGAAGTGTTTATAGCCCGGCGGGATGTGAATGCCCACCTGCCTGAGGACCATCCCGGCCGTAACCTGATGCCGGGCGACATCGTGCAGTACACCCGGCACTGTGGGGAGAGGGGGTGGTTCGCGCTGGACGCTAAGCTAAGGGGCAGCCAGGAGTCCCGTGTGAGCGCCGCGCCCCCTCCCTCAGGTGATGCCGAAGAGTATGAGTAATGGCAGCGGAGCACCGTTGCACCGTCCCCGTTGGGACCACCAGTGTGTTTAAAAGTTTTTGCAAAAGATGAAAATGCATGATTACCGAACAGTCACCTGATTCAACCGTGATTTGGAAACCGGCCGTTGCCGGCACCGTTGTCCCCGTGGGGACCGTTTGAAAAGTTTTTGCATAGGAACTCCTATGGACAAGCCCGTGAACTTGCAGGGCAACCACAGACGCTAGTGGCTTGTAAATAGGTTGTGTTACCATTACTGTTTCCGCATTTATCGCCTCCGGAGAGGCAGGTTGGAGGGAGGGCCCACAGCAGAGCAGGCTGGGGCCCAGCCACCACAGGAACCGGTGGCTACCCTCTGGAGGGGAAGGACAAATCCTGCTCGGGTAACTTGTGCTGGACTGGGGTCAGGGGGTGCTGCCTGGGTTTTAGGGGCAGCATCAGGGCCAGGTTACTTGGGTGGGAGAGAGCGGAGACCGTAACCGTTAACCGTTTAATGTTTGCAACGTTTAAGCACTGAACCTCCCGATGTGGGATGATGCCATAAATTGTATATATGTTACCGTTTTTTCTATTTTACAGAAAAACAAAAGGAAAATAAAACCGGTGTTGGACGGGCAGCCCGAGGACGGTCTGCGTTTTGCTAAGGGGGAATGTGACGCCCTGGGCAAGCCAGGGGTCACAGGTCACCACATCACATGCACCCCACATTCCTTGCAGGTACACCAAAGCTAATCTAAAATCCTTGTTGCCTTCCTCCAGGGGCTGATGTCCACACCAGGGGGTGGGCCAGGCGGTTGGCTGCGCCCACCGAGGAGTTCACAGCCCTGGAGGCGGGAGAACCAGGCAGTTAAGAAAAGGAAGTGAAAGTACAAGGAAGTGAAGTGGTAGAGGAGCAAAGGAGAGAGGCTGAAGTGACAGAAAAGTGAGAGTAGTAAAGCCTGAAGTTGGTCCGGGTGTGTGCCCCGGACTGAGACAGCAAGGTCAGCAGACGGCGGTGACTGTCTGCAGGGGGACTGTTTGGAGGTTGCTGGAAGGACCGCGGACGGGTGGTGACCCGGCGGTACTGGAGCAGTATACGAAGAACAGTCAGCACCAGGGCAGGGGCCTTTCGGATCCCGGCAAGGCTAGGAGTCGCCATAATTTGCTAAATCCGTCAGTGAAGGGGACCTCTGTCTCCTAACAACCAAGTCCTGATTGAAGGCAACAGCCCGACCGTGAAGGGGAGACACCGCCACCGCCAGGGCACCAGTTTCCCAGGGCCAGCGCCTGCGGGCAAAGTAGGGCTCCTTCGGCCCAAATTGAAGCCGAGGAGTGGGTAACCGGTGGGGACCCATCGCTACCAAGAGACTTTACATAGGTGCAGGGAAGAGACCGTCACCGCTAACTGCAGGGAACCGCAGCACCGTAACCGTGCGAGGGACCCGTCCAACCAGCCGTTTGTTTACCGAGAACTGTGTCGTGTTTACTGGCTGAGTGAGTACCTCCGTGCCGTGCGGCACAGCGCTGCACCTGCGCCCCTGCACCTCCACAGGCCCCATACCCACCTGTCCACCATACCAACCCCATCACTGGGCCCCGGGATCATCAACACCCCTACCCACGGAGGGGCAAACCAACAACTGGCTGCTCCATACCACCACTCCCGGGCTCCCCAGAAAGAGCAGCGGTGGTGTCCACTTAATCACCACAACCGTGGGTGGCGTCACGGACAATAAACTATCCCAAATCCCAATCCCCTTTCACTCACGGGCGAGGAGCGCCGCTCGAGTCCCCGGGATCTGGCCCATCGCTCGAGCCACCGAGCAGCAGCAGCAGGCCGCAGTGCCAGCCGGACCCGAGCAGTGGGAGAGCGCGGCGTCCCCTCCTCCGCCCGCGACATTGGTCTATTCCTTTTTCCCCATTTCTCATACTCACTGATCCCCGATCACCGGCGCGGCGCTGCACGGCGGTCACACTGCTCTGGCGGCTTCTCTTTTGAAAAGCCGTCCGCTCATTATTCAATCTCGTATTCCCTGCTTTCCCCGCCCACCGGCACCTATGATTGGTTGCAGTGAGACAGCTGTCACTCATCGTTGGGGCGTGCCTGACTGCAACCAATCACAGATGCCGGTGGGCGGGTCTATATCATGCAGTTAAAAAAATACATAAATAATTTAAAAAAAAAATGGCATGTGGTCCCCACAATTTTAATACCAGCCAGGGTAAAGCCACACGGCTGCAGGCTGGTATTTTCAGGATGGGGAGCCCCACGTTATCGGGAGCCCCCCACCCTAACAATATCAGCCAGCAGCCGTCCGGAATAGCCGCATCCATGAGATGCGACAGTTCTGGGACTGTAGCCGGCCATCCCAAATTCCCCTAATGCGTTGGCAATCGAGGTAATAAGGAGTTAATATTAGCAGCCCATAGCTGCCACTAAGTCCTAGATTAATCATGGCAGGCGTCTCCCCGAGATACCTGATTACCATGATTAATCTGTAAGATTAAGAAAATGAAGACATACACCAAAAAATTCTTTATTTGAAATAAATAACAAAAAAAACAAGCTCTTTCACCACTTGATTCAAGTCCCCAAATACCCTTCCATGTCCGACATAATCCACAGAGGTCCCTCGACGCTGTCAGCTCTGCTACATCTGAAACTGACAGAGAGCGGTCACAGACCACAACCGCTCTCTGTGAGCTCCCCGCAGCGACTGAAGTGAGTTGCGCTATCAGCGATGACGTCACTCAGGTTACGCGCGGCCACTGCTCTCAGCGGCAGGACTTCGGCTGTGGCCGCGGGTAACCTCAGTGACGACACCGCTGATCGTGCGGCTCACTGCGGTCACTCAGGGGATTTGAGATCTTCACCGGTGACTCAAAATCAGGGGCCATGCCACACAGACAGAGCCACGGGATGACAATGAAGTCGGGTGACATTCACCCAACTTAATTCTGATCGTGCGGCTCTCTGTGTCTGCTGTCAGCGGCTATTCAGCTCTGCTACATGGCTCTGTCTATGTCTGCTGTCAGCGGCCATGTAGCAGAGCTCAATGGCAGATGACAGCAGGTGGGAAAAAAAAGAAACACACACGCATTACACACGTATTACACATGCTAGCCAAATCATTAATTTATTCAGAAATAGCATTGCACTTGCGTTGCACTTGCACCTAACGTAAACTAAAATCAGCCGAGTTTTTTTCAGCCCAGTCGGACCGATTTTACTCGCATAGATGTGTTTCCAGCCTTAGTATGGATCTGTGACTGGCGGTGCAACTTCAAAGATCAAGCATGTAACGATCAAAGTAAAAAAGGAGTAGAAGGCACTCCCCAGTTTTTTTGCAATAAAGTCTTATTTAATCTTCAGGTAAAAAAGGTATGTTAGGGAGGGGGGAGAGAGACACGGACAACACACAGACGACAGCTGTTTCGTACCGGCAGCCGGCGCTATGACAAGGCTCTAGTGATTACGTCAGTTCCTTGCTCTTTTAAGGGAGTGGAATTAGAAATGACGTGGTTACCTATTAAAATCAAAATAGTTATCAACTACAAATATTCAAGCCAAAAAAATGCCATACATAATACCCGACAAATGATTCATGTACATGGCAGAAAGTTACAAGAATACAAGCATATCGTTTTTATCACTAAGTTCAAGCGGTCCCATGGCTTCCCTTTTTAATAGTCCACCTATTCCTGTTGTAGTAAGATTTTATGTATATTGCCACCTGCTGCCGTGGGAACAACTTTTTCTAACCCAGCAAACATTAGAGAATTTTTATCACCTGCATGTGCTTCTTGTACATGTTTTATCAGTCTGCGCGCATTAATTTTGCGTTCCCAAAGAATTCAGTTTCACGGATTTCAGAATAGACTTGTTGTTTAAATGATGCCGAAAAATGCATTTAAAAAAACACTATAAAAATAAGTCAGAAAATAGTTTGCCTGTCTCATCTGCAGAAACTCCAATAATTATCAGACCGTTAGGTTTTATTCCTTTTGAAACATCTATGGGCAATATCACAGACAATGCTTTCTTGCTAATGAGCCTTACAGATGACACAGACGAATTTTATGAAAAAGGAAATCTTATTTGTTCTCCTACTCATTTTTCTGTTTTTACAGGAGGAGTTTAATCAACTTTGTTATCCTCCACGGCTCAAGATGAATTATTAAAAGTGAAGCCATGGGACCGCTTGGACTTAATGATAAAAATGATATGCTTGTATTTTTGTAACTTTCTGCAATGTACATGAATAATTTGTCGGGTATTATGTATGGCATTTTTTTGGTTTGATATTTGTAGTTGATAACTATTTTGATTTTAACAAGTAACCACGTCCTTTCTAATTCCACTCCCTTAAAAGAGCAAGGAACTGACATAGCTGCTAGAGACTTATCAAAACTGGTGAGTGCCTTCTAATCCTTTTTTTTGGTTGTTAGTGTTGAGCTTGGGGAGCTTTGAGGTATAGGGAGGAATAGCTTTTCCCCTATCTATATATATAATTGCCTTATTCTGTCTGTCTGTCTGTCTGTCTGTCATGCTCGAAAATTGTGTCCTTACGGTGACACAAAGCTGATTGGCCGCTGGGCTCGCCATGGCCCCGCCCCCCCACACGGATTGGCCTCTCGCCCCGGCTCTCTGCAGGCCCCGCCCCCCTCACGCAATGCACGCTCGCTCTGGCCCAACTGACACGGAGCTCCGATTCCCAGGTGAGTACACAAACACACATCAGATCACACTCACTCTCACACACACCTCACACATCACATCCACACACTCACAACATCCAGGGATATCGCTTGCTTCTACACCGGCTCCGTCATGATCCCAGCAGCGCCAGACATAACCTTGCGATGCTGGGATCTTGACGGAGGCCGTGAACGCTGGTAAACATTATACACATCGGGTAACTAAGGTCCCTTGGTTACCCGATGTGTATCATAGTTACCAGTGGACACCGGCTCACACTCACTCACACACACACCTCACACATACATCACATCGCATCCACACACTCACAGCATCCGGCGATATCGCTTGCTTCTCGGCCTCGATACTGTGCTGTTGTGACCTTCCAGGACCTGCCGGAGGATCACATGGTCAGAAGCATGTGGTATCTCCGGATGTTGTGAGTATGAGCGCTATGTGCAATATCGTCAATGTGTGTGTACGTGAGTGTATGCGATCGGGTGTGTGTGAGTGTATGCGATCGGGTGTGTGTCGGTGTGTGTGAGTGTATGCGATCGGATCTGTGAGTGTCGGCAGAGGAGCATGGCGTGCTGGAGGAGGCTGGGAGGAGAGAGGCTGATCCTGGGGAAGGCTGGGATGGGGAGGCTGATGCTGGGGACAGAGAGGCTGATGCTTGGGACAGAGAGGCTGATGCTGGGGACAGAGAGGCTGATGCTGGGGACAGAGAGGCTGATGCTGGGATGAGAGAGGCTGATGCTGGGGACAGAGAGGCTGATGCTGGGGACAGAGAGGCTGATGCTGGGCACAGAGAGGCTGATGCTGGGGACAGAGAGGCTGATGCTGGGGACAGAGAGGCTGATGCTGGGGACAGAGAGGCTGATGCTGGGATGAGAGAGGCTGATCCTGGGGAAGGCTGGGATGGAGAGGCTGATGCTGAGGACAGAGAGGCTGATGCTGGGATGAGAGAGGCTGATGCTGGGATAAGAGAGGCTGATGCTGGGATAAGAGAGGCTGATGCTGGGATAAGAGAGGCTGATGCTGGGGACAGAGAGGCTGATGCTGGGGACAGAGAGGCTGATGCTGGGGACAGAGAGGCTGATGCTGGGGACAGAGAGGCTGATGCTGGGGACAGAGAGGCTGATGCTGGGATGAGAGAGGCTGATGCTGGGGACAGAGAGGCTGATGCTGGGGACAGAGAGGCTGATGCTGGGGACAGAGAGACTGATGCTGCGGGGAGAGAGGCTGATGCTGCGGGCAGAGAGGCTGATGCTGCGGGTAGAGAGGCTGATGCTGGCGCAGCATGGCGGATGGAGCACGTTTGGGAGTGCGCAGCATGGCGGATGGAGCACGTTTGGAAGTGCGCAGCATGGCGGATGGAGCACGTTTGGGAGTGCGCAGCATGGTGGATGGAGCACGTTTGGGAGTGCGCAGCATGGCGGATGGAGCACGTTTGGGAGTGCGCAGCATGGCGGATGGAGCACGTTTGGGAGTGCGCAGCATAGCGGATGGAGCACGTTTGGGAGTGCGCAGCATGGCGGATGGAGCACGTTTGGAGTGCGCAGCATGGGGGATGCAGCACGATGGGGAGTGCGGAGTATGGCGGATGGAGCACGTTTGGGAGTGCGCAGCATGGCGGATGGACCACGTTTGGGAGTGCGCAGCATGGCGGATGGAGCACGATGGGGGGTGCGCAGCATAGGGGATGGAGCACGATGGGGAGTGCGCTGTATGGGGGATGGAGCACGATGGGGAGTGCGGAGTATGGCGGATGGAGCACGTTTGGGAGTGCGCAGCATGGCGGATGGAGCACGTTTGGGAGTGCGCAGCATGGCGGATGGAGCACGTTTGGGAGTGCGCAGCATGGCGGATGGAGCACGTTTGGGAGTGCGCAGCATGGCGGATGGAGCACGTTTCGGAGTGCGCAGGATGGGAGATGGAGCACGATGGGGGGTGCGCAGCATAGGGGATGGAGCACGTTTGGGAGTGCGCAGCATGGCGGATGGAGCACGTTTGGGAGTGCGCAGCATGGGAGATGGAGCACGATGGGGAGTGCGCAGCATAGGGGATGGAGCACGATGGGGAGTGCGCTGCATGGGGGATGGAGCACGATGGGGAGTGCGGAGTATGGCGGATGGAGCACGTTTGGGAGTGCGCAGCATGGCGGATGGACCACGTTTGGGAGTGCGCAGCATGGCGGATGGAGCACGTTTGGGAGTGCGCAGCATGGGAGATGGAGCACGATGGGGAGTGCGCAGCATAGGGGATGGAGCACGATGGGGAGTGCGCTGCATGGGGGATGGAGCACGATGGGGAGTGCGGAGTATGGCGGATGGAGCACGTTTGGGAGTGCGCAGCATGGCGGATAGAGCACGTTTGGGAGTGCGCAGCATGGCGGATGGAGCACGTTTGGGAGTGCGCAGCATGGCGAATGGAGCACGTTTGGGAGTGCGCAGCATGGCGGATGGAGCACGTTTCGGAGTGCGCAGGATGGGAGATGGAGCACGATGGGGGGTGCGCAGCATAGGGGATGGAGCACGTTTGGGAGTGCGCAGCATGGCGGATGGAGCACGTTTGGGAGTGCGCAGCATGGGAGATGGAGCACGATGGGGAGTGCGCAGCATAGGGGATGGAGCACGATGGGGAGTGCGCTGCATGGGGGATGGAGCACGATGGGGAGTGCGCTGCATGGGGGATGGAGCACGTTTGGGAGTGCGCAGCATGGCGGATGGAGCACGTTTGGGAGTGCGCAGCATGGCGGATGGAGCACGTTTGGGAGTGCGCAGGATGGGAGATGGAGCACGATGGGGGGTGCGCAGCATAGGAGATGGAGCACGATAGGGAGTGCGCTGCATGGGGGATGGAGCACGATGGGGAGTGCGCTGCATGGGGGATGGAACACGATGGGAAGTGCACACCTCCCCCCAACACACACACGCGCGCGCGCACTGCACAACACACCACACACACACACTGGGAACCACAAACAACTGCCCTACACAGACACCCACACACAGACAACGCTGCACACACAAATATACGCACATACCGCACAACACACACATTGCACAAAACATACCTCCCCCCAAAACACACCACACACACACAAACCGCGCAACACACACACACAACGCTACACACACACAGCGCTCCACAAACAACGCAACACACAAACAACACCGCTCTCACCCCCCATCACACCCAGGCAACACCCAGAACATGTACAGCGCCCTACACAAACACTTGGTAACTACACACAACAACATCTATATATATATATAACAAAAATCATACATGAACTACACAATACGTAATTTCTAGAATACCCGATGCGTAGAATCGGGCCACCTTCTAGTATATATTATATGACCATTTTTTGTTTGTATGAAATGGAAAACTGCTGTGTTTTTTAAAGAAAGCTAAGTGTGAATATAGCCAAAGGGGTAGATGAGGCGGTTATTATATCTAGTTACATTTTTCTTAGAAACATGTTATTATGCATGAAAACATTTTTCTTAACTTTTTGTCCATTAAAGGAGTTGTTCGACATAAACTCCAAAACATTTTTATCAGTGGACACATTATGAGGAGACAGAGGGTGGGGAAGGAGAATAATCTATAGACACAGTATGGAGGAGAATACCACACAATTGGTCAAATCCATCTACGGACACTCCAATAATCAGAATATATCAAAACAGGAAGAAATACGAATTTTTTCATCCAAAAAGGAGTATACTATGTCTCAATACCTCAAAATAATTTTATTGACATTCAAATTTAGAACAACATTACACAATAAAATAGTAAATTGCAGTCAAAAAAGTGTATATCGGGGTGTAGCGGTATCTATATTGCATATAATATCCAATAAAGTGACCAGTGCTGTGTCAAAATACACATAATCATGGTTTATCAGTAAATATCGCATCAGATTCTTGAATTAACAAGATAACTAGTGCAGATCAACAAACTTGATATGTGGAACAAGTTTTAGTACAATAGTACAATAGTACAATAGTCACTGTATTATAACTTTGTTCATATTGCACAACCCCAGGGAGTTCAATGTTATGCTGGAATCTATTTATAACAGTCCTCCTCCCATGCTGAATCAGAGTCGCTCCATCCGAAGTTACTGCATGTGTGTGCTATTCAGTGACACCCGTGCGGCACCACAGCGTGCCATTTGTAAATAAATTATTCAGCGGACAAGGGATGGAGAGAGCTGGATCAGTATGAACAAGTGTACCAAAATAGTTCCAATCAGTCACTGGACTTTAATCGGTAAAAAATAAGTCACCCATTAGAATATGTGCTAGGTTTCTGATGCTACAAATCAGTGCCGCACTCAAGCAGCCTCCTAGATGTCAGCTATAATCACCAATGATAATTATGCCTTAAATTCGCCGTCCGGCAAAATACAAGACCTACGATACAAAGTGCTGGCATGACATCATACGAATGAAGCAACGGTTACCTTAGTGTATTCACCGCAAACACCCGATCCCCGACACGTGTTTCGCTCCCGGCTTCTACAGGGGGCATCATGCATCATCAAAGTGGCTGGACACATCAAATCAGAATGTGGCCAGAAGAATACAAATCTCATACTTGTACTCACATGATCGTCCACTCTCGTCACTGGCATCGGAGAATTGTAAAAGTGTGCAGAGCATGCATTTAAAGAATTAGGAAGCCTGAAGTCATGGATAGAGTCACTGCAGACTTTCATCTCTAATCTGGACAACCCCTTTAATTACAAAATTAAGCAGTGTAGTATCCTCAGTTCTAACAATGTGTAATATTCTCACTGTCACAATTCAGCTCTGCTTGCTGGTTCCAGCAGTCACCACATGGCCACTCCACTCCTATGTAATTTTCATACTTGCATGTGAAAATTAGCTTTTCTTCCCACATTTCTCATTGAACATTGAGAGAATTATGAAGAGAAGCTCGTTATCATGTGACTGTAAGTATGCAAATCACAGATGAATGATTGGTCACATCACCCAAACTGCTTGGTGGGCGAGGGGTGGGAGCAAACTGAATTCTTGCCCCGAGTGCAGGAAAGCCTAGATACACCTCTGTACTACCTAACAGGTGTTCCAGATTGTGTATAAAACCCTCCTTTTTGTCTAATACAGGGTTTATTGAAGTCCCTCTTCCTTCTGATTTTTTGCAGTTTTTTCATTGTCCGCGTAAACTTTGTGAGTTTCAGAGTCCTCCTTAATAAATTAAACAAGATGTGCCTGACTATATCACACACCACATGCCAAGACTACCTCTTGAAGCTCATCAAGAGAATGCCAAGAATGTGCAAAGCAGTAATCAAAGCAAAAAGTGGCTACTTTGAAGAACCTAGAACATAAGACATATTTTTAGTTGTTTCACACTGTTTTGCTAAGTATTTCATTCCACATGTGTTAATTCATAGTTTTGATGTCTTCAATGCGAATCTACAATTTTCAGAGACATGAAAATAAAGAAAACTCTTTGAATAAGAAGGTGTGTCCAAAATTTTGTTGTCTGTACTGTATATATATGAGTATATGTACAGTGCTGGCCAAAAGTATTGGCACCCCTGCAATTTTGTCAGATAATACTCAGTTTCTTCTTGAAAATGATTACAATCACAAATTCTTTGGTATTATTATCTGCATTTAATTTCTCTTCAATGAAAAAAGAAAAATTGTCATAAAGCCAAATTGGATATAATTCCACACCAAACATAAAAAAGGGGATGACAAAAGTATTGGCACTGTTTGAAAAATCATGTGATGCTTCTCTAATTTGTGTAATTAACAGCACCTGTAACTTACCTGTGGCACCTAACAGATGTTGGCAATAACTAAATCACACTTGCAGCTAGTTGACATGGATTAAAGTTGACTCAACCTCTGTCCTGTGTCTTTGTGTGTACCACATTGAGCATGGAGAAAAGAAAGAAGACCAAAGAACTGTCTGAGGACTTGAGAATCCAAATTGTGAGGAAGCATAAGCAATCTCAAGACTACAAGTCCATCTCCAAAGACCTGAAAGTTCCTCTGTCTACGGTGCGCATTATCATCAAGAAGTTTAAAGCCCATGGCACTGTGGCTAACCTCCCTAGATGTGGAAGGAAAAGAAAATTTGACGAGAGATTTCAACGCAAGATTGTGCGGATGGTGGATAAAGAACCTCGACTAACATCCAAACAAGTTCAAGCTGCCCTGAAGTCCGAGGGTACAGCAGTGTCTACCCATACTATCCATCGGCGTCTGAATGAAAAGGGACTGTATGGTAGAATACCCAGGAAGACCCCACTACTTACCCCGAAACATAAAAAAGCCAGGCTGGAGTTTGTCAAAACTTACCTGAGAAAGCCTGAAACGTTTTGGAAGAATGTTCTCTGGTCAGATGAGACAAAAGTAGAGCTTTTTGGGAAAAGCCATCAACATAGAATTTACAGGAAAAAAAAGAGGCATTCAAAGAAAAGAACACGGTCCCAACAGTCAAACGTGGCGGAGGTTCCCTGGTGTTTTGGGGTTGCTTTGCTGCCTCTGGCACTGAACTGCTTGACCGTGTGCATGGCTTTATGAAGTCGGAAGACTACCAACAAATTTTGCAGCATAATGTAGGGCCCAGTGTGAGAAAGCTGGGTCTTCCTCAGAGGTCATGGGTCTTCCAGCAGGACAATAAATATGGGTAGAGCTGGGCTCAACCGCCTAAGGAGGAAGGTGCTTAAGGGAAAGAAAGCGCTAAGTAATATATTGGATCCCAAACACTCAAATAGGACACAGAGAATGAATGCAAAAAAGTGTTATTTATTGGACTATTTGCAAAAAGGAAAAACGCCACCACAATAGAGCAAAAGCCGACCTTTCGGCCTATGTTAGGCCTTATTCAAGGTTTTTGCCTATGAGAGATAATAGAGAGTATATTACACACCACAAAGTGGCAGAAAAAAACAAAAAATGTTTCACAAACATATATATATATATATATATACACGCATATTTATATACAAGGTATTTACACGTACGTATGATGGAAAAGTGGATGGGACGAATTATACGTCAAAGGACTGTACCATGTGGCGTTTACTTTGCAAGGGTACGTCACTGAATAGAAGAAAGAGCAACTGATCAGCACCAAAAAAGAAAAATGTCATGGTCATACAGTAACATACAACAAGCGCCAATATGTTCGTATTAGATAGCTGTCCTAGGTCAAACCAGGAGGAGACACATAAATAGACAGTGAATCATACTGATGTAGGGACACCATAGAAGGGGCTCTATGCATCAGGGCAACAGCAGATTAAGGCATTACAGAGTACATGAATTGAGGGTACATCAGAGCCATATTGCAACCTCCGGACACATGATTCAGAGTCCAAACCTAATCCGCGCATCCCATTCATCAACACTTACCACCCCTTTTCCCCATCCTTTAGTCAGGTCATCAAAAGACATTGGCCAATCCTTGGCAATGCCTATCCTGGAATTGCAGAATTCCAAAATCCACCACTCATTTGCCACAAACGTCCTCGCAACATTAGGGACACTTTGGTACGAGCAGACATTGGCTCCTCCATATCCAAGGACAGACAGAGTTTCCTCTCCACGCCACGCAAGGGCACATTCCGATGCCTCCATTGTGTTCAGTGCTCTAATGTCACTAAAGGCGAGAATTTCACACATCCACGAACCGGCAAAAAATACCCTATCAAGGGTTTCTACACCTGTGACACTAACTTTGTAATTTACCTAATCAAGTGTCCCTGCGGTCTCGGATATGTTGGGGAGACCACCCAACATATCCGAGACCGCATTAGTAAAGATAAATCTACCATACGTTGTGGTCAAACTGCACTTCCAATTCCAGCACACTTCACCGTTAGGGGTCACTCAATATCCCAACTTAGGTATCAGGTTTTGGAGCACGTTCCGTTACCCAGGAGAGGTGGGAACCGTGTTCAAATCCTCCGGGACCGCGAGGCCTACTGGATACATACATTACAGACTCTCGAACCATGGGGCATGAACAGAGAATATGAAGTTAATTATTAATTTTCAGCTACTATTTTATTTAGCATCTGTAATATATAGCGGCTAAGGCCTGTGTCGTTTTGTATACGCGCTTTAGACTACCATGCATATATCCATGTATTTATGCAAGTTCTAACTTATTCTTATCTTCTTTTCCAGAGGTATTGACCACCTTCATCATGGGCAGGACTCCACTCTCACATCCTTCTCATGAGCACCACCTTTCTATAAGGTACCATATCTAAACACCCCCCTCCCCCCTTTTTTTTCCTTCCAGGTACTTGGATTAGTCTCACGTTACACATTTACTTTAAACCCATGGTCTCTATTTTTTATATACTACATTGCCTCTACATCTGCACATCCATTTGCTTCCCCGCAACCATATATCAATCACTTCCAGACCACCTTCTTCTTCCTCTCTTCTCCCTTTTCACTTTACTCTTCCGGATTTTTCCCTCATACACATCTTCAACCCACCCCCCCCTCTTTTTCCATGCTCCTCTGCCCATACAGGACTTGAACACACATAGATTAGCAATAGACCCATCAGATACTTTCATTTCCCAATCAGTCACACCCCTCATTCTGCCTTTTCTATAGCTTTCACTTTTCCATACATATCCCAACGCTTACACACCTCTTTATTAATATCGCTCTATGATTAGGAGGATTCCGTATCACCCCCGCCTCCTACTACCATTATCTATATCTGCATCATCCCCCAGTGTTGACTCGGGTCCCACCTACTAGATGATGCCCCCTCCGTGCGTACTAGCACTAACACACACACCCTGATACAGTGCCTAAGCTATGACGCCTCGCGCATGCGCATTTGCTCATCATTGCCAGATCTCTGTCATGAGTCGCAGGAAATGGCCTTTTATTTGTCCACATCTGAGGGACAAAGCTAAGAGGTTGACTTTATCCCTCTGTAAGCTCTTGGCTACCGAAATGCTGCATTTCCGCCTGGTGGACACACAGGATTTTCGAGACTTTATGTCTGTCGCTGTGCCCCAGTACCATATGCCCAGTCGCCTCTACTTCTCTAAGAAAGGTGTGCCTGCGTTACACCAGCATGTCGCACACAACATCAACACTTCCTTGAGAAACTCTGTGTGTGAACGGGTGCATTTCACCACCGATACTTGGACCAGTAAGCATGGACAGGGACGTTACATGTCGCTGACTGGGCACTGGGTAACTATGGTGATAGATGGTGAAGGGTCTGCTGCACAAGTCTTGCCGTCCCCACGACTTGGACAGACAGAGGATTGACACACAAGTTCCTCCACTGCTTCTGCCTCCTCAACCTCGTCTGGGTCCTCCACCTCTGCCCCAAGCCTGCCTGGTCAGGCCACCAGCGTTGTAACTGCGCAGAAGGAATCACGCACTCCTCATTACTATGCTGGCAGCAGAGCGCAACGGCATCAGGCGGTCTTTATCTTGAAATGTCTTGGAAATAAGAGTCACACAGCGGCTGAGTTGTGGGCAGCTCTGGAGACTGAGTTTGGTAAATGGTTGTCTCCACTCAACCTGCAGCCTGGTAAGGCCATGTGCGACAATGCTGCAAACCTGGGTGCGGCCCTTCACCTGGGCAAGGTGACACACGTGCCTTGTATGGCTCACGTGTTGAACCTTGTTGTCCACCAATTATTAGCACACTATCCTGGCCTCAATGGCCTTCTGAACAGGGCACGAAAACTGTCTGCTCACTTCCGCCGTCCAGAAGTCGTTCGGCCTGCCGGTTCATCGCCTGAAATGCGATGTGCCGACATGCTCGAATTCGACTCTCCACATGTTACAGTGACTGTGGCAGCACCGCCGAGCACTAGTGCAATACGTCATGACGTATAGCCTGGGCCAACGAGATGCAGAGGTGGGGCAGATCACCCTGATGGAGTGGTCTCAGATCAAGGACCTATGCACCCTTCTGCAATGTTTCGACATGGCGACGAATATGTTTATCGCTGACAATGCCATTATCAGCATGACAATTCCAGTTGTACACTTCACAGGTAGATTTGCATCAAGCACATTCAAAAATACGCCATCCTTAACTGCTACCTACCCCAGTGTCATCCTGGGGACAGTTAAGGATGGCGTATTTTTGAATGTGCTTGATGCAAATCTACCTGTGAAGTGTACAACTGGGGCACAAGTGCTGCCACTGAAGGGGTGTCTGTGTAGTACAATGTTTGAAAAAAAGGGAGACTCCGCTTGGAGTCAAGGGAAGTAGGGGAAGCTGTATTTCCCATGTCCCTTCCATGGTTTAGTGGTAAACTGTTGGCTTATGATGAGTGAGTTTGGGAGTACGAATCCCAATGGGTGCACCTTTCCTATTTGCTGTGTCATGGGCTAGTTTACTGTTCTATGTTAACGCCTATCAGTTTCCATTGAATGGAGCAAGCAGGCGTTGTGTGTGTTTCTTTAATTTTGCCCTGTTGCGTCTGTTATGGCTATAGGATCAAAGGAAGTAGGGGAAGCCATATTTCCCATGTCCCTTCAATGGTCTAGTGGAAAGCTGGTGTCCTTGGATGTGTGAGCTTAGGAGTTTGAATCCCAATGGACGCTCCTGGATATTTGCAGTTTCATGGTCCAATGGGCTAGTTGACTGGTCTGTTATGACACATATCTGTCTCCATTAAATGGAGAGAGCAGACATCGTGTGTATTTCTTTAACTTTGCCCTGTTGCGTCTGTTATGGCTATAGGATGAAGGCAAGTAGGGGAAGCCGTATTTCCCATGTCCCTTCCATGGTCTAGTGGTAAGCTTGTGGCCTTGGATGTGTGAGCTTGGGGGTTCAAATCCCAATGATCACTCCTGGATGTTTGCTGTTTCATGGTCCAATGTGCTAGTTGCCTGGTCAATGATGATGCTTATCTTTTTACATTGAATGGAGAGAGCAGACATCGTGTGTATTTCTTTAATTTTGCCCTGTTGCGTCTGTTATCACTATAGGATCAAGGGAAGTATGGGAAGCCATATTTCCCAAGTCCCTTCTATGGTCTAGTGGTTAGCTGGTGGCCGGCAGCTTGTCTCCCTGTGCGAACTGCCGGCAGCTTGCTTCTTTGTGCGGGCTACCGGCAGCTTTACTCTGTGTGGGCGACCGGCAGCTCATCTCTCTGTGCAAACTGCCGGCAGATTGCTTCTCTGTGCGGGCTGCCGGCAACTTGCCTATCTGTGCGGCGGCCGGCAGCCTTACTGTATGTGCGTGCGGCCGGCAGCCTGACTCTCTTTGTGAACTGCCGGCAGCTTGCCTCTATGTGCGGGCGGCCGGCAGCTTGCATCTCTGCGGGCGGGCGGCAGCAAGACTTTCTGTGCGGGCGACGGCAGCCTGACTCTGTGTGGGCTACTGGCTGCCTTACTCTGTGCGGGTGACCGGCAGCCTGACTCTATGTTCAGGTGGCTGGCAGCCTGACTCTCTGTGCTTGCAGCCGGTAGCTTGCCTCTATGTGTGGGCGGCCGGCAGCTTGCCTCTCTGTGCGGGCTGCCGGCAGCCTGACTCTATGTTCAGGCGGCCGGCAGCCTGACTCTCTGTGCTTGCAGCCAGCAGCTTGCCTCTATTTGCGGGCAGCCGGCAGCTTGCTTCTCTGTGCGGGATACCGGCAGCCTTACTCTGTGCGGGCGACCGGCAGCTCGTCTGTCTGTGCGAACTGCCGGCAGCTTGCTTCTCTGTGCGGGCTTCCGGCAGTCTTACTCTGTGTGGACGACCGGCAGCCTGACTCTATGTTCAGGCGGCCGGCAGCCTGATTCTCTGTGCGAGCGGCCGGTGTTAAGGACAAGATTATGAACTATTAGGAGTATATATGAAGATATCCAAAAACCAGGATTTAAGATGCTTTTTGAGACTGTGTACCCCACCTAGTTCTGCATTCAGACATAAGACTCAGACAGTCTGGACTTTTCATGTGATGAGTGAATCATGCTGACATTGCTTAATATAAATGAGGAAGCAAGCACATTACAGTATATTGTATATCACAGAATAAGCTGTTCTACTTTATCCAATAGGAGACGTGTTACGTATTCTTGGCACCTAGCCAATAAGTCCGTTTAAATGCTTGTCCAACTTCCGTATTAATGCAGTCTTACTTTCTATTCATATCCGAGTACGTCTCTGGTGTGTATGAAAGAGAGTGGTATGCATGCTACCACAATTGACTCATAATTTGGACTGCAGACAGTTTAAGGTAGATGCACGATTATTAGATTGCATCACAGTAAATTTATGGCCAACATTAACACCGGCAGCTTGCCTCTATGTGCGGGTGGCCGGCAGCTTGTCTCTACGTGCGAGCAGCCGGCAGCTTGCCTCTCTGTGCGGACGGCCGGCAGCAAGACTCTCTGTGCGGGCTGCCGGAAGCCTGACTCTGTGCGGGCAACCGTAAGCTTGGTTCTCTGCGAACTGCCGGCAGCTTGCTTCTCTGTGCGGGCTACCGACAGCCTAAGGCGGGCTTTGCACATTGCGACATCGCAAGCCGATGCTGCGATGTCGCACGCGATAGTCCCCGCCGCAGGTACAATATCTTGTGAAAGCTGGCGTAGCGAAAATTATCGCTACGCCGGCTTCACATGCACTCACCTGCCCTGCGACCGTCGCTCTGGCCGGCGACTCGCCTCCTTATTAAGGGGGCGGGTCGTGCGGCGTCACTGCGACGTCACACGGCAGGCGGCCAATAGGAGCGGAGGGGCGGAGATGAGCGGGATGTAAACATCCCGCCCACCTCCTTCCTTCCGCATATCCTACGGAAGCCGCGGTGACGCCGGTAGGAGATGTTCCTCGCTCCTGCGGCTTCACACACAGCGATGTGTGCTGCCGCAGGAGCGAGGAACAACATCGGACCGTCGTGTCAGTGTAATTATGGATTACGCCGACGCTGCACCGATGATACGATTACGACGCTTTTGCGCTCGTTAATCGTATCATCCAGGCTTTACACAGGATGTGCGTCACTTTCAAATTGACCCCACCGACATCGCACCTGCGATGTCATAGTGTGCAAAGCCCGCCTTACTCTGTGCGGGCGACCGGCAGCTCGTCTCTCTGTGCAAACTGCCGGCAGCTTGCTTCTCTGTGCGGGCTGCCGGCAGCCTGACTGTGCGGGCGACCGGCAGCTGGCTTCTCTGTGCGGGCGGCCGGCAGCTTGCCTATCTGTGCGGCGGCCGGCAGCCTGACTCTGTGCAGGCGCCAGGCAGCTTGCCTTTCTGTGCGGGCGGCCGGCAGCCTGACTCTGTGCAGGCGACCGGCAGCTTGCCTGACTGTGCGGGCGACTGGCAGCTGTCTTCTCTGTGCGGGCGGCCGGCAGCTTGCCTATCTGTGCAGCGGCCGGCAGCCTGACTCTGTGCAGGCACCAGGCAGCTTGCCTTTCTGTGCGGGCGGCCGGCAGCCTGACTCTGTGCGGGCGACCGGCAGCTGGCTTCTCTGTGCAGGCGGCCGGCAGCTTGTCTCTCTGTGCGGGCTGCCGGCAGCCTGACTCTGTGCGGGTGGCCGGCAGCTTGCTTCTCCCTGTACGAACTGCCGGCAGCTTGCTTCTCTGTGCGGGCTACTGGCAGCAAGGCTCTCTGTGCGGACGACGGGAGGCTGACTCTGCGGGCGACCGCCGCCTGAGTCTCTGTGCGGGCGGCCGGAAGCCTGACTGTGCGGGCGACCGGCAGCTTGCCTCTATGTGCGGGCGGCCGGCAGCTTTCATCTCTGTGCGGGCGGCTTGCAGCCTGACTCTGTGCGGGCGACCGGCAGCTGGCTTCTCTGTGCGGGCGGCCGGCAGCTTGTCTCCCTGTGCGAACTGCCGGCAGCTTGCTTCTCTGTGCGGGCTACCGGCAGCCTTACTCTGTGCAGGCGACCGGCAGCTCGTCTCTCTGTGCGGGCTGCCGGCAGCTTGTCTCTCTGTGCAGGCGACCGGCAGCTGGCCTCTATGAGTGGGCGGCCGGCAGCTTGCCTCTCTGTGCGGCGACCGGCAGCCTGACTTTATGTTAAGGCGGCCGGTAGCCTGACTCTCTGTGCGAACTGCCGGCAGCTTGCTTCTCTGTGCGGGCTGCCGGCAGCCTGACTCTGTGCGGGCGGCCGGCAGCTGACTTCTCTGTGCGGGCGGCCGGCAGCTTGATTTTCTGTGCAGGCGTCCGGCAGCTGACTTCTCTGTGCGGGCGGCCGACAGCTTGTCTCTCTGTGCAAACTGCCGGCAGCTTGCTTCTCTGTGCGGGCTGCCGGCAGCTTGTCTCTCTGTGCGGCGGCCGGCAGCCTGAGTTTGTGCGGGCTGCCAGCAGGCTATAAAAGGATACAAAAGAAAAAGCACCAGAGACAATATATTATTTAATTTTTTTAGATGGTATATAAAGTGCATACAAGTGTATAAAGGATGTACAGTTTATAGACCAAAGTGACTAGTCCTTTTGTAAAAAATACTATGTAAATATTTCAACCTGTATTCTATATTATATCCACAAGACGGCACCAAAGTATAACAAATCAAGCGTCAATGCTACAATTCCTTATTGTGCTTATTGTACTTTGGTGACATCTGGTGGACATAAAATAGAATACAGGTTGAAATAATTATTTACATTCTATTGGTATTGATATTTACACAGGGTATTTTTTTTTACAAAAGCACTAGTCACTTTGGTCTATATACATCCTTTATACACTTGTATTCACTTAATATATTATTTCTTTTTTTTGGATGGTATATAGTCTCTGGTGCTTTTTCTATCTTTTTATATTTGCACTGTTATTTTACTATTTAAGCAGTGTATTTATGTATTTATTATACTGGTATATGTAATATATTTTACACCTAACTGACTTTTTTGTATCAGGATATAATTATCCTATTTATGTAGTTTGATCTATGTTTGCCCTGTATGCTGCACGGTCCCCCATACGTGCTTCCTGTATATTCTCTCTTTTTTAATGATTTTAATAATTTTCAATAAAATCTATTTTAATATTATCCTTGTTTCCGCTCCTATATGTGTGGATCTATTCTAATAATAATAAGTTTTATTTCTATAGCGCCAACATATTCCGCAGCGCTTTACAATTAAGAGGGGACATGTACAGGCAATATAAGACAATACAAAATAACATATTTAAGATACCAGGAGGAGTGAGGGCCCAGCTCGTAAGCTACAGTCTATGAGGAAATAGGGGAGGCACAAAAGGTGAATGGGGGAAGAAAAGCTTGTTGTCATATATGGTCCAGCCATCGATTTAATAGGGTATTCAAAAGCAGCTGCATGAACCCGTCGGTGAGAATTTATACAGGTACAGGGGACGAGAACTGGAAGTAAATTTTTTTGAACGGCAGAAAGGGACTAGATTAGATCAGGGCAGTGAGTTGATAGGCTAGTCTGAAGAAATGCGTTTTTAGGGCCCGCTTAAAGGTGTGGATGTTGGGAATTAATCGGATTTCTCTTGGTAGTGTGTTCCAGAGCATAGGCGCAGCTCGTGACAAATCTTGAAGACAGCAGTGGGAGGTTCGAATTGTTGAGGATGTCAGACTTAAGTCATTAGCAGAGCGGAGGGCACAGGTGGGGTGATAGACAGAGATTGAGGGAGGAGATGTAGAGTGATGCGGAACCGTGGAGAGCTTTGTAAGAGAGAGTGATAAGTTTATATTGGATTCTGTAATGGATAGGCAACCAGTAGTGATGAGCGAGAACCAAAAAGCTCGGGTGCTCGAGGCTCGGGCCGAGCATCCCAAGATACTCGTGTACTCGGCCCGAGCACCGAGCACAATGTTATCCTATGGGAGACTCGAGTATTTTTATGAAATGACCCCCCGGCAGCATGTAGAAACCCTAAAAATGTCACAAAAGTCTCAGAAGAGTGCTCAAATGACATGGCAACAGCATGAGGAAGACCCCTTAAAGCATTTATCACTCAAAAGTCACAGCTATGAACAATTTTATCCGAGTTTTACGCCATTTTTACGGACTCGCCAGAAAACCGTCCAAAATGACACCAAAATGAATTTTCATGGTGGAAATGTTAAGGGCACATACACAATAGTGAGATAGAGCTGGTGTATGTTACTTTTTGAGATTACATGAAAGATTTTACGTGAAAACATTGTGTGGCACTCCGATGTCCCTGAGAAGAGACGTACATGAAGGCCTCTTGAGTCTAATGTGCCCATTTTGAGGAAGTGAGTCTTTGTAGTATTTTCCTTTGCCAGGGCAGTCCAAAATTGTGAGGTTCACCAATGCCCCTGCATACAGACGTGCATGATGGCCTGTAAACCTGAAGTGCCCATTGTAAGGAAGTGGGTCTATTGTAGTATAGCCCTTTGGCAGGGCAGCCAAAAATTGGGAGGCTCCACATTGTCCCTGGATAGAGACGTGCATGAGGGCCTCAAAACATTGTTCCCATTGCAAAGGAGCGGGTCTCCTGTCGTTGTAATGCCCATTCTGAAAGAAAAAATTTACCACTGGGGGTATACCTGAAACAACGGCCTAACTATTGTAATGGTCATCATGGTGGTGCATGAGGAGAAGGAGGAGCAGTCCAGCGATTAGCCAAAGTCCAGAAGTGTGTACCCATGGGTGAGTGGAGGTACATGGCAAATTCCTGTTACAAAATTTAAATTCCGCTCTCATTTGCTGGTGGTGTGGTGAATTCTGGCCCAATCCTACCCTTGTTCATCTTGATCAGAGTCAGCCTGTCAGCATTTTCAGTTGACAGGCGGGTGTGTTTATCTGTAATGATTCCACCTGCAGCACTAAAAACACGCTCTGACAAAATGCTAGTGGCAGGGCAGGCCAGGACTTCCAAGGCGTAGAGAGCCAATTCATGCCATGTGTCCAGCTTGGATACCCAATAATTGTAAGGCACAGAGGAATGTCGGAGTACAGTTGTTCGATCTGCAAGGTACTCCTTGAGCATCTGGCCAAACTTAGGATTTCTTGTGGCACTACCCCGCACCTCAGGGGCTGTGGTACGTGAGGGGCTGAGAAAACTGTCCCACATCTTAAAGACTGTTCCCCTACCTCTGGCGGATTGGACTTGTGCCCCTCTCGGCTGTATGCCTTGGTTGTCCACTGATTCCTGACCTATGCCGCTAGCGTTTTGTGAGGGGAATGCTTTGCCTACTTCCGTGACTATGGCCTTCCGGAACTGCTGCATTTTGGCTGACCTCTCCGCCTCGGGAATAAGAGACATAAAGTTCTCCTTGTAGCATGGGTCTAACAGTGTTACCAACCAGTAATGCTTGTTGGCCAAGATGTTCTTAACGCGAGGGTCATGAGACAGGCAGCTTACCATAAAGTCAGCCATGTGCGCCAGACTCTTAACAGCCATCACTTTAGTATCCTGACCAACACCATGACTGAACATGCTGTCCTCCTCCTCCTCCTCCTCATCTACCCTGTCCTCTGGCCAGCCACGCTGAACCGAGGATATGACTGGTGTGCATGTCATATCCTCAATTTGGCCGGAGAGTTGCTCCATGTCTTCATCCTCCTCCTCGTCATAGTCCTCCACTGCACGTTGTGATGAAACGAAGCTGGGCTGTGTGTTATCACCCACACCCACTACTGTTTCTTGCTCCAACTCATCACGCTCCGCCTGCAATGCATCATGATTGTTTTGAGCAGAGACCGTTTTAGAAGGCGGAGAAGCGGTATGGTGACGCTAATAATGGCGTCATTGCCGCTCACCATCTTGGTGGAGTCCTCAAAGTTTTGGAGGATGGTACATAGGTCGGACATCCATCTCCACTCCTCAGGTGTTATGTGTGGAGTTTGACCCATTTCCCGACAGCTTAGGTGATGCAGGTACTCAACAACTGCCCTCTTCTGCTCACATATCCTGACCAACATGTGCAGAGTTGAATTCCAACGCATGGGGACATCACACACCAGCCGGAAGATGCAAACGACGCTGAAAGCCGGCAAGGCCGGCTGAAGCAGTAGGTGACTTTCGAAAATGTGCAGACAGGCGGCAAACTTTTACCAGCAGATCAGACAGCTCTGGGTATGACTTTAGAAACCGCTGAACCATGAGGTTGAGCACATGGGTGACGCATGGAACATGTGTCAGCTGGCCTCGCCTCAAAGCCGCCACCAGGTTTCGGCCATTGTCACACACGACCTTTCCTGGCTTTAGGTTCAGAGGTGTGAGCCAGTGATCTGCCTGCTGTTTCAGAGCTGTCCACACCTCTTCTGCATTGTGGGGTTTGTCACCTATGCAGATTAGCTTCAGCACAGCTTGTTGCCGCTTCGCCGAGGCAGTGCTGCAGTGCTTCAAGCTTGGGACTGGTGTGGAGGGTAAAGTGGATGAGGATGCGCAGGAGGGGGAGGCTGAGGAGCATGACATTCCGGAGCTGTAGAATGTGGGTGAAACCCTGACTGAGGTAGGGCCTGCAAACCTTGGTGTGGGAAGGACGTGTTCCGTCCCTCGCTCAGACTGGGTCCCAGCTTCCACAATATTAACCCAGTGTGCCGTCAACGAGATGTAGCGGCCTTGCCCACAAGCACTTGTCCACGTGTCTGTGGTTAGGTGGACTTTGGCTGAAACAGCGTTGTTCAGGGCACGTGTGATGTTTTGTGACACGTGGTTATGCAATGCGGGGATGGCCCACCGGGAGAAATAGTGGCGGCTGGGGACCGAGTAACGTGGGACAGCTGCCGCCATCAGGTCGCGGAATGCTTCTGTCTCCACCAGCCTAAAAGACAACATTTCCAGCGCAAGCAGTCGCGAAATGTTAGAATTTAGAAGTGTGGCATGTGGGGCGTTGGCAGTGTATTTGCGCCTGCGTTCAAAGGTTTGCTGAATGGATAACTGAACGCTGCGCTGGGACAAGGACGTGCTTGATGATGGTGTTATTTCTGCGTGGGCAACTGCAGGTGCAGGGCCGGAGGAGGCTTGTTCTCGGGCAGAATGGACAGGGGATTAGCTCGCATGCACAACAAGCATAGACGTAGCAGTGACATCAGCAAGCACTGCTCCTCGACTCTGTTGTACATCCCACAAAGTCGGGTGCTTGGCTGACATGTGCCTGATCATGCTGGTGGTGGTCAGGCTGCTAGTTTTGGTACCTTTGCTGATGCTGGTGTAACGGGGTGCCAGGGGTGCCTCCGGCCTTGTAGTCGTGGCCCTTGATGACAGGCTTACCACGCCGCCCACTGTACATGTCTCTGTTCGTGCCCTGGGACCGGCACCTCCCCTCTTTGGGCGGAGCACTCCGAACTTCTTTTTCGGTACCGGCCAGCCTCAGGCTCTTCTTTTGGCGCCAATTCTCCGCGCGCTTTCTGTTTCTTCACAGACGCCGGCCACCTTGCCGCCATCTTGTGCCCGGTCCTTCACCTCAGGCACTGTTTCTTCTTCCCACCATGGGACTGTAAATCTTCGCTGAGAGTCCGGATCAGGGGCCCTTGGCACCACTTGGTCTCCATCTTCTTGGAGCGGGTCCCCTTGCATACGATCCGGATCCTGCCGACTACGCCAATTGTAATGGGGTGCCAGGGGTGCCTCCGGCCTTGTAGTCGTGGCCCTTGATGACAGGCTTACCCCTGGCGTCGCCGTCACTGGGGGGACAGGAGATGCCTTTGTGGGGCAGAGTGTGGTGGTGCAGGTGTTGTCTGGCGCACAAATACTCTTCAGTAAAATGCAAACAACAAACATCTTTTATTCTCCGCAGTTCTTCACACTTGGCAGTAATAAAGCACAATGCTATGGCGCTTCCTTCAGCTGAGGGGAAGTCTACTCTAGCGTTCCCTCAAGTGGGCGACTTGCCTGACTACTTCACTTCGCCCGGCTCCCACTTCTGGCTACCCACAGCCCGGACCCACACCGGACTGCTTCACCCTACGAGGTTCCGCCCGCTCCTGTCTTCTACGGCTTCCCTGTACTTCAGCTGCCACACTCTGCCCCTGGCTGTTCCTTCTTCTTTCCTGTCCCAGAGACCACTGCCTGTCTTACCCACTTTCTTCCCTCCTAAACTGCCGGCTCCTCCTCTCTACTGTGGTGACAGCAGTCCCACCCGGCCACTAGGGGGTATCCTGACAACAACATACATGCATACAATATAAAACATTTTTATTAATAACGTTTCCGGGTTAACTAGGCTTCTTGGTGAGGGGTCTACCCACCCCTTACACTGGCATGGAAGGTGTTGCAAATGGCCTTTTTAGAATCATCTGGAGCCAACTTGAAAAACTGCCAGACTCGGGAAGACCTAACATTTGTACAGGCACCTTGTGTCATGTTGTTGTTCCGGGGAACGGTTGCCTGACTTCTGCCTAAGGCCACCACCCTGCTTCTTACTGCCTGTTGGGATGCTACACCTCCCTCCCCCTGTGCACTGCTGTCCTCGCTCTGCATATCCTCCTGCCAGGTTGGGTCAGTTACTGGATCATCCACCACGTCGTCTTCCTCTTCCGCACCCTGCTCCTCCTCCTGACTTCCTGACAATTGTGTCTCATCATCGTCCACCCCTTGTTGAGACACGTTGCCAATTTCGTGAGAACGCGGCTGCTCAAATATTTGGGCATCTGTACATACGATCTCCTCATGACCCACTTCAACAGGAGCTGGCGAGAGGCCAGAATATGCGAATGGAAATGTGAACAGCTCTTCCGAGTGTCCAAGTGTGGGATCAGTAATGTCTGTGGACGTTTACTCGGCCTGGTGATAGGAAGGAGGACCAGGTTCTGAAATGTGCGGTGCAGTATCACGGCTACTGACACTTGACCGTGTGGAAGACAGAGTGTTTGTGGTGGTGCCAATCTGACTGGAAGTGTGGCGCCCTGGACAAGCCAGGGGCCACAGGTAACACCACCACCACACCCCACACTCCCTGTAGGCACATCAAAGTCAGAACACAAAATCCTTGTTGCCTACCCAGGGGCTGATGTCCACACCAGGGGGTGGAGCCAGGCGGTTGGTCTCCACCCACCAAGGAGTTCACAGTCCTGGAGGAGGGAAAAGGGGCAGTTAGTTTGGACAGTGAAAGTGTGAGGAGCAAAGTGTAGTAGTGGAGCAACTGACTGACAGAGTCCGGGTGTGTGGCCCGGACTGAACAGCAAGGTTGGCAGACGGTGGTGACCGTCTGCAGTGGAGGCCGATTGGAGTCTACCGTAAGGACCGTGGACGGGCGGTGGCCCGGCGGTACCGGACCGGTACACAAAGAGAAGCCAGCACCAGTGGCAGGGGCTTTTCGGACCCCGGCAAGGCTTGGAGTCGCCGTGAATTTGCCGAATCCATTAGTGAAGGGGACCTCCTGGGTTTCCAAACAACCAAGTCCTGATAGAAGGCAACCGTCCAACCGTGAAGGGGAGACACCGCCACCGCCAAGGGCAACAGTTTCCCAGGGCCAGCGCCTGCGGGCAAAAAGGGGCTCCTCCGGCCCATATCCAAGTCGGGGAGCGGGTTACCGGTGGGAACCCATCGCTACCAACCAGAAGCTTAGGTGCAGGGAGAGACAGTCACCACCACCTACAGGGAGACAACAACCGCAGCCGTCTGGGGGACCCGTCCATCCAGCCGAGTGTTTTACCAAGAACTGTGTCCTGATTACTGGCTGAGTGAGTAACCCCGTGCCGTGCGGCACAGCGCTGCCCCTGCGACCCTGCACCTCACCAGGCCCCGCAACCCGCCTGCCATCCATCCCTACCCCATCACCGGGCCCCGGGACAACCAACCCCCTACCCACGGAGGGGAGAACTACCAACCAAGCTGCTCCCTGTCACCGCTCCCGGGATCCCCGTCTAGAGCAGCAGTGGTGTCCACAAAATCACCACAACCGTGGGTGGCGTCACGGACAATATATCCAATCCCCACAATCAACCTCCCTTTTCACTCACGGGCGAGGAACGCCGCTCGAGTCCCCGGGATCCGGCCCACCGCTCGAGCCACCACCGAGCAGCCGCAGCAGCAGCAGCCAGACCCGAGCAGTGGGAAAGCGCAGCGTCACCTCCTCCGCCCGCGACGACTTGGCGTCACGAACAGGATCTTACTGCTCTGCCGTCTGGGAGAGGTGCGCCTTGTGACCGCCGGAGGTGACCAGCCGAAAAATTTGAGAAGCCGCCATTTTGGGCGCAAACAATTCCCGCTCGAGCGTCTCCTCGAGTAGTGGAGGCGCGAAGGCCAAAACCCCGCCCCGATAGAGGAGGAGCCGGAAGGAGGCTAAGGGGGACAGAAGCAAGATGTCTGCGCCCGACGGAGCCGCTGGAGGAGCGGCGGACGGAGCCGTGGGAGCACCCGCAGATGGGAATGGGCCTGCCCATGTCACGGCCGCGCTGGCGGGGGGCGCCGCGGCCCCAGCTCTCGCTCAGGTGATGCCGTTCTCTTTGCCCTATGTGCCCGGAGCTGTCTGGCTACCGCAGTACGATGGGAAACCTGATGCTTTGCAGGTTTTCCGGAAAAAGCTTAGCCCGCTACTGGAACTGTACCCCCTGACTGATAAGCAACGTGCAGCGTTAGTGATGGGGCAGCTAACCGGCGCGGCTGAGCAAGAGGCGGAGACCTGGGCTGAGGGGGACCGGTCCTCTGTAGCCACCATCTTTGAAAAGCTGCAGACTGCTTTTGAGACCCGTACCGAGGCAGAGTTGCGGATGCAGTTCTATCAATGCCGACAACGGCCCGCAGATAGCATTCGGGACTATGCCCTGCGCCTGCAAACCGCACTCCGCACACTGAAGCGGGTGGACACCATCAACAGTGTAGACAGTAACAAGATGTTAAGTGAGCAGTTTGCGGTCTTCTGAGGATCTCATCCCCTGCACAAAAAGCTTAGGCTGTGGGCCCTCGAACACCCTGACGCGGACTTTGCCGTATTAAAGGAACGGGCCATCAAGGCTCTACAACCTCCCACGTTAGAAGCTCCTGAACCAGCCCCGTGGCCAGCTGAGACTGCTCCCATCGTAGTGGCCCCTATCCCACCCGCACCTCCAGTGCCAGCGGCTCCGAGCGTAGCGATGGAAGAACTCGCTGCTCGAGTTCGCCGCATGGATGGGGACCTTGCTAAGATCCTCGCCGCGCTCCAGCCTCCAACCAGATCCCAGGCACCGGTGAAGATGCAACTCGCCGACAGCCCGGAGGATGTCCCCTGGATGCAGCGGAGAAGGGCCAATGACTCCCGGAATGGGCCCCCAATCTGCTACAGGTGCAGCAAACCCGGCCACTACTACCGACAGTGTCCGTTAAACGAGCAACCCCTGGGGCCACGGGCCAATCCTCAGGAGTAGAACCCCATGGCCCCCCATTCTGGCGGGACCGGTACATCGGGGCCCGGCCCATAATCCCCGTGGCTGTGGACGGCATACCGGTGATGGCTCTCCTGGACACTGGATCACAGGTAACCACCATACCATACACATTGTATCAACGGTATTGGGGAACAGACGAGCTGGCTTCCCCAAATGCCAGCATAACGCTGATTGCTGCTAATGGACTCCCATTGACCCAAGTGGGATACAAACAAGTGGCCATGACCGTGGGGCGAGCTGAACTGCAACACCAGGGTATGATTGTGATAATGAATGAACCTAGTGATCATAACCCGAAGATAGTGCTAGGGACCAATGTGATGGAGCACTGTATGAGGGATGTGCTGACCCTATTGCAGCAGCTGGCTGCCACGGCGGCGGGGAGCCGACAGAGAGCTGTGCAGCGTGAGATCCGAGCCTTGATGTACCGCCAACATGTGAACTCGACAGGAGGGGAGATTGGTGGGGTGAGAGTGATGGATGTTGCCCCTTTGATTGTGCCTCCCAGGAGCGGGATGATGATTTTGTGTAGAGCAGCCGTGGGGCCCCAGGGGCGTGACTACCCTGCCATGATAGAGCCCATGCCCTCCGAACACTGGCCCACAGTAATGGCCGCCCGAGGGGTGGTGGATGTAAAGAAGGGGAGAGTGCCTGTGAGGGTGCTGAACTGTGGAGAGGAAGAAGTCAGGCTCCCCCGGTATGCTACACTTGCCAAGTTGCTCACTCTGGATCCCCACACCATCCACGAGGCAGCCCCCCAATCTCACCACCTGAGGCCAGCACTCCCCCGCCCCAAGGGGAGTTAGATGAGTGGCACCAACAGCTACACATAGGCACTGACGATACACCTACACATCACAAAGAAGGGGTATACCAGGTGGTCCGGGAGTATGAGCAGGTTTTTAGCAAACATGGGAAGATTAAAGGGGTTCAACACCATATCCCCACCGGTGAGCATCCCCCTATTAAGGAAAGGTACAGACCTATTCCCCCTGCACACTACCAATGCGCCAAGGACATGTTGAGGAACATGAAGGAGGCAGGGGTTATCAGGGACAGTTGTAGTCCCTGGGCCGCCCCGTTGGTGCTGGTTAAGAAGAAGGACGGCACCATGCGGATGTGTGTAGACTACCGGAAGATCAATCAGATAACGCATAAAGATGCTTACCCTCTGCCCCGTATTGAGGAGTCCCTGTCCGCGCTGAGAACAGCGAACTACTTCTCTACTCTTAACCTCACCAGCGGGTATTGGCAAGTGGTCGTGGCGCCCGAAGACCGGAAGAAAACTGCCTTTACCACCCCTATGGGGCTCTGTGAATTCAACAGTATGTCATTTGGGCTGTGCAATGCCCCTGGCACCTTCCAGCGGCTGATGGAGTGCTGTTTGGGGCACCTGAATTTCGAGACCGTCCTGTTGTACCTGGATGATGTGATTGTGTATTCACAGACATATGAAGCCCACCTGGAGCACCTAGCCGAGGTGTTCGCGTCCCTTGCTAAGTACGGGATGAAGTTGAAGCCCTCCAAGTGTCATCTGCTGAAACCCAGAGGGCAGTACCTTGGGCATGTGGTGGGAGCAGAAGGTGTCACTCCCGACCCCGAGAAGGTCACTGCCATCCAAGACTGGCCGAGGCCAACCACAGTGAGGGAAGTAAGGCAGTTTCTGGGCCTGGTAGGGTACTACCGTCGCTTCATCAAGGGGTACACGAAGATGGCTGCCCCCATGCAAGACCTCCTCGTGGGACAGACCAGAGGTGGTAGACCCCTCGGAGCCCCGCTGGTGTGGGAAGAGCGGCATGAGGAATCCTTCCGCCAGCTGAAAGCGGCCTTGACTGGAGAGGAGATCCTAGCGTACCCGGACTACAGCCACCCATTCATCCTCTACACCGATGCCAGCAATGTGGGCTTGGGGGCAGTCCTATCCCAGGTCCAAGACGGGAAGGAAAAAGTGATTGCTTACGCTAGCCGAAAACTCCGACCGACTGAAAGGAACCCTGAGAACTACAGCTCCTTCAAGCTTGAGCTCCTGGCACTGGTGTGGGCTATCACCGAGCGGTTCCGCCATTACCTGGCGGCAGCGAAGTTCACTGCTTTTACAGACAACAATCCGCTGACCCACCTGGACACAGCCAAGCTGGGCGCGTTGGAACAGCAGTGGGTGGCCAGGCTAGCCAACTATGATTTCACCATCAAATACAGGGCCGGCCGTGCCAATGTTAATGCCGATGCACTCTCTCGGATGCCCCACCTGTCGGAGGAAGGGTGCGAGGATGACGACCTCGAGGAGATAGAGTTGCCTGCATTTCACCAGCCGCCAACTGAGAAGGTGCATGTCTACCAACAACGGGTGAACCTGGACCCACTTCCCAGTCAGGAGTGGCAGGAAGCTCAGAACCAGGCGCCCGCTGTCCACCTAGTCAAGGCCCTGCTGGAGCAAGGCGCTACTGGGATAGACCCTGCCGCCCCGGCTGAAGCACAACGCCTGTGGTGAGAACGGACCCGGCTGTACCTACACCAGGGAAAGTTGTACCGTGAGCTGATCAACCCTAAGACTCATGAGAAAATCCGCCAGTTCGTGATCCCCCAAGCTAATGTACCCACCATCCTACAGGCATACCATGATGGTGCTGGACACTTCGGATGGAAGAAATTGGAGATGCTGTTGAGAGAGCGGTTCTATTGGAGTGGAATGCGGGAATCTGTGGAGGCCTGGTGCCGAGAGTGCGGCCCTTGCACGCTGAGAAGAAAGGATGAGGCCAGCCAGAAGGTGCCCCTACACCCGATCGTTACACATCAACCGCTGGAGCTGGTCGCCCTGGACCATGTAAAGCTCACCCCCAGCCGAAGTGGGTACACCTACGCTCTGACCATGGTAGACTATTATTCCAGGTTCATGGTGGTTGTCCCAGTCAAAGACCTAACTGGCCGTACCGCCGCTAGGGTGTTCCAAGCTTATTTCTGTCGACCACATGGATACCCTGAGAAGGTGCTTACTGACCAAGGCCCGGCCTTTGAGGCAGAGGTATTCCATGAGTTTTGTCAGTTGTACGGCTGCAAGAAGATCCGGACCACACCTTACCATGCTCAAACCAACGGCATGTGTGAGAAGATGAACCACCTGGTCCTGGGCCTCCTTAAGACGTTGCTGCTAGAAGAGCGGAACCTGTGGCCGGAGAAGCTACCTGACTTGGTCGATATGCACAACAATATCCCTTCCAGCTCAACGAAATGCACCCCAGCCTACCTGATGAGGGCTCGCCCTGGCAGGCTACCGGTGGATCTGGATATAGGATTGGAGGCCCCAGAAGCACTCCCTTCGACAGCTGACTGGGAAACTCGGCGGAGGGCGCAATACCGGCAGATTCAGGAATATGTTGAGAAGAACTTGAGTCGAAGTCGGGAACAACAGGATCAGCGCTTCAACCAGAAGGCATCTGCTGGCTCTTTCCAGCCTGGAGATGTAGTGCTGAAGAGGAAGAGAAAGACCCACAAGCTGGATGATCAATGGGAACAAACCCCATACGTCATACAGCCCACAGGATGGGAAGATGGGAAGGCCTACCAGATCAGTCGTGACCAAGGGGGCACTTTGGCCACGGTTTCCCAGGACCATCTAAAGAGGTGCCCACCAGCATTGAGGACAACGGCTGAAGTTCCAGTTCCTACCCCGGCGGAGGAGGCAAAAGATGTAATCCACACCGCAATGGGTGACTTCCCAGCGGACTGGCCTACACAAAACGGCGCGGTGATCCTTCCAGTGATACTGTTCTCAGAACCCGTGGAGGAAGAAGTGATGGAAGTGGTCAACCGTGAGCCAGTGCCAGTGCCCAGGGATGAACCTGTGCCCAGCTCCCCTATGCCTCCGCCTACCCCACACAATAGCAGGGGGGAGGAACTGGTTGTTCCCTCTTCCTCGCTGCCTGTCACCACTGACACCGGACCCCGGAGGTCCACCCGTCCCAACCTAGGTAGACCCCCACTTAGGTACAGGAAAACCACTATCTAGGGTGGGGGGGGAACCCTTGTATGTGTTTAAAGTTGTGAAAGTTGTTGAAAATGAAAATGAGTACCGAAGATTTACCTGATTGACTGCTGATTGGAAACAGGTCGTTGCCGGCACCGTTGTCCCCGTGGGGACCGTCTACATTTGCATAGAAACTTCTATGAACATGCCTGAGAACTTGCAAGGCAACCACAAACTTGTGGCCTGTAAATAATTATTTTGTTATGGCTTTACCGTTATCGCCTCCGGAGAGGCAGGTTGGAGGAAGGGCTCGCAGTGGAGCAGGCTGGGGCCCAGCCACCACCGGAACCGGTGGCGATCCTCTGGAAAGGAAGGACAGATCCCGATCGGGTAACTTGTGCTGGACTGGGGTCAAGGGGTGCTGCCTGTTTTCTTAGGGGCAGCATCAGGGCCAGGTTGCTTGGGTGGGAGAGAGCGGAAGCCGTTTACCGTAACGTTTAAGAATGTGCCTCCCAATGTGGGATGATGTTACTATAATTGTATGTGTTACCGTTTTCTTATCTTTTGCAGTTTAAAAGGAAAAATAAAACTGGTGATGGACGGGTAGCCCGAGGACGGTCTGCATTTTGCTAAGGGGGAATATGGCACCCTGGACAAGCCAGGGGCCACAGGTAACACCACCACCACACCCCACACTCCCTGTAGGCACATCGAAGTCAGAACACAAAATCCTTGTTGCCTACCCAGGGGCTGATGTCCACACCAGGGGGTGGAGCCAGGCGGTTGGTCTCCACCCACCAAGGAGTTCACAGTCCTGGAGGAGGGAAAAGGAGCAGTTAGTTTGGACAGTGAAAGTGTGAGGAGCAAAGTGTAGTAGTGGAGCAACTGACTGACAGAGTCCGGGTGTGTGGCCCGGACTGAACAGCAAGGTTGGCAGACGGTGGTGACCATCTGTAGTGGAGGCCGATTGGAGTCTACCGTAAGGACCGTGGACGGGCGGTGGCCCGGCGGTACCGGACCGGTACACAAAGAGAAGCCAGCACCAGTGGCAGGGGCTTTTCGGACCCCGGCAAGGCTTGGAGTCGCCGTGAATTTGCCGAATCCGTTAGTGAAGGGGACCTCCTGGGTTTCCAAACAACCAAGTCCCGATAGAAGGCAACCGTCCAACCGTGAAGGGGAGACACCGCCACCGCCAAGGGCAACAGTTTCCCAGGGCCAGCGCCTGCGGGCAAAAAGGGGCTCCTCCGGCCCATATCCAAGTCGGGGAGCGGGTTACCGGTGGGAACCCATCGCTACCAACCAGAAGCTTAGGTGCAGGGAGAGACAGTCACCACCACCTACAGGGAGACAACAACAGCAGCCGTCTGGGGGACCCGTCCATCCAGCCGAGTGTTTTACCAAGAACTGTGTCCTGATTACTGGCTGAGTGAGTAACCCAGTGTCGTGCGGCACAGCGCTGACCCTGCACCTCACCAGGCCCCGCAACCCGCCTGCCATCCATCCCTACCCCATCACCGGGCCCCGGGACAACCAACCCCTTACCCTCGGAGGGGAGAACTACCAACCAAGCTGCTCCCTGTCACCGCTCCCGGGATCCCCGTCTAGAGCAGCAGTGGTGTCCACAAAATCACCACAACCGTGCGTGGCATCACGGACAATATATCCAATCCCCACAATCAACCTCCCTTTTCACTCACGGGCGAGGAACGCCGCTCGAGTCCCCGGGATCCGGCCCACCGCTCGATCCACCACCGAGCAGCCGCAGCAGCAGCAGCCGGACCCGAGCGGTGGGAGAGCGCAGCGTCACCTCCTCCGCCCGCGACAGAAGCATTATCCGCTATCCAACTAACAACCTGTTGGTTCAAGAGCGGTGTACTGCTGCGGTCCCCAAGAATTTGGGACAGGACGTGCGAGCGAGTAGATGTGGCCCTTTGTTGTGGCGAAATTAGGGCTTGCACACGACCTCGGCCTCTGCCTGCACCACCATCACGTCCACTTCCTTGTTCGTTGCCAACGCCCTTGCGCATTTTGCAATGCTGTGCTGACGTGTATTCACTAGACTTGTGCGTTATATCCAAGTTTGTGCAAAACGCACACAAGTGCACCTGTATGCTGCCACCGACAGGCACACACGTGCGGTTTTTAAATGCACGCACGGACGCACTAAGAACCTAACAGGTTTTTAGTAGCGACAATTACTGAGAAGTTTGACACTATCAGACACTGCTGATGTGTATTATTCAATAGACTTGTGCGTTATATACTAGTTTGTGCAAAACGCACACAAGTGCACCTGTACACTGCCACCGACAGGCACACACGTGCGGTTTTTAAATGCACGCACGGACGCACTAAGAATCTAACAGGTTTTTAGTAGCGACAATTACTGAGAAGTTTGACACTATCAGACACTGCTGACGTGTATTATTCAATAGACTTGTGCGTTATATACTAGTTTGTGCAAAACGCACACAAGTGCACCTGTACGCTGCCACCGACAGGCACACACGTGCGGTTTTTAAATGCACGCACGGACGCACTAAGAACCTAACAGGTTTTAGGAGCGACAATTACTGAGAAGTCTGACACTATCAGGACTGTTTTAGACTGTGTACACTAGCTCCAGATATGATGAAGGCTGGTATACGGTCACCACTAGGAATGGCTATATACCCTGCCTGCCTGCCTGCCTGCCTGCCTGTATACTGCTACAATAGTCCTGAGAAAGACTCTTCTGGTCACTAGCCTGTATTCCGACCTGGCTATAGCCTGCCTGCCCTGCCTGTATACAGCAATAATAGCCCTGAGAAGGACTCTTCTCCTGTACTCCGACCTGGCTATACCCTGCCTGCCTGTATACAACTACAATAGTCCTGAGAAGGACTTCTGGTCACACTGTTTGCAGCCCTGCTACAGAAATAACTATAAAGGGCCGCAAACCTTTCCCTGAAGCAGCAACACTCTCCCTGCACTCACTGTCTGGATGGCTGTGTGCAGAGCACAGCGCGCCCGCCGGTATAAAGGCTTGGTCACGCTGTGCGGGCCGGCCAATCACTGCAATTCCACAACTAAAAGGGCTGTGGCATTGCAGTGGTCTGCCAGCCAATCCCTGCATGAGGACTGGCTCTCAAAAGAGCGCCAACATGCAGAGATGAAGACCACGAGTACAGCACGAGTATCGCGAGATTACTCGGTCCCCGCCGAGTAGCCCGAGTACAGTGATACTCGTGCAAGTACCGAGTAGTGACAAGCGTACTCGCTCATCACTAGCAACCAGTGCAATGACTGGCAAAGAGCAGAGGCATCAGTGAAGCGGTTGCAGAGGAAAATGATCCTGGCTGCGGAATTCAGAATGGATTGGAGAGGGGAGAGTTTAGTAATAGGGAGACCAATTAGTAAAGAGTTACAATAATCCAGGCGAGAATGAATGAGAGCGACAGTAAGAGTATTCTAATTTACCATTGGTTGTTAGTGTTGATCATCAAAGTCAGGAGGAAAAAAGCGAGCACAGCACCCAGCTAGCAATTGTCGCGGGCGGAGGAGGGGACGCTGCGCTCTCCCACTGCTCGGGTCCGGCTGCCGCTGCTGCTGCGGCCTGCTGCTGCTCGGTGGCTCGAGCGATGGGCCGGATCCCGGGGATTTGAGCGGCGCTCCTCGCCCGTGAGTGAAAAGGGATTGGTTTTTGGGATTGCTTATTGTCCGTGACGCCACCCACGGTCGTGGTGATTGTGTGGACACCACCGCTGCTCTGTATGGGGATCCCGGGAGCGGTGACAGGGAGCAGCAAAGTTGTTGGTTCTCCCCTCCGTGGGTAGGGGGTAGTTGTCCCGGGGCCCAGTGATGAGGTGGGTGATGAGGGATGGCGGGGGCCGGTGCAGGGCTTGGTGGGGTGCAGGGACGCGGGGGCAGCGCTGTGCCTCACGGCACTGTGGTACTCACTCAGCCTGAGACGGGGACACAGTTCTCGGTAAAACACACGGCTGGAAAGACGGTTCCCACGGACGGCTGCTGTTGCTTTTCCCCAGTAGTTGACGGGGACGGTCCCTTTTCCTGCACCTAAGATTATGTTGGTAGCGATGGGTTCCCACCGGTAACCCGCTCCCCGGCTTGGATATGGGCCGGAGGAGCCCCTCTTTGCCCGCAGGCGCTGGCCCTGAGAAACTGGTGCCTTGGCGGTGGTGGTGTCTCTCTCCAACGGTTGGACTGTTGCCTTCAATCGGGACTTGGTTGTTGGGAGACCCAGAGGTCCCCTTCACTGACGGATTTGGCAAATTCACGGCGACTTCTAACCTTGCTGGGATCCGAAAGTCCCCTGCCAATGGTGCTGGCTTCACTTTGTATACCGCTCCGGTACCGCCGGGCCACCACCCGTCCACGGTCCTTTAGGCAACCTCCGATCAGCCGCTCCTGCAGACGGTCACTGCCGTCTGCTGACCTTGCTGTTCTCAGTCCGGGGCACACACCCGGACCAACTTCAGGCTTTCTCAACTGTCACTTTCTCTTCACTTTAACTCCTCTCACTTGCTCCTCTACCACTTCCTTCTTACTTCAAACTCTCCCTAGACTGAACTGCCTGGTTTTCCCGCCTCCAGGGCTGTGAACTCCTCGATGGGCGGGGTGTCATTACCTGTGACCCCTGGCTTGCCCAGGGCGTCACACAATCAATACACTTCTCCACCTGCCAAGGGTGAACAGACACAACACTCCTTATGCCGGCTTCTTACTTGCGATTTTCTCGCAGTAGTGCAATGCGAGAAATTCTCGCATTGCACTCGGACACATGTTATTCAATAATTCAGCTCTCATCTGCGATTTTTTTCTCAGTCCAAATCGGACTGAGAAAAAATCGCAGCAAGCTGCTTTTTGGCGAGTTTCTCGCAGAGTCTCTCCAATGCAACTCTATGGGAGCGTGAAAAAAATGCATGTCACATGGACCGGCACTCACACCATCCTAGTGACATTCGTTTTTCTAAATACATTAATCGCATGTTTCTCAAAACACTGTAAATGAGTGAGGTCTCACAATGTCAGTCAATTATAGGGATTGTGGCCTCACTCATTTCCAGTGTTTTGAGAAACATGTGATTAATGTCGGTCGGTCTCTCCCTCTCGGCCTCTATTCTCTCTCTGACGGTCGGTCTGTCGGTCGGTCTCTCTCTCTCTGTCGGTCTCTTTCTCTGTCCATGTCAGTGTGACGCCCTGGGCAAGCCAGGGGTCACAGGTCACAACATCACATGCACCCCACATTCCTTGCAGGTACACCAAAGCTAATCTAAAATCCTTGTTGCCTTCCTCCAGGGGCTGATGTCCACACCAGGGGGTGGGCCAGGCGGTTGGCTCCGCCCACCAAGGAGTTCACAGCCCTGGAGGCGGGAGAACCAGGCAGTTAAGAAAAGGAAGTGAAAGTAGAAGGAAGAGAAGTGGTAGAGGAGCAAAGGAGAGAGGCTGAAGTGACAGAAAAGTGAGAGTAGTAAAGCCTGAAGTTGGTCCGGGTGTGTGCACCGGACTGAGACAGCAAGGTCAGCAGACGGCGGTGACTGTCTGCTGGGGGACTGTTTGGAGGTTGCTGGAAGGACCGCGGACGGGTGGTGACCCGGAGGTACTGGAGCAGTATACGAAGAACAGTCAGCACCAGGGCAGGGGCCTTTCGGATCCCGGCAAGGCTAGGAGTCGCCATAATTTGCTAAATCCGTCAGTGAAGGGGACCTCTGTCTCCTAACAACCAAGTCCCGATTGAAGGCAACAGCCCGACCGTGAAGGGGAGATACCGCCACCGCCAGGGCACCAGTTTCCCAGGGCCAGCGCCTGCGGGCAAAGTAGGGCTCCTTCGGCCCAGATTGAAGCCGAGGAGTGGGTAACCGGTGGGGACCCATCGCTACCAAGAGACTTTACATAGGTGCAGGGAAGAGACCGTCACCGCTAACTGCAGGGAACCACAGCACCGTAACCGTCCGAGGGACCCGTCCAACCAGCCGTTTGTTTACCGAGAACTGTGTCGTGTTTACTGGCTGAGTGAGTACCTCCGTGCCGTGCGGCACAGCGCTGCCCCTGCGCCCCTGCACCTCCACAGGCCCCATACCTGCCTGTCCACCATACCAACCCCATCACTGGGCCCCGGGATCACCAACACCCCTACCCACGGAGGGGCAAACCAACAACTGGCTGCTCCATACCACCACTCCCGGGCTCCCCATAAAGAGCAGCGGTGGTGTCCACTTAATCACCACAACCGTGGGTGGCGTCACGGACAATAAACTATCCCAAATCCCAATCCCCTTTCACTCACGGGCGAGGAGCGCCGCTCGAGTCCCCAGGATCCGGCCCATCACTCGAGCCACCGAGCAGCAGCAGCAGGCCGCAGTGCCAGCCGGACCCGAGCAGTGGGAGAGCGCGGCGTCCCCTCCTCCGCCCGCGACATCGGTCTATTCCTTTTTCCCCCTTTCTCATACTCACTAATCCCCGATCACCGGCGCGGCGCTGCACGGCGGTCACACTGCTCTGGCGGCTTCTCTTTTGAAAAGCCGTCAGCTCATTATTCTTTATTTGAAATAAATAACAAAAAAAACAAGCTCTTTCACCACTTGATTCAAGTCCCCAAATACCCTTCCATGTCTGACGTAATCCACAGAGGTCCCTCGACGCTGTCAGCTCTGCTACATCTGAAGCTGACAGAGAGCGGTCACAGACCACAACCGCCCTCTGTGAGCTCCCCGCAGCGACTGAAGTGAGTTGCGCTATCAGCGATGACGTCACTCAGGTTACCCGCGGCCACTGCTCTCAGCGGCAGGACTTCGGCTGTGGCCGCGGGTGACCTCAGTGACGACACCGCTGATCGTGCGGCTCACTGCGGTCACTCAGGGGATTTGCGGTCACCGGTGAGATCTTCACCGGTGACTGAAAATCAGGGGCCATGCCACACAGACAGAGCCACGGGATGACAATGAAGTCGGGTGACGTTCACCCGACTTAATTCTGATCGTGCGGCTCTCTGTGTCTGCTGTCAGCTGCTATTCAGCTCTGCTACATGGCTCTGTCTATGTCTGCTGTCAGCGGCCATGTAGCAGAGCTCAATGGCAGATGACAGCTGGTGGGAAAAAAAAGGAACACACACGCATTACACACGTATTACACATGCTAGCCAAATCATTAATTTATTCAGAAATAGCATTGCACTTGCGTTGCACTCGCACCTAACGTGAACTAAAATCAGCCGAGTTTTTTTCAGCCCAGTCGGACCGATTTTACTCGCATAGATGTGTTTCCAGCCTTAGTATGGATCTGTGACTGGCGGTGCAACTTCAAAGATCAAGCATGTAACGATCAAAGTAAAAAAGGAGTAGAAGGCACTCCCCAGTTTTTTTGCAATAAAGTCTTATTTAATCTTCAGGTAAAAAAGGTATGTTAGGGAGGGGGGAGAGAGACACGGACAACACACAGACGACAGCTGTTTCGTACCGGCAGCCGGCGCTATGACAAGGCTCTAGTGATTACGTCAAAGCTCCCCAAGCTCAACACTAACAACCAAAAAAAAGGATTAGAAGGCACTCACCAGTTTTGATAAGTCTCTAGTAGCTATGTCAGTTGTATGTATGGCATTTTTTTGGTTTGATATTTGTAGTTGATAACTATTTTGATTTTAACAAGTAACCACGTCCTTTCTAATTCCACTCCCTTAAAAGAGCAAGGAACTGACATAGCTACTAGAGACTTATCAAAACTGGTGAGTGCCTTCTAATCCTTTTTTTTGGTTGTTAGTGTTGAGCTTGGGGAGCTTTGAGGTATAGGGAGGAATAGCTTTTCCCCTATATATAATATATGACCATTTTTTGTTTGTATGAAATGGAAAACTGCTGTGTTTTTTAAAGAATGCTAAGTGTGAATATAGCCAAAGGGGTAGATGAGGCGGTTATTATATCTAGTTACATTTTTCTTAGAAACATGTTATTATGCATGAAAACATTTTTCTTAACTTTTTGTCCATTAAAGGAGTTGTCCGACATAAACTCCAACACATTTTTATCAGTGGACACATTATGAGGAGACAGAGGGTGGGGAAGGAGAATTATCTATAGACACAGTATGGAGGAGAGAGGATGGGGAGGGGCAGTATCTATAGACACAGTATGGAAGAGAGAGGATGGGGAGGGGGCAGCATCTATAGACACAGTATGGAGGAGAGAGGATGGTGAGAGGGATCTATCTTTGGACACACTGTGGGGTGAGAGTGGATGATGGGTGATGTATAGGGAGAGAGAGGATGGTGTCATATATGGGGAGAGAGAGGATGGGGGGTCATGTATGGGGAAAGAGAGGATGAGTGGTCATGTGTGGGCAGAGAGAGGATGAGGAATCATGTGTGGACAGAGAATGGATGAGGGGTCATGTGTGGGGAGAGAGAGGATGAAAGGTCATGTGTGGGGAGAGAGGATGAGGGGTCATGTGTGGGGAGAGAGAGGATGAGAGATCATGTGTGGGGAGAGAAAGGATGGGGAATCATGTGTGGGGAGAGAGAGGATGAGGGGTCATGTGTGGGGAGAGAGAGGATGAGGGGTGTTGTATGCAGACATATTATGTGGAGCGGTTGTTGGAATGCATACGGACATGGTATGGGGAGAAAACAGGAAAGAAATTTTGAGGACACAGAATAAAAAGTGACATAGTATACGGAGAAAGTGGGTAGGATCGGGAGTGAGGTGGAAAAGTATATAGACACGCAGGAGGTAATGAGGAGACAGTAAAGGATGAGAAAAATGTGAGGGGGCACAGAATAGAGACTGAGTAGTGGAGAAGGATGGTATGGAGATGGGGAAGAATGGGAGGACAGTGAGGCCATAGCGAGGAGTGGTGTGTGAGGAGAGATCACAGTATAAAAACTGGGTAGTATAAAGGGACACAGTGTAATAGGACAGTGGGAAGAGGCTCAGTATGGAAAGGAGAGGGCACTATGGAAGGCATGTACCATAAGAGGGACAGTGTGGGGTCATATTTTGTGCAGAGAACACAGTGAGGGGTCATTATTTATTCTGAGATAACAGTGTAGGACAGATATATTTAAAAAGAAGTATTATAATCATTCTGCTATTTTTAGGAGCATCGTGCCGGTCTGTGCTGCGGAAGACTGGAGAAGATGGAAATCTGCAGAGACGAGATGTGAATGTGAAAAGTCATCATGGCATCAGGACAAGGTGAAGAATAGAAATAAATGACTCAGAGACAACATCATCTATAAGGTACCTGAATGTAAATGTTTATTTGTGATACTGACTATGTCCCATCATTAGGTCTCAGTCCCACTTGCGCATTGCTTCTGATGTGAACACAGTGGGACTCCCACTGACCAACAGCTGGTCTTGGTGCAGGTGGTTGGAAATGCATATTTCTGGATCTGCTTTGTCCTCTGATAGTGTCCTGCACCTCTGCCTCATTGACTTTAATAGGAGGCTGCTGCCAATATCAGAAGACGGAGCAGACCCAGAACTGAGCACCTCCTGCCACCTTCCACCACCGGCACGGCACCTAGAACAGGCAATTGGCTGGTGTGCCAGGTGCCGGATCCTGACCAATCGGACATTGGTGATCAATCCTAAGGAAAGGCCATCAGTGTTAAAGTAGTGGAAAATCTCTTTAATAAAGTCTTGTGCCGTCTGACAAGTTAAGAGTTACTGTGTTTTTACTTATATTGTTTAGAGCATTGAAGGGGTTGTCCAAGTTTGTGATGAGCCTGCAGTCACTCCATGTGTCCCTCTCTGTGACTGCAGACTTCTGAGTTCTGCTGGCGGTGACAGTGGGAGGTTATGAAGCTGTAAGTATGTGATTTACATAGATGTGGTCACTTGCTGAACAGACATGCTCAATGAAAAGAAAGTGACTGAGGCTGGACACATCAAATCAGAATGTGGCCAGAAGAATACAAATCTCATACTTGTACTCACATGATCGTCCACTCTCGTCACTGGCATCGGAGAATTGTAAAAGTGTGCAGAGCATGCATTTAAAGAATTAGGAAGCCTGAAGTCATGGATAGAGTCACTGCAGACTTTCATCTCTAATCTGGACAACCCCTTTAATTACAAAATTAAGCAGTGTAGTATCCTCAGTTCTAACAATGTGTAATATTCTCACTGTCACAATTCAGCTCTGCTTGCTGGTTCCAGCAGTCACCACATGGCCACTCCACTCCTATGTAATTTTCATACTTGCATGTGAAAATTAGCTTTTCTTCCCACATTTCTCATTGAACATTGAGAGAATTATGAAGAGAAGCTCGTTATCATGTGACTGTAAGTATGCAAATCACAGATGAATGATTGGTCACATCACCCAAACTGCTTGGTGGGCGAGGGGTGGGAGCAAACTGAATTCTTGCCCCGAGTGCAGGAAAGCCTAGATACACCTCTGTACTACCTAACAGGTGTTCCAGATTGTGTATAAAACCCTCCTTTTTGTCTAATACAGGGTTTATTGAAGTCCCTCTTCCTTCTGATTTTTTGCAGTTTTTTCATTGTCTGCGTAAACTTTGTGAGTTTCAGAGTCCTCCTTAATAAATTAAACAAGATGTGCCTGACTATATCACACACCACATGCCAAGATAAAGTAGTAAGATGTTAAATTACATTTACCGGTGATTATCGGCCGGTGTAGTTTTATTCTTCTCTATACTATGTCATCTACTGCAGTCATAGGCGATGGGGAAATACTATGAACGATAGCCCGGCCATTAAGGCTATGTTCACATGTTGCATTTCTGTTGGGTTTTTGGCAGCATTTTAACAATAATGAGTCCCATACAAATTAAAAACTGATTTTACAATCCCAGCAAAAGCCATGACAATTCATAAATCTAATACACATAATTGTTTATTTTTCTTGATTGAAATGGAAAACTAGAATAGATCCACACATATAGGAGCAAACACAAGGATAATATTAAAATAGATTTTATTGAAAATTATTAAAATCATTGAAAAAGAGAGAATGCACAGAAACCGCATAAGGGGGACCATGCAGGATACAGGGCAAACATAGATCAAACTACATAAATAGAATAATTATTACCTGATACTAAAAAGTCAGTTAGGTGTAAAATATATTACATATACCACTATAATAAATACATAAATACACTGCTTAAATAGTAAAATAAATGGTGCAAATATAAAAGGATACAAAAGAAAAAGCACCAGAGACTATATACCATCTATAAAATTAAATAATGTATTAAGTGCATATAAGTGTATAACGGATGTACAGTATATAGACCAAAGTAACTAATCCTTTTGTAAAAAATACTATGTAAATATTTCAACCTGTATTCTATATTATGTCCACAAGATGGCACCAAAGTATAACAAATCAAGCATCAATGCTACAATTCCTTACTGTGCTTATTGTACTTTGGTGACATCTGGTGGACATAACATAGAATACAGGTTGAAATAATTACATACTATTGGTATTGATATTTACACAGGGTATTTTTTTTTACAAAAGCACTAGTCACTTTGGTCTATATACATCCTTTATACACTTGCATTCACTTAATATATTATTAATTCTTTTTTTGGATGGTATATAGTCTCTGGTGCTTTTTCTATCTTTTTATATTTGCACTGTTATTTTACTATTTAAGCAGTGTATTTATGTATTTATTATACTGGTATATGTAATATATTTTACACCTAACTGACTTTTTTGTATCAGGATATAATTATCCTATTTATGTAGATTCATATTGAAGGCATCAAAACTATGAGTAAACACATGTGGAGTGACATACTTATTTTCAGTTGTTTCACTATTTTTTATTATGTCTTATATTCTAGGTTCTTCAAAGTAGCCACCTATTGCTTTGATTACTGCTTTGCACACTCTTGGCATTCTCTTGATGAGTTTCAAGAGGTAGTCACCGGAAATGGTCTTAAAACAGTCTTGAAGGAGTTCCCAGAGATGCTTAGCACTTGTTGGCCCTTTTGACTTCACTCTGCGGTCCAGCTCACCCCGTATCATCTCAATTGGGTTCAGGTCTGGTGACTGTGGAGGCCAGGTCATCTGGCATAGCACCCCATCACTCTCCTTCTTAGTCAAATAGCCCTTACACAGCCTGGAAGTGTGTTTGGGGTCATTGTCCTGTTGAAAAATAAATGATGGTCCAACTAAACGCAGACCGGATGGAATAGCATGCCACTGCAAGATGCTGTGGTAGCCATGCTGGTTCAGTATACCTTCAATTTTGAATAAATCCCCAACAGTGTCACCAGTAAAGCACCCCCTCACCATCACACCTCCTCCTCCATGCTTCACAGTGGGAACTAGGCATGTAGAGTCCATCCGTTCACCTTTTCTGCGTTGCACAAAGACACAGTGGTTGGATCAAATGATCTCAAATTTGGACTCATCAGACCAAAGCATAGATTTCCACTGGTCTAATGTCCATTCCTTGTGTTCTTTAGCCCAAACAAGTCTCTTCTGCTTGTTGCCTGTCCTTAGCAGTAGATTCCTAGCAGCTATTTTACCATGAAGGCCTGCTGCACAAAGTCTTCTCTTAACAGTTGTTCTAGAGATGTGTCTGCTGCTAGAACTCTGTGAGGCATTGACCTGGCCTCTAATCTGAGCAGCTGTTAACCTGCGATTTCTGAGGCTGGTGACTCGGATAAACTTTTCCTCCACAACAGAGGAAACTCTTGGTCTTCCTTTCCTGGAGCGGTCCTCATGTGAGCCAGATTCTTTGTGCGTTCGATGGTTTTTGCCACTGCACTTGGAGACACTTTCAAAGTTTTTCCCAATTTTTCGGACTGACTGACCTTTATTTCTTAAAGTAATGATGGCCACTCGTTTTTCTTTACTTAGCTGCTTTTTTCTTGCCATAATACAAATTCTAACAGTCTATTCAGTAGGACTATCAGCTGTGTATCCACCAGACTTCTGCACAACACAACTGATGGTCCCAACCCCATTTATAAGGCAAGAAATCCCACTTATTAAACCTGAAAGGGCACAACTCAGAAGTGAAGACCATTTCCGGTGACTACCTCTTGAAGCTCATCAAGAGAATGCCAAGAATGTGCAAAGCAGTAATCAAAGCAAAAAGTGGCTACTTTGAAGAACCTAGAACATAAGACATATTTTTAGTTGTTTCACACTGTTTTGCTAAGTATTTCATTCCACATGTGTTAATTCATAGTTTTGATGTCTTCAATGCGAATCTACAATTTTCAGAGACATGAAAATAAAGAAAACTCTTTGAATAAGAAGGTGTGTCCAAAATTTTGTTGTCTGTACTGTATATATATATGAGTATATGTACAGTGCTGGCCAAAAGTATTGGCACCCCTGCAATTTTGTCAGATAATACTCAGTTTCTTCTTGAAAATGATTACAATCACAAATTCTTTGGTATTATTATCTGCATTTAATTTCTCTTCAATGAAAAAAGAAAAATTGTCATAAAGCCAAATTGGATATAATTCCACACCAAACATAAAAAAGGGGATGACAAAAGTATTGGCACTGTTTGAAAAATCATGTGATGCTTCTCTAATTTGTGTAATTAACAGCACCTGTAACTTACCTGTGGCACCTAACAGATGTTGGCAATAACTAAATCACACTTGCAGCTAGTTGACATGGATTAAAGTTGACTCAACCTCTGTCCTGTGTCTTTGTGTGTACCACATTGAGCATGGAGAAAAGAAAGAAGACCAAAGAACTGTCTGAGGACTTGAGAATCCAAATTGTGAGGAAGCATAAGCAATCTCAAGACTACAAGTCCATCTCCAAAGACCTGAAAGTTCCTCTGTCTACGGTGCGCATTATCATCAAGAAGTTTAAAGCCCATGGCACTGTGGCTAACCTCCCTAGATGTGGAAGGAAAAGAAAATTTGACGAGAGATTTCAACGCAAGATTGTGCGGATGGTGGATAAAGAACCTCGACTAACATCCAAACAAGTTCAAGCTGCCCTGAAGTCCGAGGGTACAGCAGTGTCTACCCATACTATCCATCGGCGTCTGAATGAAAAGGGACTGTATGGTAGAATACCCAGGAAGACCCCACTACTTACCCCGAAACATAAAAAAGCCAGGCTGGAGTTTGTCAAAACTTACCTGAGAAAGCCTGAAACGTTTTGGAAGAATGTTCTCTGGTCAGATGAGACAAAAGTAGAGCTTTTTGGGAAAAGCCATCAACATAGAATTTACAGGAAAAAAAAGAGGCATTCAAAGAAAAGAACACGGTCCCAACAGTCAAACATGGCGGAGGTTCCCTGATGTTTTGGGGTTGCTTTGCTGCCTCTGGCACTGAACTGCTTGACCGTGTGCATGGCTTTATGAAGTCGGAAGACTACCAACAAATTTTGCAGCATAATGTAGGGCCCAGTGTGAGAAAGCTGGGTCTTCCTCAGAGGTCATGGGTCTTCCAGCAGGACAATAAATATGGGTAGAGCTGGGCTCAACCGCCTAAGGAGGAAGGTGCTTAAGGGAAAGAAAGCGCTAAGTAATATATTGGATCCCAAACACTCAAATAGGACACAGAGAATGAATGCAAAAAAGTGTTATTTATTGGACTATTTGCAAAAAGGAAAAACGCCACCACAATAGAGCAAAAGCCGACCTTTCGGCCTATGTTAGGCCTTATTCAAGGTTTTTGCCTATGAGAGATAATAGAGAGTATATTACACACCACAAAGTGTCAGAAAAAAACAAAAAATGTTTCACAAACATATATATATATATATATATATACACGCATATTTATATACAAGGTATTTACACGTACGTATGATGGAAAGGTGGATGGGACGAATTATACGTCAAAGGACTGTACCATGTGGCGTTTACTTTGCAAGGGTACGTCACTGAATAGAATAAAGAGCAACTGATCAGCACCAAAAAAGAAAAATGTCATGGTCATACAGTAACATACAACAAGCGCCAATATGTTCGTATTAGATAGCTGTCCTAGGTCAAACCAGGAAGAGACACATAAATAGACAGTGAATCATACTGATGTAGGGACACCATAGAAGGGGCTCTATGCATCAGGGCAACAGCAGATTAAGGCATTACAGAGTACATGAATTGAGGGTACATCAGAGCCATATTGCAACCTCCGGACACATGATTCAGAGTCCAAACCTAATCCGCGCATCCCATTCATCAACACTTACCACCCCTTTTCCCCATCCTTTAGTCAGGTCATCAAAAGACATTGGCCAATCCTTGGCAATGCCTATCCTGGAATTGCAGAATTCCAAAATCCACCACTCATTTGCCACAAACGTCCTCGCAACATTAGGGACACTTTGGTACGAGCAGACATTGGCTCCTCCATATCCAAGGACAGACAGAGTTTCCTCTCCACGCCACGCAAGGGCACATTCCGATGCCTCCATTGTGTTCAGTGCTCTAATGTCACTAAAGGCGAGAATTTCACACATCCACGAACCGGCAAAAAATACCCTATCAAGGGTTTCTACACCTGTGACACTAACTTTGTAATTTACCTAATCAAGTGTCCCTGCGGTCTCGGATATGTTAGGGAGACCACCCAACATATCCGAGACCGCATTAGTAAAGATAAATCTACCATACGTTGTGGTCAAACTGCACTTCCAATTCCAGCACACTTCACCGTTAGGGGTCACTCAATATCCCAACTTAGGTATCAGGTTTTGGAGCACGTTCCGTTACCCAGGAGAGGTGGGAACCGTGTTCAAATCCTCCGGGACCGCGAGGCCTACTGGATACATACATTACAGACTCTCGAACCATGGGGCATGAACAGAGAATATGAAGTTAATTATTAATTTTCAGCTACTATTTTATTTAGCATCTGTAATATATAGCGGCTAAGGCCTGTGTCGTTTTGTATACGCGCTTTAGACTACCATGCATATATCCATGTATTTATGCAAGTTCTAACTTATTCTTATCTTCTTTTCCAGAGGTATTGACCACCTTCATCATGGGCAGGACTCCACTCTCACATCCTTCTCATGAGCACCACCTTTCTATAAGGTACCATATCTAAACACCCCCCTCCCCCCTTTTTTTCCTTCCAGGTACTTGGATTAGTCTCACGTTATACATTTACTTTAAACCCATGGTCTCTATTTTTTATATACTACATTGCCTCTACATCTGCACATCCATTTGCTTCCCCGCAACCATATATCAATCACTTCCAGACCACCTTCTTCTTCCTCTCTTCTCCCTTTTCACTTTACTCTTCCGGATTTTTCCCTCATACACATCTTCAACCCCCCCCCCTCTTTTTCCATGCTCCTCTGCCCATACAGGACTTGAACACACATAGATTAGCAATAGACCCATCAGATACTTTCATTTCCCAATCAGTCACACCCCTCATTCTGCCTTTTCTATAGCTTTCACTTTTCCATACATATCCCAACGCTTACACACCTCTTTATTAATATCGCTCTATGATTAGGAGGATTCCGTATCACCCCCGCCTCCTACTACCATTATCTATATCTGCATCATCCCCCAGTGTTGACTCAGGTCCCACCTACTAGATGATGCCCCCTCCGTGCGTACTAGCACTAACACACACACCCTGATACAGTGCCTAAGCTATGACGCCTCGCACATGCGCATTTGCTCATCATTGCCAGATCTCTGTCATGAGTCGCAGGAAATGGCCTTTTATTTGTCCACATCTGAGGGACAAAGCTAAGAGGTTGACTTTATCCCTCTGTAAGCTCTTGGCTACCGAAATGCTGCATTTCCGCCTCCTGGACACACAGGATTTTCGAGACCTTATGTCTGTCGCTGTGCCCCAGTACCATATGCCCAGTCGCCTCTACTTCTCTAAGAAAGGTGTGCCTGCGCTACACCAGCATGTCGCACACAACATCAACCAACACTTCCTTGAGAAACTCTGTGTGTGAACGGGTGCATTTCACCACCGATACTTGGACCAGTAAGCATGGACAGGGACGTTACAAGTCGCTGACTGGACACTGCGTAACTATGGTTATAGATGGTGAAGGGTCTGCTGCACAAGTCTTGCCGTCCCCACGACTTGGACAGACAGAGGATTGACACACAAGTTCCTCCACTGCTTCTGCCTCCTCAACCTCGTCTGGGTCCTCCACCTCTGCCCCAAGCCTGCCTGGTCAGGCCACCAGCGTTGTAACTGCGCAGAAGGAATCACGCACTCCTCATTACTATGCTGGCAGCAGAGCGCAACGGCATCAGGCGGTCTTTATCTTGAAATGTCTTGGAAATAAGAGTCACACAGCGGCTGAGTTGTGGGCAGCTCTGGAGACTGAGTTTGGTAAATGGTTGTCTCCACTCAACCTGCAGCCTGGTAAGGCCATGTGCGACAATGCTGCAAACCTGGGTGCGGCCCTTCACCTGGGCAAGGTGACACACGTGCCTTGTATGGTTCACGTGTTGAACCTTGTTGTCCACCAATTATTAGCACACTATCCTGGCCTCAATGGCCTTCTGAACAGGGCACGAAAACTGTCTGCTCACTTCCGCCGTCCAGAAGTCGTTCGGCCTGCCGGTTCATCGCCTGAAATGCGATGTGCCGACATGCTCGAATTCGACTCTCCACATGTTACAGTGACTGTGGCAGCACCGCCGAGCACTAGTGCAATACGTCATGACGTATAGCCTGGGGCAACGAGATGCAGAGGTGGGGCAGATCACCCTGATGGAGTGGTCTCAGATCAAGGACCTATGCACCCTTCTGCAATGTTTCGACATGGCGACGAATATGTTTATCGCTGACAATGCCATTATCAGCATGACAATTCCAGTCATTTACATGCTGGAGCACACGCTAAACACTATTTAGAGTAAGGGGGTGGGACAACAGGAAGAGGAGGAACTACAGGAGGATTCATATGTGCAAGGGACAACAACATCACCAAGGTCCAGACGTTCATCTTCACCAAGGCGGCAGGCATGGAACCATGGGGGACAGGGATCAACAAGGGCGCATGGTAGCAAACGAAATGTTGAGGAAGGTGCAGAAGAACATGAAGAAATGGAGAACAAACTGTCCATGGACATGGAAGACTCAGCGGATGAGGGAGACCTTAATCAAATTTCAGTTGAAAGAGGTTGGGGGGGATGTCATAGGAAGAAACAACGGTTAGCACCTCTATGCCACAAACACAGCGTGGACTTGGTCCGCATGGCTGCGCAAGACACATGAGCGCCTTCTTGCTGCACTACCTCCAACATGACCCTCGTATTGTCAAAATTAGAAGTGATGATGACTACTGGCTTGCGACACTATTAGATCCCCGGTACAAGTCTAAATTTTGTGACATAATTCCAGCCATAGAAAGGGACGCACATATGCAGGAGTATCAGCAGAAGCTGTTACTCGATCTTAGCTTGGCTTTTCCACCAAACAAGCGTGGTGCATGGAGTTAATCTCCCAGTTGTAACTTGACAAACATGGGACGGTCTCGTCATCTTCAACAGTCTACCCGTACCAGCAGCACCATATCTGGTGCTGGTAACAGCAATTTTGTTGAATCGTTTCATAATTTTTTAAGACCATCCTTTGCAAGGCCAGCAGAGACAATAAGTCTGACACATAGTCAACGGCAGGAGAGGATGATACAGGAGTATCTCCAAATGAACATCGATGCCATGACTTTGCAAATGGAGCCTTGCTCATTTTGGGCTTCAAAACTTGAAAAATGGCCAGAGCTCTCCACTTACATCTTAGAGATCTTGATTAAGCACATTCAAAAATACGCCATCCTTAACTGTCCCCAGGATGACACCGGGGTAGGTAGCAAAGTCTTTGATCCAAAATGAACAAGTCATGGTTCAGCATTTTTAGAAACAAAGCAAGGGTTACTCCAAGCGGAGTCTCCATTTTTTCCAAAAATTTGGCCACACAGACACCCCTTCAGTGGCAGCACTTGTGCCCCAGTTGTACACTTCACAGGTAGATTTGCATCAAGCACATTCAAAAATACGCCATCCTTAACTGCTACCTACCCCAGTGTCATCCTGGGGACAGTTAAGGATGGCGTATTTTTGAATGTGCTTGATGCAAATCTACCTGTGAAGTGTACAACTGGGGCACAAGTGCTGCCACTGAAGGGGTGTCTGTGTAGTACAATGTTTGAAAAAAAGGGAGACTCCGCTTGGAGTCAAGGGAAGTAGGGGAAGCTGTAGTTCCCATGTCCCTTCCATGGTTTAGTGGTAAACTGTTGGCTTATGATGAGTGAGTTTGGGAGTACGAATCCCAATGGGTGCACCTTTCCTATTTGCTGTGTCATGGGCTAGTTTACTGTTCCATGTTAACGCCTATCAGTTTCCATTGAATGGAGCAAGCAGGCGTTGTGTGTGTTTCTTTAATTTTGCCCTGTTGCGTCTGTTATGGCTATAGGATCAAAGGAAGTAGGGGAAGCCATATTTCCCATGTCCCTTCAATGGTCTAGTGGAAAGCTGGTGTCCTTGGATGTGTGAGCTTAGGAGTTTGAATCCCAATGGACGCTCCTGGGTATTTGCTGTTTCATGGTCCAATGGGCTAGTTGACTGGTCTGTTATGACACATATCTGTCTCCATTAAATGGAGAGAGCAGACATCGTGTGTATTTCTTTAACTTTGCCCTGTTGCGTCTGTTATGGCTATAGGATGAAGGCAAGTAGGGGAAGCCGTATTTCCCATGTCCCTTCCATGGTCTAGTGGTAAGCTTGTGGCCTTGGATGTGTGAGCTTGGGGGTTCAAATCCCAATGATCACTCCTGGATGTTTGCTGTTTCATGGTCCAATGTGCTAGTTGCCTGGTCAATGATGATGCTTATCTTGTTCCATTGAATGGAGAGAGCAGACATCGTGTGTATTTCTTTAATTTTGCCCTGTTGCGTCTGTTATCACTATAGGATCAAGGGAAGTATGGGAAGCCATATTTCCCAAGTCCCTTCTATGGTCTAGTGGTTAGCTGGTGGCCGGCAGCTTGTCTCCCTGTGCGAACTGCCGGCAGCTTGCTTCTTTGTGCGGGCTACCGGCAGCTTTACTCTGTGTGGGCGACCAGCAGCTCATCTCTCTGTGCAAACTGCCGGCAGATTGCTTCTCTGTGCGGGCTGCCGGCAACTTGCCTATCTGTGCGGCGGCCGGCAGCCTTACTGTATGTGCGTGCGGCCGGCAGCCTGACTCTCTTTGTGAACTGCCGGCAGCTTGCCTCTATGTTCGGGCGGCCGGCAGCTTGCATCTCTGCGGGCGGGCGGCAGCAAGACTTTCTGTGCGGGCGACGGCAGCCTGACTCTGTGTGGGCTACTGGCTGCCTTACTCTGTGCGGGCGACCGGCAGCCTGACTCTATGTTCAGGTGGCTGGCAGCCTGACTCTCTGTGCTTGCAGCCGGTAGCTTGCCTCTATGTGTGGGCGGCCGGCAGCTTGCCTCTCTGTGCGGGCTGCCGACAGCCTGACTCTATGTTCAGGCGGCCGGCAGCCTGACTCTCTGTGCTTGCAGCCAGCAGCTTGCCTCTATTTGCGGGCAGCCGGCAGCTTGCTTCTCTGTGCGGGATACCGGCAGCCTTACTCTGTGCGGGCGACCGGCAGCTCGTCTGTCTGTGCGAACTGCCGGCAGCTTGCTTCTCTGTGCGGGCTTCCGGCAGTCTTACTCTGTGTGGACGACCGGCAGCCTGACTCTATGTTCAGGCGGCCGGCAGCCTGATTCTCTGTGCGAGCGGCCGGTGTTAAGGACAAGATTATGAACTATTAGGAGTATATATGAAGATATCCAAAAACCAGGGTTTAAGATGCTTTTTGAGACTGTGTACCCCACCTAGTTCTGCATTCAGACATAAGACTCAGACAGTCTGGACTTTTCATGTGATGAGTGAATCATGCTGACATTGCTTAATATAAATGAGGAAGCAAGCACATTACAGTATATTGTATATCACAGAATAAGCTGTTCTACTTTATCCAATAGGAGACGTGTTACGTATTCTTGGCACCTAGCCAATAAGTCCGTTTAAATGCTTGTCCAACTTCCGTATTAATGCAGCCTTACTTTCTATTCATATCCGAGTACGTCTCTGGTGTGTATGAAAGAGAGTGGTATGCATGCTACCACAATTGACTCATAATTTGGACTGCAGACAGTTTAAGGTAGATGCACGATTATTAGATTGCATCACAGTAAATTTATGGCCAACATTAACACCGGCAGCTTGCCTCTATGTGCGGGTGGCCGGCAGCTTGTCTCTACGTGCGAGCAGCCGGCAGCTTGCCTCTTTGTGCGGACGGCCGGCAGCAAGACTCTCTGTGCGGGCTGCCGGAAGCCTGACTCTGTGCGGGCAACCGTAAGCTTGGTTCTCTGCGAACTGCCGGCAGCTTGCTTCTCTGTGCGGGCTACCGACAGCCTAAGGCGGGCTTTGCACATTGCGACATCGCAAGCCGATGCTGCGATGTCGCACGCGATAGTCCCCGCCGCAGGTACAATATCTTGTGAAAGCTGGCGTAGCGAAAATTATCGCTACGCCGGCTTCACATGCACTCACCTGCCCTGCGACCGTCGCTCTGGCCGGCGACTCGCCTCCTTATTAAGGGGGCGGGTCGTGCGGCGTCACTGCGACGTCACATGGCAGGCGGCCAATAGGAGCGGAGGGGCGGAGATGAGCGGGATGTAAACATCCCGCCCACCTCCTTCCTTCCGCATATCCTACGGAAGCCGCGGTGACGCCGGTAGGAGATGTTCCTCGCTCCTGCGGCTTCACACACAGCGATGTGTGCTGCCGCAGGAGCGAGGAACAACATCGGACCGTCGTGTCAGTGTAATTATGGATTACGCCGACGCTGCACCGATGATACGATTACGACGCTTTTGCGCTCGTTAATCGTATCATCCAGGCTTTACACAGGATGTGCGTCACTTTCAAATTGACCCCACCGACATCGCACCTGCGATGTCATAGTGTGCAAAGCCCGCCTTACTCTGTGCGGGCGACCGGCAGCTCGTCTCTCTGTGCAAACTGCCGGCAGCTTGCTTCTCTGTGCGGGCTGCCGGCAGCCTGACTGTGCGGGCGACCGGCAGCTGGCTTCTCTGTGCGGGCGGCCGGCAGCTTGCCTATCTGTGCGGCGGCCGGCAGCCTGACTCTGTGCAGGCGCCAGGCAGCTTGCCTTTCTGTGCGGGCGGCCGGCAGCCTGACTCTGTGCAGGCGACTGGCAGCTTGCCTGACTGTGCGGGCGACTGGCAGCTGTCTTCTCTGTGCGGGCGGCCGGCAGCTTGCCTATCTGTGCAGCGGCTGGCAGCCTGACTCTGTGCAGGCACCAGGCAGCTTGCCTTTCTGTGCGGGCGGCCGGCAGCCTGACTTTGTGCGGGCGACCGGCAGCTGGCTTCTCTGTGCAGGCGGCCGGCAGCTTGTCTCTCTGTGCGGGCTGCCGGCAGCCTGACTCTGTGCGGGTGGCCGGCAGCTTGCTTCTCCCTGTACGAACTGCCGGCAGCTTGCTTCTCTGTGCGGGCTACTGGCAGCAAGGCTCTCTGTGCGGACGACGGGAGGCTGACTCTGCGGGCGACCGCCGCCTGAGTCTCTGTGCGGGCGGCCGGAAGCCTGACTGTGCGGGCGACCGGCAGCTTGCCTCTATGTGCGGGCGGCTTGCAGCCTGACTCTGTGCGGGCGACCGGCAGCTGGCTTCTCTGTGCGGGCGGCCGGCAGCTTGTCTCCCTGTGCGAACTGCCGGCAGCTTGCTTCTCTGTGCGGGCTACCGGCAGCCTTACTCTGTGCAGGCGACCGGCAGCTCGTCTCTCTGTGCGGGCTGCCGGCAGCTTGTCTCTCTGTGCAGGCGACCGGCAGCTTGATTCTCTGTGCAGGCGTCCGGCAGCTGACTTCTCTGTGCGGGCGGCCGACAGCTTGTCTCTCTGTGCGAACTGCCGGCAGCTTGCTTCTCTGTGCGGGCTGCCGGCAGCTTGTCTCTCTGTGCGGCGGCCGGCAGCCTGAGTTTGTGCGGGCTGCCAGCAGGCTATAAAAGGATACAAAAGAAAAAGCACCAGAGACAATATATTATTTAATTTTTTTAGATGGTATATAAAGTGCATACAAGTGTATAAAGGATGTACAGTTTATAGACCAAAGTGACTAGTCCTTTTGTAAAAAATACTATGTAAATATTTCAACCTGTATTCTATATTATATCCACAAGACGGCACCAAAGTATAACAAATCAAGCGTCAATGCTACAATTCCTTATTGTGCTTATTGTACTTTGGTGACATCTGGTGGACATAACATAGAATACAGGTTGAAATAATTATTTACATTATATTGGTATTGATATTTACACAGGGTATTTTTTTTTACAAAAGCACTAGTCACTTTGGTCTATATACATCCTTTATACACTTGTATTCACTTAATATATTATTTCTTTTTTTTGGATGGTATATAGTCTCTGGTGCTTTTTCTATCTTTTTATATTTGCACTGTTATTTTACTATTTAAGCAGTGTATTTATGTATTTATTATACTGGTATATGTAATATATTTTACACCTAACTGACTTTTTTGTATCAGGATATAATTATCCTATTTATGTAGTTTGATCTATGTTTGCCCTGTATGCTGCACGGTCCCCCATACGTGCTTCCTGTATATTCTCTCTTTTTTAATGATTTTAATAATTTTCAATAAAATCTATTTTAATATTATCCTTGTTTCCGCTCCTATATGTGTGGATCTATTCTAATAATAATAAGTTTTATTTCTATAGCGCCAACATATTCCGCAGCGCTTTACAATTAAGAGGGGACATGTACAGGCAATATAAGACAATACAAAATAACATATTTAAGATACCAGGAGGAGTGAGGGCCCTGCTCGTAAGCTACAGTCTATGAGGAAATAGGGGAGGCACAAAAGGTGAATGGGGGAAGAAAAGCTTGTTGTCATATATGGTCCAGCCATCGATTTAATAGGGTATTCAAAAGCAGCTGCATGAACCCGTCGGTGAGAATTTATACAGGTACAGGGGACGAGAACTGGAAGTAAATTTTTTTGAACGGCAGAAAGGGACTAGATTAGATCAGGGCAGTGAGTTGATAGGCTAGTCTGAAGAAATGCGTTTTTAGGGCCCGCTTAACCCTTTCACGACCGGCCGATTTTTCGCTTTCCGTTTTTTTTTTTCGCCATTCTTTTTCTGAAAGACGTAACTTTTTTATTTTTCAGTCAATATGGTCATGTGAGGGCTCATTTTTTGCGGAACGAGCTGTACTTTTAAATGAAACCATCAGTTTTACCATATTGTGTACTAGAAAATGGCAAAAAAATTCCAAATGCTGAAAAATTGCAAAAAAAGTGCGATAGCACTATGGTTTTTGAGATATTTTATTCACTGTGTTCACTATATGGTAAAACTGATGTGTGGGTGTGATGCCTCAGGTCAGTGCGAGTTCGTAGACACCAAACATGTATAGGTTTACTTTTATATAAGGGGTTAAAAAAAAATCGGAAGTTTGTCCGAAAAAAGTGGCGCACGTTTTACGCCATATTCCGTGACCCGTAGCGTTCTCATTTTTCGGGATCTTAGGCTCAATGACGGCTTATTTTTTGCGTCTCGAGCTGACGTTTTTAACGGTACCATTTTTGCGCAGATGCTACGTTTTGATCGCCTCTTATTGCATTTTGCGCAAAAGTTGTGGCGACAAAAAAACGTCGTTTTGGTGTTTGGAATTTTTTTGCCGCTACGCCGTTTACTGATCAGATTAATTGATTTTATATTTTGATAGATCGGGCGTTTCTGAACGCGGCGATACCAAATGTGTGTATATTTTTTATTTTTTTAACCCTTTAATTTTCAATGGGGCGAATGGGGGGTGATTTGAACTTTTAGGTTTTTTTGGTTTTTTTTAATTTTTTAAAACTTATTTTTTTACTTTTTTTTTTTATTTTACTAGTCCCCCTAGGGGGCTATTGCGATCAGCATTCCGATCGCTCTGCAGTATCTGCTGATCACAGCTGGAAGGCTGTAAACAGCAGATACGCTGTCTTTCTCTTTTGCTGTGCCCCGGGCACAGCGAAAGTGAAACCAATTCATGTGTAGTACAGGAGTCATCACATGACCCTGTACTACCATGACAACTATCGGGAGTCACGTGATCGCGTCACGTGACTTCCGGTTTCGGCGGTAAGTAAAACTTTACCGCGATTGCGCTTATAATGGCGCTGTCATGTATTGACAGCGCCATTATAAGGGGTTAATCGGCACGAGCAGATAACGATTCTGCTCGTGCCTAGCAGGCACACATCTCAGCTGTGAAAATCAGCTGAGATGTGTGCCGATCGCGGCATGCTGCCGCCGGAGGACCGCGGGCAGTAAGATTATGTCATTTAGGACGTAATTTTACGGCCCGCGGTCGTTAAGGGGTTAAAGGTGTGGATGTTGGGAATTAATCGGATTTCTCTTGGTAGTGTGTTCCAGAGCATAGGCGCAGCTCGTGACAAATCTTGAAGACAGGAGTGGGAGGTTCGAATTGTTGAGGATGTCAGACTTAAGTCATTAGCAGAGCGGAGGGCACAGGTGGGGTGATAGACAGAGATTGAGGGAGGAGATGTAGAGTGATGCGGAACCGTGGAGAGCTTTGTGAATGATAAGTTTATATTGGATTCTGTAACGGATAGGCAACCAGTAGTGATGAGCGAGTACCAAAAAGCTCAGGTGCTCGAGGCTCGGGCCGAGCATCCCAAGATACTCGTGTACTCGGCCGGAGCACCGAGCCCAATGTTATCTTGGTAGTGTGATCCAGAGCATAGGCGCAGCTCGTGACAAATCTTGAAGACAGCAGTGGGAGGTTCGAATTGTTGAGGATGTCAGACTTAAGTCATTAGCAGAGCGGAGGGCACAGGTGGGGTGATAGACAGAGATTGAGGGAGGAGATGTAGAGTGATGCGGAACCGTGGAGAGCTTTGTAAGAGAGAGTGATAAGTTTATATTGGATTCTGTAATGGATAGGCAACCAGTAGTGATGAGCGAGTACCAAAAAGCTCGGGTGCTCGAGGCTCGGGCCGAGCATCCCAAGATACTCGTGTACTCGGCCGGAGCACCGAGCCCAATGTTATCTTGGTAGTGTGATCCAGAGCATAGGCGCAGCTCGTGACAAATCTTGAAGACAGCAGTGGGAGGTTCGAATTGTTGAGGATGTCAGACTTAAGTCATTATTAGCAGATTGGAGAGCACAGGTGGGGTGATAGACAGAGATTGAGGGAGGAGATGTAGAGTGATGCGGAACCGTGGAGAGCTTTGTAAGAGAGAGTGATAAGTTTATATTGGATTCTGTAATGGATAGGCAACCAGTAGTGATGAGCGAGAACCAAAAAGCTCGGGTGCTCGAGGCTCGGGCCGAGCATCCCAAGATACTCGTGTACTCGGCCCGAGCACCGAGCACAATGTTATCCTATGGGAGACCCGAGTATTTTTATGAAATGACCCCCCGGCAGCATGTAGAAACCCTAAAAATGTCACAAAAGTCTCAGAAGAGTGCTCAAATGACATGGCAACAGCATGAGGAAGACCCCTTGAAGCATTTATCACTCAAAAGTCACAGCTATGAACAATTTTATCCGAGTTTTACGCCATTTTTACGGACTCGCCAGAAAACCGTCCACAATTACACCAAAATGAATTTTCATGGTGGAAATGTTAAGGGCACATACACAATAGTGAGATAGAGCTGGTGTATGTTACTTTTTGAGATTACATGAAAGATTTTACGTGAAAACATTGTGTGGCACTCCGATGTCCCTGAGAAGAGACGTACATGAAGGCCTCTTGAGTCTAATGTGCCCATTTTGAGGAAGTGAGTCTTTGTAGTATTTTCCTTTGCCAGGGCAGTCCAAAATTGTGAGGTTCACCAATGCCCCTGCATACAGACGTGCATGATGGCCTGTAAACCTGAAGTGCCCATTGTAAGGAAGTGGGTCTATTGTAATATAGCCCTTTGGCAGGGCAGCCAAAAATTGGGAGGCTCCACATTGTCCCTGGATAGAGACGTGCATGAGGGCCTGTAAACCTGAAGTGCCCATTGTAAGGAAGTAGGTCTATTGTAATATAGCCCTTTGGCAGGGCAGCCAAAAATTGGGAGGCTCCACATTGTCCCTGGATAGAGACGTGCATGAGGGCCTCAAAACATTGTTCCCATTGCAAAGGAGCGGGTCTCCTGTCGTTGTAATGCCCATTCTGAAAGAAAAAATTTACCACTGGGGGTATACCTGAAACAACGGCCTAACTATTGTAATGGTCATCATGGTGGTGCATGAGGAGAAGGAGGAGCAGTCCAGCGATTAGCCAAAGTCCAGAAGTGTGTACCCATGGGTGAGTGGAGGTACATGGCAAATTCCTGTTACAAAATTTTAATTCCGCTCTCATTTGCTGGTGGTGTGGTGAATTCTGGCCCAATCCTACCCTTGTTCATCTTGATCAGAGTCAGCCTGTCAGCATTTTCAGTTGACAGGCGGGTGTGTTTATCTGTAATGATTCCACCTGCGGCACTAAAAACACGCTCTGACAAAACGCTAGTGGCAGGGCAGGCCAGGACTTCCAAGGCGTAGAGAGCCAATTCATGCCATGTGTCCAGCTTGGATACCCAATAATTGTAAGGCACAGAGGAATGTCGGAGTACAGTTGTTCGATCTGCAAGGTACTCCTTGAGCATCTGGCCAAACTTAGGATTTCTTGTGGCACTACCCCGCACCTCAGGGGCTGTGGTACGTGAGGGGCTGAGAAAACTGTCCCACATCTTAAAGACTGTTCCCCTACCTCTGGCGGTTTGGACTTGTGCCCCTCTCGGCTGTATGCCTTGGTTGTCCACTGATTCTTGACCTATGCCGCTAGCGTTTTGTGAGGGGAATGCTTTGCCTACTTCCGTGACTATGGCCTTCCGGAACTGCTGCATTTTGGCTGACCTCTCCGCCTCGGGAATAAGAGACATAAAGTTCTCCTTGTAGCATGGGTCTAACAGTGTTACCAACCAGTAATGCTTGTTGGCCAAGATGTTCTTAACGCGAGGGTCATGAGACAGGCAGCTTACCATAAAGTCAGCCATGTGCGCCAGACTCTTAACAGCCATCACTTTAGTATCCTGACCAACACCATGACTGAACATGCTGTCCTCCTCCTCCTCCTCCTCATCTACCCTGTCCTCTGGCCAGCCACGCTGAACCGAGGATATGACTGGTGTGCATGTCATATCCTCAATTTGGCCGGAGAGTTGCTCCATGTCTTCATCCTCCTCCTCGTCATAGTCCTCCACTGCACGTTGTGATGAAACGAGGCTGGGCTGTGTGTTATCACCCACACCCACTACTGTTTCTTGCTCCAACTCATCACGCTCCGCCTGCAATGCATCATGATTGTTTTGAGCAGAGACCGTTTTAGAAGGCAGAGAAGCGGTATGGTGACGCTAATAATGGCGTCATTGCCGCTCACCATCTTGGTGGAGTCCTCAAAGTTTTGGAGGATGGTACATAGGTCGGACATCCATCTCCACTCCTCAGGTGTTATGTGTGGAGTTTGGCCCATTTCCCGACAGCTTAGGTGATGCAGGTACTCAACAACTGCCCTCTTCTGCTCACATATCCTGACCAACATGTGCAGAGTTGAATTCCAACGCATGGGGACATCACACACCAGCCGGAAGATGCAAACGACGCTGAAAGCCGGCAAGGCCGGCTGAAGCAGTAGGTGACTTTCGAAAATGTGCAGACAGGCGGCAAACTTTTACCAGCAGATCAGACAGCTCTGGGTATGACTTTAGAAACCGCTGAACCATGAGGTTGAGCACATGGGCGACGCATGGAACATGTGTCAGCTGGCCTCGCCTCAAAGCCGCCACCAGGTTCCGGCCATTGTCACACACGACCTTTCCTGGCTTTAGGTTCAGAGGTGTGAGCCAGTGATCTGCCTGCTGTTTCAGAGCTGTCCACACCTCTTCTGCATTGTGGGGTTTGTCACCTATGCAGATTAGCTTCAGCACAGCCTGTTGCCGCTTCGCCGAGGCAGTGCTGTAGTGCTTCAAGCTTGGGACTGGTGTGGAGGGTAAAGTGGATGAGGATGCGCAGGAGGGGGAGGCTGAGGAGCATGACATTCCGGAGCTGTAGAATGTGGGTGAAACCCTGACTGAGGTAGGGCCTGCAAACCTTGGTGTGGGAAGGACGTGTTCCGTCCCTCGCTCAGACTGGGTCCCAGCTTCCACAATATTAACCCAGTGTGCCGTCAACGAGATGTAGCGGCCTTGCCCACAAGCACTTGTCCACGTGTCTGTGGTTAGGTGGACTTTGGCTGAAACAGCGTTGTTCAGGACACGTGTGATGTTTTGTGACACGTGGTTATGCAATGCGGGGATGGCCCACCGGGAGAAATAGTGGCGGCTGGGGACCGAGTAACGTGGGACAGCTGCCGCCATCAGGTCGCGGAATGCTTCTGTCTCCACCAGCCTAAAAGACAACATTTCCAGCGCAAGCAGTCGCGAAATGTTAGAATTTAGAAGTGTGGCATGTGGGGCGTTGGCAGTGTATTTGCGCCTGCGTTCAAAGGTTTGCTGAATGGATAACTGAACGCTGCGCTGGGACAAGGACGTGCTTGATGATGGTGTTATTTCTGCGTGGGCAACTGCAGGTGCAGGGCCGGAGGAGGCTTGTTCTCGGGCAGAATGGACAGGGGATTAGCTCGCATGCACAACAAGCATAGACGTAGCAGTGACATCAGCAAGCACTGCTCCTCGACTCTGTTGTACATCCCACAAAGTCGGGTGCTTGGCTGACATGTGCCTGATCATGCTGGTGGTGGTCAGGCTGCTAGTTTTGGTACCCCTGCTGATGCTGGTGTAACGGGGTGCCAGGGGTAGCCTTGTAGTCGTGGCCCTTGATGACAGGCTTACCACGCCGCCCACTGTACATGTCTCTGTTCGTGCCCTGGGACCGGCACCTCCCCTCTTTGGGCGGAGCACTCCGAACTTCTTTTTCGGTACCGGCCAGCCTCAGGCTCTTCTTTTGGCGCCAATTCTCCGCGCGCTTTCTGTTTCTTCACAGACGCCGGCCACCTTGCCGCCATCTTGTGCCCGGTCCTTCACCTCAGGCACTGTTTCTTCTTCCCACCATGGGACTGTAAATCTTCGCTGAGAGTCCGGATCAGGGGCCCTTGGCACCACTTGGTCTCCATCTTCTTGGAGCGGGTCCCCTTGCATACGATCCGGATCCTGCCGACTACGCCAATTGTAATGGGGTGCCAGGGGTGCCTCCGGCCTTGTAGTCGTGGCCCTTGATGACAGGCTTACCCCTGGCATCGCCGTCACTGGGGGGACAGGAGATGCCTTTGTGGGGCAGAGTGTGGTGGTGCAGGTGTTGTCCGGCGCACAAATACTCTTCAGTAAAATGCAAACAACAAACATCTTTTATTCTCCGCAGTTCTTCACACTTGGCAGTAATAAAGCACAATGCTATGGCGCTTCCTTCAGCTGAGGGGAAGTCTACTCTAGCGTTCCCTCAAGTGGGCGACTTGCCTGACTACTTCACTTCGCCTGGCTCCCACTTCTGGCTACCCACAGCCCGGACCCACACCGGACTGCTTCACCCTACGAGGTTCCGCCCGCTCCTGTCTTCTACGGCTTCCCTGTACTTCAGCTGCCACACTCTGCCCCTGGCTGTTCCTTCTTCTTTCCTGTCCCAGAGACCACTGCCTGTCTTACCCACTTTCTTCCCTCCTAAACTGCCGGCTCCTCCTCTCTACTGTGGTGACAGCCGTCCCACCCGGCCACTAGGGGGTATCCTGACAACAACATACATGCATACAATATAAAACATTTTTATTAATAACGTTTCCGGGTTAACTAGGCTTCTTGGTGAGGGGTCTACCCACCCCTTACACTGGCATGGAAGGTGTTGCAAATGGCCTTTTTAGAATCATCTGGAGCCAACTTGAAAAACTGCCAGACTCGGGAAGACCTAACATTTGTACAGGCACCTTGTGTCATGTTGTTGTTCCGGGGAACGGTTGCCTGACTTCTGCCTAAGGCCACCACCCTGCTTCTTACTGCCTGTTGGGATGCTACACCTCCCTCCCCCTGTGCACTGCTGTCCTCGCTCTGCATATCCTCCTGCCAGGTTGGGTCAGTTACTGGATCATCCACCACGTCGTCTTCCTCTTCCGCACCCTGCTCCTCCTCCTGACTTCCTGACAATTGTGTCTCATCATCGTCCACCCCTTGTTGAGACACGTTGCCAATTTCGTGAGAACGCGGCTGCTCAAATATTTGGGCATCTGTACATACGATCTCCTCATGACCCACTTCAACAGGAGCTGGCGAGAGGCCAGAATATGCGAATGGAAATGTGAACAGCTCTTCCGAGTGTCCAAGTGTGGGATCAGTAATGTCTGTGGACGTTTACTCGGCCTGGTGATAGGAAGGAGGACCAGGTTCTGAAATGTGCGGTGCAGTATCACGGCTACTGACACTTGACCGTGTGGAAGACAGAGTGTTTGTGGTGGTGCCAATCTGACTGGAAGTGTGGCGCCCTGGACAAGCCAGGGGTCACAGGTAACACCACCACCACACCCCACACTCCCTGTAGGCACATCAAAGTCAGAACACAAAATCCTTGTTGCCTACCCAGGGGCTGATGTCCACACCAGGGGGTGGAGCCAGGCGGTTGGTCTCCACCCACCAAGGAGTTCACAGTCCTGGAGGAGGGAAAAGGGGCAGTTAGTTTGGACAGTGAAAGTGTGAGGAGCAAAGTGTAGTAGTGGAGCAACTGACTGACAGAGTCCGGGTGTGTGGCCCGGACTGAACAGCAAGGTTGGCAGACGGTGGTGACCGTCTGCAGTGGAGGCCGATTGGAGTCTACCGTAAGGACCGTGGACGGGCGGTGGCCCGGCGGTACTGGACCGGTACACAAAGAGAAGCCAGCACCAGTGGCAGGGGCTTTTCGGACCCCGGCAAGGCTTGGAGTCGCCGTGAATTTGCCGAATCCATTAGTGAAGGGGACCTCCTGGGTTTCCAAACAACCAAGTCCTGATAGAAGGCAACCGTCCAACCGTGAAGGGGAGACACCGCCACCGCCAAGGGAAACAGTTTCCCAGGGCCAGCGCCTGCGGGCAAAAAGGGGCTCCTCCGGCCCATATCCAAGTCGGGGAGCGGGTTACCGGTGGGAACCCATCGCTACCAACCAGAAGCTTAGGTGCAGGGAGAGACAGTCACCACCACCTACAGGGAGACAACAACCGCAGCCGTCTGGGGGACCCGTCCATCCAGCCGAGTGTTTTACCAAGAACTGTGTCCTGATTACTGGCTGAGTGAGTAACCCCGTGCCGTGCGGCACAGCGCTGCCCCTGCAACCCTGCACCTCACCAGGCCCCGCAACCCGCCTGCCATCCATCCCTACCCCATCACCGGGCCCCGGGACAACCAACCCCCTACCCACGGAGGGGAGAACTACCAACCAAGCTGCTCCCTGTCACCGCTCCCGGGATCCCCGTCTAGAGCAGCAGTGGTGTCCACAAAATCACCACAACCGTGGGTGGCGTCACGGACAATATATCCAATCCCCACAATCAACCTCCCTTTTCACTCACAGGCGAGGAACGCCGCTCGAGTCCCCGGGATCCGGCCCACCGCTCGAGCCACCACCGAGCAGCCGCAGCAGCAGCCAGACCCGAGCAGTGGGAAAGCGCAGCGTCACCTCCTCCGCCCGCGACGACTTGGCGTCACGAACAGGATCTTACCGCTCTGCCGTCTAGGAGAGGTGCGCCTTGTGACCGCCGGAGGTGACCAGCCGAAAAATTTGAGAAGCCGCCATTTTGGGCGCAAACAATTCCCGCTCGAGCGTCTCCTCGAGTAGTGGAGGCGCGAAGTCCAAAACCCCGCCCCGATAGAGGAGGAGCCGGAAGGAGGCTAAGGGGGACAGAAGCAAGATGTCTGCGCCCGACGGAGCTGCTGGAGGAGCGGCGGACGGAGCCGTGGGAGCACCCGCAGATGGGAATGGGCCTGCCCATGTCACGGCCGCGCTGGCGGGGGGCGCCGCGGCCCCAGCTCTCGCTCAGGTGATGCCGTTCTCTTTGCCCTATGTGCCCGGAGCTGTCTGGCTACCGCAGTACGATGGGAAACCTGATGCTTTGCAGGTTTTCCGGAAAAAGCTTAGCCCGCTACTGGAACTGTACCCCCTGACTGATAAGCAACGTGCAGCGTTAGTGATGGGGCAGCTAACCGGCGCGGCTGAGCAAGAGGCGGAGACCTGGGCTGAGGGGGACCGGTCCTCTGTAGCCACCATCTTTGAAAAGCTGCAGACTGCTTTTGAGACCCGTACCGAGGCAGAGTTGCGGATGCAGTTCTATCAATGCCGACAACGGCCCGCAGATAGCATTCGGGACTATGCCCTGCGCCTGCAAACCGCACTCCGCACACTGAAGCGGGTGGACACCATCAACAGTGTAGACAGTAACAAGATGTTAAGTGAGCAGTTTGTGCAGGGGATGAGATCCTCAGAAGACCGCAAACAGCTTAGGCTGTGGGCCCTCGAACACCCTGACGCGGACTTTGCCGTATTAAAGGAACGGGCCATCAAGGCTCTACAACCTCCCACGTTAGAAGCTCCTGAACCAGCCCCGTGGCCAGCTGAGACTGCTCCCATCGTAGTGGCCCCTATCCCACCCGCACCTCCAGTGCCTGCGGCTCCGAGCGTAGCGATGGAAGAACTCGCTGCTCGAGTTCGCCGCATGGATGGGGACCTTGCTAAGATCCTCGCCGCGCTCCAGCCTCCAACCAGATCCCAGGCACCGGTGAAGATGCAACTCGCCGACAGCCCGGAGGATGTCCCCTGGATGCAGCGGAGAAGGGCCAATGACTCCCGGAATGGGCCCCCAATCTGCTACAGGTGCAGCAAACCCGGCCACTACTACCGACAGTGTCCGTTAAACGAGCAACCCCTGGGGCCACGGGCCAATCCTCAGGAGTAGAACCCCATGGCCCCCCATTCTGGCGGGACCGGTACATCGGGGCCCGGCCCAAAATCCCCGTGGCTGTGGACGGCATACCGGTGATGGCTCTCCTGGACACTGGATCACAGGTAACCACCATACCATACACATTGTATCAACGGTATTGGGGAACAGACGAGCTGGCTTCCCCAAATGCCAGCATAACGCTGATTGCTGCTAATGGACTCCCATTGACCCAAGTGGGATACAAACAAGTGGCCATGACCGTGGGGCGAGCTGAACTGCAACACCAGGGTATGATTGTGATAATGAATGAACCTAGTGATCATAACCCGAAGATAGTGCTAGGGACCAATGTGATGGAGCACTGTATGAGTGATGTGCTGACCCTATTGCAGCAGCTGGCTGCCACGGCGGCGGGGAGCCGACAGAGAGCTGTGCAGCGTGAGATCCGAGCCTTGATGTACCGCCAACATGTGAACTCGACAGGAGGGGAGATTGGTGGGGTGAGAGTGATGGATGTTGCCCCTTTGATTGTGCCTCCCAGGAGCGGGATGATGATTTTGTGTAGAGCAGCCGTGGGGCCCCAGGGGCGTGACTACCCTGCCATGATAGAGCCCATGCCCTCCGAACACTGGCCCACAGTAATGGCCGCCCGAGGGGTGGTGGATGTAAAGAAGGGGAGAGTGCCTGTGAGGGTGCTGAACTGTGGAGAGGAAGAAGTCAGGCTCCCCCGGTATGCTACACTTGCCAAGTTGCTCACTCTGGATCCCCACACCATCCACGAGGCAGCCCCCCAATCTCACCACCTGAGGCCAGCACTCCCCCGCCCCAAGGGGAGTTAGATGAGTGGCACCAACAGCTACACGTAGGCACTGACGATACACCTACACATCACAAAGAAGGGGTATACCAGGTGGTCCGGGAGTATGAGCAGGTTTTTAGCAAACATGGGAAGATTAAAGGGGTTCAACACCATATCCCCACCGGTGAGCATCCCCCTATTAAGGAAAGGTACAGACCTATTCCCCCTGCACACTACCAATGCGCCAAGGACATGTTGAGGAACATGAAGGAGGCAGGGGTTATCAGGGACAGTTGTAGTCCCTGGGCCGCCCCGTTGGTGCTGGTTAAGAAGAAGGACGGCACCATGCGGATGTGTGTAGACTACCGGAAGATCAATCAGATAACGCATAAAGATGCTTACCCTCTGCCCCGTATTGAGGAGTCCCTGTCCGCGCTGAGAACAGCGAACTACTTCTCTACTCTTAACCTCACCAGCGGGTATTGGCAAGTGGTCGTGGCGCCCGAAGACCGGAAGAAAACTGCCTTTACCACCCCTATGGGGCTCTGTGAATTCAACAGTATGTCATTTGGGCTGTGCAATGCCCCTGGCACCTTCCAGCGGCTGATGGAGTGCTGTTTGGGGCACCTGAATTTCGAGACCGTCCTGTTGTACCTGGATGATGTGATTGTGTATTCACAGACATATGAAGCCCACCTGGAGCACCTAGCCGAGGTGTTCGCGTCCCTTGCTAAGTACGGGATGAAGTTGAAGCCCTCCAAGTGTCATCTGCTGAAACCCAGAGGGCAGTACCTTGGGCATGTGGTGGGAGCAGAAGGTGTCACTCCCGACCCCGAGAAGGTCACTGCCATCCAAGACTGGCCGAGGCCAACCACAGTGAGGGAAGTAAGGCAGTTTCTGGGCCTGGTAGGGTACTACCGTCGCTTCATCAAGGGGTACACGAAGATAGCTGCCCCCATGCAAGACCTCCTCGTGGGACAGACCAGAGGTGGTAGACCCCTCGGAGCCCCGCTGGTGTGGGAAGAGCGGCATGAGGAATCCTTCCGCCAGCTGAAAGCGGCCTTGACTGGAGAGGAGATCCTAGCGTACCCGGACTACAGCCACCCATTCATCCTCTACACCGATGCCAGCAATGTGGGCTTGGGGGCAGTCCTATCCCAGGTCCAAGACGGGAAGGAAAAAGTGATTGCTTACGCTAGCCGAAAACTCCGACCGACTGAAAGGAACCCTGAGAACTACAGCTCCTTCAAGCTTGAGATCCTGGCACTGGTGTGGGCTATCACCGAGCGGTTCCGCCATTACCTGGCGGCAGCGAAGTTCACTGCTTTTACAGACAACAATCCGCTGACCCACCTGGACACAGCCAAGCTGGGCGCGTTGGAACAGCAGTGGGTGGCCAGGCTAGCCAACTATGATTTCACCATCAAATACAGGGCCGGCCGTGCCAATGTTAATGCCGATGCACTCTCTCGGATGCCCCACCTGTCGGAGGAAGGGTGCGAGGATGACGACCTCGAGGAGATAGAGTTGCCTGCATTTCACCAGCCGCCAACTGAGAAGGTGCATGTCTACCAACAACGGGTGAACCTGGACCCACTTCCCAGTCAGGAGTGGCAGGAAGCTCAGAACCAGGCGCCCGCTGTCCACCTAGTCAAGGCCCTGCTGGAGCAAGGCGCTACTGGGATAGACCCTGCCACCCCGGCTGAAGCACAACGCCTGTGGTGAGAACGGACCCGGCTGTACCTACACCAGGGAAAGTTGTACCGTGAGCTGATCAACCCTAAGACTCATGAGAAAATCCGCCAGTTGGTGATCCCCCAAGCTAATGTACCCACCATCCTACAGGCATACCATGATGGTGCTGGACACTTCGGATGGAAGAAATTGGAGATGCTGTTGAGAGAGCGGTTCTATTGGAGTGGAATGCGGGAATCTGTGGAGGCCTGGTGCCGAGAGTGCGGCCCTTGCACGCTGAGAAGAAAGGATGAGGCCAGCCAGAAGGTGCCCCTACACCCGATCGTTACACATCAACCGCTGGAGCTGGTCGCACTGGACCATGTAAAGCTCACCCCCAGCCGAAGTGGGTACACCTACGCTCTGACCATGGTAGACTATTATTCCAGGTTCATGGTGGTTGTCCCAGTCAAAGACCTAACTGGCCGTACCGCCGCTAGGGTGTTCCAAGCTTATTTCTGTCGACCACATGGATACCCTGAGAAGGTGCTTACTGACCAAGGCCCGGCCTTTGAGGCAGAGGTATTCCATGAGTTTTGTCAGTTGTACGGCTGCAAGAAGATCCGGACCACACCTTACCATGCTCAAACCAACGGCATGTGTGAGAAGATGAACCACCTGGTCCTGGGCCTCCTTAAGACGTTGCTGCTAGAAGAGCGGAACCTGTGGCCGGAGAAGCTACCTGACTTGGTCGATATGCACAACAATATCCCTTCCAGCTCAACGAAATGCACCCCAGCCTACCTGATGAGGGCTCGCCCTGGCAGGCTACCGGTGGATCTGGATATAGGATTGGAGGCCCCAGAAGCACTCCCTTCGACAGCTGACTGGGAAACTCGGCGGAGGGCGCAATACCGGCAGATTCAGGAATATGTTGAGAAGAACTTGAGTCGAAGTCGGGAACAACAGGATCAGCGCTTCAACCAGAAGGCATCTGCTGGCTCTTTCCAGCCTGGAGATGTAGTGCTGAAGCGGAAGAGAAAGACCCACAAGCTGGATGATCAATGGGAACAAACCCCATACGTCATACAGCCCACAGGATGGGAAGATGGGAAGGCCTACCAGATCAGTCGTGACCAAGGGGGCACTTTGGCCACGGTTTCCCAGGACCATCTAAAGAGGTGCCCACCAGCATTGAGGACAACGGCTGAAGTTCCAGTTCCTACCCCGGCGGAGGAGGCAAAAGATGTAATCCACACCGCAATGGGTGACTTCCCAGCGGACTGGCCTACACAAAACGGCGCGGTGATCCTTCCAGTGATACTGTTCTCAGAACCCGTGGAGGAAGAAGTGATGGAAGTGGTCGACCGTGAGCCAGTGCCAGTGCCCAGGGATGAACCTGTGCCCAGCTCCCCTATGCCTCCGCCTACCCCACACAATAGCAGGGGGGAGGAACTGGTTGTTCCCTCTTCCTCGCTGCCTGTCACCACTGACACCGGACCCCGGAGGTCCACCCGTCCCAACCTAGGTAGACCCCCACTTAGGTACAGGGAAACCACTATCTAGGGGGGGGGGACCCTTGTATGTGTTTAAAGTTGTGAAAGTTGTTGAAAATGAGTACCGAAGATTTACCTGATTGACTGCTGATTGGAAACAGGTCGTTGCCGGCACCGTTGTCCCCGTGGGGACCGTCTACATTTGCAAAGAAACTTCTATGAACATGCCTGAGAACTTGCAAGGCAACCACAAACTTGTGGCCTGTAAATAATTATTTTGTTATGGCTTTACCGTTATCGCCTCCGGAGAGGCAGGTTGGAGGAAGGGCCCGCAGTGGAGCAGGCTGAGGCCCAGCCACCACCGGAACCGGTGGCGATCCTCTGGAAAGGAAGGACAGATCCCGCTCGGGTAACTTGTGCTGGACTGGGGTCAAGGGGTGCTGCCTGTTTTCTTAGGGGCAGCATCAGGGCCAGGTTGCTTGGGTGGGATAGAGCGGAAGCCGTTTACCGTAACGTTTAAGAATGTGCCTCCCAATGTGGGATGATGTTACTATAATTGTATGTGTTACCGTTTTCTTATCTTTTGCAGTTTAAAAGGAAAAATAAAACTGGTGATGGACGGGTAGCCCGAGCACGGTCTGCATTTTGCTAAGGGGGAATATGGCACCCTGGACAAGCCAGGGGCCACAGGTAACACCACCACCACACCCCACACTCCCTGTAGGCACATCGAAGTCAGAACACAAAATCCTTGTTGCCTACCCAGGGGCTGATGTCCACACCAGGGGGTGGAGCCAGGCGGTTCGTCTCCACCCACCAAGGAGTTCACAGTCCTGGAGGAGGGAAAAGGAGCAGTTAGAGTTTGGACAGTGAAAGTGTGAGGAGCAAAGTGTAGTAGTGGAGCAACTGACTGACAGAGTCCGGGTGTGTGGCCCGGACTGAACAGCAAGGTTGGCAGACGGTGGTGACCATCTGTAGTGGAGGCCGATTGGAGTCTACCGTAAGGACCGTGGACGGGCGGTGGCCCGGCGGTACCGGACCGGTACACAAAGAGAAGCCAGCACCAGTGGCAGGGGCTTTTCGGACCCCGGCAAGGCTTGGAGTCGCCGTGAATTTGCCGAATCCGTTAGTGAAGGGGACCTCCTGGGTTTCCAAACAACCAAGTCCCGATAGAAGGCAACCGTCCAACCGTGAAGGGGAGACACCGCCACCGCCAAGGGCAACAGTTTCCCAGGGCCAGCGCCTGCGGGCAAAAAGGGGCTCCTCCGGCCCATATCCAAGTCGGGGAGCGGGTTACCGGTGGGAACCCATCGCTACCAACCAGAAGCTTAGGTGCAGGGAGAGACAGTCACCACCACCTACAGGGAGACAACAACAGCAGCCGTCTGGGAGACCCGTCCATCCAGCCGAGTGTTTTACCAAGAACTGTGTCCTGATTACTGGCTGAGTGAGTAACCCAGTGTCGTGCGGCACAGCGCTGACCCTGCACCTCACCAGGCCCCGCAACCCGCCTGCCATCCATCCCTACCCCATCACCGGGCCCCGGGACAACCAACCCCTTACCCTCGGAGGGGAGAACTACCAACCAAGCTGCTCCCTGTCACCGCTCCCGGGATCCCCGTCTAGAGCAGCAGTGGTGTCCACAAAATCACCACAACCGTGCGTGGCATCACGGACAATATATCCAATCCCCACAATCAACCTCCCTTTTCACTCACGGGCGAGGAACGCCGCTCGAGTCCCCGGGATCCGGCCCACCGCTCGATCCACCACCGAGCAGCCGCAGCAGCAGCCGGACCCGAGCGGTGGGAGAGCGCAGCGTCACCTCCTCCGCCCGCGACAGAAGCATTATCCGCTATCCAACTAACAACCTGTTGGTTCAAGAGCGGTGTACTGCTGCGGTCCCCAAGAATTTGGGACAGGACGTGCGAGCGAGTAGATGTGGCCCTTTGTTGTGGCGAAATTAGGGCTTGCACACGACCTCGGCCTCTGCCTGCACCACCATCACGTCCACTTCCTTGTTCGTTGCCAACGCCCTTGCGCATTTTGCAATGCTGTGCTGACGTGTATTCACTAGACTTGTGCGTTATATCCAAGTTTGTGCAAAACGCACACAAGTGCACCTGTATGCTGCCACCGACAGGCACACACGTGCGGTTTTTAAATGCACGCACGGACGCACTAAGAACCTAACAGGTTTTAGGAGCGACAATTACTGAGAAGTCTGACACTATCAGGACTGTTTTAGACTGTGTACACTAGCTCCAGATATGATGAAGGCTGGTATACGGTCACCACTAGGAATGGCTATATACCCTGCCTGCCTGCCTGCCTGCCTGTATACTGCTACAATAGTCCTGAGAAAGACTCTTCTGGTCACTAGCCTGTATTCCGACCTGGCTATAGCCTGCCTGCCCTGCCTGTATACAGCAACAATAGCCCTGAGAAGGACTCTTCTCCTGTACTCCGACCTGGCTATACCCTGCCTGCCTGTATACAACTACAATAGTCCTGAGAAGGACTTCTGGTCACACTGTTTGCAGCCCTGCTACAGAAATAACTATAAAGGGCCGCAAACCTTTCCCTGAAGCAGCAACACTCTCCCTGCACTGACTGTCTGGATGGCTGTGTGCAGAGCACAGCGCGCCCGCCGGTATAAAGACTTGGTCACGCTGTGCGGGCCGGCCAATCACTGCAATTCCACAACTAAAAGGGCTGTGGTATTGCAGTGGTCTGCCAGCCAATCCCTGCATGAGGACTGGCTCTCAAAAGAGCGCCAACATGCAGAGATGAAGACCACGAGTACAGCACGAGTATCGCGAGATTACTCGGTCCCCGCCGAGTAGCCCGAGTACAGTGATACTCGTGCAAGTACCGAGTAGTGACAAGCGTACTCGCTCATCACTAGCAACCAGTGCAATGACTGGCAAAGAGCAGAGGCATCAGTGAAGCGGTTGCAGAGGAAAATGATCCTGGCTGCGGAATTCAGAATGGATTGGAGAGGGGAGAGTTTAGTAATAGGGAGACCAATTAGTAAAGAGTTACAATAATCCAGGCGAGAATGAATGAGAGCGACAGTAAGAGTATTCTAATTTACCATTGGTTGTTAGTGTTGATCATCAAAGTCAGGAGGAAAAAAGCTAGCACAGCACCCAGCTAGCAATTGTCGCGGGCGGAGGAGGGGACGCTGCGCTCTCCCACTGCTCGGGTCCGGCTGCCGCTGCTGCTGCGGCCTGCTGCTGCTCGGTGGCTCGAGCGATGGGCCGGATCCCGGGGATTTGAGCGGCGCTCCTCGCCCGTGAGTGAAAAGGGATTGGTTTTTGGGATTGCTTATTGTCCGTGACGCCACCCACGGTCGTGGTGATTGTGTGGACACCACCGCTGCTCTGTATGGGGATCCCGGGAGCGGTGACAGGGAGCAGCAAAGTTGTTGGTTCTCCCCTCCGTGGGTAGGGGGTAGTTGTCCCGGGGCCCAGTGATGAGGTGGGTGATGAGGGATGGCGGGGGCCGGTGCAGGGCTTGGTGGGGTGCAGGGACGCGGGGGCAGCGCTGTGCCTCACGGCACTGTGGTACTCACTCAGCCTGAGACGGGGACACAGTTCTCGGTAAAACACACGGCTGGAAAGACGGTTCCCACGGACGGCTGCTGTTGCTTTTCCCCAGTAGTTGACGGGGACGGTCCCTTTTCCTGCACCTAAGATTATGTTGGTAGCGATGGGTTCCCACCGGTAACCCGCTCCCCGGCTTGGATATCGGCCGGAGGAGCCCCTCTTTGCCCGCAGGCGCTGGCCCTGAGAAACTGGTGCCTTGGCGGTGGTGGTGTCTCTCTCCAACGGTTGGACTGTTGCCTTCAATCGGGACTTGGTTGTTGGGAGACCCAGAGGTCCCCTTCACTGACGGATTTGGCAAATTCACGGCGACTCCTAACCTTGCCGGGATCCGAAAGTCCCCTGCCAATGGTGCTGGCTTCACTTTGTATACCGCTCCGGTACCGCCGGGCCACCACCCGTCCACGGTCCTTTCGGCAACCTCCGATCAGCCGCTCCTGCAGATGGTCACCGCCGTCTGCTGACCTTGCTGTTCTCAGTCCGGGGCACACACCCGGACCAACTTCAGGCTTTCTCAACTGTCACTTTCTCTTCACTTTAACTCCTCTCACTTGCTCCTCTACCACTTCCTTCTTACTTCAAACTCTCCCTAGACTGAACTGCCTGGTTTTCCCGCCTCCAGGGCTGTGAACTCCTCGATGGGCGGGGTGTCATTACCTGTGACCCCTGGCTTGCCCAGGGCGTCACACAATCAATACACTTCTCCACCTGCCAAGGGTGAACAGACACAACACTCCTTATGCCGGCTTCTTACTTGCGATTTTCTCGCAGTAGTGCAATGCGAGAAATTCTCGCATTGCACTCGGACACATGTTATTCAATAATTCAGCTCTCATCTGCGATTTTTTTCTCAGTCCAAATCGGACTGAGAAAAAATCGCAGCAAGCTGCTTTTTGGCGAGTTTCTCGCAGAGTCTCTCCAATGCAACTCTATGGGAGCGTGAAAAAAATGCATGTCACATGGACCGGCACTCACACCATCCTAGTGACATTCGTTTTTCTAAATACATTAATCGCATGTTTCTCAAAACACTGTAAATGAGTGAGGTCTCACAATGTCAGTCAATTATAGGGATTGATGCCTCACTCATTTCCAGTGTTTTGAGAAACATGTGATTAATGTCGGTCGGTCTCTCCCTCTCGGCCTCTATTCTCTCTCTGACGGTCGGTCTGTCGGTCGGTCTCTCTCTCTCTGTCGGTCTCTTTCTCTGTCCATGTCAGTGTGACGCCCTGGGCAAGCCAGGGGTCACAGGTCACAACATCACATGCACCCCACATTCCTTGCAGGTACACCAAAGCTAATCTAAAATCCTTGTTGCCTTCCTCCAGGGGCTGATGTCCACACCAGGGGGTGGGCCAGGCGGTTGGCTCCGCCCACCAAGGAGTTCACAGCCCTGGAGGCGGGAGAACCAGGCAGTTAAAAAAAGGAAGTGAAAGTAGAAGGAAGTGAAGTGGTAGAGGAGCAAAGGAGAGAGGCTGAAGTGACAGAAAAGTGAGAGTAGTAAAGCCTGAAGTTGGTCCGGGTGTGTGCACCGGACTGAGACAGCAAGGTCAGCAGACGGCGGTGACTGTCTGCTGGGGGACTGTTTGGAGGTTGCTGGAAGGACCGCGGACGGGTGGTGACCCGGAGGTACTGGAGCAGTATAGGAAGAACAGTCAGCACCAGGGCAGGGGCCTTTCGGATCCCGGCAAGGCTAGGAGTCGCCATAATTTGCTAAATCCGTCAGTGAAGGGGACCTCTGTCTCCTAACAACCAAGTCCCGATTGAAGGCAACAGCCCGACCGTGAAGGGGAGATACCGCCACCGCCAGGGCACCAGTTTCCCAGGGTCAGCGCCTGCGGGCAAAGTAGGGCTCCTTCGGCCCAGATTGAAGCCGAGGAGTGGGTAACCGGTGGGGACCCATCGCTACCAAGAGACTTTACATAGGTGCAGGGAAGAGACCGTCACCGCTAACTGCAGGGAACCGCAGCACCGTAACCGTCCGAGGGACCCGTCCAACCAGTCGTTTGTTTACCGAGAACTGTGTCGTGTTTACTGGCTGAGTGAGTACCTCCGTGCCGTGCGACACAGCGCTGCCCCTGCGCCCCTGCACCTCCACAGGCCCCATACCTGCCTGTCCACCATACCAACCCCATCACTGGGCCCCGGGATCACCAACACCCCTACCCACGGAGGGGCAAACCAACAACTGGCTGCTCCATACCACCACTCCCGGGCTCCCCATAAAGAGCAGCGGTGGTGTCCACTTAATCACCACAACCGTGGGTGGCGTCACGGACAATAAACTATCCCAAATCCCAATCCCCTTTCACTCACGGGCGAGGAGCGCCGCTCGAGTCCCCAGGATCCGGCCCATCACTCGAGCCACCGAGCAGCAGCAGCAGGCCGCAGTGCCAGCCGGACCCGAGCAGTGGGAGAGCGCGGCGTCCCCTCCTCCGCCCGCGACATCGGTCTATTCCTTTTTCCCCCTTTCTCATACTCACTAATCCCCGATCACCGGCGCGGTGCTGCACGGCGGTCACACTGCTCTGGCGGCTTCTCTTTTGAAAAGCCGTCAGCTCATTATTCTTTATTTGAAATAAATAACAAAAAAAACAAGCTCTTTCACCACTTGATTCAAGTCCCCAAATACCCTTCCATGTCTGACGTAATCCACAGAGGTCCCTCGACGCTGTCAGCTCTGCTACATCTGAAGCTGACAGAGAGCGGTCACAGACCACAACCGCCCTCTGTGAGCTCCCCGCAGCGACTGAAGTGAGTTGCGCTATCAGCGATGACGTCACTCAGGTTACCCGCGGCCACTGCTCTCAGCGGCAGGACTTCGGCTGTGGCCGCGGGTGACCTCAGTGACGACACCGCTGATCGTGCGGCTCACTGCGGTCACTCAGGGGATTTGCGGTCACCGGTGAGATCTTCACCGGTGACTGAAAATCAGGGGCCATGCCACACAGACAGAGCCACGGGATGACAATGAAGTCGGGTGACGTTCACCCGACTTAATTCTGATCGTGCGGCTCTCTGTGTCTGCTGTCAGCTGCTATTCAGCTCTGCTACATGGCTCTGTCGATGTCTGCTGTCAGCGGCCATGTAGCAGAGCTCAATGGCAGATGACAGCTGGTGGGAAAAAAAAGAAACACACACGCATTACACACGTATTACACATGCTAGCCAAATCATTAATTTATTCAGAAATAGCATTGCACTTGCGTTGCACTCGCACCTAACGTGAACTAAAATCAGCCGAGTTTTTTTCAGCCCAGTCGGACCGATTTTACTCGCATAGATGTGTTTCCAGCCTTAGTATGGATCTGTGACTGGCGGTGCAACTTCAAAGATCAAGCATGTAACGATCAAAGTAAAAAAGGAGTAGAAGGCACTCCCCAGTTTTTTTGCAATAAAGTCTTATTTAATCTTTAGGTAAAAAAGGTATGTTAGGGAGGGGGGAGAGAGACACGGACAACAAACAGACGACAGCTGTTTCGTACCGGCAGCCGGCGCTATGACAAGGCTCTAGTGATTACGTCAGTTCCTTGCTCTTTTAAGGGAGTGGAATTAGAAATGACGTGGTTACCTATTAAAATCAAAATAGTTATCAACTACAAATATTCAAACCAAAAAAATGCCATACATAATACCCGACAAATGATTCATGTACATGGCAGAAAGTTACAGGAATACAAGCATATCGTTTTTATCACTAAGTTCAAGCGGTCCCATGGCTTCCCTTTTTAATAGTCCACCTATTCCTGTTGTAGTAACATTTTATGTATATTGCCACCTGCTGCCGTGGGAACAACTTTTTCTAACCCAGCAAACATTAGAGAATTTTTATCACCTGCATGTGCTTCTTGTACATGTTTTATCAGTCTGCGCGCATTAATTTTGCGTTCCCAAAGAATTCAGTTTCACGGATTTCAGAATAGACTTGTTGTTTAAATGATGCCGAAAAATGCATTTAAAAAAACACTATATAAATAAGTCAGAAAACAGTTCGCCTGTCTCATCTGCAGAAACTCCAATAATTATCAGACCGTTAGGTTTTATTCCTTTTGAAACATCTATGGGCAATATCACAGACAATGCTTTCTTGCTAATGAGCCTTACAGATGACACAGACGAATTTTATGAAAAAGGAAATCTTATTTGTTCCCCTACTCATTTTTCTGTTTTTACAGGAGGAGTTAAATCAACTTTGTTATCCTCCACGGCTCAAGATGAATTATTAAAAGTGAAGCCATGGGACCGCTTGGACTTAATGATAAAAATGATATGCTTGTATTTTTGTAACTTTCTGCAATGTACATGAATAATTTGTCGGGCATTATGTATGTTTCATTTTTTTGGTTTGATATTTGTAGTTGATAACTATTTTGATTTTAACAAGTAACCACGTCCTTTCTAATTCCACTCCCTTAAAAGAGCAAGGAACTGACATAGCTACTAGAGACTTATCAAAACTGGTGAGTGCCTTCTAATCCTTTTTTTTGGTTGTTAGTGTTGAGCTTGGGGAGCTTTGAGGTATAGGGAGGAATAGCTTTTCCCCTATATATATTATATGACCATTTTTTGTTTGTATGAAATGGAAAACTGCTGTGTTTTTTAAAGAATGCTAAGTGTGAATATAGCCAAAGGGGTAGATGAGGCGGTTATTATATCTAGTTACATTTTTCTTAGAAACATGTTATTATGCATGAAAACATTTTTCTTAACTTTTTGTCCATTAAAGGAGTTGTCCGACATAAACTCCAACACATTTTTATCAGTGGACACATTATGAGGAGACAGAGGGTGGGGAAGGAGAATTATCTATAGACACAGTATGGAGGAGAGAGGATGGGGAGGGGCAGTATCTATAGACACAGTATGGAGGAGAGAGGATGGTGAGAGGGATCTATCTTTGGACACACTGTGGGGTGAGAGTGGATGATGGGTGATGTATAGGGAGAGAGAGGATGGTGTCATGTATGGGGAGAGAGAGGATGGGGGGTCATGTATGGGGAAAGAGAGGATGAGGGGTCATGTGTTGTGGGCAGAGAGAGGATGAGGAATCATGTGTGGACAGAGAATGGATGAGGGGTCATGTGTGGGGAGAGAGAGGATGAAAGGTCATGTGTGGGGAGAGAGGATGAGGGGTCATGTGTGGGGAGAGAGAGGATGAGAGATCATGTGTGGGGAGAGAAAGGATGGGGAATCATGTGTGGGGAGAGAGAGGATGAGGGGTCATGTGTGGGGAGAGAGAGGATGAGGGGTGTTGTATACAGACATATTATGTGGAGCGGTTGTTGGAATGCATACGGACATGGTATGGGGAGAAAACAGGAAAGAAATTTTGAGGACACAGAATAAAAAGTGACATAGTATACGGAGAAAGTGGGTAGGATCGGGAGTGAGGTGGAAAAGTATATAGACACGCAGGAGGTAATGAGGAGACAGTAAAGGATGAGAAAAATGTGAGGGGGCACAGAATAGAGACTGAGTAGTGGAGAAGGATGGTATGGAGATGGGGAAGAATGGGAGGACAGTGAGGCCATAGCGAGGAGTGGTGTGTGAGGAGAGATCACAGTATAAAAACTGGGTAGTATAAAGGGACACAGTGTAATAGGACAGTGGGAAGAGGCTCAGTATGGAAAGGAGAGGGCACTATGGAAGGCATGTACCATAAGAGGGACAGTGTGGGGTCATATTTTGTGCAGAGAACACAGTGAGGGGTCATTATTTATTCTGAGATAACAGTGTAGGGCAGATATATTTAAAAAGAAGTATTATAATCATTCTGCTATTTTTAGGAGCATCGTGCCGGTCTGTGCTGCGGAAGACTGGAGAAGATGGAAATCTGCAGAGACGAGATGTGAATGTGAAAAGTCATCATGGCATCAGGACAAGGTGAAGAATAGAAATAAATGACTCAGAGACAACATCATCTATAAGGTACCTGAATGTAAATGTTTATTTGTGATACTGACTATGTCCCATCATTAGGTCTCAGTCCCACTTGCGCATTGCTTCTGATGTGAACACAGTGGGACTCCCACTGACCAACAGCTGGTCTTGGTGCAGGTGGTTGGAAATGCATATTTCTGGATCTGCTTTGTCCTCTGATAGTGTCCTGCACCTCTGCCTCATTGACTTTAATAGGAGGCTGCTGCCAATATCAGAAGACGGAGCAGACCCAGAACTGAGCACCTCCTGCCACCTTCCACCACCGGCACGGCACCTAGAACAGGCAATTGGCTGGTGTGCCAGGTGCCGGATCCTGACCAATCGGACATTGGTGATCAATCCTAAGGAAAGGCCATCAGTGTTAAAGTAGTGGAAAATCTCTTTAATAAAGTCTTGTGCCGTCTGACAAGTTAAGAGTTACTGTGTTTTTACTTATATTGTTTAGAGCATTGAAGGGGTTGTCCAAGTTTGTGATGAGCCTGCAGTCACTCCATGTGTCCCTCTCTGTGACTGCAGACTTCTGAGTTCTGCTGGCGGTGAGAGTGGGAGGTTATGAAGCTGTAAGTATGTGATTTACATAGATGTGGTCACTTGCTGAACAGACATGCTCAATGAAAAGAAAGTGACTGAGGCTGGACACATCAAATCAGAATGTGGCCAGAAGAATACAAATCTCATACTTGTACTCACATGATCGTCCACTCTCGTCACTGGCATCGGAGAATTGTAAAAGTGTGCAGAGCATGCATTTAAAGAATTAGGAAGCCTGAAGTCATGGATAGAGTCACTGCAGACTTTCATCTCTAATCTGGACAACCCATTACAAAATTAAGCAGTGTAGTATCCTCAGTTCTAACAATGTGTAATATTCTCACTGTCACAATTCAGCTCTGCTTGCTGGTTCCAGCAGTCACCACATGGCCACTCCACTCCTATGTAATTTTCATACTTGCATGTGAAAATTAGCTTTTCTTCCCACATTTCTCATTGAACATTGAGAGAATTATGAAGAGAAGCTCGTTATCATGTGACTGTAAGTATGCAAATCACAGATGAATGATTGGTCACATGACGACCACCCAAACTGCTTGGTGGGCGAGGGGTGGGAGCAAACTGAATTCTTGCCCCGAGTGCAGGAAAGCCTAGATACACCTCTGTACTACCTAACAGGTGTTCCAGATTGTGTATAAAACCCTCCTTTTTGTCTAATACAGGGTTTATTGAAGTCCCTCTTCCTTCTGATTTTTTGCAGTTTTTTCATTGTCCGCGTAAACTTTGTGAGTTTCAGAGTCCTCCTTAATAAATTAAACAAGATGTGCCTGACTATATCACACACCACATGCCAAGATAATCACCGGTAAATGTAATTTAACATCTTACTACTTTATCGGCCGGTGTAGTTTTATTCTTCTCTATACTATGTCATCTACTGCAGTCATAGGCGATGGGGAAATACTATGAACGATAGCCCGGCCATTAAGGCTATGTTCACATGTTGCATTTCTGTTGGGTTTTTTGGCAGCATTTTAACAATAATGACTCCCATACAAATTAAAAACTGATTTTACAATCCCAGCAAAAGCCATGACAATTCATAAATCTAATACACACAATTATTTATTTTTCCTGATTGAAATGGAAAACTAGAATAGATCCACACATATAGGAGCAAAAACAAGGATAATATTAAAATAGATTTTATTGAAAATTATTAAAATCATTGAAAAAGAGAGAATGTACAGAAACCGCATAAGGGGGACCATGCAGGATACAGGGCAAACATAGATCAAACTACATAAATGGAATAATTATTACCTGATACTAAAAAGTCAGTTAGGTGTAAAATATATTACATATACCACTATAATAAATACATAAATACACTGCTTAAATAGTAAAATAAATGGTGCAAATATAAAAGGATACAAAAGAAAAAGCACCAGAGACTATATACCATATATAAAATTAAATAATGTATTAAGTGCATATAAGTGTATAAAGGATGTACAGTATATAGACCAAAGTAACTAATCCTTTTGTAAAAAATACTATGTAAATATTTCAACCTGTATTCTATATTATGTCCACAAGATGGCACCAAAGTATAACAAATCAAGCATCAATGCCACAATTCCTTACTGTGCTTATTGTATTTTGGTGACATCTGGTGGACATAACATAGAATACAGGTTGAAATAATTACATACTATTGGTATTGATATTTACACAGGGTATTTTTTTTTTACAAAAGCACTAGTCACTTTGGTCTATATACATCCTTTATACACTTGCATTCACATAATATATTATTAATTCTTTTTTTGGATGGTATATAGTCTCTGGTGCTTTTTCTATCTTTTTATATTTGCACTGGTTATTTTACTATTTAAGCAGTGTATTTATGTATTTATTATACTGGTATATGTAATATATTTTACACCTAACTGACTTTTTTGTATCAGGATATAATTATCCTATTTATGTAGTTTGTTCTATGTTTGCCCTGTATGCTGCACAGTCCCCCATACGCGCTTCCTGTATAATCTCTCTTTTTTAATGATTTTAATAATTTTCAATAAAATCTATTTTAATGTTATCCTTGTTTCTGCTACTATATGTGTGGCTCTATTCTAATCTACCATTGGTTGTTAGGCTATGTACCCACGTAGCGTCGAGGTCCTTGCATTTCTAAACGCACCCTCTGGCAGTAATTGATTTTGTCAAAGTTGCTTTTGACCACAAAATAGCGCTAAAAACGTATGCGTATTTACCGCGTTTTGATGCATTTTTAGCGCTTTTTGCATGCTTTTCCACCTGCGTTTTGACAGATGCATTTTGAACATCAGGACACTGCTAAATAAAGTTTAATCTGTCAAACACAGTGAAAAAAAGAGGAAAAAAACCCTAAACATATCAATATAAAGAATTAATCAAGAAAATAGACATATTTCATTAAATTATAGCGGTAATATACTATTTATTTTAAAAATAGCAATAAGTTCTTATTTTTCATTAATTTAATTGTCGGATTAGGTGTGTGTGTAAAGGGACTTATGAAATCATTATTTTGATGTCCAAAAAGCATGCGTTTATATACTCCAAAACGCATGTTTTCTGCACCTAAAAAGCAGGTAAAACGCTGGAATTTTGATGTTTCTTGGTTACTCCCTGTTTTTCATTGACTTCAATGTTATCTAAACGCACCTCAAATGGCAAAAACAATTGACATGCTGCTTTTTTAAACGCATGGTTTTTGCCACAAAATATGCAAATTAAACGCAGCATTTTGAACTGCATGGTGGGCACAAGAAATACCTATTTTTCATGGACTTTGCTGGGAAATCAAAACGCATGCATTTTGGCATTAAAAAGGTGCAGTTGAAAACGCTGCAGAAAAGCATGAAAAAACGCATCGTGGGCACATAGCTTTAGGGCGGCTTTGCACGTTGCGACATTGCACGTGCGATGTCGATGGGGTCAAATCGAAAGTGACGCACATCCGGCGTCGCAGTCGATATCGCAACGTGTAAAACCTTTTTGATACGATGAACGAGCGCAAAAGCGTCGTTATCGTATCATCGCTGCAGCCTCCGACATTTCCATAATGCCGGTGGAGCGACAGGTGCGATGTTGTTCCTCGCTCCTGCGGCAGCACACATCGCTGTGTATGAAGCCGCAGGAGCGAGGAACTTCACCTTACCTGCCGCCGGCTGCAATGAGAAGGACGGAGGTGGGCGGGATGTTTACATCCTGCTCATCTCCGCCCCTCCACTTCAATTGGCCTCCTGCCGTGTGACGTCGCTGTGACGCCGCACGACCCGCCCCCTTAGGAAGGAGGCGGGTCGCCGGCCAGAGGGACGTCGCACGGCAGGTGAGTGCATGTGAAACTGCCGTAGTGATAATAATCGCTACGGCAGCTTTCACTAGATATTGCACGTGCGACGGGGGCGGGACTATCGCTGCAGCATCGGTAACACATTGTTACTGATGTCGCAGCGTGCAAAGCCCGCCTTAGTGTTGATCACCAAAGTCAGGAGGAAAAAAGTGAGCACAGCTCCCAGCTAGCAATCAATACACTTCTCCACCTGCCACGGTGAACAGACACAACACTCCTTAGTATGGATCTGTGACTGGCGGTGCAACTTCAAAGATCAAGCATATAACGATCAACGCTGCATGCCTCCCCTGCGTCTGGCCGACATCAGATCTCTCACACATAGTCAGTATCACAAATAAACATTTACATTCAGGTACCTTATAGATGATGTTGTCTCTGAGTCATTTATTTCTATTCTTCACCTTGTCCTGACTAGAGTTGAGCGCGGTTTGCGGTTCGAGGTTCTCCAGTTCTAGGCTCGAGTGATTTTGGGGGCTGTTCTAGATCGAACTAGAACTCGAGCTTTTTGCAAAAGCTCGATAGTTCTAGATACGTTCGAGAACGGTTCTAGCAGCAAAAAACCCAGCTAATTCCTAGCTGGCTCTGTGACTCACACTATTATGACATTTCAGTGTATAGTGTGCGGGAACAGCGCCTTCAGATCACTGCTGTTTGTATAATGGCGATCCCCATTTTTTTTTTTTTTTTTCCTTGTCTTCCTTCCCTAAGCGCGCGCGTGTAGTGGGGAGGGCCAGCATGTCAGCCAAGCCCAGACACACACACAGCTAAGTGGACTTTTAGCCAGAGAAGCAACGGCATGTGTGATAGGATGTCCATGTCACATGTCCCTGCATTATAAAAACGAGTATCTGCCCGTCCGGACGCCATTATCTCTTCTGCGTCCTTGGTGTCACTGGCGCAGCTCCGTCCTGAGTCCTATCGCCGATACTGCTGTATGCGCTCCATACACAGTGCTGGACAGCTTAGGGATAGCACTTTCTATCAGTCCTTTTAAGGGCTCATACCGGCAGGGTCAGAGCCATAGGTGACAGGTCCTGAAAACCGAGTTTAACAGCTACACAAGATGACAGCGTCTGTGTAGCTAAGGTCAGGGATTTCCTCGCTGCATTTCCCCATTAGGAGGGATAGAAAGGCAGGCTTCCTTTCCTCTACCCAGAGACCCACAACCCTGCCACTGTACCCTCCTGCCCTTTGCACACTCCAACTCATTGTTACTATGCCATTATACTAGCAAACACTGAGTGAACTTAGTGGCATCCTAAACGTGGCTATTGGACTTCTGTATAGTCCCAGTAGTGCACAGATATTTGCAGCACGTCTGCCTGCATTGCACACTCAAACTCATTGTAGCTAAGCCATTATACTAGCAAACACTGAGTGTACCTAGTGGCATCCTAAACGTGGCTATTGGACTTCTGTATAGTCCCAGTAGTGCACAGATATTTTCAGCACGTTTGCCTGCATTGCACACTCAAACTCATTATAACTAAGCCATTATACTAGCAAACACTGAGTGTACCTAGTGGCATCCTAAACGTGGCTATTGGACTTCTGTATAGTCCCAGTAGTGCAAAGATATTTGCAGCACGTCTGCCTGTATTGCACACTCAAACTCATTATAACTAAGCCATTATACTAGCAAACACTAAGTGTACCTAGTGGCATCCTAAACGTGGCTATTGGACTTCTGGATAGTCCCACTAGTGCAGAGATATTTGCAGCACGTCTGCCTGCATTGCACAATCCAACTCATTGTTACTAACCCATTATACTAGCAAACACTGAGTGTACCTAGTGGCATCCTAAACGTGGCTGTTGGACTTCTGTATAGTCCCAGTAGTGCACAGATATTTGCAGCACGTCTGCCTGCATTGCACACTAAAACTCATTGTTACTAAGCCATTATACTAGCAATTTATGCTGCCAGTTTAAGGGCCATAGTTGCATTGTCAGGGATATTTATTCTTTATTATTCTGCTGTTAATAAAGATAGACCACCGCTACAATCTACACCACCTCTCAATTTTTACTACCACATTTTAAGTGCACAATCTTGTCGCAATCAAAATGAGTGGCAAAATGACAGATGCTGGTGGAAAGGGTAAGAGGCATGTTGGAAAAGGAAAAAAAGGGTTTGTCCGTGGTGAAGGTGGCAAAGCTCCATTAACATCTGCTGAAGATAGACCATCTTCCAGCAAAAGTAAGATGTCTACTACTTACCGTGGACAATCCGATGTGCTCCCTTTTTTACGGACACGGACAACTGGAACAAAGGTAGATGATGGCCAAAAAAGGAAAATGCTTGAATGGATCTCAAGTGGTCCAACAAGTGCCCTCTCCGCCACCTCAACTACCGCATCCAAAAAACACCAGTCCTCTGAGTTGTCATCCCAATCAAACTTGCTTTCTCCCAGCTCTGAAGTCTCCATCCGCCCTGCACAGTATGGTGGAACTGAGATGGCTGAGTCTGCAGAGCTGTTCAGTCACACTATAGCCTGGGAATCAGAGGTCTGCTCCCAGCTACAGTGAGTACAGAACAGGAAATGGTCTGCAGTGATGCCCAGAACCTTTGTGACTCTGATTCAGGCCGTGAGGACCAAGTTTCTGAGCATAATGTTGACCCTTTTTCACCAACTGTAACACCTGTTGTTATAGACAATGAGGAACATACTGATGACGATGAGACGCAGATACCAGATTGGGATGACAACTTAAATATTCGGTCAGGGCAAGAAGAGGCTCGGTCTGAGGGTGAGGGGAGTGCAAACACAACAATTGATGAGGAAGTTCTAGATCCCACCTACTGTCAACCCACAGTCAGGCACTCGAGGAGGTCAACAGAGGTGGTGGAGGAGGATGCAACTGATGACGAAGTTACCTTGCGCCTTCCTGGACAGAGTCGGAGTACTGGTAGCACGTCTACAACTGCATCCTCAGCAACCACTCTGCCTCTGAGCACTAGTCGGGGTGGATCAACAGGTAACATGCCCTCTAAGCCTTGCCTAGCCTGGTCCTTTTTTGACATAGCAAAAGATCGCCCAAATTATGTGATCTGTAAAATTTGTCATGGTTCTCTTAGTAGAGGTCAAAACCTCAGCAGTTTGACAACTTCTTCCATGAATCGTCACATGAATAAATATCATATGTCCCGGTGGGAAGCTCACCGTGCTGCAGTGCGGCCTAGCGGAGCGAACCATCCACCGCCGGCCCCTTCCAGTGCATCCGCGCGCTCTTCATCTTCTAGGACTGTGGGGACAGCTGTCACACCTGGTTTTCCACGCACAACTTCCACCACTGTAACCGCAACAGGCAGTTTGCTTGGTAGGACGTCAGTTGGTTTGGAAGGGGAAACAAGTGCGTGTGTACAGCTCTCTCAGACATCGATAGCACCAACGTTGGATGAAGGCGACATAATGTCTCCGCCTGCACTTTCCTCACAAAGCTGCATTTTTCCAGGGACACCCTACTCAACACCATCTACACACAGCAGCCAGATCTCTGTCCCTCAGATGTGGACAAATAAAAGGCCATTTCCTGCGACTTTATCCCTCTGTAAGCTCTTGGCTACCGAAATGCTGCCTTTCCGCCTGGTGGACACACAGGATTTTAAAGACCTTATGTCTCTCGCTGTGCCCCAGTACCAGATGCCCAGTCGCCACTACTTCTCTAAGAAAGGTGTGCCCGCGCTACACCAGCATGTCGCACACAACATCACCGCTTCCTTGAGAAACTCTGTGTGTCAACGGGTACATTTCACCACCGATACTTGGACCAGTAAGCATGGACAGGGACGTTACATGTCGCTGACTGGGCACTGGGTAACTATGGTGATAGTGTGGCGCCCCTGACCTGGTCAGGCACCACTGAGTACTGCACCCATGCTGGGGACAGTACAATACAGGTAATCCAGATGGCTGACAGGGGTGTGGAACACAGGCGCATAGTGATCAGGTCTCACACATGTACCCATGAGAGGACCCCTGGGGATCCCAGGAGGGGGCAAGCCTTCACCTTCACTGGAATAGTGGAGGGGGTAGAGCCTCCATCTCCTCTCAAGGGGTGTGGTGGAGAGTCTGGTTGCTAGGTGGCGTAGGCAAGAACAGGAGAGGAGGAGCAGTGAGTCAGTTAGAGCAGAACTCCATAGGGCTCAGTGAGGAGCAGACCTGTGGGGCTGTTGCTGTCTAACAGCGCCCGCGCAGTGGCTACAGACGGGGGAGAACGGTCAACTAGGAGTGCTGCCTGAAAGCCAGCTTCAGCTAGAGAGTGCACGGAGTGGGAAGTAAGGAGACTGCTAGAGAGCACCAGGCCCAACCGGGCGGCAGATCCCGAAGCGGGGATAGATTCAACTTTCTTCTGCTAAACCTGCCGGTGTGGGGCTCTTAAAGCCCACACCACAACACTACAAAAGCCGCAGCCACGTAACCGCAAGTTAGGGCCCATAGGTCATAGGAGGCAAGAGGCTGGAGTGGCCTGGTCCGGGGAACAAGCACACGGCAAAACAAGAAGGGGAGAGAGGCTTGGAGCATCTTCCCTGGGTGACCCCCATAGGGACTCAAAGTCGGGGTCACCCCAAACCACCAAGGGCTAAGGAAGGCGAGTCAGTAGTCACCCTCATAAAGTCAGCCTGAAGGATACCTGGTTCCTACCTGGTTCATCTCAGCTACGCCCGGGTTACTCACCCTGCCACCTGAAGTGAGTAAAAACCCTGAAAGACATCCTGCCTGTGTGGTCATTCTGCGACTTGTGGTACTACGCACCTACACAGGGCCCTGGGGCTTGCCTCACTCTCAGGAGGCTATTCCAACTAACTGCACACACCATCAGCCCCAGGCGACCCTCAACCTGCAGTGGCGGTCCCCACTGACCGCAATACTGAGAGTGGCGTCACGACAAGAAGAAGATCTCCTACCTGTGACCAGAACCAGCAACGTGGAGTCCCTGAAGGTATGCACCGATACAACACCTGTGGGGCTTCACATCTGGCGTCACGAACAGGATAAGGACTAGACCTGTTCAGACAGGTGACCATGTGCCTGGGCGGTCCGCTTGAAAAATTGGAAGCGCCGCCATATTGCCACCATGAAAAGCGCGCTGAAAAACAACAGCAGCCCGCGCTGGGAGAAGTTACCGCCCACGAAGAGGTGTGGCTACCCAGAGATCCCCTGCAGAGTTCTGACCTTGCCAGCTATGAGAGTGGAAGCGTCGAGAAACGGCGGAACAGAAAGGGAGCCACAAGTCTGCTGCTGGGAGAGGAGCTGCTGAAAGAGGCAGAGCAGAAACTGGACAGCTTGTTACAGGAGGCAGCGAAGAGTCCACTGCTGGGAGATCGTGCAGAAGACGGCGCAGAAGAAATGGCGTCTGACCGCAGGAACCCAGAACCAGGCTCCGCTGCCTGGTGGTATCGGGAGCTGGCCCAGTTCTGTGACCGACTGGAGACCCGGGTCATAGAGCAGATCAGAGAAGAACGCACGGAGCTCCTGGAGATGGCTGCGGCGGTGCGGACCTACGAGGAGGGAGCCGCGCGACGCATGTCAGACCGAGCGGCGACGACGCAGACCCCGATGCAGCCACAGATGGGTGAGTCGAGTGATGCCCCGGCCAGCACAAGTGCCCCGACCCCTGCTGCCACGCTCGCGGTCCCGGAAGAGGCGCCCGGCGCGGCGCCACCGGACCAGGCCGCAGCCACGCTAGAAGCGGCCCGCCAAATCCAGGCTGCTGCAGCCATGCCCCGCCTGTCCCGCAGGGCTCCGACCACCACGGCAGTGCTCATCCGTGCTGCAGGTGTGACGCTGACCCAGGCTGCCACCCTGCTGAACCCGGTCCGCCAAGACCCCAACGCAGCAGCGACGCTCGTCCGCGCCGCAAGTGATATGCTGAACCAGGCCGCAGCCCCGCCGGGTGCGGCCCGCCAAGCTACGGTCACTGCAGCGACACCCGGCTCAGCCTGCACGGACCCCATCGAGGCTGCGACGCTAAGTGAGACCGCGGCTGCAATGCCCAGTGCGGCCCGCCAAGAACCGGCCGCAGTGGTGATGCCCACTGAAACGCAAGCTGCAACCGCGATGCTAGACCAGGCCGCTGCCATACAGGGCGCGGCCCGCCAAGACCAGGCCGCCGCCATACAGGGCGCGGCCCGCCAAGACCAGGCCGCCGCCATACAAGGCGCGGCCCGCCAAGACCAGGCCGCCGCCATACAGGGCGCGGCCCGCCAAGAAAAGGCTACCTCAGCATTTACCCCGGCCTGTAAGGCCAGAGCAGACACCGCTCCCCGGTCCACAGAGGTTCCTGATAGGCAGCCCACGGTGGGTGAAGACCCTGCATATTGGCAGATGAGGGCTGACCTGGAGGCCAAATTTCCACAATGGTTGGTGAGCCAGTACATACCCCCTCCGCATACCCCAAAGAGTCTCCTGCTAACTCCTGCAGCAGCTACACCAAGGAGTCCCTCACCTGGGCCGGCTGAAGAGCATCCATCCCCGGCACTGCCACAGCTGGAGTGCCAGGAAGAACTAAGGGGGAGAGGAGGCCAGGAAGCAGAAGGGTTGACTCCGACTCCAGTGCCACCCGCGGCAGATGTGTATTCAGAGCCGGAAATGCTGCCATACTCCCGCTGGGATGAGGAAGACCTGACACCGTCTGTTGACGAAGATCAGCCCCAAGACCTCACCTGGGAGTTTGTGAGCTGCCCTCTACAGAACCCAGCCCGCAAGACACGGCGACACCGAACACAGTGTGCTCCAGCCCCACAGTCTCCAGAGCAGAAGGAAGTCACCGCCAGAGACCTACAGGAGAAACGGTCCCTGAGAAGGGCCAAAAGCCAGGCTAGAGGACCCCTGTGTTATGGCGTAGTGGAAGACTTTAATCTGAGAAGCGGCTATGGATTTATTGTAGCACCTGGCATCAAAAAGGGAATATTTGTTAACAGGAGAGATGTCAGCGCACACCTGCCTAGAGGACACCCTGGCAGAAATCTGAAAATGGGAGATTCGGTACAGTTTACCATGCACCAAGGTGAAAGGGGATTGTACGCACTTGATGTAGCCTTACGTACCAGCAAACCCTACAGCCATCCCATGCCACAAGAAAGACAAGAAAGACAAGAAAGACAAGAAAGACAAGAAAGACAAGAAAGACAAGAAAGACAAGAAAGACAAGACAGAGATAAAGAAACAGATACAGAAAAGGAATCAGATGCAGACCAAGAAAGGAAAGACACAGAACCTACAGATGAGGCAACCACAGATGAAGAAAGAGACAAAGAGCAAGAAAGTCACAGGTGCCAGTGCCCAACGTGCCCTCGCCCTAGTTAAAAAGAGGAGTAAAGTAAAGTACAGAAAAGAAGTACAGAAGTTAAAGTTTTGAAAGTTTTGTTTGCAACGTTAAAGAAATGCGCCCACAAAAACTATTGTGAGAAAACCCATAAACCTTAAGGCTATGAACTTGCTATAGCCACAAACTCTCGCAGTGTAAATAGTTACACCAGTGGCACCACCACCAGGGCCAGCCTGTTTAGGGGCTTGGCTCGTCTGCAACCAGGGGGGCCCGTCCGTAGAAAAGGGCCTTGGCTCACCTGCGACCAGAGAGCACGCCTGTTTATGGGGCCTTGGCTCACCACCACAAAGAGGGTACCTGGTCAGCACCAACTGTGGAGGCCGCCTCTGCATCCTGCCAGAAGAGGCTGACGGCGCGGATCCACCAGGCCAGGTATACCCTGAAACCACCAGCCCATGAAAGCCGCCTCTACATCCTGCCAGAAGTGGCTGAAGCCGCGGCCAACGTGAGAGGGTTTTGGGTGGGTTAACGGACTTGTGGGTGGAGGGTGGTGATGTCTGATATCTGGTGCTTTTAAAAGTGTTTTACATGTTTTAATGTTTTATGCATTTTAAAATGTTGTCTTGCAGCCCGAGGACGTGCTGGTGATAACTAAGGGGGAATGTGGCGCCCCTGACCTGGTCAGGCACCACTGAGTACTGCACCCATGCTGGGGACAGTACAATACAGGTAATCCAGATGGCTGACAGGGGTGTGGAACACAGGCGCATAGTGATCAGGTCTCACACATGTACCCATGAGAGGACCCCTGGGGATCCCAGGAGGGGGCAAGCCTTCACCTTCACTGGAATAGTGGAGGGGGTGAGAGCCTCCATCTCCTCTCAAGGGGTGTGGTGGAGAGTCTGGTTGCTAGGTGGCGTAGGCAAGAACAGGAGAGGAGGAGCAGTGAGTCAGTTAGAGCAGAACTCCATAGGGCTCAGTGAGGAGCAGACCTGTGGGGCTGTTGCTGTCTAACAGCGCCCGCGCAGTGGCTACAGACGGGGGAGAACGGTCAACTAGGAGTGCTGCCTGAAAGCCAGCTTCAGCTAGAGAGTGCACGGAGTGGGAAGTAAGGAGACTGCTAGAGAGCACCAGGCCCAACCGGGCGGCAGATCCCGAAGCGGGGATAGATTCAACTTTCTTCTGCTAAACCTGCCGGTGTGGGGCTCTTAAAGCCCACACCACAACACTACAAAAGCCGCAGCCACGTAACCGCAAGTTAGGGCCCATAGGTCATAGGAGGCAAGAGGCTGGAGTGGCCTGGTCCGGGGAACAAGCACACGGCAAAACAAGAAGGGGAGAGAGGCTTGGAGCATCTTCCCTGGGTGACCCCCATAGGGACTCAAAGTCGGGGTCACCCCAAACCACCAAGGGCTAAGGAAGGCGAGTCAGTAGTCACCCTCATAAAGTCAGCCTGAAGGATACCTGGTTCCTACCTGGTTCATCTCAGCTACGCCCGGGTTACTCACCCTGCCACCTGAAGTGAGTAAAAACCCTGAAAGACATCCTGCCTGTGTGGTCATTCTGCGACTTGTGGTACTACGCACCTACACAGGGCCCTGGGGCTTGCCTCACTCTCAGGAGGCTATTCCAACTAACTGCACACACCATCAGCCCCAGGCGACCCTCAACCTGCAGTGGCGGTCCCCACTGACCGCAATACTGAGAGTGGCGTCACGACAAGAAGAAGATCTCCTACCTGTGACCAGAACCAGCAACGTGGAGTCCCTGAAGGTATGCACCGATACAACACCTGTGGGGCTTCACATCAGATGGTGAAGGGTCTGCTGCACAAGTCTTGCCGTCCCCACGACTTGTGTGTCAATCCTCTGTCTGTCCAAGTTCCTCCACTGCTTCTGCCTCCTCCACCTCATCTGTGTCCTCCACTTCCGCCCCAAGCCTGCCTGGTCAGGCCACCAGCGTTCTCACTGCGCAGACGGAATCACGCACCCCTCATTACTATGCTGGCAGCAGAGCGCAACGGCATCAGGCGGTCTTTAGCTTGACATGTCTTGGGAATAGGAGTCACCCAGCTGAGGAGTTGTGGTCAGCTCTGCGGTCCGAGTTTAATAAATGGTTGTCTCCACTCAACCTGCAGCCTGGTAAGGCCGTGTGCAACAATGCTGCAAACCTGGGTGCGGCCCTTCGCTTGGGCAAGGTGACACACGTGCCTTGTATGGCTCATGTGTTGAACCTTGTTGTCCAGCAATTCTTAACACACCATCCCGGCCTAGATGGCCTTCTGACCAGGGCACGAAAACTGTCTGCTCACTTCCGCCGTTCAACCACCGCAGCTGAGCGACTTGCATCGCTCCAGAAGTCTTTCGGCCTGCCGGTTCATCGCCTGAAATGCGATGTGCCGACACGCTGGAATTCGACTCTCCACATGTTACAGCGACTGTGGCAGCACCGTCGAGCCCTGGTGCAATACGTCATGACGTATAGCCTGGGCCAACGAGATGCAGAGGTGGGGCAGATCACCCTGATGGAGTGGTCTCAGATCAAGGACCTATGCACCCTTCTGCAGAGTTTCGACATGGCGACGAATATGTTTAGCGCTGACAATGCCATTATCAGCATGACAATACCAGTCATTTACATGCTGGAGCACACGCTAAACACTATTCGGAGTCAGGGGGTGGGACAACAGGAAGGGGAGGAACTACAGGAGGATTCATATGCGCAAGACACAACAACATCACCAAGGTCCAGACGTTCATCATCACCAAGGCAGCAGGCATGGGACCATGGGGGACAGGGATCAACAAGGGCGCATGGTAGCAGGCGAGATGTTGAGGAAGGTGCAGAAGAACATGAAGAAATGGAGGACGAACTGTCCATGGACATGGAAGACTCAGCGGATGAGGGAGACCTTGGTCAAATTTTAGTTGAAAGAGGTTGGGGGAGATGTCAGAGGAAGAAAGAACGGTTAGCACCTCTATGCCACAAACACAGCGTGGACTTGGTCCGCATGGCCGCGCAAGACACATGAGTGCCTTCTTGCTGCACTACCTCCAACATGACCCTCGTATTGTCAAAATTAGAAGTGATGATGACTACTGGCTTGCCACACTATTGGATCCCCGGTACAAGTCCAAATTTTATGACATAATTCCAGCCATAGAAAGGGACGCACGTATGCAGGAGTATCAGCAGAAGCTGTTACTCGATCTTAGCTCGGCTTTTCCACCAAACAACCGTGCAGGTGCAGGGAGTGAATCTCCCAGTTGTAACTTGACAAACATGGGACGGTCTCGTCATCTTCAACAGTCTACCCGTACCAGTAGCACCGTATCTGGTGCTGGTAACAGCAATTTTATGGAATCTTTTCATAATTTTTTTAGACCGTCCTTTGCAAGGCCACCAGAGACAACAAGTCTCACACATAGTCAACGGCTGGAGAGGATGATACAGGAGTATCTCCAAATGAACATCGATGCCATGACTTTGCAACTGGAGCCATGCTCATTTTGGGCTTCAAATCTTGAAAAATGGCCAGAGCTCTCAACTTACGCCTTTGAGATTTTGTCATGTCCAGCTGCCAGCGTTGTCTCTGAACGTGTCTTCAGTGCTGCTGGATGTGTGCTGACAGATAAGCGCACGCGTCTGTCCAGTGACAATGTGGACAGACTGACGTTCATCAAAATGAACAAGTCATGGATCCACAAGGAATTTACTACCCCTGTGTCATCCTGGGGAGAGTAAATGCTTGTGGATTTGGAATGTGCTTGATGCAAATCAAAACATCCTGTTTGCAACTAGGGCACAAGTGCTGCCACTGATGGGGTGTCTGTGGGGCCCAATTTTTGGAAAAAAAGGGAGACTCCGCTTGGAGTAACCCTTGCTTGCTGTGTTTTTTAAAAATGATCCAAGATTAACAGAGCTGGGATCAGTAAAGACTTTGCTACCTACCCCGAAGTCATCCTGGGGACGGTTAAGAATGGCGTATTTTTGAATGTGCTTGATGCAAATCTAGCTGTGAAGTGTACAACTAGGGCACAAGTGCTGCCACTGAATGGGTGGGTGTGTGTGGGGCCCAATTTTTGGAAAAAAGGGAGACTCCGCTTGGAGTAACCCTTGCTTGCTGTGTTTTTTAAAAATGATCCAAGATGAACAGAGCTGGGATCAGTAAAGACTTTGCTACCTACCCCGGTGTCATCCTGGGGACGGTTAAGAATGGCGTATTTTTGAATGTGCTTGATGCAAATCTAGCTGTGAAGTGTACTTCTGGGGCACAACTGCTGCCACTGAATGGGTGGGTGTGTGTGGGGCCCAATTTTTGGAAAAAAAGGGAGACTCCGCTTGGAGTCACCTTGCGGTGTTTTACATGATTTTAGAAGGGCGTGCCATGCCTATATCTGTGTGTCCTCCTCTTTTTCCTTGTCCTGCTCTTTTATTTTCTCATGAGTATATGTCCTTGTCACTTTCCCATGTGTTTGTGTTGTGTTGTGAGTTGTTTGTCACCTTTTGGACACCTTTGAGGGTGTTTTCTAGGTGTTTTTATGTGTTTGTGAATGCCTGCCATTGTTTCCTATGCGGTTCGAGTTCGGTTCGTCGAACGTTCGACGAACCGAACTCGAACGGGACCTCCGTTCGGCGAGCCGACCTCGAGCCGAACCGGGACCGGTTCGCTCATCTCTAGTCCTGACACCATGATGACTTTTCACATTCACATCTCGTCTCTGCAGATTTCCATCTTCTCCAGTGTTCTGCAGCACAGACCGGCACGATGCTCCTAAAAATAGCAGAATAATTATAACACTTCTATTTAAATATATCTGCCCTACATTGTTATCCCAGAATAAATAATGACCCCTCACTGTGTTCTCTGCACAAAATATGACCCCACACAGTCCCTCTTATGGTACATACCCTCTACAGTGCCCTGTCCTTTCCATACTGAGCCTCTTCACACTGTCTTTTTACACTATGTCCCTTTATACTACCCAGTTTTTATACTGTGATCTCTCCTCACACACCACTCCTCGCTATGGCCTCACTGTCCTCCCATTCTTCCCCATCTCCATCCCGTCCCCCTCCACTACTCAGTCTCCATTTTGTGCCCCTCACATTTTTCTCTCCTTACTACCTCCTGCGTGTCCATATACGTTTCCACCTCGCTCCCCATCCTACCCACTTGCTCCGTATACTATGTCACTTTTTATTCTGTGTCTTAGAAATTTCTTTCCCGATTTCTCCCCATACCATGTCCGTATGCATTCCAACAATCGCTCCACATAATATCTCTGTATACATCACCCCTCATCCTCTCTCCCCCCTTACATGACGCCTCATCCTCTCTCTCCCCACATATGACCGCTCATCCTCACTCTCCCCAGACATGACCTCTCATCCTCTCACTCCCCACACATGACCTCTCATCCTCTCTCTCCTCACAAATGACCCCTCATCCTCTCTCTCCCCACATTTGACCCCTCATCCTTTCTTTCCCCAAACATGACTTCTCATCCTTTCTCTCCCCACAAATGACCCCTCATCCTCTCTTTCCCCACATATGATCCCTCATCCTCTCTCTCCCCACACATGACCCCTCATCCTCTCTTTCCCCACACATGACCCATCATCCTCTCTCTCCCCACATATGACCCCTCATCCTCTCTCCCCCCACACATGACGCCTCATCCTCTCTCTCCCCACATATGACCGCTCATCCTCACTCTCCCCAGACATGAACTCTCATCCTCTCACTCCCCACACATGACCTCTCATCCTCTCTCTCCTCACAAATGACCCCTCATCCTCTCTCTCCCCACATTTGACCCCTCATCTTTTCTTTCCCCAAACATGACTTCTCATCCTCTCTCTCCCCACAAATGACCCCTCATCCTCTCTCTCTCCACACATGATCCCTCATCCCTCATCCTCTCTCTCCCCACACATGACCCCTCATCCTCTCTCTCCCCACACATGACCCCTCATCCTCTCTCTGTCCATACATGATTCCTCATCCTCTCTTTGCCCACACATGACCCCTCATCCTCTCTTTCCCCGTACATGACCCCTCAGCCTCTCTCTCCCCATACATGACTCCATCCTCTCTCACCCCATACATCACCCCTCATCCTCTCTCTCCCCATACATCACCCATCATCCACTCTCATCCCATAGTGTCTAAAGATAGTTCCCTCTCACCATCCTCTCTCCTCCATACTGTCCTATAGATGCTGCCCCCTCCCCATCCTCTCTCTTCCATTCTGTGTCTATAGATACTGTCCCTCTACATCCTCTCTCCTCCATACTGTGTCTATAGATAATTCTCCCTCACCACCCTCTGTCTCCTCATAATGTGTCCACTGAGAACATTTTTTTTTTTTGCAGTTTATGTCGGACAACTTCTTTAATGGACAAAAGGTTAGGAAAAATGTTTTCATGTATAATGACATGTTTCTAAGAAAAATGTAACTAGATATAATAACCGCCTCCTCTACCCCTTTGGCTATATTCACACTTAGTGTTCTTTAAAAAACACAGCAGTTTTCCATTTCATACAAACACAAAAAATTGTCATATAATATATATATAGTGGAAAAAGCTATTCCTCCCTATACCTCAACGCTCCCCAAGCTCAACACTAATAACCAAAAAAAAAGGATTAGAAGTCACTCACCAGTTTTGATAAGTCTCTAGTAGCTACGTCGGTTCCTTGCTCTTTTAACCTTCGTCAGGCTGCATAATTTTACAACGTTAACAGCGACCTCTTATCTCGGAAGGGGGTGGAGATATTTTATTAAAATTTGGCCAATATATTCTGGACCAAAACTACAAAGATGTCACGAAATTTCAGCCTTCTACGGCTTTTGAAAAAAAAATTTATTTCAATTTTAAAACTGAATAGTTACAATTGTACCTACTCAGCCGGACGAAGGTTAAGGGAGTGGAATTAGAAAGGACGTGGTTACTTGTTAAAATCAAAATAGTTATCAACTACAAATATCCAAACCAAAAAAATGCCATACATAATTCCCAACAAATGATTCATGTACATGGCAGAAAGTTACAAAAATACAAGGATATCGTTTTTATCATTAAGTCCAAGCGGTCCCATGGCTTCACTTTTAATAATTCATCTTGAGCCGTGGGGGATAAAAAAGTTGATTTAACTCCTCCTGTAAAAAGAGAAAAATGAGTAGGGGAACAAATAAGATTTTCTTTTTCATAAAATTGGTCTGTGTCATCTGTAAGGGGTACTTTGCACGCTGCGACATCACAAGCCGATGCTGCGATGCCAAGCGCGATAGTCCCCGCCCCCGTCGCAGCTGTGATAATATTTGCTGCAGCAGCTATCACAATGATATCACTACGGCTGCTTCACATGCACTCATCTGCCGTGCAACGTCGCTCTGGCTGGCGAACCGCCTCCTTATTAAGGGGACGGGTCGTGCGGCGTCACTGCGATGTCACACGGCAGGCGGCCAATAGGAGCGGAGGGGCGGAGATGAGCAGGATGTAAACATCCCGCCCACCTCCTTCCTTTCGCGTAACCGACGGGAGCCGCGGTGACGCAGGTAGGAGATGTTCCTCACTCCTGCGACTTCACACACAGCGATGTGTGCTGCCGCAGAAGCGAGGAACAACATCGGACCGTCGCGTCAGCATAATTATGGAATTCGCCGACGCTACACCGATGATACGATTATGACGATTTTGCGCTCGTTAATCGTATCATCTAGGATTTACACACTATGATGTCGAGAGCGACGCAGGAAGTGCGTCACTTTCGACATGACCCCACCGAGATCGCACCTGCGATGTCGTAGTGTGCAAAGCCCGCCTAAGTCTCATTAGCAACAACGTATTGTCTGTAATATTGCCCATACCGTGTTTCCCCGAAAATAAGACATCCCCCGAAAATAAGACATCCCAGGAGTTTTCAGGGAATCTTTAATATAAGACATCCACTGAAAATAAGACATAGCTGCGGTCAATAATGAAGTGTCATGCAGCGGTGAAAGAGTTAAAGACACTGCACGACACTTTATTATAGGCAGCGGGCACCCCCAGAAGAGAGAAGACAGAAGAAAGAAGACCCCCGATCATACTCACCAGAAGCCGACCGGGAGCAGGTGAGCGCATCAAGGTCCTGCAGCGGCGGAACACACACACACACACACACATAAGAACAGACACACACACATCAGATCACACTCACTCACTCTCTCACACACACACACACACACACACACACATCAGATCGCATCCCCACACTCACAACATCCAGTGATATCGCTTGCTTCTCGGCGGCGATACTGTGCGTGCAGTGACCTTCCAGGACCTGCCGGAGGATCACATGGCCGGAAGCATGTGGTATCTCCGGATGTTGTGAGTGTGTGAGCGCGTATGTGCGATATCGTCAGTGTGTGTGAGTCTATGCGATTGGATGTGCGTGTGTATGCTGTCTGATGTATGAGTGTGTTCTGATGTGTCAGTGTGTGAATGTATGCAATCGGATCTGTGAGTGTCGGCAGAAGGCAGAGGAGCACGGCGTGCAGCACAGCTGCTGGGACCGCCCACCGGAGGGCACAGGGAGAAGTGGGGTGTGTGTGTGAGTGTATGCGATCAGATGTGTGCGTGTATACTGTCTGATGTGTGACTGTGTGAACGTAAGCAATCGGATCTGTGAGTGTCGGCAGGAGGCAGAGGAGCACGGCGTGCAGCACAGCTGCTGGGATCGTGGGGTGGGAAGAAGTGGGGTGGGTGTGTGTTTGTGTGTGAGTGAGTGTGATCTGATGTGTGTGTGTGTGTGATCTGATGTCAGCCAGACGCAGGGGAGCACAGCTGCAGGGAAATCACAGGGAGAAGTGTGTGTGTGTGTGATGTGATGTTGGCCAGACGCAGGGGAGGCATGCTGCGTACCTGATGGGACATCACAGAATTAACTGGGAGCCATACAGACGCTCTGGGCTGGTAAGTATGACGATCCTGGGATGGGGGGGGGTCTGCTTTTTATGGGGTGTAAACTTACCCCCAACCATGTCTCAACGAGAATAAGACATCCCCTGAAAATAAGACATATTTTTTTTTGCCCTGAAAAAAGCACTCTAAGACAGTGTCTTATTTTCGGGGAAACAGGGTATGTATGTATGTATGCATGTGTGTATGTCCGGGATTGGCATCTGCACCTTCGCAGCTACAGCCACAAAATTTTGCACACTCACACTTCTGGACCCCGAGAGCATCATAGGCTATGTTTTGAGGGGAAATTTTAACCCCGCACTTTACAACTAATCACCAAAAAACCTGCCTCCATTAAAGCGAATGGAGCTGGGAGCCACAGTGCAGCCAGAACTTCAGAAGAATGCGCAGCCACGCCCTTATATGGAATGTTGGCGTGTCACAATGCAGCCAGGGAAAGAGACAGACACAGACAGGGAAAGATGCAAACACAGACAGGGTAAGAAACAGACAAAGACAAGGTAAGAGACAGACACAAAGAGACAGACACAGACAAAGAGACAGACTTCCCGGGCGTTAATACATTCTATTTATACATTCTATCCCGGGAATGTTAATACATTCTATTTTGTTAACAACAGTTATTCAGTTATTAACCCGGGCGAAGCCGGGTAGTACAGCTCAGCTAGTATATATATATATATATATATATATATATATATATATATACAGTGCTGGCCAAAAGTATTGGCACCCCTGCAATTCTGTCAGAGAATACTCAGTTTCTTCCTGAAAATGATTGCCATCACAAATTCTTTGGTATTATTATCTTCATTTAATTTGTATTCAATGAAAAAAAAAAAAAATTGTCATAAAGCCAAATTGGATATAATTCCACACCAAACATAAAAAGGGGTGGACAAAAGTATTGGCACTGTTTGAAAAATCATGTGATGCTTCTCTAATTTGTGTAATTAACAGCACCTGTAACTTACCTGTGGCACCTAACAGGTGTTGGCAATAACTAAATCACACTTGCAGCCAGTTGACATGGATTAAAGTTGACTCAACCTCTGTCCTGTGTCCTTGTGTGTACTACATTGAGCATGGAGAAAAGAAAGAAGACCAAAGAACTGTCTGAGGACTTGAGAATACAAATTGTGAGGAAGCATGAGCAATCTCAAGGCTACAAGTCCATCTCCAAAGACCTGAATGTTCCTGTGTCTATGGTGCGCAGTGTCATCAAGAAGTTTAAAGCCCATGGCACTGTGGCTAACCTCCCTACATGTGGAAGGAAAAGAAAAATTGACTAGAGATTTTAACGCAAGATTGTGCGGATGGTGGATAAAGAACCTCGACTAACATCCAAACAAGTTCAAGCTGCCTTGCAGTCCGAGGGTACAACAGTGTCTACCCGTACTATCCGTCAGCATCTGAATGAAAAGGGACTGTATGGTAGGATACCCAGGAAGACCCCACTTCTTACCCCAAGACATAAAAAAGCCAGGCTGGAGTTTGCCAAAACTTACTTGAGAAAGCCTAAAATGTATTGGAAGAATGTTCTCTGGTCAGATGAGTCAAAAGTACAGCTTTCTGGGAAAAGCCATCAACATAGAGTTTACAGGAAAAAAAAAGAGGCATTCAAAGAAAAGAACACGGTCCCTACAGTCAAACATGGCGGAGGTTCCCTGATGTTTTGGGGTTGCTTTGCTGCCTCTGGCACTGGACTGCTTGACCGTGTGCATGGAATTATGAAGTCTGAAGACTACCAACAAATTTTGCAGCATAATGTAGGGCCCAGTGTGAGAAAGCTGGGTCTTCCTCAGAGGTCATGGGTCTTCCAGCAGTACAATGACTCAAAACACACTTCAAAAAACACTAGAAAATGGTTTGATAGAAAGCACTGGAGACTACTAAAGTGGCCAGCAATGAGTCCAGACCTGAACCCCATAGAACACATGTGCAGAGATCTCAAAATGGCAGTTTGGAGAAGGCACCCTTCAAATCTCAAGGACCTGGAGCAGTTTGCCAAAGAAGAATGGTCTAAAATTCCATCAGAGCATTGTAAGAAACTCATTGATGGTTACCGGAAGCGATTGTTTGCAGTTATTTTGGCTAAAGGTTGTGCAACCAAGTATTAGGCTAAGGGTGCCAATACTTTTGTCTGGCCCATTTTTGGAGCTTTGTGTGAAATGATCAATGAATTGATTTTTGTTTCATTCTCGTTTGTGTTTTTTTTCATTGCAAGCAAAATGAATGAAAATGATTGCAATCACAAATTCTTTGGTATTATTATCTTCAAGAAGAAGCTGAGTATTATCTGACAGAATTGCAGGGGTGCCAATACTATTGGCCAGCACTGTATATATATATATATATGTGTATGTGTGTGTGTATATATATATATATATATATATATATATATACATACAGTACAGACCAAAAGTTTGGACACACCTTCTCATTCAAAGAGTTTTCTTTATTTTCATGACTCTGAACATTATAGATTCATATTGAAGGCATCAAAACTATGAGTAAACACATGTGGAGTGACATACTTATTTTCAGTTGTTTCACTATTTTTTATTATGTCTTATATTCTAGGTTCTTCAAAGTAGCCACTAATTGCTTTGATTACTGCTTTGCACACTCTTGGCATTCTCTTGATGAGTTTCAAGAGGTAGTCACCGGAAATGGTCTTAAAACAGTCTTGAAGGAGTTCCCAGAGATGCTTAGCACTTGTTGGCCCTTTTGACTTCACTCTGCGGTCCAGCTCACCCCGTATCATCTCAATTGGGTTCAGGTCTGGTGACTGTGGGGGCCAGGTCATCTGACATAGCACCCCATCACTCTCCTTCTTAGTCAAATAGCCCTTACACAGCCTGGAAGTGTGTTTGGGGTCATTGTCCTGTTGAAAAATAAATGATGGTCCAACTAAACGCAGACCGGATGGAATAGCATGCCACTGCAAGATGCTGTGGTAGCCATGCTGGTTCAGTATGCCTTCAATTTTGAATAAATCCCCAACAGTGTCACCAGTAAAGCACCCCCTCACCATCACACCTCCTCCTCCATGCTTCACAGTGGGAACTAGGCATGTAGAGTCCATCCGTTCACCTTTTCTGCGTTGCACAAAGACACAGTGGTTGGATCAAAAGATCTCAAATTTGGACTCATCAGACCAAAGCATAGATTTCCACTGGTCTAATGTCCATTCCTTGTGTTCTTTAGCCCAAACAAGTCTCTTCTGCTTGTTGCCTGTCCTTAGCAGTAGATTCCTAGCAGCTATTTTACCATGAAGGCCTGCTGCACAAAGTCTTCTCTTAACAGTTGTTCTAGAGATGTGTCTGCTGCTAGAACTCTGTGTGGCATTGGCCTGGTCTCTAATCTGAGCAGCTGTTAACCTGCGATTTCTGAGGCTGGTGACTCGGATAAACTTTTCCTCCACAACAGAGGAAACTCTTGGTCTTCCTTTCCTGGAGCGGTCCTCATGTGAGCCAGATTCTTTGTGCGTTCGATGGTTTTTGCCACTGCACTTGGAGACACTTTCAAAGTTTTTCCAAATTTTTCGGACTGACTGACCTTCATTTCTTAAAGTAATGATGGCCACTCGTTTTTCTTTACTTAGCTGCTTTTTTCTTGCCATAATACAAATTCTAACAGTGTATTCAGTAGGACTATCAGCTGTGTATCCACCAGACTTCTGCACAACACAACTGATGGTCCCAACCCCATTTATAAGGCAAGAAATCCCACTTATTAAACCTGAAAGGGCACAACTCAGAAGTGAAGACCATTTCCGGTGACTACCTCTTGAAGCTCATCAAGAGAATGCCAAGAGTGTGCAAAGCAGTAATCAAAGCAAAAAGTGGCTACTTTGAAGAACCTAGAATATAAGACATATTTTTAGTTGTTTCACACTGTTTTGCTAAGTATTTCATTCCACATGTGTTAATTCATAGTTTTGATGTCTTCAATGCGAATCTACAATTTTCAGAGACATGAAAATAAAGAAAACTCTTTGAATAAGAAGGTGTGTCCAAAATTTTGTTGTCTGTACTGTATATATATGAGTATATGTACAGTGCTGGCCAAAAGTATTGGCACCCCTGCAATTTTGTCAGATAATACTCAGTTTCTTCCTGAAAATGATTACAATCACAAATTCTTTGGTATTATTATCTTCATTTAATTTCTCTTCAATGAAAAAAAAAAATTGTCATAAAGCCAAATTGGATATAATTCCACACCAAACATAAAAAAGGGGGTGGACAAAAGTATTGGCACTGTTTGAAAAATCATGTGATGCTTCTCTAATTTGTGTAATTAACAGCACCTGCAACTTACCTGTGGCACCTAACAGATGTTGGCAATAACTAAATCACACTTGCAGCTAGTTGACATGGATTAAAGTTGACTCAACCTCTGTCCTGTGTCCTTGTGTGTACTACATTGAGCATGGAGAAAAGAAAGAAGACCAAAGAACTGTCTGAGGACTTGTGAATCCAAATTGTGAGGAAGCATAAGCAATCTCAAGACTACAAGTCCATCTCCAAAGACCTGAAAGTTCCTCTGTCTACGGTGCGCATTGTCATCAAGAAGTTTAAAGCCCATGGCACTGTGGCTAACCTCCCTAGATGTGGAAGGAAAAGAAAATTTGACGAGAGATTTCAACGCAAGATTGTGCGGATGGTGGATAAAGAACCTCGACTAACATCCAAACAAGTTCAAGCTGCCCTGAAGTCCGAGGGTACAGCAGTGTCTACCCATACTATCCATCGGCGTCTGAATGAAAAGGGACTGTATGGTAGAATACCCAGGAAGACCCTACTACTTACCCCGAAACATAAAAAAGCCAGGCTGGAGTTTGTCAAAACCTACCTGAGAAAGCCTGAAACGTTTTGGAAGAATGTTCTCTGGTCAGATGAGACAAAAGTAGAGCTTTTTGGGAAAAGCCATCAACATAGAATTTACAGGAAAAAAAAGAGGCATTCAAAGAAAAGAACACAGTCCCAACAGTCAAACATGGCGGAGGTTCCCTGATGTTTTGGGGTTGCTTTGCTGCCTCTGGCACTGAACTGCTTGACCGTGTGCATGGCTTTATGAAGTCGGAAGACTACCAACAAATTTTGCAGCATAATGTAGGGCCCAGTGTGAGAAAGCTGGGTCTTCCTCAGAGGTCATGGGTCTTCCAGCAGGACAATAAATATGGGTAGAGCTGGGCTCAACCGCCTAAGGAGGAAGGTGCTTAAGGGAAAGAAAGCGCTAAGTAATATATTGGATCCCAAGCACTCAAATAGGACACAGAGAATGAATGCAAAAAAAGTGTTATTTATTTGACTATTTGCAAAAAGGAAAAACGCCACCACAATAGAGCAAAAGCCGACGTTTCGGCCTATGTTAGGCCTTTTTCAAGGTTTTTGCCTATGAGAGATAATAGAGAGTATATTACACACCACAAAGTGTCAGAAAAAAACAAAAAATGTTTCACAAACATATATATATATATACACGCATATTTATATACAAGGTATTTACACGTACGTATGATGGAAAGGTGGATGGGACGAATTAGACGTCAAAGGACTGTACCATGTGGCGTTTACTTTGCAAGGGTACGTCACTGAATAGAATAAAGAGCAATTGATCAGCACCAAAAAAGAAAAATGTCATGGTCATACAGTAACATACAACAAGCGCCAATATGTTCGTATTAGATAGCTGTCCTAGGTCAAACCAGGAGGAGACACATAAATAGACAGTGAATCATACTGATGTAGGCACACCATAGAAGGGGCTCTATGCATCAGGGCAACAGCAGATTAAGGCATTACAGAGTACATGAATTGAGGGTACATCAGAGCATAATGCGACTAAATTCAGACAAGCATGCTATCATTGTCACATACCGGAAGCCAGGGAGGCCCAGAAGACAGGGGTGGAGGAAAAGAGAGGATGCCTGTGGAGAGAGAGGGTGAGGCAATGGTAAATACATGGAGGTGCCTGGAGAAGTAGATCAGCAGTTGTGAGCTGGAGAGAGCAGAGCGCATCTAGTGCAAGTTACCTGGATAACACAAGGAGTAGGGACAGGGTCCCAGAGATCTGTGATGGAGGCAGGAGTCATGTCAGAATGGTGTGTGGTGCGTATTTATAGGAGTTGTGTGCCACTTCCGGGTGTCTGGTACTGGGGCTACTGCGCCTGCGTGTGTGACGTTGGTGGTGGCGTGGGTGCGCACCAGCGCCTGCGTGGAACGTCATACTGAGGGCGGGGACAGAACTAATATGTTAGGAGGTGTGAGCGATGCAGGGTCACTTTTTAACGTCTATCGCGCATGCGCGCGTGACGTCAATGATGAGCAAATGCGCATGCGCGAGGCGTCATAGCTTAGGCACTGTATCAGGGGGTGTGTGTTAGTGCTAGTACGCACTGAGGGGGCGTCATTTAGTAGGTGGGACCCGAGTCAACACTGGGGGATGATGCAGATATAGATAATGGTAGTAGGAGGCGGGGGTGATACGGAATCCTCCTAATCATAGAGCGATATTAATAAAGAGGTGTGTAAGCGTTGGGATATGTATGAAAAAGTGAAAGCTATAGAAAAGGCAGGATGAGGGGTGTGACTGATTGGTAAATGAAAGTATCTGATGGGTCTATTGCTAATTTATGTGTGTTCATGTCCTGTATGGGCAGAGGAGCATGGAAAAAGAGGGGGGGGTTGAAGATGTGTATGAGGGAAAAATCCGGAAGAGTAAAGGGAAAAGGGAGAAGAGAGGAAGAAGAAGGTGGTCTGGAAGTGATTGATATATGGTTGCGGGGAAGCAAATGGATGTGCAGATGTAGAGGCAATGTAGTATATAAAAAATAGAGACCATGGGTTTAAAGTAAATGTATAACGTGAGACTAATCCAAGTACCTGGAAGGAAAAAAAGGGGGGAGGGGAGGGGGTTGTTTAGAGATGGTACCTTATAGAAAGGTATGTGTTTAGGGTGACAGCTACTATAAAGGAGTAGGCTATTTCTATCGGTGGGTTTGGTATAAATATCCGTGAATAACCTCCCATTGCAATCCTTGTTGACCAGGGTGTCAAGGAAGTTGATGGAATCTTTGTCGTAATGTAGGGTGAACGATATATTAGGGGAAACCGTATTGATGCTGTGGAAGAATTCGGTAAGTGATTCTTCGTTGCCATTCCAGATGAAAAATACATTGTCTATGTATCTTTTCCACAAGGGGATATGAGTAGAGAAGAGGGGGTGAGAGTAAATGAAATCTTCCTCAAACTTGGCCATGTATATGTTTGCGTAAGGGGGCGCTATGTTGGACCCCATAGCGGTCCCCTTACGCTGTAAATAGAATGTGTCCTCAAATAGGAAGAAATTGTTCTCCAAGATCACCCTCAGGGTATCCAAACAGAACTGTTTTTTGAGTCTGTCAAAATTGGTGTGTGTGTTAAGGAACCACTGTACTGCCTCGAGGCCCCCCTGATGGTCAATGCTGGTGTATAGACTGGTAACGTTCATGGTGACCAGAAGGCAGTTGTTGGTGATGCAGTTAGTGTTGGATATGATTTCCAAGAAATGGGTGGTATCTTTTAAGTGTGAATGGGTCTTGGGAATGAGAGGAGTGAGTATTTTTTCCAAGGTGCGGGCTAGGGAAGATAGGATGGAGTCTGTGGAAGCAACAATCGGTCGGCCAGGGGGTGAGGTGAGATTCTTATGGATTTTCGGAAGGGTGTAGAATACGGGTGTGATTGGATGGTTGTTGATTAGAAATTCGGACAATTTGTTATCTATTGTGGCATTTTTGGAATAAAAATCAACAAGGTCACGAATAATTGAATTGATTGTTGTGGTAGGGTCCCGTGGGATTGGGGTATAAGTGTTCGTATCACTGAGCTGGTTTTTAATCTCAGATATGTAGTATGATTTGTCAAGGACAACATTAGCGCCCCCTTCATCTGCTGGTTTAATAACCAGATGGGGATTATTCTTCAGTGAGATAAGGGCTCTGGATTCCTCGTTAGTCATGTTATGGCGCAGGTGCATGTGTCAATGTGCGATGTCAGATTTAATTTTATCAATGTCCCGTGTGACCAAGGATACGTAAGTCTCGATGGGATGGTAATTCCTCGGGGGTTGGAAGGAGCTTGGGTTGCGAAGACCCAAGCCATGTAGTATGAGGGAGGCTGAAGGTGGAGAGTCTGTTGTGGAGGTAGCGGAGCTAATGTCCAGGGAATTCTGGGGGGTGGAAAAATGGGCCTTCAGACGGAGGTTCCTGAAGAAACTATTAAGTTCCTGCTCTAAAGTGAAGGTATTGAGTGGGGGTGTAGGGCAAAATGTCAGACCTTTCTGTAAAACCTTGGTTTCTATGGGTGTGAGGGTCAATGAGGAAATGTTGTACACATGTTTTCCCTACCTGGGACCGCGTGGTTATCCTGTGGGGGGGAGCCCTGTTTCTTGCCCCTCCTGGTTTGCCTCTTGGTTGTAGACCTGTGCCTAAAAAAGAAGAGGAGGGACCAGAATTGCTCTGATCGCTGTCCGAACTGTATGCACTTGTGTAGTTGCCTCGATGGGAGGGCCTTCTCTCAGATAGAAATGAGGGAGTACGCCATTTGTAAACCCGGTTTTTGAGGTAGTCGTCCTGGTCACGTATGAATTTCGAACGCTTGCGGGTCTGTAGAGTTTGCTGGAATTGTGTGATGGTTTCTTTATTTTTCGTTCTTAGTGTAGAGAAGTCCGCTGCAGGAAGGGTCTGGGACAGCTGTTCCTCTATAGTTTTTATGTTGACGTCCACTGTGTTGATTTCTTTTTGCAAATAGTCCAATGTCAAGATAATGATATCAAGAGAACATTTGTTCAGGATACTCTCAAACTGGTCACAGTATGAGGGATTATCTGCAAAAAGGGTGGGCCTTAAAGGGACTCTAAGCCCTCTGGGGATGCGCTGTTCTTTGTGATATTCCGCAAGAGTAATTGCATGGAGTTCCAAAGACGTGTGCCGTTTCAACTCTTTAAGGTAATCTCTAGTGCGGAGCTCCTCTGTTTGTACAGTAAGAAATGGATTAGTTGCTGCTATCCCAGCCAGGACAGTCGCAGCTTGATCGTTACTATACGACAGCGTGGGGAGAGACATTGAAGGTGCTGCACAGGAGCGCCAGCATAAATAAATGTCAGAAAATATGGGTAGAGCTGGGCTCAACCGCCTAAGGAGGAAGGTGCTTAAGGTAAAGAAAGCGCTAAGTAATATATTGGATCCCAAGCACTCAAATAGGACACAGAGAATGAATGCAAAAAAAGTGTTATTTATTGGACTATTTGCAAAAAGGAAAAACGCCACAACAATAGAGCAAAAGCCGACGTTTCGGCCTATGTTAGGCCTTTTTCAAGGTTTTTGCCTATGAGAGATAATAGAGAGTATATTACACACCACAAAGTATCAGAGAAAAACAAAAAATGTTTCACAAACACATATATATATATATATATATATATATATATATATATATATATACACGCATATTTATATACAAGGTATTTACACGTACGTATGATGGAAAGGTAGATGGGACGAATTAGACGTCAAAGGACTGTACCATGTGGCGTTTACTTTGCAAGGGTACGTCACTGAATAGAATAAAGAGCAACTGATCAGCACCAAAAAAGAAAAATGTCATGGTCATACAGTAACATACAACAAGCGCCAATATGTTCGTATTAGATAGCTGTCCTAGGTCAAACCAGGAGGAGACACATAAATAGACAGTGAATCATACTGATGTAGGGACACCATAGAAGGGGCTCTATGCATCAGGGCAACAGCAGATTAAGGCATTACAGAGTACATGAATTGAGGGTACATCAGAGCCATATTGCAACCTCCACTACCCGGACACATGATTCAGAGTCCAAACCTAATCCGCGCATCCCATTCATCAACACTTACCACCCCTTTTCCCCATCCTTTAGTCAGGTCATCAAAAGACATTGGCCAATCCTTGGCAATGCCTATCCTGGAATTGCAGAATTCCAAAATCCACCACTCATTTGCCACAAACGTCCTCGCAACATTAGGGACACTTTGGTACGAGCAGACATTGGCTCCTCCATATCCAAGGACAGACAGAGTTTCCTCTCCACGCCACGCAAGGGCACATTCCGATGCCTCCATTGTGTTCAGTGCTCTAATGTCACTAAAGGCGAGAATTTCACACATCCACGAACCGGCAAAAAATACCCTATCAAGGGTTTCTACACCTGTGACACTAACTTTGTGGTTTACCTAATCAAGTGTCTCTGCGGTCTCGGATATGTTGGGGAGACCACCCAACATATCCGAGACCGCATTAGTAAACATAAATCTACCATACGTTGTGGTCAAACTGCACTTCCAATTCCAGCACACTTCACCGCTAGGGGTCACTCAATATCCCAACTTAGGTATCAGGTTTTGGAGCACGTTCTGTTACCCAGGAGAGGTGGGAACCGTGTTCAAATCCTCCGGGACCGCGAGGCCTACTGGATACATACATTACAGACTCTCGAACCATGGGGCATGAACAGAGAATATGAAGTTAATTATTAATTTTCAGCTACTATTTTATTTAGCATCTGTAATATATAGCGGCTAAGGCCTGTGTCGTTTTGTATACGCGCTTTAGACTACCATGCATATATCCATGTATTTATGCAAGTTCTAACTTATTCTTATCTTCTTTTCCAGAGGTATTGACCACCTTCATCATGGGCAGGACTCCACTCTCACATCCTTCTCATGAGCACCACCTTTCTATAAGGTACCATCTCTAAACACCCCCCTCCCCTCCCCCCTTTTTTTTCCTTCCAGGTACTTGGATTAGTCTCACGTTACACATTTACTTTAAACCCATGGTCTCTATTTTTTATATACTACATTGCCTCTACATCTGCACATCCATTTGCTTCCCCGCAACCATATATCAATCACTTCCAGACCACCGTCTTCTTCCTCTCTTCTCCCTTTTCCCTTTACTCTTCCGGATTTTTCCCTCATACACATCTTCAAACCCCCCCCCCCCCCTCTTTTTCCATGCTCCTCTGCCCATACAGGACCTGAACACACATAGATTAGCAATAGACCCATCAGATACTTTCATTTCCCAATCAGTCACACCCCTCATCCTGCCTTTTCTATAGCTTTCACTTTTCCATACATATCCCAATGCTTACACACCTCTTTATTAATATCGCTCTATGATTAGGAGGATTCCGTATCACCCCCGCCTCCTACTACCATTATCTATATCTGCATCATCTCCCAGTGTTGACTCGGGTCCCACCTACTAGATGATGCCCCCTCCATGCATACTAGCACTAACACACCCCCCCTGATACAGTGCCTAAGCTATGACGCCTCGCGCATGCGCCTTTGCTCATCATTGACGTCACGCGCGCATGCGCGATAGACGTTAACAAGTGACCCTGCATCTCTCACACCTCCTAACATATTAATTCTGTCCCCGCCCTCAGTATGACGTTCCACGCAGGCGCTGGTGCGCACCCACGCGACCACCAACGTCACACACGCAGGCACAGTAGCCCCAGACCAGACACCTGGAAGTGGCACACAACTCCTATAAATACGCGCTACACACCATTCTGACATGCCTCCTGCCTCCATCACAGACCTCTGGGACCCTGTCCCTACTCCTTGTGTTATCCAGGTAACTTGCACTAGATGCGCTCTGCTCTCTCCAGCTCACAACTGCTGATCTACTTCTCCAGGCATCTCAATGTATTTACCATTGCCTCACCCTCTCTCTCCACAGGCATCCTCTCTTTTCCTCCACCTGTCTTCTGGGCCTCCCTGGCCTCCGGTATGTGAAAATGATAGCATGCTTGTCTGAATTTAGTCGCATTATGCTCTGATGTACCCTCAATTCATGTACTCTGTAATGCCGTAATCTGCTGTTGCCCTGATGCATAGAGCCCCTTCTATGGTGTCCCTACATCAGTATGATTCACTGTCTATTTATGTGTCTCCTCCTGGTTTGACCTAGGACAGCTATCTAATACGAACATATTGGCGCTTGTTGTATGTTACTGTATGACTATGACATTTTTCTTTTTTGGTGCTGATCAATTGCTCTTTATTCTATTCAGTGACGTACCCTTGCAAAGTAAACGCCACATGGTACAGTCCTTTGACGTCTAATTCGTCCCATCCACCTTTCCATCATACGTACGTGTAAATACCTTGTATATAAATATGCGTGTATATATATATATACCGTATATGCCGGCGTATAAGACGACTGGGCGTATAAGACGACCCCCAACTTCTGCCCTAAAAATATAGAATTTGGGATATACTCACTGTATAAGACTACCCCCGCTCCCAAATGAAAAAAAGTCTGCTTTGATTGCAACATGTTAATTTTAATTCCGCGAGAGCCGTACAATATGTTTTTAAAGGGCCATTGACAGATCAATCGCTCCAATGTTCACTTAGTACAGCAAGGAATGCTCCTCCCTGCTGTATAAAGCCACAACTGGACTGAAACAATGGTACTACACTCTGCTACAAACAGACACACACAACTCTGCTACAAACAGACAAACACACACAACTCTGCTACAAACAGACAAACACACACAACTCTGCTACATACAGACAAACACACACAACTCTGCTACATACAGACAAACACACACAACTCTGCTACATACAGACAAACACACACACACACACAACTCTGCTACCTACAGACAAACACATACAACTCTGCTACATACAAACACATACAACGCTGCTACATACAGACAAACACACACAACTCTGCTACATACAGACAAACACATACAACTCTGCTACATACAGACAAACACATACAACTCTGCTACATACAGACAAACACATACAACTATGCTACATACAGACAAACACATACAACTCTGCTACATACAGACAAACACATACAACTCTGCTACATACAGACAAACACATACAACTCTGCTACATACAGACAAACACATACAACTCTGCTACATACAGACAAACACATATAACTCTGCTACATACAGACAAACACACACAACTCTGCTACATACAGACAAACACATACAACTCTGCTACATACAGACAAACACATACAACTCTGCTACATACAGACAAATACACACAACTCTGCTGCTCTGTGGGGCCTGCACCCGCGGCTCGGCGGGTACAGCACCCGCGGCATCGGCGGGGGGGGGGGATTGGCAGGGCATACATCTGGGGGTTAGAAGCAGCTCACCGGGGCCCATAATGGGGAGGCGGGGAGGGCATTTACCCGATTAGGTCACGGTGGAGAGGGGGCCCACACAGCGCCGGACAGAAGCTCGCCTCCTTCATCTGTGGGACTGAGAAGGCGGTAGCTCCGCCCACAGATGAAATTCAAAACAGGATGTCTGCGCGCCTTAAAGTGACGGCGCCGCAGATTGCTGCCGAGGACTGCGGTCCCCGGAACTCGGCCGGGGGCAGCAGAACTATAAAGGCGAGTGGGCCCCGGCCAAGGGACAGGAGAACTGACGAGGCCGAGTGGGCCCCCCCGGCTCTCCAGGGCCCCGGCATTTGCCCATAGACAGGTAGGAGCCCTGTCTGCGAGCCAGATACGGCCATCAAAAGAGCCATATCTGGCTCGCGAGCCATAGGTTCCCGACCCCTGCTGTATGATATATACCGTATTTTTCGCTTTATAAGACGCACCTGATTATAAGACGCACCCCCAAATTTGGTGAAGGAAAAGAGAATTTTTTTTTTTTTAATGTTAAATGGGGTCCATCTTATAATGCCAGTGTCCCTCTAACAAATCATATAGGGTATATGTCCCTCATAGCCCCCCATCCTAAAATTAGCCCCCTTAATCTGGATATGGCCCCCTTATATTGAATATAGCCCCCTTGTGATGGCACACGTTCCCCTGTGCTGCCTATGGTCCCCTATGGATTGCACACGTTCCCGTGTTAGATAACGCCCCCATGCTGCTGCCCATGGCCCCTATAGATCGCACAAGTCCCCCTGTGTTAGATATCGCCCCCATAGTGCTGCCCATGGCCCCTATAGATCGCACAAGTCCCCCTGTGTTAGATATCGCCCCCATAGTGCTGCCCATGGCCCCTATATAGATCGCACAAGTCCCCCTGTGTTAGATATCTCCCCCATAGTGCTGCCCATGGTCCCTATAGATCGCACAAGTCCCCCTGTGTTAGATATCGCCCCCATAGTGCTGCCCATGGCCCCTATATAGATCGCACAAGTCCCCCTGTGTTAGATATCTCCCCCATAGTGCTGCCCATGGCCCCTATATAGATCGTACAAGCCCCCTGTGTTAGATATCGCCCCCATAGTGCTGCCCATGGCCCCTATATAGATCGTACAAGTCCCCGTGTTAGATATCGCCCCCATAGTGCTGCCCATGGCCCCTATAGATCGCACAAGTCCCCCTGTGTCAGATATGGCCCCTAGGCTGCTGCCCAAAGTAAAATAAAACCCTCTTTCCTTATCTCCTCCAGCGCTGAGCTCCCTCCTGTCTGGCTCCGTGCTTCTGTTCTTCCACTTCCTGGTTCTCAGTGCGGTCATGTGATCGGCACAGCGGGCTGAGCTCTCTGCCTGCCTGATCACAGTGGAAGCAGGGACACGGGGAGAAACGCTGCAGGGGTAAGTAAAGCTTTTTTATTTTAGAATGAGCAGCAGCCTGGGGGCCAAATCTAACACAGGGGTGGGCATGTGCGATCACACTGGGATGCAGGCTCATATAATATGCACCGCTGCCCCAGCCCCTCACTGCGTGCGATTTCAGAACCATTGGAGATGGACAGCGGCTGTGCATATTATATGAGCGGGTGCAGGAGATCAAAGGCTGCAGCCCGCAGCGTTCCCCTGTGCTCCAGAGCTGCTGCCCCCACCTCCCCTGGACGCTGCAGTGTACATATATATATACCCCCCCCCCCCGTATATCCGGCGTATAAGACGACCCCCCACTGTAGCCATTATTTTAAGGGGGTAAAAAGTCGTCTTATACGCCAGTATATATATATATATATATATGTTTGTGAAACATTTTTTGTTTTTTTCTGACACTTTGTGGTGTGTAATATACTCTCTATTATCTCTCATAGGCAAAAACCTTGAAAAAGGCCTAACATAGGCCGAAACGTCGGCTTTTGGTCTATTGTGGTGGCGTTTTTCCTTTTTGCAAATAGTCCAATAAATAACACTTTCTTTGCATTCATTCTCTGTGTCCTATTTGAGTTCTTGGGATCCAATATATTACTTCCAGCAGGACAATGACCCAAAACACACTTCAAAAAGCACTAGAAAATGGTTTGATAGAAAGCACTGGAGACTACTAAAGTGGCCAGCAGAGTCCAGACCTGAATTCCACAGAACACCTGTGGCGAGATCTCAAAATGGCAGTTTGGAGAAGGCACCCTTCAAATCCCAGGGATCTGGAGCAGTTTGCCAAAGAAGAATGGTCTAAAATTCCAGGAGAGCATTGTAAGAAACTCATTGATGGTTACCGGAAGCGGTTGTTCGCAGTTATTTTGTCTAAAAACTGTGCAACCAAGTATTAGGCTAAGGGTGCCAATACTTTTGTCTGGCCCATTTTTGGAGTTTTGTGTGAAATGATCAATGATTTGATTTTTGTTTCATTCTCTTCTGTGTTTTTTCATTGCAAGCATAATAAATGTAGGTAATAATAGCAAAGAATTTGTGATTGCAATCATTTTCAAGAAGAAACTGAGTATTATCTGACAGAATTGCAGGAGTGTCAATACTTTTGCCCAGCACTGTATATGAGTGTGCATATGTATATATGAGTGTATATTTATATGTGTGTGTGTGTGTGTGTGTGTATATATATACATACACACGCCACATACAGTGTGTGCAGGCTTGTGCAGGTGTCTACATATGTGTGTGTGTCTTTGCATGTGTTTGCCCTTCTGCATGTCTACATATGTTTGTGTGTTTCCATGTGTGTGTATGTGCTTGGCTACATTCTTGTGCATGTCTGCATTTATGTGCGTGTGTCTGTGTGCATGCATGTGACTGGCTGCGTTCTTGTGCGTGTCTGTGTGCGTGCGTCTGTTTGCATGATTTTGTATGTGTGTATGTCTGTGTTCATGTGCGTGTCTATTTGAATAAGTGCATGTGTGTCTACGTTCACCTGTCTACATGTATGTAATATTTTCTGCATGTGTGTATATCTGTGTGCCTGCTTATGTTTAGTGTGCCTGTTTGTCTGTGTGTCAGCATGTCTGTACATTTTTCTGTGTGTCTACATATATAAGTGTATATGTGTGTATGTGTGCATTTCTTTGTCTGCATATGCGTGTCTGTGTGCATGTATGTGTGTTCATGCCTGTGTGTTTATGTATGTATGATTGCATGTACTTGTCTGCATGAGTGTTCATGTCTGTGTGCATTTGTATGCATGTGTCTGTGTGCCTGTCTGCATGCATTTGTCTATTTTTGTTTATCTGTTTGTCTATGTATGTAAGCGTGTGTGCATGTATGTGTGTCTACATATGTAGCGCCCCTCAGTACATCAGGGTGCTACAGGGAACTGCATCCTCTCCCCAGGTTGTGGGGCCTACCCCCATTGTTCCAGGTACCTATGAAACCGGTGTCACCTCCTCCAGCACCACAAACCCAAACCAACACCTCACATTATAACCTGTCAGACACACCAGTGGGTTGGTCTAGCTGGAACAGGGCCACCCACCTAGGGACAGGTAGGCTGTTGGGGTGGGACGAAGTGAGAGAAGTGACAGCGTCATAAACTCTTCCCCTGTAAATAACCCCTTTTCCAGTTTTGAGTGTTCGCAGAGCTCGGGTCCGGACCCCTTGAGCCACGACCACCCCGGATCCAAGCACCCCAGTTGTCACCGGGGCGGCACACATAGGGACGGCACACATACTTTTGCATGTCAGTGCATCTTCGTATGTGTGCATGTCTGCATGCATATGTCAGTGTGTGCCTGTCTGCATGTGTATGCATGTCATCACGTGGCCTCGGATGGGTGGGGTGGCCATTTGACCACATGGGATATGAAGCTGCAGGGTGGAGGGGGGGAGCGCAGGGAGGTGAGAAGAATCTTTTTGTTCCTCCCTCTGTGAATGGACAGAGTAGTGGATATAGGAGCCCAGGATGGAGTAGTTTAGGGGCCTGGAATGGAGGAACATAGCAGCCCAGGATGGGGCAGTTTAGGGGCCTGTGATGGAGGAAAATAGGGGCCCAGGAATGGGGCCTGGGATGGAGGAACATAGGGATCCAGGATGGGGCAGTTTAGAGGCCTGTGATGGAGGCACATAGAGAACCAGGATGGGAGACATTATTAAATATAGGGGGCCAGGACGGTAGACATTTTTTAAATAAAGGGGACTAGGATTGGAGACATTAAATACAGGGGGCCAGGATGAGGGATATAATTACTATATGGGGCCAGAGTGAGGAACATACATTATAGGTTTATGATGGCAAATAGTGGAGATAATTACTGTAGGGGCAAATTATGGGACATTATTAATGATGAAATATAGTTTATATTTTAGGATACTATCTTCCATGGTGGGAAAAAAGTCTGATGTAATGTAGAAATTGGAGAAAAAGTGTGGAATGTGCCCTGGGAGTGATCAGCTATAGGTGACTGTGTGTTATTTTCTGCAGAGGCATGTTCTGGCTGGAAGAAATGATCATGGCGGTCAGCGCCAGATGGAGAAGAAAAGTGAAGGTGAACAACGTCAGCTAGAGACGTCACTGATAAGTAAGTGTATTACATGTACACACACACTATACACTGTATAGAGAACTCCTATGTATAATGTCACTGGTGATCACTGTGTTACCTATATACAGATCTACTGTCTATGAATTCACCAGTGATCACTGTATTAGCTGTACACTATATACAGAATTCCTGTGTATGTCACCGGTGATCACTGTATTACCTGTACACTATACACATACACTATATACAGAGCTTCTTTGTATAATGGAACTGCTGATCACTGTATTACCTGTACACTGACACTATATACAGAGCTCCTGTGTATAATGGCACTGATGGTAATATTAGTGTTATTAGTATTGTGGTTTTTATTCATGATCATTATTGTAGTACTATTCAGTCAGTATGTGGTCTGGTCATGGCATGTTGGTATTTGACCCTTCTATGTGGTTGTATTCGGTCACTATGTCGTGTTAATATGTGGTCTGGTCACGATATGCTGGTACTTCTCTTTTGTATGTGGTATTATTTGGTCACCATGTGGTTTAGTCACAGTGTGGTGGTATTTCTCCCTTGCATGTGGTATTATTTGGTCACTATGTGGTCTGGTCATAGTGTTGCAGTATTTCTTCCTTTGTATGTGGCATTATTCGGTCACTATGTGGTGGTAATATGTTGTCTGGTCACAGTTTGACAGTATTTTTCTCTTGTATGTGGGTGTATTTGTACCGCCCTGAGAGGGGCCCGGCCGCTTCTCCTCTTGCTCGGGCCGAGCCGCTTGAGGTCCGGGCTCGGGTTGTCGGTGGCACGAGTGCCTCGGGACCGGGGGCCACATCGCTCTGTTGAAAGGGGAAGGCAGTAGGGTGGTGGTGGTGCAGGACGAGGCGCGCAGCCGGGCGGGCCGCGTTGTCGTCCTGCGGGTCGTGACGCCACCCACGGGTCGTGGTGATGGGATACATCACCGCTGTGGCTGGAGTGAAGGGTGGGCTCGTCCAGGATCGGTGTTGCGGCTGCAGCCTAGATGTTAGCCCCTCCGTTGGTAGGGGCGGTGTGTCCCGGGGCCCGGTGGGGAGTACTGATGGCGACGGTGTTGTTGTCGGGGTGCAGGGTGCCGTGCTGCGGTGCAGTGTCGTGCCCGGATGGCACTGGTGTACTCACGATTAATTCACACTCAGAGTCACTGGTAAACCAAAGTTTGGGTATGGTCGGGTCCTGCAGCCGGCTGCTGGTGTCCCCTGTGAGGTTATTGGTGGCCCCTTTCCCTTGCACCTCTTGTTTGTTTTTTTGGTTCCCCTGCCTGGGCAGTGGTAGCCCACTCCCAGGCGTTGAGCTGCCGGAGGAGCCCTCGGTTGCCCGCAGGCGCTGGCCCGTCGAGTGTTTGGCCCTTGGCGGTGGCACTCACCCGGAATCGGTGGGCTTTTGCTTTCTTTCGGGATTTTGGGTGTGGATGAACCCGTGAGGTCCAGCCAGCAATCAGTCAATTTGCCTAAACTCAGTGGCTTCTAAGCTAGGACGGGGTCTGAGTACCCGGTTTCTGGTGCTCCGGTACACGGTTGACTCCCCGGTTCAGGGCCGGCAGGGCCCACTAGACAGTAACATTAGCCAAACACAAAACCCTTGTTGCCTCCCTCCAGGGTCTGATGTCCACACCAGGTGGGGCGGAGCCAAGCGGTTGGCCCGACCCACCGAGGAGTTCACAGGCCTGGAGGCGGGAAAAGTGACACTTGAGTGGAGGAGTTGAGATGAGGAGGTTGAAGTGAGAGGAGTGAAGTGGAGAGTGTCTGGGTTTGTGGCCCAGGCACTGACAACAAGGTTGGCAGACGGTGGTGGCCGTCTGCAGGACTTGTGAATCAACGCAGAACTGTAGGACCGGGGTCGGGCGGTGGACCGCCGGTACCGACCGGGGAGTGAAGTGAAGCCAGCACACACAGGCAAGGCCATCGGACCCAGACTAGGCTTGGAGTCGCCGTCAACAGTCAAATCCGAGTGTGACAGGAACCCCAGGGGTTTCCTAACAGCCAAAGACCCGTTAGAAGGCAACCGTCTACACCGTGAGGGTATACAGCTACCACCTAAGGCTAGAGACCCAAGGGCCAGCGCCTGCGGGCAAACGGGCTCCTCCGGCATCCATACACCGGGGAGCGGACTACCGTTGGGGACCCATCGTAGTCAAAACAGTACACTAAGGTGCAGGGAAAGACAGCCGCCATCACCTGTCTTGAGAGACACTGCAGCCGGCTGCGGGACCCGTCCATCCAGCCGTTTGGTTTACCGAGGATTTTGTGCATCTCTTACTACGAGTACACCCGTGCCATCCGGCACCGCGACGCGCTGTCCCTGCAACCCTGCACCTCATCAACCCTGCCTCCCCGTCACTCCGCCGGGCCCCGGGACCACCGACCCTTACCTACGGAGGGGGAAAACAACATCCCAGCTGCTCCCTACCATCGCTCCCGTGATCCCCGTCACCAGCAGCGGTGGTGCCCATCTTCACCACAACCCGTGGGTGGCGTCACGGACTAAATCCCCTAAACCAACCACCCTTTTCACTCACGGGTGAGGAGCGCCGCTCGAGTCCCCGGATCCGGCCCACCACTTGAGCCACCGAGCAGCAGCCACAGCAGCGCCGGACCCGAGAGTTAGTGAGCGCGGCAGCGGCGTCATCCCCGCCCGCGACAGAACAATCACAGGAAAAGTATAATAGAAACATGGGCACCACTTCTGCATTTGTGACACCCTGGCAAAACCAGGTAGTCACAAAAGTAGTCCACCCTCCTTGATACTACCAAAAACCCACATCCAGGTACAACACACAGCCATTATAGCCTAGCCACCCCCTCATGATAATAAGGACACACCAGTAGGCGGGATCAGGTGGATGAGAATGCCGACCTAGGGGTCCTGAGGTGTCAGGGGTGGGAAGACAGTAGATCAAGTTGGAGTTTGAACAGTGAGAAAGGAGTTGAGTGGAAGCGAAGACAAGTCTGAGGAGTTGAACTGTGCTGACAGTTGACAGTGAAGTGGAGTCAAGGGTAGGGATCACTGGACTACCCGGCTAGGTGGCAGACAGTAAACAGGGCCACAGGCGACACACATCCATAAAAGCATAGCAACCCCCTCATGATAATAAGGGCACACCAGTGGGCGGGATCAGGCGGATGAGAACGCCCACCTAGGGGTCCTGAGGTGTCAGGGGTGGGAAAGGAGCAGTCAAGTTGTAGCCTCAGAACAGAGTTGACAGTTGACAGTGGAAGTTGCATTTAAGCTGACAGAGAAGTGTAGTCAGGGGTAGGGGCCCCTGGACTACCCGGCTAGGTGGCAGACAGTGAACAGGGCAACAGGCGATGGAGATCCGGTCGCCAGAGACCTAAAGTGGACCGGGGCAGGGTTGTAGCCCGCCGGTGCCGACAGCGCAAATCTGGTCCGGAGGCCGTACACAGACGGGGTGCCTGGATCCTATGATGAGGAAGGTTGCATGCCCCTTGTTAATCAACCAGCAGAGGACGAGGTTTCAGGCCTTGTTCTCCAGAAGCCCAGAGAGCGAAACAGAAGCCTAACACGGGGGATAGGGTGTCCGTCAGAACCCACAGAAATCCCAAGGGTCAGATTTCGCAGGCCACAGCTCCCAAACATACACAGACCGTGAGTGTACTTCCCCATTCCATGCAGAGTCGTTCCACAGAAGGCAAACACAGAGTGCAGGAGGAAGGGACCCCTGTTTGCTACACCCAGGTGTGGGACCCGAATACAGCCATCAAAGGCGACTGGCCACTGGCAACTTGGTTTACCACTGGACTCGTTTGTGATTACTGAACTGTGAGTACACCATTGATCTCCGGTCCAACCCGGCACGCCACCTCCAGCAGTCAATACTCCCGTGTACTGAAACAGGCCCCCGGGACTACACCTCCCCTACCCGTGGAGGGGACCCCATCTTGCTGTCCCGCTCCATCAGCCGCGGGCGTCCCATCACCAGGCAGCGGCGGTGTCACCATCCCTCACCACAACCCACGGGTGGCGTCACACCAAATCCCCTGTAAATATCTCCTTCCGACAGTTGTGAGGACGGACGGCCATGTGAGCCTGGGTCCGGTCACCACTCGAGCCGCAGCAGCGTACCCGGATCCGAACGGCCCCAGAAGCGGCAGCGGCCCCCGCCCGCAACACATTTTTCACCCACTCCTGGATTTGGCTACAAATACTGATGTAAGATACTGACCGTGTTTGTGGGGCACTTTCATTGCAGTCATAAAATATGAGTGCAACAAAAGGGGAATCTAAGGGCTTCAATAGGAGGAAAATTACTTGGTAAGGGCTGTAAAGTTGTGAAATATGCTCTTCTGTGTCCCAGCTAAATATTTTTATTTATTATTATTATTTTTTTTGGGGGGGGTAATTAGAAATCATGGGGCCCCATAGTAGAATTTCTATGTACGCCCCTGTATAGAGGCATATTTTATATTTGGGTAACAATCTTGCACATAGTTGTTATTCTCTGCTATCATTGTTGGTGCAATTCCCCATTCTTGCCTCATTGATATCAGTGTTTTGACCCTTGCAGGACCTCTGGAGGGTTTTACATGTTTTGTTTGTATCACATCCCCTGCTTTTAATTGATATATTAAAAGTAAAATTTTATTTTTACCCAGCTATCATTTGTTCACATTTTGGGGTAATTGCTTTCGTTATCCAGTATAATGAGTAGCGGTCAGGAGCGGGAGGCAGCAGAGCCGGAGACAGCACCGCTGGATACAAGTGAATATAGAACATCTTTTATTTAAAAGACCCGTGTTTTTTCTGGGGGGGGAGAGAATACACACACACACGACACGTATACACAGCATACAGCCATATACACACACACAAATACAGACAACACGTACACACAGGGTACAGCCATATCGCCTGTTCAGCCGATGCCGTGAACAGGGACCCGAATTTTCAGGGGGCCCTTGCTCGCCAGTCAGTAATGAGGGCAATCTGACCTGTTGTCCGGAGCTCCAGGCTCCAGGTGAACCTGGTGAGATCGCCCTCATCAAACGCTGCATCTTCAGCCTCTTGATAATCAAGGCTTTGATCGCAGGGTGGATTTTTGGCATGTTGTCAGTAGAGTTGAGCGCGGTTCGGGGTTCTCCAGTTCGCGGTTCGAGTGATTTTGGGGGCTGTTCTAGATCGAACTAGAACTCGAGCTTTTTGCTAAAGTTCGATAGTTCTAGTTACGTTTGAGAACGGTTCTAGCAGCAAAAAGCAGGGCTTTTTACAGCTACAGTGTGCAGGAGCCATCGCTGGCAGCCTGCCAGAAGCTGGTAACCAAGATAAACATCGGGTATCCAAGCAAAGCACTTTGGTTAGTAACCCGATATTTATCCTAGTTACGTGTGCAGGAAGCTGAGACTTCCCCGCTCAGCTCGCTCTGCCCCCTCCTGCACGCGGCATTTACACACACACACACACACACACACACACACACACAAACTCACCTGTCCCCAGGCATGCAGTCCACGACACTGACGTCCTCAGCGCCACATGGCCCCCCTAGGCTCCACCCACTTCGCACTCCGCCGCCAGCACACATGGCCCCGCTAGGCTCCGCCCACCTGGCACTCTGCACACATGGTCCCGCTAGGCTCTGCCCACCTGACACTCTGCACATATGGTCCAGCTAGGCTCCGCCCACCTGGCACTTTGCACACATTACCCCGCTAGGCTCCGCCCACCTGGCACTCTGCACACATGGCCCTGCTAGGCTCCACCCAAATGGCACTCTGCACACATTACCCCGCTAGGCTCCGCCCACCTGGCACTCTCCACACGTTACCCCGCTAGGCTCCGCCCACCTGGCACTCTGGAAAAAAGGACCCGCTAGGCTCTGCCCACCTGGCACTCTGCACACATGGTCCCGCTAGGCTCCACCCACCTGGCACTCTGCACACATTACCCCGCTAGGCTCCGCCCACCTGACACTCTGCACACATGGCCCTGCTAGGCTCCGCCTACCTGGCACTCTGCACACATTACCCCGCTAGGCTCCGCCCACCTGGCACTCTGCACACATGGCCCTGCTAGGCTCCGCCCACCTGGCACTCTGCACACATTACCCCGCTAGGCTCCGCCCACCTGGCACTCTGCACACATGGTCCCGCTAGGCTCCGCCCACCTGGCACTCTGCACACATGGTCCCGCTAGGCTCCGCCCACCTGGAACTCTACACACATTACCCCGCTAGGCTCCACCCATCTGGCACTCGGCACACATTACTCCACTAGGCTCCGCCCACCTGGCACTCTGCACACATGGTCCCGCTCGGCTTACCTGCGGTGATGAAGTCCCGCTCTCCCGACCTCAGCGCTGTCACTGTTCTCCATGGCCGCCGCTTGTCACATCACCTTCTCTCGCTTCCGACCCGAGACTGTCACTAGCGGTGACGTCACGGGCCGCTCGCGATACTTGGCTGTGAAGACGGCGGTCATTGAAGTCAGTGACAGGTGCTGTCAGCAGTGCAGAAGATCAGCGCAGGTAATGTACCTCGCTCCTGACAGCAGCACTTGTCATGCCCTGCAGTGACCTGGGCTGACCTATTGATGTTAGCTCAGGTCACTGCATTTCTCTCCCAGCCAATGGGGAACATCCTGCTCTTCATTGACTGGGACAGTGTGGATCGTCATGGGAACCCCTTGGATTACAGCAGACCTGGATTTGTTTTTCTTTCTAATAAATTGGTTAAAGAGGAAATGTATTGGGGAATGTTTTTTCAAATAAAAATGTGTTTGTCGTCTATTTTTTTTTATTACTGACTGGGTTGGTGATGTCGAGTATCTGATAGATGCCTGACCTCACCAACCCCAGGACTTGATGCCAGGTGACATTACACATCTGGTATTAACCCCATATATTACCCCGTTTGCCACCGCACCAGGGCACGGGATGAGCTGGGGTGAAGCGCCAGGATTGACGCATCTAGTGGATGCGCCACGTCTTGGGTTCCTGCGGCCTGCTATTTTTAGGCTGTGAAGGCCCAATAACTATGGACCTTCCCACCCTGAGAATACCAGACCACAGCTGTCCGCTTTACCTTGGCTGGTGATCCAATTTGGGGGGGACCCTACTTTTATTGTGTAATTATTAATATTTATAAAATAATTATAAAAAAGAGCCTGGGGTGACCTCCACATTGGATCCCCAACCACGGTAAAGCTGCCAGCTGTGGTTTTCAGGCTACAGCCATCTGCTTTACCCTAGCTGGCTATCAAAAATGGGAGGACCCAACGTCATTTTTTTTTTAACTATTTTTTAAATAGAAAAAATGTATGGGCTTCCCTGTATTTTGATTGCCAGCCAAGGTAACGCCAGGCAGATGGGGGTGGCAACCCATAGCTGTCTGCTTTATCTGCGCTGAGAATCAAAAATACCGTGGAGCGCTATGTCATTTTTTTTAAAGATTTATTTTTACAGCACTGTGATGTCCAGCAATCAAAATACAGGGAAGCCCATTTTGTTTTTTGTTATTTAAATTAATAATTAAAAAAAATATATATGGGCTCCCGCTGCATTTTTTGTATTGCTAGCTAAGGGTAATCCAAGCAGCTACTGGCTGCTAACCCCCACTGCTTGGTGTTACCTTCACTGGCAATGGAAAATCCAGGGAAGAATTTTTTATTTTTTTTTGCCAAAAAACTACAAAAAAAATGACGCGAGCTTCGCCATATTTTTGTATGCTAGCCAGGTACAGCAGGCAGGTACGGGCTGCCCCCAACCCCCAGCTGCCTATTTGTACCCGGCTGGGAACTAAAAATATAGGGAAGCCCTTTTTTTAATTATTTAATGAATTTCATGAAATAATTAAAAATGGGGCGAAGCCTACATCGTTTTTTTTTGTGTCTAACCGGTTACAACTAGGCAGCTGGGGATTGCATCCGCAGCACAGGTTAGCCCGAGCTTTCTGGGCCCCTCTGCTGCGAATTGCAGTCTGCAGCCGCCCCAGAAAATGGCGCTCTTCTAGAAGCGCCATCATCTGGCGCTGTATCCAACTCTTCCAGCTGCCCTGATACCGGTGGCTCAATGGGTATTAATGATTTCAGTTGATAATATACAGCTAGCCCTAACCCCATTATTACCGAATATCAGCGAACCACCCTTCACCAGGTCAGCTGGAGGAGTTTTATACAGCGCCAGAAGATGGCGCTTCTATGAAAATGCCATTTTCTGAGGCGGCTGCAGACTGCAATGCGCAGCAGAGGGGCCCAGAAAGCTCAGGCCAACCTGCGCTGAGGATTCCAATCCCCAGCTGCCTAGTTGTACCTGGCTGGATACAAAAGTATGGCGAAGCCTACGTCATTTGTATTCTAATTATTTCATGAAATTCATGAAATAATAAAAAAAGGGCTTCCCTTTATTTTTGGTTCCCAGCCGGGTACAAATAGGCAGCTGGGGGTTGGGGGCAGCCCGTAGCTGCCTGCTGTACCTGGCTAGCATACAAAAATATGGCGAAGCCCACATAATTTTTTCAGGGGGCAAAAAACTCCTGCATACAGTCCTGGATGGAGTATGCTGAGCCTTGTAGTTCTGCATCTGCTGTCTGTCTGTATGGAGGAGAGCAGACAGCAGCTGTAGAACGACAAGGCTCAGCATACTCCATCCAGGACTGTATGCAGGAGTTTTTTGCCCACCAAAAAATGACGTGGGCTTCGCCATATTTTTGTATGCTAGCCAGGTACAGCAGGCTGCCCCCAACCCCCAGTTGCCTATTTGTACTCGGCTGGGAACCAAAAATATAGGGAAGCCCGTTTTTTTTAATTATTTCACTTATTTCATGAAATAATTAAAAAACAAATGACGTGGGCTTCGCCCCATTTTTGTGTCCAGCCAGTTACAACTAGGCAGCTGGGGATTGGAATCCGCAGCACAGGTTAGCCCGAGGTTTCTGGGCGCCTCTGCTGCAAATTGCAGTCCGCAGCCGCCCCAAAAAATGGCGCTTTCATAGAAGCGCCATCATCTGGCGCTGTATCCAACTCTTCCAACAGCCCTGGTGACGGTGGCTTTGCTGGGTAATAATGAGTTAATACTGGCTTTGTTTTACTAGCTAGTATTAAGCCAGAGATTCTTAATGTCAGGCACGTTTGACCCGGCCATTAAGAATTTGCAATAAAGGGTTAAAAAAAAGACACCACACAGAGAACAAAAACTTTAATAGGAATAAATACACAGACACATTAGAGACTCCATGTTTATTACTCACTGTCAGCCCTCCACGATCTATGGTCTTCTGTCTTTCTCGTTCAACAAATGCAGCTCTGCTCCATGACTGCTGCATGGGGGAAGACGCTGCTTCCCGTGCAGCCTTCATTCCGTGAGTGATCAGTGCTGCTGGCTGTTAGCGGTAACAGCGGTAACGCTGACAGACGCGTTACAATAGCAACGGTGCTCCGATTATGTGATTCCCGGAGCCGCGGTTAGCGGTGACGTCACCGCTAACTGCGTTGCTATGGCAACGGTGATCTCCGTTAATGACCGGCTATGTCAGCCGGTCCCTAACGGAACGGGGAATCAGAACGGGGAATCGTGTGCTAGAGCATGTCGCCGGTACACGGCGATACACAAACGTGCACCATGTACCGGAGAGTGCAATGACAGGACCTAGGACAGGACATAACGTCAAAGCCATGTGACCAGTCTGTAGCCAATGAGATAATAGCCACGTGACTGGCCACATGGCTATTTTGACGACGTCACGGAAGGTCCTGTCAGTGCTGGTTATCGGGAGGACGCAGCGATCATCAGAAGTAATAGTGACAGAAGACAGAGTGCAGGACGCATCGCGGGCACCTGTAAGTGTTATGGCAATCTTTATTAACTGTATGTGTACATTTCTAATGTGTTTATATGTGTTTGTGATTGCCTCCCATTGTTTCCTATTGGTTCGAGTGGTTCGCCGATTCGGTTCGCCGAACCAAACTCGAACGGGACCTCGGTTCTTCGAACCGAGCTCGAGCCGAACCGCAGCTGGTTCGCTCATCTCTAGTTGTCAGAGGTCAAGTTGCAGTTCAAGTGAAGGTATGGGGTGCTGGGTTTCTTTTTATACACACACCCACTAATTAACCGATCATTTAGTGAGCACAGGTGAGGATGTAAACTAGGATTCGGTGCATTAAACGACAAGGCGACAATACTTTTGTCTTGCCAAAAATCTGACATATCTGTGTTCCTTAAATGATCAATATTTCAGCTTTGCAGCAACTTTATTTTCAGAACCTAAACCAAATTTGGGAGGGTTTCAGCTTAGCATGGATAAGCGATAGAACTTCTGTCAGGGAGTGTAGGAGTCCCATTCCTTAAAAATGGTCAAATAATGTTGTCAGAGGCCCTCCTCTACATGTCTTCCAGGGGTATTGCAGTTTTTCCATCTAATTTTTTTCAGCCCTTGCACTTAGTGAACAGAACAGCCTTTATGAGTGTAGCAGTCCTACAACCCAGAGGCGTATCTAGGGGGGCTGGCGGGGCATCTGCCCTGGGTGCAACTGTCAGGGGGGCGCTGTTGCGCTGCCTGATGCGATGGCAGACTCCACTGATCAATTATCCTTGTATCTTTCAGACGCGAAGACAATTGAAGCAGTGCCCGCCGGCGCTGACTTCCGGGTCAGAGAGATGGCTGTAGCATGATCAGGTCAGCTGATCACACTGCTGACCCGAAAGTCAGGGCCGCAGCGCAGAGGCGGCAGAGAGCACTGATGATAAGTGCTCCACTATGGAGCTGAAGACAGTGACACCGAAGAGGAACATTATAGGGGGAGGGCGAAGGTATCTATAGACACACAAAGGAGAGGACAGAGGAATGGGAGACGGAACTATCAGTGGACACATTATGAGGAGACAGAGGGTGGGGAAGGAGAATTATCTAAAGACACAGTATGGAGGAGAGAGGATGGGGAGGGGTCAGAATCTATAGACACAGTATGAGGGGACAGAAGGTGGGGCGGGGGATGTATTTATAGACACAGCATGGAGGAGAGAGGATGGAGAGGGGCAGTATCTATAGACACAGTATTGAGGAGAGAGGATGGTGATAAGGAACTATCTTTGGACACACTATGGGGTGAGAGTGGATGATGGGTGATGTATGGGGAAAGAGAGGATGAGGGGTCATGTATGGGGAAAGAGAGGATGAGGGGTCATGTGTGGGCAGAGAGAGGATGAGGAGGCATGTGTGGACGAGAGAGGATAAGGGGTCATGTGTGGGGAGAAAGGATGAGGGGTCATGTGTGGGGAGAGAGAGGATGAGGGGTCATATGTGGGGAGAGAGAGGATGAGGCGTCGTGTGGGGGGAGAGAGTATGAGGGGTCATATGTGGGGAGAGAGAGGATGTTGGGTCATGTGTGCGGAAAGAGAGGATGAGGGGTCATGTGTGGGGGGAGAGAGGATGACGGGTGATGTATACAGACATAGTATGTGGAGTGATTGTTGGAATGTATTCGGACATGGTATGGGGAGAAAACGGGAAAGAAATTTTGAGGACACAGAATAAAAAGTGACATAGCATACGGAGAAACTGGGTAGGATGGGGAGTGAGGTGGAAAAGTATATGGACACAGGAGGTAGTGAAGAGACAGCAAAGGATGAGAAAAATGTGAGCACAGAATAAATACTGAGTAGTGGAGGGGGATGGTATGGAGATGGGGAAGAATGGGAGGACAGTGAGGCCATAGCGAGGAGTGGTGTGTGATGAGAGATCACAGTATAAAAACTGGGTAGTACAAAGGGACACAGTGTAATAGGACAGTGTGAAGAGGCTCAGTATGGAAAGGAGAGGGCACTGTGGAGGGCATCTACCATAAGAGGGACAGTGTGGGGTCATATTATGTGCAGAGAACACAGTGAGGGGTCATTATTTATTCTGGGATAACAGTGTAGGGCAGATATTTTTAAATAGAAGTACAGTCATATGAAAAAGTTTGGGCACCCCTATTAATGTTAACCTTTTTTCTTTATAACAATTTGGGTTTTTGCAACAGCTATTTCAGTTTCATATATCTAATAACTGATGGACTGAGTAATATTTCTGGATTGAAATGAGGTTTATTGTACTAACAGAAAATGTACAATCCGCATTTAAACAAAATTTGACAGGTGCAAAAGTATGGGCACCTCAACATAAAAGTGACATTAATATTTTGTAGATCCTCCTTTTGCAAAAATCACAGCCTCTAGTCGCTTCCTGTAGCTTTTAATGAGTTCCTGGATCCTGGATGAAGGTATATTTGACCATTCCTGTTTACAAAACAATTCCAGTTCAGTTAAGTTTGATGGTCGCCGAGCATGGACAGCACGCTTCAAATCATCCCACAGATGTTCAATGATATTCAGGTCTGGGGACTGGGATGGCCATCCCAGAACATTGTATTTGTTCCTCTGCATGAATGCCTGAGTAGATTTGGAGCGGTGTTATGGATCATTGTCTTGCGGAAATATTCATCCCCTGCGTAACTTCAACTTCGTCACTGATTCTTGCACATTATTGTCAACAATCTGCTGATACTGAGTTGAATCCATGCGACCCTCAACTTTAACAAGATTCCCAGCGCTGGCATTGGCCACACAGCCCCAAAGCATGATGGAACCTCCACCACATTTTACTGTGGGTAGCAAGTGCTTTGCCTGGAATGCCGTGTTTTTTTGCCTCCATGCATAACGCCTTTTTGTATGACCAAACAACTCAATCTTTGTTTCATCAGACCACAGGACCTTCTTCCAAAATGTAACTGGCATGACCAAATGTGCTTTTGCATACCTCATGCGACTGTTTGTGGCGTGCTTGCAGAAACGGCTTCTTTCACATCACTCTCCCATACAGCTTCTCCTTGTGCAACGTGCGCTGTATTGTTGACCGATGCACATTGACACCATCTGCAGCAAGATGATGCTGCAGGTCTTTGAAGGTGGTCTGTGGATTGTCCTTGACTGTTCTCACCATTCTTCTTCTCTGCCTTTCTGATATTTTTCTTGGCCTGCCATTTCTGGGCTTAACAAGAATTGTACCTGTGTTCTTTCATTTCCTTACAATATTCCTCACAGTGGAAACTGAAAGTTTAAATCTCTGAGACAACTTTTTGTATCCTTCCCCTGAACAACTATGTTGAATAATCTTTGTTTTCAGATCATTTGAGAGTTGTTTTGAGGAGCCCATGATGCCACTCTTCATAGGAGATTCAAATAGGAGAACAACTTGCAAGTGGCCACCTTAAATACCTTTTCTCATGATTGGATACACCTGTCTATGAAGTTCAAAGCTCAATGAGGTTACAAAACCAATTTAGTGCTTCAGTAAGTCAATAAAAAGTAGTTAGGAGTGTTCAACTCAAGAAATTGATAAGGGTGCCCATAATTTTGCACCTGTCAAATTTTGTTTAAATGCGGATTGCACATTTTCTGTTAGTACAATAAGCCTCATTTCAATCCAGAAATATTACTCAGTCCATCAGTTATTAGATATATGAAACTGAAATAGCTGTTGCAAAAACCCAAATTGTTATAAAGAAAAAAGGTTAACATTAATAGGGGTGCCCAAACTTTTTCATATGACTGTATTATAATCATTCTGCTATTTTTAGGAGCATCATACTGGTGTGTGCTGCAGAAGACTGGAGAAGATGGAAATCTGCAGAGACTAGAAGGGAATGTGAAAAGTCATCATGGCGTCAGGACAAGGTGAAGAGTAGAAATAAATGACTCAGAGACAACATCATCTATAAGGTAACAAGAAAAATGTGAAACAGTGATCTTATATGCATAATATATAATTAGATATTAATCTTAATAGATCATACAATAAAGGCAAGGACTATATAAAAGGGCAAATCGCATAAACATGTTTAGAAGGCAAAGAGGAAAAAAACGATCATTAAAGCCAAAAAATTCAAGAAAGCAATCAAATTGATCAAAATTGATTTTTATTAAATATACAGTAGATATAATTTATCAATTATTAATGATACAGGTACTAATGGGGACAACTCTGCATGCATCAGTTGTTAAACAATAAACAAAACTGCATCATAATTATTTATACATAGATGATTCTATATACATATATCTGGGCTTAAAAGTCATAATGGGCCAGGGAACATGATAGAAAAGATAGCTAAAATGCATAAAATTAAAGACCACTAGGGGTCACTCTTGGTGCACAAAGAAGATATAATGAATCTACGCTATCAGCATAATTTATAATTCAAGACCACTAGGGGTCACTCTAGGTGCACCAAAGGATATTTAGGCTATGAGACCTATGGTTTAGCAAAAAATATTCTGCACACAGCCAGTATAGAATTACTCCATATAAGACCCATAAAAAAAAACACAATACAGGTGAAAATACATAGCAGATAATACAGCTATTACATGATTGAACCCATCAGAGCGGTTTACTGTTAAAAGCGTGTGACACCCGACACGTGTTTCGTTTTTTTCATCAAGGGGCGTGTCTAACAGACCAAGCGGGAGGTTTAAATACTGCCCACCTTCAATCACCGTTCGGCACCCATTGTGACGCGCGTGTTGTCATGGTAACCCACCGCCGCGAGGCCAGCCGCCGTGTCACGGATTATCTGACCTAGGGCAACACGTGACCAGTGTAAAGAGGAACCGTGGAGACACAGCAGGCTGGGCAAGCGTCGGAACACCATGACAACTGCGCATGCAGGTGCCGGGCCAGGATGATTACCCATATAATAGAGTTAATTATAGACATAGTGTTAGAATTTAGTCAGGAAGAGAGATTATCCCATATAGTAATTGCAAATACATACAGTGCCTACAAGTAGTCTTCAACCCCCTGCAGATTTAGCAGGTTTGATAAGATGCAAATAAGTTAGAGCCTGCAAACTTCGAACAAGAGCAGGATTTATTAACAGATGCATAAATCTTACAAACCAACAAGTTATGTTGCTCAGTTAAATTTTAATAAATTTTCAACATAAAAGTGTGGGTCAATTATTATTCAACCCCTAGGTTTAATATTTTGTGGAATAACCCTTGTTTGCAATTATAGCTAATAATCGTCTTTTATAAGACCTGATCAGGCCGGCACAGGTCTCTGGAGTTATCTTGGCCCACTCCTCCATGCAGATCTTCTCCACGTTATCTAGGTTCTTTGGGTGTCTTATGTGGACTTTAATCTTGAGCTCCTTCCACAAGTTTTCAATTGGGTTAAGGTCAGGAGACTGACTAGGCTACTGCAACACCTTGATTTTTTCCCTCTTGAACCAGGCCTTGGTTTTCTTAGCTGTGTGCTTTGGGCCGTTGTCTTGTTGGAAGATGAAATGACGACCCATCTTAAGATCCTTGATGGAGGAGCGGAGGTTCTTGGCCAAAATCTCCAGGTAGGCCGTGCTATCCATCTTCCCATGGATGCGGACCAGATGGCCAGGCCCCTTGGCTGAGAAACAGCCCCACAACATGATGCTGCCACCATCATGCTTGACTGTAGGGATGGTATTCTTGGGGTCATATGCAGTGCCATCCAGTCTCCAAACGTCACGTGTGTGGTTGGCACCAAAGATCTCGATCTTGGTCTCATCAGACCAGAGAACCTTGAACCAGTCTGTCTCAGAGTCCTCCAAGTGATCATTAGCAAACTGTAGACAAGACTTGACATGACGCTTTGAAAGTAAAGGTACCTTACGGGCTCGTCTGGAACGGAGACCATTGCGGTGGAGTACGTTACTTATGGTATTGACTGAAACCAATGTCCCCACTGCCATGAGATCTTCCAGGAGCTCCTTCCTTGTTGTCCTTGGCTTAGCCTTGACTCTTCGGACAAGCCTGGCCTCGGCACGGGTGGAAACTTTCAAAGGCTGTCCAGGCCGTGGAAGGCTAACAGTAGTTCCATAAGCCTTCCACTTCCGGATGATGCTCCCAACAGTGGAGACAGGTAGGCCCAACTCCTTGGAAAGGGTTTTGGACCCCTTGCCAGCCTTGTGACCCTCCACGAACTTGTCTCTGATGGCCTTGGAATGCTCCTTTGTCTTTCCCATGTTGACCAATTATGAGTGCTGTTCACAAGTTTGGGGAGGATCTTAATTAGTCAGAAAAGGCTGGAAAAAGAGATAATTAATCCAAACATGTGAAGCTCATTGTTCTTTGTGCCTGAAATACTTCTTAATACTTTAGGGGAACCAAACAGAATTCTTGTGGTTTGAGGGGTTGAATAATAAATGACCCTCTGAATAAACTTTTCACAATTTAAAAAAAAAATAAAAAAAGAAATAACATTCTTTTTTGCTGCATTTCACACTTCCAGGCTGATCTACAGTCCAAATGTCACAATGCCAAGTTAATTCCGAATGTGTAAACCTGCTAAATCTGCAGGGGGTTGAATACTACTTGTAGGCACTGTAAATAAGAAAATAAGTCAATCCACAATATACCGTACATCATCAGCTTAGGAAACAACATATAGCAACCAGCAGCAGATATACAATAATCAATAAATACACCCAGCAGTCTTATAAGTCTACATACATATAGTTATTATCTAGTAAAATAGTTCTAGAAAAGGCATATTATTTATATTAAACAATACAGAGCTTTCCCTGTGGGGAGTGTGTCGCCTGCCCCAACATATGCCACGAGAGCACCTTCACTGACGCTAAGAATCGTAGAATTTATCAGATCAATAAGAGAATTACTTGTAGTTCTAAAGCAGTCATCTACTACGCCACTTGTCCATGTCCAAAAATTTATATTGGAATCACAACACGTCAGTTGAAGGTGCGAACTTGTGAGCATGTGTTGGGATCGAGGCTGCTCGCAATGAGACGGATGTTGCAAGCCTTAAAACCATTCCGAAACATTTTCGTAACTATCATTCCTCTAATAGCAGCCTTTTTAAGGTTAGGGGAATCGATCAGTTGAATTTGGTCATCAGAGGGGGTGAAATCAGTAGGCGGCTGGCTCAACTTGAGGCCAGATGGATATGCACACTTGGTACTGTGCATCCATCTGGCGTCAATGAAAACATCAGCTTTGCGTCGTTCTTATAAATGTGGAGATGCTGATCGTTCTAGGCTATGTGCATGTTGAATTTATTTAATATATGCCTGGTGTGCATTTTGTTTTTAATTTGGTGTAAATTAATTTCTGTCTACTTGACCATTTTATTGTAGTGATAAATGGAAATATTCGAATCCATGAAGAGGGATTTGGCCTTTTGGAGGCGGATATGACAGCTAGCAAGCAAAATATTTATTTCTTGTATTATTGGAGAATTTGATCATTCAGCAATTTATCTGTACGCTCTGAAATACTAAACAGAAGAGGGTTCGTCTATAAGCAATATGGGGGACTATGTGATGATCTTCAGCGTCGCAATATAATTGTGATTTGTGATTCGTCATCTGCACAAAATTCGCTTCCCCCTTTTATGGAATATGTGTAGTTGGCAACTGCTTATTAAAATCGTTTGGTGGACTTTGTTCTGTAATATTTAGTATAAATTCATATATATATACATATGGACTTGTGTTCAGAGCTATTTCAATCAAAGTATACTTGGCTCTGTATTGTTTAATATAAATAATATGCCTTTTCTAGAATTATTTTACTAGTTAATAACTATATGTATGTAGACTTATAAGAATACTGGGTGTATTTATTGATTATTGTATATCTGCTGCTGGTTGCTATATGTTGTTTCCTAAGCTGATGATGCACCGTATTTTTCGCCTTATAAGACGCACTTTTGTTCCCCCAAATTTCGGGGGAAAGTAGGGGGTGCGTCTTATAATCCGAATATACAGAGGGGGGTGTAATTATATATATATATATATATATATATATATATATATATATATATATATATATATATATATCTACTAGAGTCCAGGGGAGGTGGGGGCAGCTCTGGAGCACTGCTGGGGGCTGGTGAAAGCTGCAGGTAGGCAGCGCTAGATCTCCTGCTCCCGCTCATATAATATGCACTGCCGCTGTCCATCACCGTGGTGCTGAAACCACACCGTAGTGATGGGCTGGGGCAGCGGCACATATCATATCTGCCTGCGCTCCCCTTTGATGGCAAATGCCCCCCCTGTGTTAGATATGGCCCCCATGCTGCTGCCCATAGTAAAATAAAAAACTCTTTATTTATCTCCTCCAGCGCTGATTTCCTGGTCTCCTGCTGCTGCTGTGATCATGCACGCAGAGATGATATCACTCTGCTGTGCCGATCACATGACCGGCACCGAGAACCAGGAAGTGCAGGAGATCAGAAGCACGAAGTGAGACACGAGGGAGGACTATGCTAGAGAAGGTAAAGTAAAGTGTTTATTTTAGCATGGGGACGATATCTAACACATGGGGACGTGTGCCATCCATAGGGGGCCATGGGCAGCACAGAGGGACGGGTGCCATCCATAGGGGGCCTTGGGCAGCACAGGGCGACGTGTGCCATCCATAGGAGACCTGTGCCAGCTGTAGGAGACGTGTGCCATCTATAGGAGACCAGTGCCAGCTGTAAGGGATATGTGCCAGCAATAGGGGACATGTTCCAGCACAGGGGGACATGTGGCATAAATTAGGGACGTGTTCCATCAATAGGAAACATGTGCCAGCAATAGGGGACGTGTGCCAGCAATAGGGGACGTGTGCCATCAATGGGGGACATGTGGCATCACTGGGGGACGTGTGCCAGGACAAGGGGGCTATATTCAATATAAGGGGGCCATATCCAGATTAAGGGGGCTAATTTTAGGATGGGGGCTATGAAGGACATATAATGCCAGTGTCCATCTAACAAATCATAAAGGGTATAAGACGGACCCCATTTAACATTAAAAAAAAAAATTCTCACCACCGCTGCCGTTGACTAGGCCTCCCAGGGACGGTGTTGTGCAGCTTGGTGTTGACCCCTCCGAGGGTAGGGGAATGGTAGTCCCGGGGGCCCGCGGGAGGTGCTAAGGCGAGGGGATGGATGCGTGCTGGGGTCGGTGTGGTGTGCGGCCCGAAGGCACTGTTGTACTCACTATGACAAACACGCTGGAGTCTCTGGTAAACCAAACAAAATGGTGAACGGTGCCCGCAGCCGGCTGCAGTTTTCCCCTTAGCAGGTCGGTGGTTTCCGCCTTTCTCCTGCACCTCACTATGTAGAAATCACGGCTCTTATGCCTAAGCAACGGTAGTCCGCTCCCCAGCTTGGTATGTGCCAGGAGAGCCGTTTTTGCCCACAGACGCTGGCCCCTTGGGTCTCTATGCCTGGGCGGTGGCATTACCCTAATGGTTGGGCTGTTGTCTTCATTCGGGCATTAGGTGGGATAGGTCCTTAAGTCCAGTCCTCAATCAGTTGATTTGACTCAGACCCAGTACAAGGCCCAGAACCAACAGGGCTGAGTACCCCTCCTGGTGCTCTGGTTTCCAACCGGTTCCCCGGTTTGGTACTGCCCGTCCCCGGTCCCTACGGTTCCACCAGCTGTAATCCCAGCTCCTGCAGGCGGCCACCACCATCTGCCTCCTTGTCCTAACGTTGACACAGGTCTGCCCTTGAACTTCACTCCACTCCACTTCACTGTCAAGACCAGACTAGACTACTGTTTTTCCCGCCTCCGGGCCTGTGAACTCCTCGGTGGGAGGAGCCAACCACCTGGCTCTGCCCCCCTGGTGTGAACATCAAACCCGGAGGGTGGGTTTTTGTAGTTTGGCTGCTGTCACCTTTCTAAGGGGGGTGTGTGTTTGTGTAAGGGCCTACCTGTGACAACCTGGCTAGTCCAGGGCGTCACACTTGCATGCATCACCTGTAAAAAAAAACCAATACTGTATTTATGCTTGTGCTATATGGTGTCACATAGCGCAATCTTTAACATACTGTAAAAGCCACGTCAGAGAGTGGGACGTGCCCTCGATTCTGGGGTCCAGTGAGTGGGACCAAGAAGTCATGTGCCCCTTGTTAGGGTATGTTCACATGTGGCAGACACACTGTGGACTTTCTAATTTACAAGAATGATTGTTTTGTTTTGTTGGTCTACTAGGCATTGCTCCTACCTGGCCAGAATCCTACTCCACACTGATGAGGGCCAATACCCCGAAACAGCTGTCTGTGGATGGATACCTGGCCTTGGTATTTCCCTTGTCATATCTTTAAACTTGTCAAAAAGTTGGATATTGACTAAAAGGGCCACTTAATATGGTGGTTATGGTGGTTTCCTAAAAAGAGTCACCCCTTGGCTGGGCCCTTCCCGGAGGGATATCTGGCTGGTTTCTGTGTTGAGACTCCTAACAGAGGCTCCACGGACCTTTTTGATTTGCATATTTCCCAGGGGGCAATGTACCTAGGATTTCACTGTCTTCAGCGCCCTTGCTGGCTGCCGGCAGTGTTTTCTCTGGCTGGTCTCCCCGAGATCAGTGATTGTTTTGTTGGTCTACTAGGCATTGCTCCCACCCAGCCAGAATCCTACTCCACACTGATGAGGGGTAATACCCCGAAACAGCTGTCTGTGGATGGATACCTGGCCTTGGTATTTCCCTTGTCATATCTTTAAACTTGTCAAAAAGTTGGATATTGACTAAAAGGACCACTTAATATGGTGGTTATGGTGGTCTCCTAAAAAGAGTCACCCCTTGGCTGGGCCCTTCCCGGAGGGATATCTGGCTGGTTTCTGTGTTGAGACTCCTAACAGAGGCTCCACAGACCTTTTTGATTTGCATAATTTACAAGAATAAATTTTCAATGCAACATCAAAGCAGCAAAAAGGGAGTCCCGCAAGATTTGTGCGGACTTTTATACACAGAAGATTTGCACATGTGAATATACACTTAGGGTCTTTAGATACAGAGCTGTTTAAGTAGGATGCTGCCTGCAGCACCTCTACAGGAAAACTGAAGTATTGCAGAATGCCTGCTAAAAATAAATACAATCCCCAGCTCTCAATCGCTAAGTCTCGTGTTTCACCTTAATGGATATAATATATATATATATATATATATATATATATACAGTACAGGCCAAAAGTTTGGACACACCTTCTCATCTCTAGAACAACTGTTAAGAGGAGACTTTGTGCAGCAGGCCTTCATGGTAAAATAGCTGCTAGGAAACCACTGCTAAGGACAGACAACAAGCAGAAGAGACTTGTTTGGGCTAAAGAACACAAGTAATGGACATTAGACTAGTGGAAATCTGTGCTTTGGTCTAATGAGTCCAAATTTGAGATCTTTGGATCCAACTACCGTGTCTTTGTAGAAAAGGTGAACGAATGGACTCTACATGCCTGGTTCCTACCGTGAAGCATGGAGGAGAAGGTGTGACGGTGTGGGGGTGCTTTGCTGGTGACACTGTTGGGGATTTATTCAAAATTGAAGGCATACTGAACCAGCATGGCTACCACAGCATCTTGCAGCGGCATGCTATTCCATCCGGTTTGCGTTTAGTTGGACCATCATTTATTTTTCAACAGGACAATGACCCCAAACACACCTCCAGGCTAAGAAAGAGAGTGATGGAGTGCTATGCCAGATGACCTGGCCTCCACAATCACCAGACCTGAACCCAATCGAGATGGTTTGGGGTGAGCTGGACCGCAGAGTGAAGTCAAAAGGGCCAACAAGTGCTAAGCATTTTTTGGGAACTCCTTCAAGACTGTTGGAAAACCATTTCCGGTGACTACCTCTTGAAGCTCATCAAGAGAATGCCAAGAGTGTGCAAAGCAGTAATGAAAGCAAAAGGTGGCTACTTTGAAGAACCTAGAATATAAGACACATTTTCAGTTGTTTCACACTTTTTTAAGTATTTCATTCCACATGTTTTCATTCATAGTTTTGATGTCTTCAATGTGAATCTACAATTTGTAGAGTCATGAAAATAAAGAAAACTCTTTGAATGAGAAGGTGTGTCCAAACTTTTGGTCTGTACTGTGTATATGTATATATATATATATATATATATATATATATATATATACACACTAGCTGTACTACCCGGCTTCGCCCGGGTTAATAGCTGCTGTTAACAAAGTAGAATGTAATAACAAAAATGTATTCTGCACACAAAAACCACAAAACAAATAGAAATGTAATTATTAAATTGTTGCCTATATTAACCAATCAGAGCTCAGATTAATTAACTGTAGCCAAATAGAAGCTAAGCTGTGATTGCTTGCCATTGGCAGCCTGATAAATCTCCAGGTAACGGAAAGCCCTCCCCCCTGACAGTATATATTAGCTCACACATACACAAAATAGACAGGTCATGTGACTGACAGCTGCCGTATTTCCTATGTGGTACATTTGTTGTTCTTGTAGTTTGGCTGCTTATTAATCAGATTTTTATTTTTGAAGGATAATACCAGACTTGTGTGTGTTTAGGGCGATTATGTGGCGAGGTTGGTGTATGTGTGGTGAGATGTGTGCTGAGGGTGGTATATGTGTTCAAGTACGTGGTAGTGTGTGGCGCATTTTGTGTGTGTGTTCATATCCCCGAGTGTGGTGAGTATCCCATGTCGGGGCCCCACCTTAGCAACTGTACGGTATATACTCTTTGGCGCCATCGCTCTCATTCTTTAAGTCCCCCTTGTTCACATCTGGCAGCTGTCAATTTGCCCCCAACACTTTTCGTTTCACTTTTTCCCCATTATGTAGATAGGGGCAAAATTGATTGGTAATTTGGAACGCGCGGGGTTAACATTTCGCCTCACAACATAGCACCCGGCGCTGCCTGGGATAGTAACGGTCTCTCTGTTTCTCTCCCATTCTCTGTCTGTCTCCCACTCTGTATATATCTCTCTGTCTCTCTCTCTATCTCTTTGTCTGTCTGTCTCTTTCCCTGTCTGTCTCTGTCTCTTTCTCAATCTGTCTCAATCTCTTTCCCTGTCTGTCTATCTCTTTCCCTGTCTGTCTATCTATGTCACTTTCCCTGTCTGTCTATCTATGTCACTTTCCCTGTCTGTCACTTTCCCTGTCTGTCTCTTTCCCTGTCTGTCTTTTTCCTTCTCTTTCCCTGTCTGTCTCTTTCCCTCTCTTTCCCTGTCTGTCTCTTTCCCTCTCTTTCCCTGTGTGTCTCTTTCCCTCTCTTTCCCTGTCAGTCTGTTTCTTTGTCTGTGTCTGTCTCTTTGTGTCTGTCTCTTACCTTGTCTATGTATGTTTCTTACTCTGTCTGTGTCTGCCTCTTTCCCTGTCTGTGTCTGTCTCTTCCCTGGCTGCACTGTGACACGCCAACATTCCATATAAGGGCGTGGCTGCGCATTCTTCTGAAGTTCTAGCTGCACTGTGGCTCCCAGCTCCTTTCGCTTTAATGGAGACAGGTTTTTTGGTGAATAACTGTAAAGCGCAGGTTTAAAATTTCCCCTCAAAACATAGTCTATGACGCTCTCGGGGTCCAGAAGTGTGAGTGTGCAAAATTTTGTGGCTGTAGCTGCGACGGTGCAGATGCCAATCCCGGACATACACACATACATACATACACACACATATATAAAGCTGAATGTGTGCATGTATGTATTAGATATACATACATACATGCATACATACATACATACACACTGTGTGCAGAATTATTAAGCAAATGAGTATTTTTTATCACATGATACTTTTTATACATGTTGTCCTACTCCAAGCTGTATAGGCTTGAGAGCCAACTACCAATTAAGTAAATCAGGTGATGTGCATCTCTGTAATGAGGAGGGGTGTGGTGTAATGACATCAACACCCTATATAAGGTGTGCTTAATTATTAGGCAACTTCCTTTCCTTTGACAAAATGGGTCAGAAGAAAGATTTGACGGGCTCGGAAAAATACAAAATTGTGAGATGTCTTGTAGAGGGATGCAACAGTCTTGAAATTGTCAAGCTTTTGAAGCGTGATCACAAAACATTCAAGCGTTTCATGACAAATAGCCAATAGGGTCGCAAGAAGCGTGTTGGCCAAATAAGACGCAAAACAACTGCCCATGAATTGAGGAAAATCAAGCGTGAAGCTTCCAAGATGCCATTTGCCACCAGTTTGGCCATATTTCAGAGCTGCAATGTTACTGGAGTATCAAAAAGCACAAGGTGTGCCATACTCAGGGACATGGCCAAGGTAAGGAAGGCTGAAAAACGACCACCTTTGAACAAGAAACATAAAATAAAACGTCAAGACGGGGTCAAGAAATATCTTAAGACTGATTTTTCAAAGGTTTTATGGACTGATGAAATGAGAGTGACTCTTGATGGGCCAGATGAGCCAGAGGCTGGATCAGTGAAGGGCAGAGAGCTCCACTCCAACTCAAACACCAGGAAGATAGAGGTGGGGTACTGGTATGGACTGGTATCATCAAAGAATAACTTGTGGGACCTTTTTGGGTTGAGGATGGAGTGAAGCTCAACTCCCAGACCTACTGCCAGTTTCTGGAAGACAATTTCTTCAAGCAGTGGTACAGGAAGAAGTTAGTATCGTTCAAGAAAAACATGATTTTCATGCAGGACAATGCTCCATCACATGCATCCAACTACTCCACAGCATGGCTGGCCAGTATAGGTAAATGACATGGCCCCCTTGTTCACCTGATCTGATCCCCATAGAGAATCTGTGGTCGCTCATAAAATGTGAGATCTATAGGGAGGGAAAACAGTACACCTCTCGGAACAGTGTCTGGGAGGCTGTGGTGGCTGCTGCACGCAATGTTGATCGTAAACAGATCAAGCACCTGACAGAATCTGGATGGTAGGCTCTTGAGTGTCATCAGAAAGAAATGTTGCTATATTGGTCACTAATTTTTTGGGGTTTTGTTTTTGCATGTCAGAAATATTTATTTCTAAATTTTATGCAGTTATATTGGTTTACCTGGTGAAAATAAAAACCAATATATTCCCATCTCACTTGTTTATTAAGTTGCCCAATAATTCTGCACAGTAATAGTTACCTGCACAAACAGATATCCTCCCAAGATAGCCAAATCAAAAAAAAAACCCACTCCAACTTCCAAAAATACTAAGCTTTGATATTTATGAGTCTTTTGGGTTGACTGAGAACATAGTTGTTGATCAATAATTAAAAAGTTCCTCTTAAACACAACTTGACTAATAATTCTGCACACGGCTAGCTGTAGTACCCGGCGTTGCCTGAGATAGTTGTCGCGGACGGAGGAGGGGACGCTGCGCTCTCCCACTGCTCGGGTCCGGCTGCTGCTGCTGCTGCTCGGTGGTGGCTCGAGCGGTGGGCCGGATCCCGGGGACTCGAGCGGCGTTCCTCGCCCATGAGTGAAAAGGGGGTTTGATTGTGGGGATTTGATTATTGTCCGTGACGCCACCCACAGTTGTGGTGATATTGGTGAAACCACCGCTGCTCTAGACGGGGATCCCGGAAGCGGTGATAGGGAGCAGCTTTGATGCTAGTTCTCCCCTCCGTGGGTAGGGGGTTGGTTGTCCCGGGGCCCGGTGATGGGGGTAGGTAGGGATGATGGATGGCAGGCGGGTTACAGGGCCTGGGGAGGTGCAGGGTCGCGGGGGCAGCGCTGTGCCACACGGCACGGTGGTACTCACTCAGCCAATGATGAGGACACAGTTCTCGGTAAAACACACGGCTGGATGGACGGGTCCCACAGGCGGCTGCGGTGTTGTTTCTCCCGGCAGGTTGGTGGTGACTGCCTTTCCCTGCACCTATGTACTGTAAACGGTTCCAATGGGTTCCCACCGGTAACCCGCTCCCCAGCTTGGATATGGGCCGGAGGAGCCCCTTTTTGCCCGCAGGCGCTGGCCCTGGGAAACGGTTGCCTTGGCGGTGGTGGTATCTCCCTCTCCTGGTCGGACTGTTGCCTTCTGTCGGGACTTGGCTGCTGGGAAACCCAGGAGCTTCCCTTCGCTAACGGATTTAGCAACTTCACGGCGACTCCTAGCCTTGCCGGGGTCCGTAAGCCCCTGCCAGATGGTGCTGACTTCTCTTTGTGTACCGGTCTGGTACCGCCGGGCCACCGCCCGTCCACGGTCCTTGCGGTAAACTCCGATAGGCCACTCCTGCAGACGGTCACCACCGTCTGCCAACCTTGCTGCTCCGTCCGGGTCACACACCCGGAACAACTTCATAATGCTCGACTGCTACTTCACTTGCTCTCACTTTCACCTCTCCAACTAGACTGACTGTTTTCCCTCCTCCAGGACTGTGAACTCTTTGGGTGGAGACCAACCGCTTGGCTCCACCCCCTGGTGTGGACATCAGCCCCTGGAGGAAGGCAACAAGGGTTTTGTGTTTGACTCTGATGTGCCTGCTGGGAGTGTGGGGTGTGTTGGTGTTGTTCTCTGTGGCCCCTGGCTTGTCCAGGGCGCCACATTCCCCCTTAGTTAAATGCAGACCGTCCGCGGGCTGCCCGTCCATTACCGGTTTTATTTTCACAACTAAAAAATAGAAAACCGGTAAAACAGAAATTACAATTAAAATAACATCTTCCCACATCGGGAGGTACTCTTACTTAAACGTTACTAACGGTTACGGCTTCCGCTCTCTCCCACCCAAGCAACCTGGCCCTGATGCTGCCCCTAAGCAAACAGGCAGCACCCCTTGACCCCAGTCCTGCACAAGCTGCCCGAGCGGGTTCTGTCCTTTTCAGGGGACCCACGTCCATGGGGTACCCCTGATCCCCTCCAGAGGATCGCCACCGGTTCCGGTGGTGGCTGGGCCCCAGCCTGCTCCACTGCGGGCCCTTCCTCCAATCTGCCTCTCCGGAGGCGGTAACGGTAAAAGCCAACAAAACATATTTATTTACAAGCCACAAGTTTGTGGTCGCCCTGCTAGTTCTCGGGCCTGTTCATAAGGAGTTCCTTATGCAGTGGTTTGTAAAGGGGGGTCCCAACGGGGACCAGTTGCCGGCAACGACCGGTGCAAATGTAGTAGCAAATCAGGTAAATCTTCGGTTAATCATTCACTTATCATTCTTTTTCAAACGGTACTTTTTAACACACTCACAATTCCCCCCCCCCCCCCCCCTCTAAATAGTAGTTTCCCTGTACCTAAGTGGGGGTGTACCTAGGTTGGGACGAGTGGACCTCCGGGGTCCGGTGTCAGTGATGACAGGCAGCGGGGGAGAGGGAACAATCAGTTCCTCTTCCCCGCTATCGTGTGGGGTAGGCGGATGCATAAAGGAGCTGGGTACAGGTTTATCCCTGGGCACTGGCTCTTGGTTGACCACTTCCATCACTTCTTCATCCTCGGGTTGTGGGAACAGTATCACTGGAAGAATCACAGCACCATTCTGTGTAGGCCAGTCTGCTGGGAAGTCACCCATTACGGTGTGGATTACCTCTTTTGCCTTCTCCGCTGGTTTAGGAACCGGAGCTTCAGCCGCTGCCCTCAATGCTGGTGGGCACCTCATTAGATGGTCTCGGGAAACCGTGGCCAAAGTGCCCCCTTGGTCACGACCGATCTGGTAGGACTTCCCATCTTCCCATCCTGTGGGCTGTATGACATATGGGGTTTGCTCCCATTGATCATCCAGCTTGTGGGTCCTCCTCTTTCCCTTCAGCACTACATCTCCAGGCTGGAAAGGGCCAGCAGACGCCTTCTGGTTGAAGCGCTGCTCCTGTTGTTCCCGACTCCGACTCAAGTTCTTCTCAACATATTCCTGAATCTGTTAGTATTGCGCCCTCCGCCGAGAGTCCCAGCCAGCTGTCGAAGGGAGTGCTTCTGGGGCTTCCAACCCCATATCCAGATCCACCGGTAGCCGGCCGGGGCGAGCCCTTATCAGGTAGGCTGGGGTGCATTTTGTTGAGCTGGAAGGGATATTGTTGTACATATCGACCAAGTCAGGTAGCTTCTCCGGCCACAGGTTCCGCTCTTCTAGCGGCAACGTCTTGAGGAGGCCCATGACCAGGTGGTTCATCTTTTCACACATGCCGTTGGTTTGGGCATGGTAAGGTGTGGTCCGGATCTTCTTGCAGCCGTACAACTGACAAAACTCATGGAACACCTCCGCTTCGAAGGCCGGGCCTTGGTCCGTAAGCACCTTCTCAGGGTATCCATGTGGTCGGCAGAAATAAGCCTGGAACGCTCTGAAGGCGGTACGGCCAGTTAGGTCTTTGACTGGGACAACCACCATGAATCTTGAATAGTGGTCTACAATGGTTAGAGCGTAGGTGTACCCACTTCGGCTGGGGGTGAGCTTTACATGGTCCAGGGCGACCAGCTCCAGCGGTTGATGTGTAACGATCGGGTGTAGGGGCGCCTTCTGGCTGGCCTCGTCCTTCCTTCTCAGCGTGCAAGGGCCACACTCTCGGCACCAGGCCTCTACAGATTCCCGCATCCCACTCCAATAGAACCGCTCTCTCAACAGCATTTCCAGTTTCTTCCATCCAAAGTGTCCAGCACCATCATGGTATGCTTGTAGGACGGTGGGCACGTTAGCTTGGGGAATCACGAACTGGCAGATTAACTGATGAGTCTTCAGGTTAATCAGCTCATGGTACAACTTCCCCTGGTGTAGATACAGCCGGGTCCGTTCTCGCCACAGGCGTTGGGCTTCAGCTGGGGTGGCAGGGTCTATTCCAGCAGCGCCTTGTTCCACCAAGAGCTTGACTAAGCGAACAGCGGGTGCCTGGTCCTGAGGTTCTTGCCACTCCTGGCTGGGCAGCGGGTCCAGGTTTACCCGTTGTTGATAGACATGCACCTTCTCAGTCGGTGGCTGATGAAATGCGGGCAGCTCAATCTCTTCGAGGTCGTCATCCTCAGGCCCTTCTTCCAACAAGTGGGGCATCTGAGAGAGTGCATCGGCATTAACGTTGGCACGGCCGGCCCTGTACTTGATGGTGAAATCGTAGTTGGCTAGCCTAGCCACCCACCGCTGTCCCAACGCGCCCAGCTTGGCGGTGCCCAGGAGGGTCAGCGGGTTATTATCCGTGAAAGCGGTAAACTTAGCTGCTGCCAGGTAGTGGCAAAACCGCTCGGTGATAGCCCACACCAGTGCCAGGAGTTCCAGCTTGAAAGAGCTGTAGTTCTCAGGGTTCCTCTCAGTCGGTCGAAGCCTTCGACTAGCATAAGCAATCACTTTTTCTTTTCCGTCTTGGACCTGGGATAGGACTGCCCCTAATCCTACATTGCTGGCATCGGTGTAAAGGATGAAGGGGTGGTTGTAATCAGGGTATGCTAGGATTTCTTCGCCGGTCAGGGCCGCTCTCAGCTGACGGAAGGATTCCTCATGCCTTTCCTCCCACACGAGTGGGGCTCCTAGGGGTCTGCCATCTTTGGTCTGTCCCACGAGGAGGTCTTGCATGGGGGCAGCCATCTTCGTGTACCCCTTGATGAAGCGACGGTAATACCCCACCAGGCCCAGGAACTGCCTCACCTCCTTCACCGTGGTCGGCCTCGGCCAGTCCTGAATGGCGGTGATTTTCTCAGGGTCAGGGGCGACACCCTCTGCACCGACCACATGCCCTAGGTACTGCACTCTGGGTTTCAGCAGATGACACTTTGAGGGCTTCAGCTTCATCCCATATTTGGCAAGGGATGCGAACACCTCAGCTAGGTGCTCCAGGTGGGCTTCATATGTCTGGGAGTACACAATCACATCATCCAGGTACAGCAGGACGGTCTCAAAGTTTAGATGTCCCAAACAGCATTCCAAGAGCCGTTGGAAGGTTCCAGGGGCATTGCACAGCCCGAACGGCATGCTATTAATCTCGCAGAGTCCCATTGGGGTAGCAAATGCAGTCTTCTCTCGGTCTTCTGGTGCCACAGCAACCTGCCAGTACCCACTGGTGAGGTCAAGGGTGGAAAAGTAATTAGCGGTTCTCAGCGCGGCCAGAGATTCTTCAATGCGGGGCAGAGGGTAAGCGTCCTTATGTGTTATCTGGTTAATTTTTCGGTAATTCACAAACATCCGCATGGTGCCATCCTTCTTCTTAATTAGAGTTGAACCGCGAACTGGAGAACCTCGAACCGCGCTCAAGTGATTTTGGGGCTGTTCTAGATCGAACTAGAACTCGAGCTTTTTTGCTAAAATTCGATAATTCTAGATACGTTCGAGAACGGTTCTAGCAGTAAAAAGCAGGGCTTTTTACAGCTACAGTGTGCAGGGAGCAATCCTGGCAGCCTGCCAGAAGCTGGTAACCAAGATAAACATCGGGTATCCAACCAAAGCGCTTTGGTTAGTAACCCGATGTTTATCCTAGTTACGTGCAGGAAGCCCACACTTCCCCGCTCAGCTCGCTCCGCCCCCTCCTGCCCGCGGCATGTACACACGTACACACACACACACACACACACACACTCTGCACACATGGCCCCGCTCGGCTTACCTGCGGTGATGAAGTCCCGACCTCAGCGCTGTCACTGTCCTCCATGGCCGCCGCTTGTCACATCACCTTCTCTCGCTTCCGACCCGAGACTGACTAGCGGTGACGTCACGGGCCTCTCGCGATACTTGGCTGTGAAGGCGGCGGTCATTGAACTCAGTTACAGGTGCTGTCAGCAGTGCAGGAGATCAGCGCAGGTAATGTACCTCGCTGACAGCAGCACTTGTCATGCCCTGCAGTGACCTGGGCTGACCCATTGATGTTAGCTCAGGTCACTGCATTGCTCTCCCAGCCAATGGGGAACATTCTGCTCTTCATTGACTGGGACAGTGTGGATCGTCATGGCAACCCCTTGGATTACACCAGACCTGGATTTGTTTTTCTTTCTAATAAATTGGTTAAAGAGGGAATGTTTTGGGGAGTGTTTTTTTAAATAAAAATGTGTTTGTCGTCTATTTTTTTTTATTACTGACTGGGTTGGTGATGTCGGGTATCTGATAGACGCCTGACCTCACCAACCCCAGGGCTTGATGCCAGGTGACATTACACATCTGGTATTAACCCCATATATTACCCCGTTTGCCACCGCACCAGGGCGTGGGATGAGCTGGGGCGAAGCACCAGGATTGGCGCATCTAATGGATGCACCACTTCTGGGGCGGCTGCGGCCTGCTATTTTTAGGCTGGGGAGAGTCCAATAACCATGGACCTTCCTAGTCTGAGAATATCAGACCCCAGCTGTCTGCTTTACCTTGGCTGGTGATCCAATTTTAGGGGGACCCCTACGTGTTTTTTTTTTTAATTATTTATTTAATTTAAAATAACAGCGTGGGGTGCCCTCAGTTTTGGATTACCAGCCAAGGTGAGGTTGCCAGCTGTGGTCTGCAGGCTGCAGCCATCTGCTTTACCCTAGCTGACTACAAAACTAGGGGGAACCCTACGTCATTTTTTTTTCATTTTTTTGGCTAAATACAAAGCTAAGCACCCCTTAGTGCCACATGAAAGGCACCAAAGGGTGCAAAATTACAAAATGCAGGAGAGTGGGACATTATGCGTCTTTCTGCCATTATAATGACAGAAAAGACTGATATGAAGTGCACAAGCACAAGAAAATCACCAGAGCGCTCTACGCTGTGAAAAGCAGTAGAAAATGACACTGGAGTGATTATGTGACCGACTCATGTAGGATGAAGCTATGGATCCTGGGTAAATTTATGCATTTACCCTCCTTCAGTTTTTTTGCAGTACACAAAAAAAACGGAAGGCACACGGATGACAAACAGATGACATAAGGACCGTCTACGGAACGGAAACGGATGCTACACGGATGCACCCGTGAAAAAAAACGGACTGTTTTTTGCAGACCGCAAAAATGGATCGGTCGTGTTAATGTAGCCTTATTCTGATCTGCCGTTTATAAACAGCAGGCAGAAATAAGTGAATAACGCCCCCCGGCGTCAGAAAATCTCCGGGGTTTCAGGGCTAGCTGAGACCCTGGAGATCATGATTCAGGACGGTTTTTCCGGTCCCCGCTCACGTGATCACAGGTATACACCGTACACCGATGATCACGTTACAGTAAATGACAGCGCCGGTAAAAAATTATTTATCTCCCATCTGGCATGAACAAACACTTCTTCTCCACTTCTTCTCCATTTTTTCTCCACTTCTTCTCCATTTTTTCTCCACTTTTTCTCCACTTTTTCTCCACTTTTTCTCCACTTTTTCTCCACTTTTTCTATGGTCGGTCTACCCATTAGCTCTGCCATGCATAGTGTAGCTCTACACCTACTGCACATGTTACTTTATGATTGACATCTCTTTCGTACCAGAGCTGTCTAAGCCTACTCTATCCCCATATTTGTCATTACTATATTGTCCTTGTACTGTATTATGACATTTGTATCATGTGTTTCATTTCTTGCTGTGTTGCAATTTTTTTGCTGCATCCCAATTGTACTTCTACATTGTTCGAGTTTATGTTATTGTTCTCTCACTCTTATGTGATACTGATTATTGTCATTTTTCATGATTACATGCAGATAAGTCTAATCTGACGAAGGCTCAGGCCGAAACGTCATTTGTAACTTGTTTTGGACAAAAACATATATGCTTATGAAAAAAAAATTTTTCTTAATACGGACCAATAAAGAGTGATTTTGCATTACTATCCGTTGTGACTTACTGACTTAGTCTGGGAGATTTAGAGTGCCGAGGTTACTCACTAATTTTATCTATTATTACCTCTGAGCACCTATATACCAGTGAGCAGAGCTTCCTCTACAGTAGTTCTCCTGATTAGGCATGCCCTTACCTCATGAGCAGGGCATTGCAGCTTTGGTAGCAACCATTACGACATGGACTATGCTGCTGTGGACCCGGGGAGAGTGAGTGCAGATTCATTGCACCCACACTCCTCACATGAATGGTCCGCACTCCTAGAAAATGGGGGATACGTTCCCTGAGTGTCTCCCCCCCATATTCTAGACGGTCCAGAGTCGTCGTGGGACCCCTTTATTTTTTTTCTTACAATAAATTGGTGAAAGAGGAAATGTTTTGGGGACTGTTTTTTCAAATAAATTTCTTTTGTCGATTTTTTTTTTTTTTGTTAGTACTGACAGTTTATGATGTTTTGTATCTAATAGACGCCATGACATCACAAACTGCTGGGCTTGATCTCAGGTGACTTTACAGCTAGTATCAACCCGATTTATTACCCAGTTTGCCACTGCACCAGGGCACGGGATGAGCTGGGGTGAAGCGCCAGGATTGGCGCATCTAGTGGATGCGCCACGTCTGGGGTGCCTGTGGCCTGCTATTTTTAGGCTGTGAAGGCCCAATAACTATGGACCTTCCCACCCTGAGAATACCAGACCACAGCTGTCCGCTTTACCTTGGCTGGTGATCCAATTTGGGGGGGACCCTACTTTTATTGTGTAATTATTAATATTTATAAAATAATTATAAAAAAGAGCCTGAGGGGACCTCCACATTGGATCCCCAACCACGGTAAAGCTGCCAGCTGTGGTTTTCAGGCTACAGCCGTCTGCTTTACCCTAGCTGGCTATCAAAAGTGGGGGGACCCAATGTCATTTTTTTTTTAACTATTTTTTAAATAGAAAAAATTAATGGGCTTCCCTGTATTTTGATTGCCAACCAAGGTAACGGCAGGCAGATGGGGGTGGCAACCCATAGCTGTCTGCTTTATCTGCGCTGAGAATCAAAAATACCGCGGAGCGCTACGTCATTTTTTTAAAGATTTATTTCTACAGCACTGTGATGTCCAGCAATCAAAATACAGGGAAACCCATTTTGTTTTTAGTTATTTAAATAAATATTTTAAAAAAATATATATGGGCTCCCGTTGCATTTTTTGTATTGCTAGCTAAGGGTAATCCAAGCAGCTACTGGCTGCTAACCCCCACTGCTTGGTGTTACCTTCACTGGCAATGGAAAATCCAAGGAAGCATTTTTTATTTTTTTTGCCAAAAAACTACAAAAAAAGGACGTGAGCTTCGCCATATTTTTGTATGCTAGCCAGGTATAGCACGCAGGTGCTGGAAGAGTTGGATACAGCGCCAGAAGATGGCGCTTCTATGAAAATGCCATTTTCTGAGGCGGCTGCAGACTGCAATTCGCAGCAGTGGGGCCCAGAAAGCTCAGGCCAACCTGTGCTGCGGATTCCAGTCCCCAGCTGCCTAGTTGTACTTGGCTGGACACAAAAATGGGGCGAAGCCTGCGTCATTTGTTTTCTAATTATTTCATGAAATTCATGAAATAATAAAAAAAGGGCTTCCCTTTATTTTTGGTTCCCAGCAGGGTACAAATAGGCAACTGGGGGTTGGGGGCAGCCGTACCTGCCTGCTGTACCTGGCTAACATACAAAAATATGGCGAAGCCCACATAATTTTTTCAGGGGGCAAAAAACTTCTGCATACAGTCCTGGATGGAGTATGCTGAGCCTTGTAGTTCTGCAGCTGCTGTCTGTCTGTATGGAGAAGAGCAGACAGCAGCTGTAGAACTACAATGCTCAGCATACTCCATCCAGGACTGTATGCAGACGTTTTTTGCCCACCAAAAAAATGACGTGGGCTTCGCCATATTTTTGTATGCTAGCCAGGTACAGCAGGTAGCCACGGGCTGCCTCCAACCCCCAGTTGCCTATTTGTACCCGGCTGGGAACCAAAAATATAGGGAAGCCCGTTTTTTTTAATTATTTCACTTATTTCATGAAATAATTAAAAAACAAATGACGTGGGCTTCGCCCCATTTTTGTGTCCAGCCAGGTACAACTAGGCAGCTGGGGATTGGAATCCGCAGCACAGGTTAGCCCGAGGTTTCTCTGCTGCGAATTTCAGTCCGCGGCCGTCCCAGAAAATGGCGCTCTCATAGAAGCGCCATCATTTGGCGCTGTATCCAACTCTTCCAACAGCCCTGGAGCCGGGTGGCTTGTTGGGTAATCATGAGTTAATACTGGCTTTGTTTTACTAGCCAGTATTAAGCCAGAGATTCTTAATGTCAGGCTTGTTTGACCCGGCCATTAAGAATCTCCAATAAAGGGTTAAAAAAAAGACACCACACAGAGAAAAAATACTTTAATAGAAATAAATACACAGACACATTAGAGACTCCATCTTTATTACCCCCTGTCAGCCCTCCACGATCCTGCTCTTCTGTCTTTCTCGTTCAATAAATGCAGCTCTGCTACATCACTGCTGCATGGGGGAAGACGCTGCTTCCCGTGGAGCATTCACTCCGAGAAAGCTGCACGAGAAGCAGCGTGCAGCCTTCACTCCGTGAGTGATCAGTGCTGCTAGCGGTAACAGTGGTAACGCTGACAGACGCGTTACGATAGCAACGGTGCTCCCAGAGTCGCGGTTAGCGGTGACGTCACCGCTAACTGCGTTGCTATGGCAACGGTGATCTCCGTTAATGACCGGCTGTGTCAGCCGGTCCCTAATGGAACGGGGAGTCGACCGTGTGCTAGAGCATGTCGCCGGTACACGGCGATACACAAATGTGCACCGTGTACCGGAGAGATGCACTCGCAGGTCCTACATGACGCGTCATAGTCATGTGACCAGTCTGTATCCAATGAGATAATAGCCACGTGACTGGTCACATGGCTATTTTGACGTCACGATAGGTCCTGCATCTCTGCTGGCAGTGCCAGTCACCGGGAGGATTCGGCGATCATCGGATGGAATAGCGGCAGGAGACAGAGTGCAGGAGGGATCGTGGGGACCGGTAAGTGTTATGGCAATGTTTATTAACTGTATGTGTACATTTCTAATGCATTTTTATGTGTTTGTGATTGCCTCCCATTATAGCCTATTGGTTCGAGTTCGGTTCGTCGAACGTTCGACGAACCGAACTCGAACGGGAGCTCCGTTCGGCGAACCGACCTCGAGCCGAACCGCGACCGGTTCGCTCATCTCTATTCTTAACCAGTACCAACGGGGCGGCCCAGGGACTAAAGCTGTCCCTAATAACCCCTACCTCCTTCATGTTCCTCAACATGTCCTTTGCACATTGGTAGTGTGCAGGGGGAATAGGCCTGTACCTTTGATATGGTGATATGGGGATATGGTGTTGAACCCCTTTAATCTGCCCAAAGTCTAGGGGATGTTTGCTAAAAACCCGCTCATACTCCCGTACCACCCGGTATACTCCTTCTTTGTGATGTGTAGGGGTATTGTCAGTGCCTACGTTTAGCTGTCGACACCACTCGTCTAACTCCACTTGGGATGGGTGAGTGCTGGCAGTAGGTGGTGAGGTTGGGGGAATGGCCTCGCGGATGGTGTGGGGATCCAAGGTGAACAACTTGGCAAGGGTAGCGTACCGGGGAAGCCTGACTTCTTCCTCCCCGCAGTTCAGCACCCTCACAGGCACTCTCCCCTTCTTTACATCTACCACCCCTTGGGCGGCCATTACTGTGGGCCAGTGTTCGGAGGGCATGGGCTCTATCATAGCGGGGTAGTCACGCCCCTGGGGCCCTACCGCTGCCCTACACCAAATCATCATCTCACTCCTGGGAGGCACAATCAAAGGGGCAACATCCATCACTCTCACCCCACCAATCTCTCCTCCTGTCGAGTTCACATGTTGATGGTACATCAAGGCTCGGATTTCACGCTGCACAGCTCTCTGTCTGCTCCCCGCCGCCGTGGCGGCCAGCTGCTGCAGTAGGGTCAGCACATCACTCATACAGTACTCCATTACATTGGTCCCTAGCACTATCTTCGGGTTATGATCACTGGGTTCATTCATTATCACAATCATACCCTGGTGTTGCAGTTCAGCTCGCCCCACGGTCATGGCCACTTGTTTGTACCCCACTTGGGTCAATGGGAGTCCATCAGCAGCAATCAGTGTTATACTGGCATTTGGGGAAGCCAGCTCGTCTGTTCCCCAATACCGTTGATACAATGTGTATGGTGGTTACCTGTGATCCAGTGTCCAGGAGAGCCATCACCGGTATGCCGTCCACAGCCACGGGGATTATGGGCCGGACCCCGATGTACCGGTCCCGCCGATCTGGGGGGCCATGGGGTTCTACTCCTGAGGATTGGCCCGTGGCCCCAGGGGTTGCTCGTTTAACGGACACCGTCGGGAGTAGTGGCCGGGTTTGCTGCACCTGTAACACATTGGGGGCCCATTCCGGGAGTCATTAGCCCTTCTCCGCTGCATCCAGGGGACGTCCTCAGGACTGTCGGCGAGCTGCATCTTCACTGGTGCCTGGGATCTGGTTGGAGGCTGGAGTGTGGCGAGAATCTTAGCGAGGTCCCCATCCATGCGGCGAACTTGAGCAGCGAGTTCTTCCATCGTCCCGCTTGGGGCTGCAGGCACTGGAGGTGCTGGTGGGGTAGGGGCCACCACGACGGGAGCAGTCTCAACTGGCCACGGGGCTGGCTCAGGAGCTTCCAATGCGGGGGGTTGCAGAGCTTTGATGGCCCGTTCCTTTAATACGACAAAGTCCACGTCAGGGTGTTCTAGGGCCCACAGCCGAAGCTGTTTGTGCAGGGGATGAGGTCTTCAGAGGACCGCAAACTGCCCACTTAACATTTTGTTACTGTCCACACTGTTGATGGTGTCCACCCGCTTCAGTGTGCGGAGTGCGGTTTGCAGGCGCAGGGCATAGTCCCGAATGCTATCTGCGGGCCGTTGTCGGCATTGATAGAACTGCCTCCGCATCTCTGCCTCAGTACGGGTCTCAAAGGCAGTCTGCAGCTTTTCAAAGATGGTGGCTACAGAGGACCGGTCCCCCTCGGCCCAGGTCTCCACCTCTTGCTCAGCCGCGCCGGTTAGCTGCCCCAGCACTAGCGCTGCACGTTGCTTATCATTCAGGGGGTACAGTTCCAGTAGCGGACTAAGTTTTTTCCGGAAAACCTGCAAAGCATCAAGTTTCCCATCATACTGCGGTAGCCAGGCAGCTCCGGGCACATAGGGCAAAGAGAACGGCATCACCTGAGCGAGAGCTGGGGCCGCGGTGCCTCCCGCCAGCGCGGCCGGGAACTGGGCAGGCCCATTCCTATCCGAGGGTGCTCCCACGGCTGTGTCCGCCACTCTGCCAGCGGCTCCGTCGGGCGCAGACATCTTGTTTCCATCCCCCTTAGCCTCTTTCCGGCTGCTCCTCTACAGGGGCGGGGTTTTGGCCTTCGCGCCTCCACTACTCGAGGAGACGCTCGAGCGGGAATTCTTCCCGCCCAAGATGGCGGCTTCTCGAAATTTTCGGCCGGACACCTCCGGCGGTCACAAGGCGCACCTCTAATAGACGGCAGAGCGGTAAGATCCTGTTCGTGACGCCAAGTTGTCGCGGGCGGAGGAGGGGACGCTGCGCTCTCCCACTGCTCGGGTACGGTTGCTGCTGCTGCTGCTGCTGCTCGGTTGTGGCTCGAGCGGTGGGCCGGATCCCGGGGATTCCTCACCCATGAGTGAAAAGGGGGTTTGATTGTGGGGATTTGATTATTGTCCGTGACGCCACCCACGGTTGTGGTGATATTGGTGACACCACCGCTGCTCTAGACGGGGATCCCGGAAGCGGTGACAGGGAGCAGCTTTGATGCTAGTTCTCCCCTCCGTGGGTAGGGGGTTGGTTGTCCCGGGGCCCGGTAATGGGGGTAGGTAGGGATGATGGATGGCAGGCGGGTTACAGGGCCTGGGGAGGTGCAGGGTCGCGGGGGCAGCGCTGTGCCGCACGGCACGGTGGTACTCACTCAGCCAATGATGAGGACACAGTTCTCGGTAAAACACACGGCTGGATGGACGGGTCCCACAGACGGCTGCGGTGTTGTTTCTCCCGGCAGGTTGGTGGTGACTGCCTTTCCCTGCACCTATGTACTGTAAACGGTTCCAATGGGTTCCCACCGCTAACCCGCTCCCCGGCTTGGATATGGGCCGGAGGAGCCCCTTTTTGCCCGCAGGCGCTGGCCCTGGGAAACGGTTGCCTTGGCGGTGGCGGTGTCTCCCTCTCCTGGTCGGACTGTTGCCTTCTGTTGGGACTTAGCGAAGGGAACCTCCTGGGTTTCCCAGCAGCCAACGGATTTAGCAACTTCACGGCGACTCCTAGCCTTGCCGGGGTCCGTAAGCCCCTGCCAGATGGTGCTGACTTCTCTTTGTGTACCGGTCCGGTACCGCCGGGCTACCGCCCGTCCACGGTCCTTGCGGTAAACTCCGATAGGCCACTCCTGCAGACGGTCACCACCGTCTGCCAACCTTGCTGCTCCGTCCGGGCCACACACCCGGACCAACTTCAGAATGCTCGACTGCTACTTCACTTGCTCTCACTTTCACCTCTCCAACTAGACTGACTGTTTTTCCCTCCTCCAGGACTGTGAACTCCTTGGTGGGTGGAGACCAACCGCCTGGCTCCAACCCCTGCTGTGGACATCAGCCCCTGGAGGAAGGCAACAATGGTTTTATGTCTGACTCTGATGTGCCTGCTGGGAGTGTGGGGTTTGTTGGTGTTAGTTACTATGTGGCGCCCTGGACAAGCAAGGGGCCACAGAGAACAAGTGTCTACCAGTCTGTCTACCTCTCTGTCTGATGAAGGAGGCACGTTTTGCATCTCTGAAATGCGTTGGGACCTCTTTTGCCCGCAACAGGCTTCCACAGCCTGTCCTGTGCCCTGTGACGTCACACACTCCTCCACACACACACACGTGTGAGTATCAAAGGAAGCCGCCGTCTGGGGCTCCTGGATACAGACGCCAGCTCTGACTCGCATCCTTTCCACTGGGTCACATCTTACCCCTTGAAGCCTGCCCGCAGCACACCGCCAGTCCTCGCACCCACTGGGAAGAAGCAGCTGCAATTCTGCAACTCAGCCATCCTGAAACACGCCATCTCAGCAGTGGTCCACGCTGATCAGATAAGGATTCGCATCCACTCATCCGCATTTACTGTTATCACTTATGCCAAGTAAGTTGTCCACATCCATTTCAAATCTTTTAAAATTGTGTTAAAATTGTACTAACCCTCACCTTATCACTTTGTGAGCGCTATAGTCTTTTGTTACTAAAAATCCCTAAAAACCCCTGAATCATCAACCCCACGCGTAAGCTAACATCTCCGGAGCCCAAACCAAATGCACCGTCCTGAGTACTTCTGGCAAAAGCCAGCCCCAACACCTATAATGAAAACCTGGTCGAAACAGCCAAACTAAAACAACCCCTGAGGCCTCACATATCCCTGATACCGTCGAGACTCCCAATCACCACATCTTTCAAACTATCTTGAGGGTCAACCACAACAGCGGCCTGTGTCACCTATTCCATAGAATGAATGCGGCACATAACTCACCGTATCCAAACCTAAAGAGCCCCCAACTTATATTGGGTGGGGTCCTCGAAACTCAAAAATCAGGTGTTTAACTAATAAACCTATTAACAGTAACTTGCCCCCCCAGACCACACTTAAGGCTGCTTTACAAGCAGCGACATCGCTAGCGATGTCGCTCTTCAAAGCACCCGCCCTGGTCGTTTGTTCGTCACGGGCAAATCGCTGCCCGTGGGGCACAATATCGCTATTACCCGTCACACGAACTTACCTGCCTAACGACGTCGTTGTGGCTGGCAAACTGCCTCTTTTCTAAGGGGCGGTTTGTGCGGCGTCACAGTGACGTCACACGGTAGGCGTCCAATAGAAACGGAGGGGCGGAGAGCAGCTGAATGAAAGTCACGCCCACCTCGTTACCGGAGGAAGCAGGTGCGGTGTTGTTCGTCGTTCCTGGGGTGTCACACGTAGCAATGTGTGCTGCCTCAGGAACGACGAGCAACCTGCGTCCTGCACCATCAATGATATTTGGGATTTGAACGACGTGTCAACGATCAACGATTAGGTGAGTATTTTGATCGTTAGTGGTCGCTCGTACGTGTCACGCGCAATGACGTCGCTAACTAGGCCGGATGTGCGTCACGAATTCCGTGACCCCAACGACATCTCGTTAGCGATGTCGTTGCGTGTAAAGTCTCCTTTACTCCCAGCCGTAACCCCAGCTTGAAAGCACCAATGGAAAAAGAGGTTGGGGGTGGTGAATAAATACCAAAAACGCGGCACCGGATATTCTATTGCCATTGGTCCCCCAAATCACCATACCATCAACCAAAACAGTAAATTAAAAGAGGGGGGATTAATATTTTCACAGCACCCCCAGTAACAATTTACGCCAACTTCGAGGACCCACCCCAACCTGCAATCCTTTACCCCGCCCCTCCCCTACGGAAGAAACCCATCGGTGCCTGTTGTATCACAAAATTCCGATAATGAAGCTAAAACCAAACACCAAACCTGCAATCAGCCGACGAACGTTCACTGAAGACCAACTAGCCATGGACCACTGACTGACCCAAAGCAACTGCCTGCCCATCAGCTACTCCTCAGATAAAAAAAGAGGGGGGGGACTCAAAGCAATCCACCAAGAACTCCCATTGTCTCCGCTCACTGATAAGCAGCCCCGTAGCATCCGCAAGGACCTGCCTAACCCCTGGCACCATACTCCCAGGTTCGGGAGGGCCCTCCATCCCCTTAAACCACTGACTGATACACAGCAACCACATGCCCACCAGCTCTTCCTCAGATAAAAAGGAAGGGGGAACGCAATCCACCAGGCACTCCCATTGTTCACCCTCGTTGATAAGCGGTCCACTTGCAGCATCCACCAAGGCATGCCTAATCAAGTGCTTGCTACACTCCCGAGATCGGGAGCGCACTCCATCTCTGCAGCCTCTGCCTCCGGGGCCAACACCCGTAAACATTCCCACTGAAAACGAAAGAGCGCATGTTCTATAGAGTTCTGAATACCCGGTACATGAGAGGCAGTCAAACCAGCATTACCAAAGGAACAAACCCGCCGACAAAGAACACTAACACAGCAGCTGAAAAGGCTGATAAATCATTTATCGACACAATCACCCCCTGTATCACCATGCAAGCGCATTCTCCTGATCTGAAACTGCTCCTTCCACAAAATAACCGTCCCCCAGAGCGGAAAGTAACTTAAAAAGATTTTTTTTTTTATACCAGATTTAAAAATACACCATTCCTCGAGTAACCGAACCACACCATATTCTGCTCCAAAATTACGCCCCTCAAAACAAAACCCCTGTCGCACTAGCAAACAAATCAAATTTTTTAATTATCCACCAGGGGGTCCATGAGCAATGAACGACTGTTATGCTCACCCAACAAAGTCCTCCAAACTACTAAATCCATCCTGACCTTTCGCCGACATACGAACATAGTGAAGCAGCGCCAGCATGACGGCTGTAGCATAGGTGAGCCGACGGAAAATACACCGGCCTGCCAACTTAAGGTACCCAAGCAAAGATTGAACCTCCCGCAAGGTAAGCTTAATGACCTTCAGCGCCCGAGCCACCACCTCCGGAGGGCCGTCACCTTGTCATCGTGGGGGGTTAGGGGGGGCAAATTGCAAACTTTCAGAATCAATAACCAATACCTAAAACCGAAATCCTTGGCCCGGGCCCTCCCACTCACCTGCCGCCAAAAGGGGGGAGGCGTTCAAAATGCCCCGCTAACCTTGTTATTGCCGCAAAAATAATACAACAAGTCCCAGAAACCCCAGGGGCCAACACTGAAAACTCGTCCCGGTAACAAAACAAAACCCCTGAAATGTCTCACACCACACACCCCAAAAGGAAGTAAATGATTAGAACAATAACACGACAGAGAACAGCCCATAAGTAGTCACCTTTGAACAAAACACACCCTGTCCCAGAAGCAGCCGAACAGGCGAACACTATCAGGATAGACCAGCAATAAAACCAAATGCCGGTTCCACATCCGTTTTTGTCCATTAGGGCCCCCCTGCCACAATAATGAATCCCACTCTTCCACCTTGTCGAACATTTGTCGCGGGTGGGGAGGACGCCACTGCGCTGCGCTCGCTGACGCTCGTGTCTGGCGCTGCTGCGGCTGCTGCTCAGTGGCTCGAGCGGTGGGCCGGATCCGGGAACTCGAGCGGCGCTCCTTGCCCGTGAGTGAAAGGGGTGGTTGGTTTGGAGGATTTAGCCAATGACGCCACCCACGGGTCGTGGTGAAGATGGGCACCACCGCTGCTGGTGACAGGGATCCCAGGAGCGATGGTAGGGAGCAGCTGGGATGTTGTTTTCCCCCTCCGTGGGTAGGGGTCGGTGGTCCCAGGGCCCGATGATGTTGTGATGGGGAGGCAGGGTCGGTGAGGTGCAGGGTCACAGGGACAGTGCGGCGCGGTGCCGGGTTTCACGGGTGTACTCACTCAGCAAGAAAGGTACAAAGTCCTCAGTAAACCAAACGGCTGGATGGACGGGTCCTACAGCCGGCTGCAGTGTCTCTCCCCGGACAGATGATGGCGGCTGTCTTTCTCTGCACCTTGATGTTCTTCTTCTGACTACTATAAAATCCCAACGGTAGTCCGCTCCCCGGTTTATGGGTACCGGAAGAGCCCGTTTGCCTGCAGGCGCTGGCCCTTGGGTCTCTAGCCTTAGGCGGTAGCTGTATACCCTCACGGTGTGGGCGGTTGCCTTCAATTGGGACTTTTGCTGTTATGAAACCCCTATTGTCGGCGGCTCGAAGCCTGGTCGGGGTCCGATGGCCCTGCCTGTGTGTGCTGGCTTCACTTCGCTCCCCGGTCGGTACTGGCGGGCCGTCGCCAGTCCCCGGTCCTACGGTTCCGCATTGCTCCACCACTCCTGCAGACGGCCACCACCGTCTGCCAACCTTGCTGTCAGTGCCTGGGCCGCAAACCCAGACACCAAAGTGCTTACTCCTCACTCTTCACTCTCCACAACTGTTCTGTCTCTTTTCCCGCCTCCAGGCCTGTGAATTCCTCGATGGTGGAGCCAACTGCTTAGCTCCGCCCCACCTGGTGTGGACATCAGTCACTGTAGGGAGGCAACAAGGGTTTTTGTTTGGCTGTTGTCCCTGTCTGATGGGGGTGGGGGTGTTTGAGTGTTATCTGTGACGACCTGGCTAGGCCAGGGCGCCATATTGCCCCTTGGTGAAATGCAGACCGTCCGCGGGCTGCCCGTCCATCACCGGTTTTATTTTTCAACTGTAAAAAGATAAATTAACATGTAAAACATTTTAAACATACGCATTTTTGTTAGGACACTTGAACGTTCCACATATAAACATAAACATTTTTAATAATGACGGATGGACGGATGTCTTTTGCTCTCATCTGCCTCTCCGGAGGCGGCTCCGACGGAATATCACCCCTCAACTTATTTACAAGCCCACAAGTTCGTGGGTGGCCTGCCAGTTCTCGGCCTTGTCCATGAGTAGTCTCTCATACAGGTTGTAAAACACACAGGGTCCCTCCTGGGACAACTTGCCGGCAACGGCCGGAATAATCACATGGATAATCAGGTAAAGTTCACGGTTCATTAAGGTCATTCAATCAAACTGGTGAGGGTCCCAAAGGGGGACAGCTGCTTGCAACGGCGAACCGCTGCCACTACTTAAGGTCACCATCACCACTCACTTCCTCCGGATCCGCCCTAGGACTGTATGGTGGGGGAGGTGACCGGGGCTGCTCGTGGTCGTCATGGCTCACCCTTCTCTGGACATCCAGGGCGAACCAGCCTCTCTCACCCAGATGGCAGTTATAGGTGACCAACTCTCCCGCACAAAGGTCATGCTCCGGATGGCCCAGAGGCAGCTGGCTGTGCACGTCCCGACGGGGAAAGAACGCTTCGACTCCCAGGCAAGGCTCATGAATAAACCCCCATCCTCGCTGGGGGTAGAACTGCTGGACTTGACCTTCAAAGATCGGGCCCCGAGCTTCAGGAGAGGCCCTCCGGAGAGCGTCCTTTGCTTCTACAGTACGGGCCAGGATTTCAGCCTTCTCCCGGGCCTCTGCCTGTCGTCCCATCAGGTCTGGCCACCGCTCCCAGCATGGCAGCTCCTCCAGCGCGGGGGTTGGGCCCAGCTGGTACCCCCCGATGCGGGCTACGACCGGCATCTTCTGGTTAGGGGGGCACCGCTGTGTCGCGGCCTGCTTTGCTGCCTTGCAGCGGCAACCCTCCGCAGCCTCAGCCGAGGCCTGGAGTTTGAGAGCGGTCAGCGTCACCTTCTGGGCTTGAGGCGGGCTACCCTCCACCTCTGTACTCGCCGGGCGGACTGCCGGGGCCTCTTCGGGTGCGGCCGCCTCTGGGCAGGACGACTCCCCTTGGGAAGCGGGTGCCTTCCAGGGGAGCAGGGTTGGGACTGGCCGGGCAAGTTGTCGTTCGCGGGCAGCACCTGCAGGTGGATCTTCGCAGGCGGGGGTGATGTCATCTGTTGTCGGGTTCAGGGGCAGCTGGCCGGCCGACGGGGTGGCGCCGACCAATACGGGTAGTGGGGAACGCAGCTGGCTGAGCGACAGCAGACCGGGCCCCTCGGCCGCAGCGATCGGTCCCTTTGGGACTCGGGCGTGGGTCACTCACCTGCTCCTCCGATTCTGTTTTCGCCTCACGGGCCTGCACGGTCATCACCACTTCCACCATTCCAGCCTCCCATTCCTGCACCAGGAGCTGGAGCCGGGTCTGCAGCCTGCGGCTTAACTGGGCCACCCGAGCCTCCACCCATGCCGCTGTTCCGGGTGTGGGCCTGCCGGACGGGACGGACATCCTACTTGCTCGGCCTCCAGGAACGGGGTATCTTGCAGAGTCCTGACGTCCCCGCTTTCTATAGCCTTGGCTACATCAGGCAGACACACTCTCGCGCCCCCTTGGTACTCTTCAGCACTTCCGCTTGTTGGGGGCGGGGCTTCGCTTTTGCGCCTTCCCTGCTTGGAGAAGATGCTCGAGCGGGACATTTTCGCGCCAAGAAGGCGGTGCTTCAAAATTTTCGGCCGGACACCGCCAGCAGAGATCACAAGGCGCACTTCTACTAGTAAGTAGATGGGTTCAATCCTGTTCACAGCGCCAAGTTGTCGCAGGCGGGGAGGACGCCACTGCGCTGCGCTCGCTAACGCTCGGGCCCGGCGCTGCTGCGGCTGCTGCTCAGTGGCTCGAGCGGTGGGCCGGATCCGGGGACTCGAGCGGCGCTCCTCGCCCGTGAGTGAAAGGGGTGGTTGGTTTGGGGGATTTAGTCCGTGACGCCACCCACGGGTCGTGGTGAAGATGGGCACCACTGCTGCTGGTGACGGGATCCCGGGAGCGATGGTAGGGAGCAACTGGGATGTTGTTTTCCCCCTCCGTGGGTAGGGGTCGGTGGTCCTGGGGCCCGATGATGTTGTGATGGGGAGGCAGGTTCGGTGAGATGCAGGGTCGCAGGGACAGCGCAGCGCAGTGCCGGATGGCACGGGTGTACTCACTCAGCAAGAAAGGTATAACGTCCTCGGTAAACCAAACGGCTGGATGGACGGGTCCCGCAGCCGGCTGCAGTGTCTCTCCCCGGACAGGTGATGGCGACTGTCTTTCCCTGCACCTTGATGTTCTTCTTCTGACTACTATGGATTCCCAACGGTAGTTCGCTCCCCGGTGTATGGGTACCGGAAGAGCCCGTTTGCCCGCAGGCGCTGGCCCTTGGGTCTCTAGCCTTAGGCGGTAGCTGTATACCCTCACGGTGTGGGCGGTTGCCTTCAATCGGGACTTTTGCTGTTATGAAACCCCTGGGGTTCCAGTCACATTCTGATCTGACTATTGTCGGCGGCTCCAAGCCTGGTCGGGGTCCGATGGCCCTGCCTGTGTGTGCTGGCTTCAATTCGCTCCCCGGTCGGTACTGGCGGGCCATCGCCCGTCCCCGGTCCTACGGTTCCGTGTTGCTCCACCACTCCTGCAGACGGCCACCACCGTCTGCCAACCTTGCTGTCATTGCCTGTGCCACAAACCCAGACACCCAAGTTCTTACTCCTCACTCTTCACTCTTCACAACTGTTCTGTCTCTTTTCCCGCCTCCAGGCCTGTGAACTCCTCGGTGGGTGGAGTCAACCGCTTAGCTCCGTCCCACCTGGTGTGGACATCAGTCACTGGAGGGAGGCAACAAGGGTTTTTGTTTGGCTGTTGTCCCTGTCTGATGGTGGTGGGGGTGTTTGAGTGTTATCTGTGATGACCTGGCTAGGCCAGGGTGCCACACATTGTGCAACCACCGAGCAAAACTCTGCATCAATACCACAGTGACCAACTACCTGCCCCTCTGTGTGTAGTACCTGTGATGAAGGAGCCTAAACTTATTCCCTCTTTGGGAGCCACCCCCAACAGGGAAAAAACTTCCAAATCCAGAAAAAACAGAGAGACCAAAAAAAGGAGGGGGGGGGGCAGACATACAGCCCAACGATCCCTTACCCCTGCTGGATACCACTAAGTCACCTGGAGATTTTTTTTTTTCTTCATAAAATCCACAGAATCCAAAAGACAGAAGAGGGAATCTGAAAACCCACAGAAAACCCTTTTTCAATAACACCACCTTCTCCTGATCAGGAAACTTTACTGAGATAAGGGAGCATGCTTGAAACCTCACCAGCATCCGTCTCACACGGCCAGGATGCTGTCCCGCACCCGAAAGATCCTTGTAGGGGCTTCTGTGCCACCACTGAGGCCACACAGATGCATCCCTATACAGCCTCGCTGACAGCCGAGGCCTGCGGGAAGGCCGGTCCTGCGGCAGAGCAGCGGAAGTGTGGGTGGGGCGCTCAGGTGCTGCAGTGGACAGCCCCGATAACGGCCAGAGCCTGTGAGAAAGCCGCTCCTGCAGCAGAGCACAGAGGAGGGGGGATGGGACTCAAGCTCTGCAGTGAACAGCCTGACCGACGGCCAAGGCCTGCAAGAAAGCTGCTCCTGCGGCAGAACATAGGAAAACTCATGTGCTGCAGAGGAGCCGGCGCCAGGACCTACGGTGAGACTGCTCCAGCGGCAGAGAGGAGGCAGGTACCAGCCAGCAGATGAGAACCGCACCGGCAGCCAGGGCCTACCTGAAGGCCACAGCATGCATTGGTCGTCAGATGGAGGTAGGACACAATCCCGGGGGAGCGCAGGCCAAAGGATCCTCCTCCCCCAGGCTGGCCTCTATATACTCCAATTGACCCCTAATCCCACCCCCCACCTCCTTCTGGGGGCCACCTCCTCCTAACCAAGTCATGCTGGCCTCCACCCACACTGGGGGTGGGGTTCCGGCTTTGTACTTTAGACTCCGCCATTTTGTTTTCCCGCATGCGTAGAACACTGTTGCCATAAGTAACAAACATATGTTTTATAAATTTTGTATTAGAGACATAAGGCTTTCATGTGATGTAACATATATGTACCACCCCGCGGACTCGGCTGCGGCTGCCGAGCCGTTCGGTTCCGTGCTCGTATGGTGGGTGGCTCGAGCCTCTCACAGACCCGGGGGTCACGTCGCTCTGAAAGGAGTAGTGGCGATGCACGCAGGGGTTTGGGTGATTGTTTGGTGGAATTGGTAAAGTTCGTGACGCCACCCACGGGTTGTGGTGACTGTATGGTGGACACCACCGCTGCCGTTGACTAGGCCTCCCGGGGACGGTGTTATGCAGCTCGGTGTTAACCCCTCCATGGGCAGGGGTGATGGTCCCGGGGGCCCGCGGGAAGGTGAGGGCCGGGGTGCAGGGCGCAGTGTTGCGGTGCAGCGCGGTGCGGTGCCTGACGGCACTGGTGTACTCACTCTGACATAAGATAACGGAGTCCCTGGTAAACCAAACGGCAGGATGGACAGGGCTCGCAGCCGGCTGCAGTGTTTTCCCTGGACAGGTTGGTGATGGCTGTTGTTTCCCTGCACCTGTGTTATGTAGTTATTGACTCCTGTGCCTGGACACTGGTAGTCCGCTCCCCGGCGTGTAAGTGTCGTAGGAGCCCGTTTTCCCACAGGTGCTGGCCCTTTGGATCTCTTGCCTTTGGCGGTGGCACTTATCCTGGATGGTTGGGCTGTTGCCTTCAATCGGGACTTGGGTAGGAATGAATCCCTGAGGTCCAGACTGCAATCAGTAAATTTGACTATCAGGGGGCGGCTACTAGCCTAGTCGCGGTCTGAGTACCCTGTCTGGTGCTTGGCCTCCAATCGGCTCCCCGGTTCGGTACTGGCGGGCCACCGCCCGACCCCGGTCCTACAGTTTTCACCGACCGTACACCAACTCCTGCAGACAGCCACCACCGTCTGCCGACCTTGCTGGAGGTGACACTAGCAGTTCCACTGGCGGGCCTGGACTCAGGTCTGCCTATGTGTGTCTCTCTCTCCTACTCAACTCCCTATCTGAACTGAACTGAACTGTTGTGTTTCCCCGCCTCCAGGCTTATGAACTCCTTGGTTGACGAGGCCAACCGCCTGGCTCCGCCCCACCTGGTGTGGACATCAGACCCTGGAGGGTGGCAACAAGGATTTTAGTGTGACTTTTGTCACCTGTCCGGGGAAGGGGTGTGTGTGGTGTTGTGTCTGTGACCCCCCTGGCTAGTCCAGGGCGTCACATACATAGAGGTGCATATTTGGATTTAGGACTGTAAACGCCTTATTTCTAACTTTACCTAGATCCTTTTCTTGTGTAACTGGAGCCTGAGGTTTAGAAGGGGTTAACCTGTAAGATAAAAATATACAAAGAGTTGGTAAGAGTTGGTAAATTCAGAATACTTTTTTAACCCCTTCATCCCGGGCGTTTTTCCGTTTGTTTTTTATTCCTCTCCTTCTGTAACTTTTTTATTTTTCCATCAATCTTCCCATATACGTGCTTGTTTTACTGCGGGACGAGCTGTACTTTTAAATGGCTCCATAAGTTTTACCATATAGTGCATTGGAAAACAGCAAAACAATTTCAAGTGTAGAAAAACTGCAAAAAAAAGTGCAATCGCACAATCGTTTTTGCGATATTTTATTCATCATGTTCAATATATGGTAAAACTAATGTGTCAGTGTGATGCCTGAGGTTGGTGCGAGTTCGTAGACACGAAACACTGATAGGTTTAATTTTATGTAAGGGGTTATAAAAATTCACAAGTTTGTCCCAAAAAAAGTAGCGCACATATTGTGCCATTTTTCAAAAACCTTAGTGTTCTAATTTTTTGTGATCTACAGCTCAGTGATGGCTTATTTTTAACGTCTTGAGCTGACGTTTTTAACCGTACCATTCTTGCGCAGATGCTACATTTTGATCGCCTGTTATTGCATTTTGTGCAATATTTTGGCGTTTGGAATTTTTTTGCCACTACGCCGTTTACCGATCAGATTAATTGACTTTATATTTTGATAGATCGGGCGTTTCTGAACGCGGCGATACCAATTATGTGTATATTTTTTACCCTTTAATTTTCAATGGGGCGAATGGGGGTGATTTGAACTTTTAGGTTTTTATTTTAACTTTTTTTTTATTTTACTAGGTCCCTTAGAGGACTATAGCGATCAGCAGTCTGATCACTCTTCCATTTCTCCAGATCACAGCTACACAGCTGAGATCTGGAGAAAAACTGCTTTACTCTCACAGCTGGCGCTCTGCCGACATTGACAGAAGGTGACTCATGATAGCTACAGGCGTCATGACATGATCCTGTGCTACCATGGCAACCACTGGAAGTCTTCCGATATGGCTGGGTACCAATTTTGCAGATACATCTCGCTGCCAGATTTTGGCAGCGATATGTACGGGATTAATAATCTTGGGTGGAACGTAATTTCACTCGCAACTCACAGGCACACATGTCAGCTGTTGAAATCAGCTGACATGTGCGTGGATCCCAGTACGTCATGGGTCATGAAGAGGTTAAAGAAACTTTTTTTTATTATTATATTTAAAGGGTTATTTCTATCACTTATCCATAGGATAGAGGGATAATGTGCTGATCGGTAGAGGTCCTACCGCTAAGACCCTCCCCCAATGATCCCAAAAAACGGAGCTCTGATGGTGCTATAAAGTATTTGGAGGGTCTTGTGCAGTATTGTAGGTACTAAAAGTGCACCAATCACCAAAATGTTCCTATATAACCTAAAGCCAGAGCTATTCTGGTACTATCATGCTGATTCTATACATACCTTTAGTTGTCAGCTCGAATGTATAGGTTTTGAAACACAAGCACAAAAAGTTTGTAAAATGAGCAGCTTTTTGAATGACAGCAGCTGCCGATCAGCTGATAGCTGAGGTGAGTATTCATAGTGATTCCCGCCCCCCTGACTGTTGTTCCTCCCCCTGTTATTTATGATAATTATATTATAGAATCATTTTACTATCCGACTAGAAGGACCTGTGCTGATGTCATACCCATGTGATCAGAAGGAGCAGAACCTCAGCCAACAGCAAAATAATGTTGCTTCCTTGTATAAGCTATGTTGGCTGAGGCTCCATCCCTTCTGGTCACATGGGTATGACATCAGCAAAAGTCCTTCTAGCCGCTTAGTATGACAATTCAATAATAGAATTAGCATAAACAACAGGGGGAGGATGGATAGGCAGGGGGATGGGAATCACTATGAATATACCCACCCCAGCTATCAGCAGCTTCTGTTATTCAAAAAGCTGCTTATTTTACAAACTTTCTTTGTGTTTCAAAACCTATACATCCTAGCTGACAACTAAAGGTATGTATAGCGTCTACATGATAGTGCCATTATAGCACTTGTTTTAGCTTATATAGGAAAATCCTGGTGATTGGTGGGCTTTAATGTGTAGGCATACCTCCCAACTTTTGAAGAAAGGAAAGAGGGACAAAGTATGCGTCGTGCGCAGTGCTGCGGCAAATATTGACCACACCTCTAACCACACCCCTAGACACACCCTTTTGGCAGTAAGGGTCATTCAGCAGATGCCCCGGACTGTTTATTGCGTGTTTGCGGTATGTTTTTTTGAATAATCAGAGAAGATTGTTGCGCTCGTGGTGTGGACACCTGCAGAAAAACCGCAGCAATACATTTTTATTACATTTTTTTATGGGTTTTAACAAAGAAAAATGATAAATTGCGACATTTTTTAAGCCATTTACCGATCCCCATAAATAATCTGATCACTGTGTTGTTCGGGTCATTATGATTACAGGGAGACCAAATATGTATGTCCATGTTATTTGATGATTTGGGATGTTTTTTTATAAAATAATAAAGTGTAAAAAAAATAATAAAATTACATCATTCTATTTTTTATTAATTATATTAGAAGAAAAAGAGAAACTCTTTTCATCTCCATCTAGAATACAGGACATAGAGCTCCTTTATACAGAGCAGCATCTCTATGTCCTGTGTAATCTACTCTGTAATCAGAGGCTGCATTGTAGGTTTATCTATATAAAATCCTCCCTCTGACATCATCAATCCTAGTGACTCAACAGCTACTGCAGCTAGGAAAGCTAGGAGCGCTGCTGAACAATGTTTGAAAGTTGCTTGTTTGAATCCAAGGTGGTGTAATAAACAACATTTTTTTATAAATATATTTGTATTCTTTTTTCTCATTTCTTTATAGTAGTTTTATGGGTACAAATGAATCTGACTCTTTCCTTCACCTCTGTCTATTATATATCTATCATGTATCTATCTATATATCTATCCATCTATATATCCCTCTATCAATCTATCTATCTATCTATCCCTCACTCTATCTATTATATATCTATCTATCTAGTATCTATTAATCTATCTATCCCTCTATTTATTTATCTATCTCTCCATCTATCTGTGTCGCCCCGGGATAAGGGGTACTCAGATCCGGGCCACGGGGTCACTTCTGTGGGTATCACGGTGGCGTGACCCGGTCTGTGATCCCAGGCTCCACAGTAAGAAGGGGATTAGGTAAGGGAGATTGTCCGTGACGCCACCCGTGGTGTGCGGTGAGGTAACGGAGCACTGCCGCTGCCAGTAAATGGATCCCGGGGATGGTGGTGGGCAGCAAGGTGGTGATTTTCCTCCACGGGTAGGGTGTTGGTGTCCCGGGACCCCGGTGAGGTGGTGCATGGAGGAGATGGAAACCGTCTGAGAGCTGTGCGCCCGGTTGGACCGGGGGATGTTGTTACTCACAGTTCGCTTTGCAAGGAAATTCACACAGAGTCAGGAATTAACCAGAAATTGCCGGTGTCTGCAGCCTTCGGTGCGGAGGGCGTTTGGGGTCCCACACACAGTACAGCAGGATCCTGGTCTTGTTTTGCAGCCAGACGCTTCTTTCTCCTTCCTCAGTCGGGAACGGGGAGCCCACTCCCCCTGCAGTGATCCGGGTCACCCCTGGATGCCGGCGGGCCACTACCCTGGCCCGGCCAACTCGGGCCCCTTCCTCACACCTCCCTTCCTTATAGCAGCCAGGAGCTAGCTCTCCTGGTCTGCTCTCTTCACACTCCAAACTCACTTTGCTCCAGCCCCTCCCCTCCTGCTCTGTTTAGCTCTTAGACTGGGGGGGGGGGTGTCTGTCCTGCTGCACTGGTGTGGGATCAGGTTACCAAGGAGGAGAATGGCCTGCACTTTGCTGGATGTCTGCAGGCTCTGTGACACCCTGGTTTTGCCAGGGCGTCACATAGCTAGATAGAAGGATAGATAGATAGAAGGATAGATAGATTATAGATAGATTATAGATAGATATCTATCTATCTATCTATAATCTATCTATCCTTCTATCTATCTATCCTTCTATCTATCTATCCTTCTATCTAGCTATCCTTCTATCTATCCATCTATCTATCATCTTTGTAGCTGAGTAATCTGCTTCTGGTTTCTCTACTACAATACAGAGGTCAAGATTACCAAATCTTCCTATGTTTTTCATTACAGGCAGTGTCTAAATGGGTAGAGCAGCTGCCTATGGATAATGAATTCATGAGTTCGAGTCCTGGCTGTCCTGGTAAATCAGAGCGGTGAGAATTAAATTTATTCACTGCACTGAGGGGAGGAGCTGGGGCAACAGCTGTGAGCCACAGGACACACCTCTAAAATCAGGGCAGTCCCACAGAATATGGGACAGTTGGGAGGTATGGTGTAGGTGATGTGACAACATACCTTACATTTGTGACAGAATACCCTTAACTACTCTGGTCATAATGATCTTCCGCCATCAGAGGATGATGTATGTTCTCCATCGCAGGATGCGGTAGCTGTTGTACATTTTCCTAGATTAAAGAAAAAAAAAATTGTGAAAAATGAGCAGAATATAACAAACGGCACCAGAAACCTCTTCTAAGCAAGGTGGAAACCAGCAATGGGCAGAGCTGGGAAGATGCCAGATGCTACTGCCCCATTGGAGAAGTCTGATGTAAAAGGGGTATTCATTCACATCTAGAACATTTATGGCATAGGGTACCCCATAAATGAATATGAACAATGGCAGCCACATTTATCTCAAGAACTAACACTATGATCATTGGAGAGGTGAAATTCTGACCACCTCTCCACCGACAGCAGCCCCATAGTCGAGATAAATGCAGACCCGCATCTACTCAACATTTCTGACATGTCCTATGGATATAGTGATTGACTCCGAACACCCCAGCACCCTACATGAAATATCAGATCTGGGCTGGGTGTGCCAATTTCAGCCGTGTCGGCTGGGAACCCCTGCTGCTGATGTCGGCTGGCCAGGAACAGATGGCAACTTACCAACAGTTCACTAATCCCACATCCAGTCTCCTTAGGTGTCCCATGATGACCAAAGTAAAGCCTTGCAAGCCCGAACATCTAGCGGATTGATAAACTATGTCCACACATCAGTTGAGGTTAACCCGGTATCTTGACGGTTTAAAGGGCCTGGCTGATAGGGTTCTGTCCTCTGGTTCCTATCATCTGGAACCAGTCTGTAAAAGGATTGGTTATTCATGCACACTTCGTGTATCCGTACACACTCGAGGTTCACGGTAGCCTGCTTTCTGTTTCCTCTCCATTGCTACAAACCACCCACAGTATGTGACACGCCCACGGGGTCTTGGGGGTTACTCGTCACCGGGCCAGTGTCGGTATGGGATATCACAGCGGCCAGGCCCGGTTACGTGATCCCGGCAGTGTCAATAAAGATGGGGATGGGGATGGGGATGATGGGAGTAGTTATTCATGACAGCACCTGTGGTGTGCGGCCAGGTATCAGCCACGGCTACAGGAGGTTTTTGCTGGGGCAGATAGTGTGACACAGAAGAGTTGGTAGAGCTCTCCACAGGCAGAGCTGCACCTCAGGGTTGTTGGGGGTAGTAGTGGATGGTGGTGCAGGGGCGCGAAGATGGGAACGCCGGCGGTGATGAGATGACACAGAAGTTGTAGTCAAGGTTCTTTACTCACTGAAGTATCACCGTCTTTGGGGTGCCGAGCTCCGCTGTGATGGGCTCCATATGATTCTGGATAGTTTAGAGGTCAAGGCCGGTGTGCTTTCTGTGTGTCCTTTCCAATGGTATTCCCTCCACCCTAACTCCTTGGGCCGGGGATTGGGTCACGGCTGCCTGCTGCACTCGTTACGCACCCTGGGATCCCCTTTCTTCCTAAGAACCAGGGTCGGGCTTCCAGCTCAGGACCATGGGCACCTTTCTGTAAGTATTCTCTCTTCCTACGTGTTGTTGCTGGCATGTACAGCGCCCTCTCTCCAGGCTCTCTCCCCATCTGAATGTGTGGATCCTCACTTTCCCAAGTGGTGTCCCGGGTTGCTTGACCAGTGAGCGTGAGGTTCCATTCCTTATGATGGCCACCCCCAGCATCCTACCCTAGCCCAGTCCCAGTGGTGGGTACCTAATGTGACACCCTGACAAAATCAGGTTGTCACAGGAAACTGGATCCATCTTCCAGATGCAGGATTCTCTCCTCCTTTGCCTTCCATCACAACCCCACACAGGTACATAACACCAGCCACAAAAGCCTAGTCACCCCCCCAGGACAATAGGGACACACTAGTGGGCGGAGCCAGGCAGATGGGGACGCCCTAGGGGTTCTGAGGTGTCAAGGGGAGGGAACAAGTGAGTTAAGCTTGGACAGTGGAAGTGAGAGGAGTGAAGTGGTAGTCGGGGGTTGTAGCTCCAGGACTACTGGAGCTGACTAGGTGGCAGACGGCAGAGCAGGGCCACAGGCGACGGATATCCGGTTGCGGGAGACCTTAAGTGGGTTGTAGCCCGCCAGTACATGGACCCTAGGGCGAAGACAGCTGCAAGCATCTTTCCAATTAACCAGCAGGGAACAAGATTCCAAGTCTTGTCCCACTAACAGCCCAGATAGAGTGAGAAGAAAGCCCAATGAGGGGGATAGGGCATCTGCAAGTGCCTGTAAAATCCCAAGGGTCAGTTCTGTGACGCCCTGGACTAGCCAGGTAGTCACAGACATAACACCTTACACACCCCTTCCCCTGGACAGTAACACCAGTCAAACAAAAACCCTTGTTGCCTCCCTCCAGGGTCTGATGTCCACACCAGGTGGGGCGGAGCCAGGTGGTTGGCCCCACCCACCGAGGAGTTCACAGGTCTGGAGGCGGGAAAAGAGACAGATTTGTGTAGACAGTGAAAGTGAGAGGTCAGAAACTGTTGGTGTCTGGGTAGGGGCCCAGACACAAACAGCAAGGTTGGCAGACGGTGGTGGCCATCTGCAGGAGTTAGTGGATCTTTGCAGAACCGTAGGACTGGGGTCAGGCGGTGGCCCGCCGGTACCGAACCGGGGAGTGGAGTGAAGCTAAGCACACAGACAGGGCCATCGGACCCCGACTAGGCTTGGAGCCGCTGACAACGGTCAAATCCGAGTGTGACAGGAACCCCAGGGGTTTCCCAACAACCAAGACCCGACAGAAGGCAACAGTCCAAACCGTGAGGATATACAGCCACCGCCATAGGCTAGAGATCCAAGGGCCAGCGCCTGCGGGCAAAACGGGCTCCTTCGGTACCTATACGTCGGTGAGCGGACTACCGGTGGGCAACCACAGGAGTCAAAACATTCTAACCACGTGCAGGGAAAGACAGTCACCATCAGCTGTCCGGGGAGAGCACAAACACTGCAGCCGGCTGCGGGACCCATCCATCCAGCCGTTTGGTTTACCAAAGACTCTGTCATTGACTGCCTGAGTGAGTACACCAGTGCCATCCGGCACCGCGCCGCGCTGCCCCTGCAACCCTGCACCCCAGCCATCCATCCTCCCCGTTACACCACCGGGCCCCGGGATCACCAACCCCTACCAACGGAGGGGACAACATCCTAGCTGCTCCCTACCATCGCTCCCGGGATCCCCGTCACCAGCAGCGGTGGTGCCCTTTATCACTACAACCCGTGGGTGGCGTCACGAACTATCTCCCAAAACAAACCACCCCTTTTCACTCGTGGACGAGGAGCGCTGCTCGAGTTCCCGGGTTCGGCCTACCGCTCGAGCCACCGAGCAGCAGCAGAAGCCCCGGACCTGAGCGTGGCGAGCGCGTCCCCTCCACCCGCGACAGTTCTCGCGGGTGACAGCTCCCACAGCAAACACACTGGGAGTGGACTTTCCCCGTTTCATGCGGACTAGTCAACACACAAGACACCAACCTAAAGTGCAGGAGGAAGGGCCCCTGTTCTGTCCACCGATGTGCGGGACCCAAGCACACCCCTCCGAAGGCTACCGGTTACCGGCAGTTGGTTTACTATCTGGACTCTGTGTGACTTTATTCAAAACAGTGAGTACACTGGTATCATCCGGTCCATCACCGCAGACTGCGCCCCATCACTCTATCTCACTGACATCTGGGCCCCGGGACAACACCTCCCCTACTCGTGGAGGGGATACCATCCTGCTGCCCCGCTCCATTAGCCCCGGACACCCCATATCAAGGTAGTGGCGTTGCCAGCAACTATCACCGCAACCCATGGGTGGCGTCACTGACAAACTCTCACATGTAAATAACCCCCCCCTTTTCACTTGCGGGCAACGGACGGGTGCTCAGGCCCGGGTCCGGCTTCCCCTCGAGCCACCGCCAAGACCCCGGATCCGAGCGTCTCGAGCAGCCCCCCTGCAGTGGTCTGTCCCCCGTCCGCAACAAAACTTGGTGTCACGAACAGAATACTTAGCCCATCCACTAACCTGGGTGAAGTGCGCCTTGCCTGGACTGTTAACCCTTGAAACGCTACAATTTTTTGGACCGACGCCATCTTGCCCGCCTTTTTGGCGCCAAAAACAACAACCTCACCATCGTCATCCCCGAAAATAGCGTGAGTCTGGAGCTCCGCCCACCTTCCTGTGAACGCAGCCGGAACCCGGTGACCTCGAGAGCAGGAAGTAGCAAAGGACAGTGGGTCCCGTGAGACTGCTGTTGAAAACCAAGGGGGAAACACTGGAAAGATGTCAGTGCCTGATGATGATCACGGAGCCGCAGCTCCGCGGCAGTGCAAGATGACGGAGAAGCAGCAGGCCCCGCTCCGGTCGCATGAGTGGCAGACCCTGCGGTCCCGGCGGTCACACAAGTTCTGCCGATTACTCTACATTATGTGTCTGGTGCTGCCTGGCTGCCCCAGTATGATGGCCGACCTGATCCCCTGCAGGTATTTAAGAAAAAGATACGTACTGTTCTCGATATGTATGCAATGACTGGCCGGCAGAGCGCATCCGTGGTGCTCGGACAGCTAACAGGCGCAGCCGAGCAGGAGGTAGAGACATGGACTGATGAGGATCGGGCCTCAGTACCTATCATATTTGATAAACTGCAAATAGCCTTTGAAACCCGCACGGAAGCGGAGCTGAGGATGCAATTTTACAACTGCAGACAGCGTCCCCAGGACAGCATTAGAGACTATGCCCTGAGGCTACAAACCACCCTGCGCACCCTAAAGCTAATAGACTCTATCAATGAACCAGAGAGCAATAAAATGCTTGTGGAGCAGTTCCTACAGAGGCTGGGGTCAGCAGAAGATCGCAAGCAGCTGCGGCTTTGGGCCCTGGAGCACCCGGACTTAAATTTTGCAGTTTTAAGGGACCGGGCCAGAAAGGCTTCACAGACCCCTGAGGTCAATGACTCTATACCATCATCTTGGCCAGCTGAAACCTCTCACCTGCTGGTGAAACGTTCTCTATTAGCGTTACCAGCACCTGCAGTGCCAGTGTCGCGGGTTGTTCCGGGGCCCGGTGATGGGGTAGGGATGGATGGCAGGCCGGGTGTGGGGCCTGGTGAGGTGCAGGTTCGCGGGGGCAGCGCTGTGCCGTACGGCACGGTGGTACTCACTCAGCCTGAGACGTTGACACAGTTCTCGGTAAAACACACGGCTGGAAAGACGGTTCCCACGGACGGCTGCTGTTGCTTTTCCCTGGTAGTTAACGGTGACTGTCTCTTTTCCTGCACCTAGTACTTCTGTTGGTTGCGATGGGTTCCCACCGGTAACCCGCTCCCCGACTTGGATATGGGCCGGAGGAGCCCCTTTTTGCCCGCAGGCGCTGGCCCTGAGAAACTAGTGCCTTGGCGGTGGCGGTGTCTCTCTCATACAGTTGGACTGTTGCCTTCAATCAGGACTTAGTTGTTTGGAGACCCGGGGGTCCCCTTCACTGACGGATTTGGCAAATTCACAGCGACTCCTAGCCTTGCCGGGATCCGAAAGGCCCCTGCCAATGGTGCTGGCTTCTCTTTAGGAAAAAGAAAAAAATCCAGCACTCGTGTCCAGGAAATGTAATAAAATTTGCTTCTTTTATTTATTCAATTTTCATAGTAAAATTGGATCATATCCACAAAGTATAAAAAATCCCCATAAAGACAGGATGGGATGACAGAGGAGTACGCGTTTCGAGCTACATGCTCTTAATCTCAATCCACATTGAATGAACAACCACATGGGGATTTAAAGGGAAAAAAAAAAAAGGAGGAGGAAAAATTTGAATTTAAGACGGATATGACACCATAGAAAAAAAAGTCAGAACCAAACAAAATAGCAGCAGATAAAAACAGAGCAGAATGACTAAGTACATTGTATGAATAGCAACCCCATATATACATATATAGAGAGGGAACGATCTGCAGTAAAAGTATGCAAAGTGACAAAACACATGTATCAAATATATTCTAGACGTACATGTGCATCCTTATATATTTTAAATTATAAATTTTTATCGACATTGTACATATAAGGAAAAAAAAAAACCATCATTTCATTTTATCAAAGCCGTGTACCAATTTCAAATGCATTAATATATATTTCTTAATTCATCTCTTAAATTCATGCCTTGAGGGGCTCTAGTCTCCATCAAGAAAATCCATTTTGCCTCCTTCTTGCGCATGATTTTTGTGATATCACCCCCTCTATGTGGTAACACAATTTTCTCAATAGCATTCACACGGCAGCTGTTTGTGCAGCCACCGTGAACAGAGATAAAGTGTTGTGAAGCACCTGAAGGGCTTCTGCTACTTCTGTTACAAGCATCATATAGGTGTTCTGAAATCCTTTTCCTAAGGCTACGGCCAGTGCTTCCAATATACTGAATATTACATGTATCGCATGTAATGAGATACACGACATGAGTTGTACTACAGTTTATAAAAGAATTGATATTATATTCTTTTTTCGTTACACTAGATACAATTTTTTTCGTGTTAGGCATATATTTGCACAAGCCGCATACCTTCTGTCCACACCTATATGAGCCCGTAACAGATAGCCAATTATACACACCACCTCTATTACGATTTGTATGGTCACTGGGAGAGATCATAGAGGCAATAGTGTTGTTACGTTTAGAGACAAATTTTATTCCCTCCTCAAGAATATTTTTAACGGTATCATCCGTACTGAGTATAGGGAGATATTTCTTAATGATGTTGACAATAGAATAAAAATCCGTACTATATTTAGTGGAAAATACAATTGATGGCTGTTTATGTGTGAGGTCCATTTGTTTGTTCAATAGATACTGATCTCTGGTTTTAGAATCTGCACGTGCTTTAGCTTTGGAAATAATCGCATCAGAGAAACCCCGACAGAGAAACCTTTCCCTAATGATCCTACATTCTTTCACATATGCTTCCTCTGATGAGCAACACCTCCTTGCCCGTATGAACTCTCCTGTGGGAATGTTATCCACTACATGTTTTGGATGACAGCTATTAGCGTGGAGCAGGGAATTCCCTGCTGTCGGCTTTCTAAATAAGCTGCAAGTTACACCCTCATTCCCAGGTTTAGATGAAAAAATAACATCCAAAAATGTAATTTGTTCTTTATGATGTTCATATGTAAACCCAAGATTGTAGGGGTTGTTATTTAGATATGTCATGAAATCTACAATCTCCTCATCCTCCCCTTTCCACACAATGATCACGTCATCAATATAACGGAGGAATATTGCAATATTATGTGAAAATGGGTTGTCCACAGAAAAAATGTTTCCCTCCTCCCACCAAGACAAATAAATATTTGCTAGGGAGGGGGAAAATTTCGCACCCATAGCACAGCCTTGAGTCTGGACATAGTAACTACCCATGAAGGTGAAAAAATTGTTTTTTAATAAAAACCAAGTCACATCCTAAATAAAATTTTGAAGATCAGATGAGTAGCCACTATGTCTAGACATATGATGTTTCAAGGCCATGAGGGCTAATTCATGGGGTATGGAAGTGTACAAGCTGGTAATGTCACAGGTTAGCCAGCTGTATCCTTCTTTCCATGAAAAATTAGAAAAAATACTCAGAATGTGTTTGGTATCTCTTACATAGCTTGGTGAGATTTGTGCCAATGATTGTAAACGTAAATCCAACCATTCTGATAGATGCTCAGTCATAGAACCAATCCCTGATATAATAGGTCTGAACTCTGGAGGAAAGCGATTTTTATGCGTTTTCGGTAAAGCGTGAAACAATGGAATAATAGATGTTGATGGATTTAAATATTCACTTTGCTTTGTCGAAATTACCCCAAGTTGCACACCCTCCTCCAGAATTCTAGATAAACATTTTTTTACCTCATTAATGGGATTATTAGAAATTTTTTTATAAATGGAATTTTCTCTATGAAATGGAACTAAACAAAATGCTTAGAGTCCAATATCCAAAACTACAACAGAACCGCCTTTATCAGATCTTTTAATAACGATACTGTTGTTATCCTGTAACTGGGATACTGGCGGTCTGTTCATGTATGCTCAAATTATGATTAATATTTTTTTTACTTTTTTTCAATTTAATTAATTCAGATTCTACAACATTTTGGAAATCTTCCATACTCGTGGTTTTAGATTGAGTAGGATAGTAGTTTGGATTAGGAACTCTATTTGAAAACCGTGTATCACAATGATTTTGGGATTCTGAGCCTAGATCAGAAAGGTCACATAATACAATCAAAGACATTTGTTCAGAAAAGGTGGTAGGAAAAAATTCACAAGCTGTATTAGTTTCATCGGGGCATACAGGTTCAATATCATTACAGAAAAAATGTTTCTTAATGGTTAAACGTCTGATGAATTTATTAACATCTAAAAGGGTTTCAAAGACGTTGAACCTCGTAGTTGGGACGAAATTCAAACCTCTTTGCAAAACACTTATCTGATCTTCATTTAAGATATTGGCTGACATATTTAATACCGTAAGGTCATTATGGCCCCCTAATAATTCCCTCTCCGGGTTCGGTGAAAGAAAATGTCCTTTTCTATTGTGGTGTTTCCGTCCGGCCCGTCTGTAATGTTGTTTTTCTTTTTTGGTTTTTTTTGGGGAATTTTTCCTGAGTGTTTTTTGACAGATTCATCTGGGCAGTCCGTGTATTCAATACAGAAGATCCCTCAGAATCTGTAGTATCAATGTTGTTATCAGAGGAATCCATTTCCGTAGAGGAAAAACTTACTCTTTTTCTGATAATTGATCTGGGTGTCTGTCTGTATTGTCTCCGATTCTGGGGCCAATCATATACTTGGTTGTTTTCGTAGTCAAAAACATCTCTTTTGAACTTTTTTTCCTTCATAAGAGTAATAGAATCTTCCAATTTAGTTAAATTATTGCTGATTTTTTCTTTGAGGATAGAAAATTGTGAATTACTGGAATAGGTTTTTAATTCAACCTCAATCTCTTTGACTTTTGATTCCGTCTCATTTAATTTCAACAGTTCTCTCTCTGTAAACAGCTTAATAAGTTTGAGGGAGCATTCAGAGAGGACAGTGTCCCATTCCTTCAGAAAATCAGTATCAAACTCAGTGGTAGGTCGTTTTTATATCCTCAGTCCTCTGGGGATCATTTTCTGATCCAAGTAAGCGGATAAGGTTTTAAAATCCCACCATGTTTTCAGCCGAGATGTCATATGCTTCTCCAATTGATGCATTAAAGTATTCAGATCATTCTGATCTTGTGAGGTTGTATCCCCAGCTTTATGTAGAAAAATATTTGCTGCTCTGTTAAGTCTTGTCTGACAATTAACATTGAAAAAATCATCGGTATTCGTAGAAATATTAGGATTAGGGGTCTCCATATTCAAATACATAAAGATCCGTTGGTGTGATCCAATAAACACACTTATATTGCAGAGAAATTCATAAGATCAAGGGAGCACGAAGGCCATAACAACAGAGAAACAGAAAGGTAGAATCAGCTCACCCAGATCACATGGAGACTCCAATGAAGGACAGGTGCACGGGAAGGCCGGCCCGGCCAAGAAACTCCAGGAAAAAGAAAAAAATCCAGCACTCGTTTCCACCACCTTTTCTGAACAAATGTCTTTGATTGTATTATGTGACCTTTCTGATCTAGGCTCAGAATCCCAAAATCATTGTGATACACGGTTTTCAAATAGAGTTCCTAATCCAAACTACTATCCTACTCAATCTAAAACCACGAGTATGGAAGATTTCCAAAATGTTGTAGAATCTGAATTAATTAAATTGAAAAAAAGTAAAAAAAATATTAATCATAATTTGAGCATACATGAACAGACCGCCAGTATCCCAGTTACAGGATAACAACAGTATCGTTATTAAAAGATCTGATAAAGGCGGTTCTGTTGTAGTTTTGGATATTGGACTCTAAGCATTTTGTTTAGTTCCATTTCATAGAGAAAATTCCATTTATAAAAAAATTTCTAATAATCCCATTAATGAGGTAAAAAAATGTTTATCTAGAATTCTGGAGGAGGGTGTGCAACTTGGGGTAATTTCGACAAAGCAAAGTGAATATTTAAATCCATCAACATCTATTATGCCATTGTTTCACGCTTTACCGAAAACGCATAAAAATCGCTTTCCTCCAGAGTTCAGACCTATTATATCAGGGATTGGTTCTATGACTGAGCATCTATCAGAATGGTTGGATTTACGTTTACAATCATTGGCACAAATCTCACCAAGCTATGTAAGAGATACCAGTCATAGAACCAATCCCTGATATAATAGGTCTGAACTCTGGAGGAAAGCGATTTTTATGCGTTTTCGGTAAAGCGTGAAACAATGGCATAATAGATGTTGATGGATTTAAATATTCACTTTGCTTTGTCGAAATTACCCCAAGTTGCACACCCTCCTCCAGAATTCTAGATAAACATTTTTTTACCTCATTAATGGGATTATTAGAAATTTTTTTATAAATGGAATTTTCTCTATGAAATGGAACTAAACAAAATGCTTAGAGTCCAATATCCAAAACTACAACAGAACCGCCTTTATCAGATCTTTTAATAACGATACTGTTGTTATCCTGTAACTGGGATACTGGCGGTCTGTTCATGTATGCTCAAATTATGATTAATATTTTTTTTACTTTTTTTCAATTTAATTAATTCAGATTCTACAACATTTTGGAAATCTTCCATACTCGTGGTTTTAGATTGAGTAGGATAGTAGTTTGGATTAGGAACTCTATTTGAAAACCGTGTATCACAATGATTTTGGGATTCTGAGCCTAGATCAGAAAGGTCACATAATACAATCAAAGACATTTGTTCAGAAAAGGTGGTAGGAAAAAATTCACAAGCTGTATTAGTTTCATCGGGGCATACAGGTTCAATATCATTACAGAAAAAATGTTTCTTAATGGTTAAACGTCTGATGAATTTATTAACATCTAAAAGGGTTTCAAAGACGTTGAACCTCGTAGTTGGGACGAAATTCAAACCTCTTTGCAAAACACTTATCTGATCTTCATTTAAGATATTGGCTGACATATTTAATACCGTAAGGTCATTATGGCCCCCTAATAATTCCCTCTCCGGGTTCGGTGAAAGAAAATGTCCTTTTCTATTGTGGTGTTTCCGTCCGGCCCGTCTGTAATGTTGTTTTTCTTTTTTGGTTTTTTTTGGGGAATTTTTCCTGAGTGTTTTTTGACAGATTCATCTGGGCAGTCCGTGTATTCAATACAGAAGATCCCTCAGAATCTGTAGTATCAATGTTGTTATCAGAGGAATCCATTTCCGTAGAGGAAAAACTTACTCTTTTTCTGATAATTGATCTGGGTGTCTGTCTGTATTGTCTCCGATTCTGGGGCCAATCATATACTTGGTTGTTTTCGTAGTCAAAAACATCTCTTTTGAACTTTTTTTCCTTCATAAGAGTAATAGAATCTTCCAATTTAGTTAAATTATTGCTGATTTTTTCTTTGAGGATAGAAAATTGTGAATTACTGGAATAGGTTTTTAATTCAACCTCAATCTCTTTGACTTTTGATTCCGTCTCATTTAATTTCAACAGTTCTCTCTCTGTAAACAGCTTAATAAGTTTGAGGGAGCATTCAGAGAGGACAGTGTCCCATTCCTTCAGAAAATCAGTATCAAACTCAGTGGTAGGTCGTTTTTATATCCTCAGTCCTCTGGGGATCATTTTCTGATCCAAGTAAGCGGATAAGGTTTTAAAATCCCACCATGTTTTCAGCCGAGATGTCATATGCTTCTCCAATTGATGCATTAAAGTATTCAGATCATTCTGATCTTGTGAGGTTGTATCCCCAGCTTTATGTAGAAAAATATTTGCTGCTCTGTTAAGTCTTGTCTGACAATTAACATTGAAAAAATCATCGGTATTCGTAGAAATATTAGGATTAGGGGTCTCCATATTCAAATACATAAAGATCCGTTGGTGTGATCCAATAAACACACTTATATTGCAGAGAAATTCATAAGATCAAGGGAGCACGAAGGCCATAACAACAGAGAAACAGAAAGGTAGAATCAGCTCACCCAGATCACATGGAGACTCCAATGAAGGACAGGTGCACGGGAAGGCCGGCCCGGCCAAGAAACTCCAGGAAAAAGAAAAAAATCCAGCACTCGTTTCCACCACCTTTTCTGAACAAATGTCTTTGATTGTATTATGTGACCTTTCTGATCTAGGCTCAGAATCCCAAAATCATTGTGATACACGGTTTTCAAATAGAGTTCCTAATCCAAACTACTATCCTACTCAATCTAAAACCACGAGTATGGAAGATTTCCAAAATGTTGTAGAATCTGAATTAATTAAATTGAAAAAAAGTAAAAAAAATATTAATCATAATTTGAGCATACATGAACAGACCGCCAGTATCCCAGTTACAGGATAACAACAGTATCGTTATTAAAAGATCTGATAAAGGCGGTTCTGTTGTAGTTTTGGATATTGGACTCTAAGCATTTTGTTTAGTTCCATTTCATAGAGAAAATTCCATTTATAAAAAAATTTCTAATAATCCCATTAATGAGGTAAAAAAATGTTTATCTAGAATTCTGGAGGAGGGTGTGCAACTTGGGGTAATTTCGACAAAGCAAAGTGAATATTTAAATCCATCAACATCTATTATGCCATTGTTTCACGCTTTACCGAAAACGCATAAAAATCGATTTCCTCCAGAGTTCAGACCTATTATATCAGGGATTGGTTCTATGACTGAGCATCTATCAGAATGGTTGGATTTACGTTTACAATCATTGGCACAAATCTCACCAAGCTATGTAAGAGATACCAAACACATTCTGAGTATTTTTTCTAATTTTTCATGGAAAGAAGGATACAGCTGGCTAACCTGTGACATTACCAGCTTGTACACTTCCATACCCCATGAATTAGCCCTCATGGCCTTGAAACATCATATGTCTAGACATAGTGGCTACTCATCTGATCTTCAAAATTTTATTTTGGATGTGACTTGGTTTTTATTAAAAAACAATTTTTTCACCTTCATGGGTAGTTACTATGTCCAGACTCAAGGCTGTGCTATGGGTGCGAAATTTTCCCCCTCCCTAGCAAATATTTATTTGTCTTGGTGGGAGGAGGGAAACATTTTTTCTGTGGACAACCCATTTTCACATAATATTGCAATATTCCTCCGTTATATTGATGACGTGATCATTGTGTGGAAAGGGGAGGATGAGGAGATTGTAGATTTCATGACATATCTAAATAACAACCCCTACAATCTTGGGTTTACATATGAACATCATAAAGAACAAATTACATTTTTGGATGTTATTTTTTCATCTAAACCTGGGAATGAGGGTGTAACTTGCAGCTTATTTAGAAAGCCGACAGCAGGGAATTCCCTGCTCCACGCTAATAGCTGTCATCCAAAACATGTAGTGGATAACATTCCCACAGGAGAGTTCATACGGGCAAGGAGGTGTTGCTCATCAGAGGAAGCATATGTGAAAGAATGTAGGATCATTAGGGAAAGGTTTCTCTGTCGGGGTTTCTCTGATGCGATTATTTCCAAAGCTAAAGCACGTGCAGATTCTAAAACCAGAGATCAGTATCTATTGAACAAACAAATGGACCTCACACATAAACAGCCATCAATTGTATTTTCCACTAAATATAGTACGGATTTTTATTCTATTGTCAACATCATTAAGAAATATCTCCCTATACTCAGTACGGATGATACCGTTAAAAATATTCTTGAGGAGGGAATAAAATTTGTCTCTAAACGTAACAACACTATTGCCTCTATGATCTCTCCCAGTGACCATACAAATCGTAATAGAGGTGGTGTGTATAATTGGCTATCTGTTACGGGCTCATATAGGTGTGGACAGAAGGTATGCGGCTTGTGCAAATATATGCCTAACACGAAAAAAATTGTATCTAGTGTAACGAAAAAAGAATATAATATCAATTCTTTTATAAACTGTAGTACAACTCATGTCGTGTATCTCATTACATGCGATACATGTAATATTCAGTATATTGGAAGCACTGGCCGTAGCCTTAGGAAAAGGATTTCAGAACACCTATATGATGCTTGTAACAGAAGTAGCAGAAGCCCTTCAGGTGCTTCACAACACTTTATCTCTGTTCACGGTGGCTGCACAAACAGCTGCCGTGTGAATGCTATTGAGAAAATTGTGTTACCACATAGAGGGGGTGATATCACAAAAATCATGCGCAAGAAGGAGGCAAAATGGATTTTCTTGATGGAGACTAGAGCCCCTCAAGGCATGAATTTAAGAGATGAATTAAGAAATATATATTAATGCATTTGAAATTGGTACACGGCTTTGATAAAATGAAATGATGGTTTTTTTTTTTCCTTATATGTACAATGTCGATAAAAATTTATAATTTAAAATATATAAGGATGCACTTGTACGTCTAGAATATATTTGATACATGTGTTTTGTCACTTTGCATACTTTTACTGCAGATCGTCCCCTCTCTATATATGTATATATGGGGTTGCTATTCATACAATGTACTTAGTTATTCTGCTCTGTTTTTATCTGCTGCTATTTTGTTTGGTTCTGACTTTTTTTCTATGGTGTCATATCCGTCTTAAATTCAAATTTTTCCTCCTCCTTTTTTTTTTTTTCCCTTTAAATCCCCATGTGGTTGTTCATTCAATGTGGATTGAGATTAAGAGCATGTAGCTCGAAACGCGTACTCCTCTGTCATCCCATCCTGTCTTTATGGGGATTTTTTATACTTTGTGGATATGATCCAATTTTACTATGAAAATTTAATAAATAAAAGAAGCAAATTTTATTACATTTCCTGGACACGAGTGCTGGATTTTTTTCTTTTTCCTGGAGTTTCTTGGCCGGGCCGGCCTTCCCGTGCACCTGTCCTTCATTGGAGTCTCCATGTGATCTGGGTGAGCTGATTCTACCTTTCTGTTTCTCTGGCTTCTCTTTGTATAACCGTCCGGTACCGCCGGGCCACCGCCCGTCCATGGTCCTTTCGTCAACCTCCGATCAGCCTCCACTGCAGACGGTCACCGCCGTCTGCTAACCTTGCTGTCTCTGTCCGGGGCACACACCCGGACCAACTTCAGGCTCTACTTCTGTCACTTTTCTCCTCTCCACTCCTTTCCTCCTTCCACTTCCTCCTCCAAACTCTATCTGCCCGTGTTTTCCCACCTCCAGGACTGTGAACTCCTTGGTGGGTGGAGACCAACCGCCTGGCTCCACCCCCTGGTGTGGACATCAGCCCCTGGAGGAAGGCAACAAGAATTTTTGGGTCTAGCTTAGGTGTACCTATCCGGGGTGTAGGGTGTGGTGATGTCATTACCTGTGACCCCTGGCTTGCCCAGGGCGTCACATTAGCAGCATCCCCTGGAGCCCCCGGTGACCTGTTATCCCAAATTGAACAGCTGAGCAAGGATGTCGCCAGGATCCTCGAGGCCATGCAACTACAGCCAAAGACCAAGCCGGCGGAGAAGATCCAGCTCGCCGACAGCCCTGAGGACGTCCCCTGGATGTAGATGTGACGCCCTGGTGCCACCAAGTGGTCACAAACATTCACACGACATCACACCATCCCACACAAGGTACCATCAGCCACAAAATCCTAGCCACCCCCTCAGAGTAAGAAGGACACACCAGTGGGCAGGACCAGGCGGATTGGGAGCGCCCCCTTAGGGATCTTGAGGATCCGGAGGCGGGAACCAGAGAGATCTGAGTTCAACTTCAACCCTCACACTTGAAGTACAAGTCTGTGACAGTGACAGACTGTCAAGGAAAAGCAGAGCCTAGTGAAGGGTAGACAGGGTAGTGGCCCTGTTCTACTGGCTAGGTGGCAAACAATGGACCGTGTCCAAAGGCGACGGGAGTCCGGTCGCGGGAAATCCAAAGTGGGCCAGGACAGGGTTGGAGCCCGCCGGTACCGACAGCGGAGATCCGGTCCGAAAATCGTGCACAGACGGGGTACCTGGACCCTAGTTAGAAGACGGTTGCAAGCCCCTTCTCTAAATCACCAGGCCGGGAGCAAGATTGCAGGCCTTGCTCCAGAAGTGTTAGCCCAGATAGAGCGAAACGGGAGCCCACCGCGGGGGATAGGGTATATGCAAACACCCAGTGATATCCCAAGGGTCAATTTTCGCGGGCACATCACCCAACCAGAAGATACCGGGAGCGGACTTCCCCGTTCCATACGGAGCTGTCCAGAAGTGAGGAAAATTACAAAGTGCCTGATAAAGGGATATCGGTACACCAACCGGGTGTGGGACCCGAGTACACACGAACACGGCAGCCGGCCACTGACACCTTGGTTTACCAAAAGACTTGTGTGCAATTATTCAACAGTGAGTACACCAACATTCTCCGGTTTGGCCCGACGCGCCACCTCCGGCCCACATCACTCCCCGTATCCTGGACAATGAGCCCCGGGGCATCCACCCCTACCCACGGGGGTGTTAACATCCAGCTGCCATCCCATCATCCCTGGGTGCTCCCGAACAGCAGCGGTGGTACACCATATTACCACACACCGTGGGTGGCGTCACAAAGTATTTACAGCAATCCCCGTACATAAATGTCCCCTTTTTATTTGAGTGTCCGTGCGACCTCCGGGTCAGGAAATCCCTCCAGCCACTGAGGATCCGGATCCGAGCAGCACTGCTGCTGCTGACGTGGGGGTGGCACACAGAGAAGGAGCAGCAACCGGTATGGACAACCCATTTTTTACAGGTGCAACAAGACCGGCTATTACGCCTGATGATGTCCTTTAAACGGGCAACCCCTGAGGCCAAGGGCCAGTCCTCAGGAATAGACAAACAAAGCCCAGCTGATTGGTATGAGCGATATGTTGGAGGCCGCCCCATCATCTCCCTCACCGTCGACGGGATTCCGACGTTTGCACTTCTGGACACCGGCTCGCAGGTAACAACTATATCCTATGTACTGTATAAGCGCTACTGGTCTGATGATGACCTTATAAAAATCAAAATGAGGGAGCCAGCACGATTTCTAAACTGTACTTATTAATAAATGGAGATTTTTGGCAAAACATTGCAATATTTTGAGCTACCCCGCCACTCCACGGCAAATCTCAAGGGGCAGTCCTACAGAGTGCTGTTTTAAATAGTTCTGCTTTTAAATGTGTGAGGCCGCATGGCACCCTTCAGATAAAAAAAAATATTAGTGTAGGACTGCCCCTTGAGATTTGCCGTGGACTGGCGGGGTAGCTCAAAATATTAATAAATGGAGATTTTTGGCAAAACATTGAAATAAGTACGGTTTAGAAATCGTGCTGGCTCCCTCATTTTGATTCTGATGATGATTGTACCCCGCCAGATTCTGGCCTCACCATTATTGCAGCTAATGGACTCCCAATGACCCAAGTGGGGTTTAAAGAAGTGACTCTTAAGGTGGGGAGAGTGGAGTTAGAGCATCAAGAAGGACTTATAGTGGTGCAAAATGACCCTAGTGATCGTAATCCGAAAATGGTCCTAGGAAGCAATGTTATTGAAAATTGTATGGGGGAACGGCAGGAGTGGGGCAGCAGAGAGTCCTGCAATGGGAGATACGAGCCCTCCTGCAGCGGCAACAGGTGAATCTGTCTGGTGGAGACATTGGCGGTGTGCGATTGATGGATGTAGCTCCACTGGTAGTGCCTCCACGAAGTGAGATGATGATATGGTGTAGGGCAGCAGTAGGTTCCCGTGGACAAGATTATCAGGCAGTGGTGGAGCCCCTGCCTTCAGAACACTGGCCCACAATTTTGACAGCCAGAGGAGTGATTGATGTCCGGAAGGTGAGAGTGCCCGTGAGAGTGATGAATTGCGGAGAGGAAGAGGTTAAGCTACCCAGATATGTCACTATTGCCAAGCTGTTCACAGTAGATACACATGCCATCCAAGCAGCAGCATCCACCAACACTACACACCAACCAGTCAGTGGCAGCTCACCAAGTCAGTCAGAGGAGTGGTGTCAAGAATTACACATAGGCACTGACTCCGCATCTTCACACCAAAAGAAGGGGGTCGGCAGGGTAGTGCAAGAATACGAGCAAGTCTTCAGTGAACACGCGCTAGACTTTGGGAGAATAAAAGGGGTCCAACACTACATTCCCACAGGTGCACACCCACCCATTAAAGAAAGGTACAGGCCAATACCACCTGCACTTTATCAGTGTGCCAAGGACATGTTGAGGAACATGAAGGAGGCTGGGGTTATCCGTGACAGCTGTAGCCCCTGGGCAGCTCCGTTGGTCCTGGTAAAGAAGAAGGACGGCACCATGAAAATGTGTGTGGACTACCGAAAAATTAATCAGATCACCCACAAGGATGCGTATCCACTTCCCCGCATTAAGGAATCGTTAACTGCATTGAGAACTGCAAATTACTTTTCTACCCTTGATCTCACTAGTGGCTATTGGCAAGTGTCTGTTGCTGAGGAAGACCATGAGAAGACTGCCTTCGCCACCCTGATGGGTCTCTGCGAGTTCAACAGCATGCCCTTCGGGTTGTGCAACGCACCAGGAACCTTCTAGAGACTGATGGAATGCTGCTTAGGACACCGCAACTTCAGGACGGTACTGTTATATCTAGATGACGTCATCGTCTATTCTAAAATGTATGAAGATCATCTGGAACACCTTGCAGAAGTCTTCGAAGCCCTCTCCAAGTAAGGGATGAAGTTACAACCATCCAAATGCCACTTGCTGAAGCCTAAAGTCCAATACCTCAGGCATGTGGTTAGTGCAGAAGGTGTGGCTCCGGATTTGGAGAAAATAACCGCAATCCAGAACTGGTCAAGACCCACTACCATCAAGGAGGTATGACAGTTCTTGGGCCTGATCGGCTATTACTGCTGCTTCATCAAGGACTATACCAAGATGGCATCTCCTATGCAAGATCTCCTTGTCGGACACACCAAGCATGGCAAGCCTTCTGGTCCTCCATTCACATGGGTTGAGGAGCAAGAAAGTTCCTTCAAATAGATGAAGTCAGCCCTGACCGGAGAAGAGACCCTGGCATACCCCGACTACGGTCTCCCGTTTATGCTGTATACGGATGCCAGCAACGTGGGATTGGGAGCTGTCCTATCCCAAATGCAGAATGGCAAGGAGAAGGTGATAGCTTCCGCAAGTAGGAAGCTCCGCCCAACAGAAAGGAACCCTGAGAATAAGGGGTACTTTACATGCTGCGACATCGCTACCGATATATCGTCGGGGTCACGTCGTTAGTGACGCACATCTGGCGCCGGTAGCGCCATTGCAGTGTGCAACACTAATGAGCAACGATCAACGATCACAAAATCGTTCCAAAACCGTGATCGTTGACACGTCGCTCATTTCCTTAATATCGCTGCTGCCACCGGTACAATGTTGTTCGTCGTTCCTGCGGCATCACACATCGCTATGTGTGACACCGCAGGAGCGACGAACATCTCCTTACCTGCGTCCACCGGCAATACGGAAGGAAGGAGGTGGGCATGTTGTTACGTCCCGCTCATCTCCGCCCCTCCGCTTCTATTGGCCGGCCCCTTAGTGACGCTGCACTAACGTCGCTATGACGCCGAACGCACCTCCCCCTTGAGGGAGGGATTGTTCGGCGGTCACAGCGACGTCGCTGACCAAGTATGTGCGTGTGACGCTGCCGTAGTGATAATGTTCGCTACGGCAGCGAGCACCAAATGTTGCTCGAGCGACGGGGGCGGGTGCTATCGCGCTCGACATCGCTAGCAATCGCTAGCAATGTCGCAGCGTGTAAAGTACCCCTTACAGTTCTTTCAAGTTGGAGTTCCTAGCGCTCGTCTGGGTTGTGACAGAGAGATTTAAGCATTACCTGGCTTCTGTAAAGTTTACTGCATATACGGACAACAATCCTTTAACCCACCTAGACACAGCGAAGCTTGGAGCCCTAGAACAACGCTGGGTAGCCCGACTGGCGAATTATGACTTCACCATAAAGTAGAGAACCGGTCGTAAGAACACCAATGCTGACGCGTTGTCTAGAATGCCCCACCTGCCTGATGATGGAGTAGATGAGGACAAGTTGGAAGAGATTGAACTGCCCGCGTTCCATCAACCTGACAGTTTGGAAAACACAAAACATTACAGCGGTCAACAGGAGGCAGCATTCAACCCATTTCCTCATCACGGTTGGCAAGAAGCGCAGGATAGAGATCCTGCAGTCAGATTGATCAAGACGCTGATTTCCCAGGCTGATTCCAGGTTGGAGCCCACTGCCCCGGCAGAAGCTCAGAGGCTGTGAAAAGAGAGGAGCCGGTTGTATTTGCAGCGAGGCAAGTTATGCATCTTAGGATTGATCAGTCCTCTGCACAAGAGGATCTGCCAGATAGTTATAACTCAAGCATACTTGCCAGTGGTCCTGGAAGCCTACCATGATGGAGCTGGACACTTCGGCTGGAAGAAGCTGGAAATGCTACTGAGGGAGCGCTTTTACTGGGCTGGGATGAGAGAATTCATTGAAGCATGGTGTAGGGATTGTGGTTTCTGTGTGCTAAGAAGAAAGGATGGTACCAGCCAGAGAGCCCCATTACAGCCGATCATCAACCACCAGCCGTTGGAACTCGTTGCTCTAGATCATGTCAAACTCACACCAAGCAGGAGCGGATACACGTATGCACTCACGATGGTAGACCACTACTCGAGATTTATGTTTGTGGTACCCATCAAAGATCTAACAGCCCATACTGCGGCAAAGGTCTTCCAAGCACACTTCTGCAGACCTCATGGCTACCCAGAGAGTGTCCTCACAGATCAGGGCCCTGCCTTCGAAGTGGAAATCTTCAAGGAGTTCTGCAGACTGTACGGATGTAGTAAGATATGTACTACACCCTACCTTGCCCAAACCAATGGGATGTTTGAGAAGATGAACCATTTAGTCATCAACCTGCTTCAGACTCTACCCCTTGAAGAACGGAACCAGTGGCCTGAGAGATTGCCCGATCTAGTGGATATGTATAACAACATTCCCGTCAGTTCCACTAAGTGTACACCTGCTTATCTAATGAGGGCGAGGCCTGGAAGATTGCCGGTGGACTTGGACATGGATGTAAAAGTACCTGAAACCATCTCCCTAACCAATGATTGGGACTTCAAACGTCAGATGCAGTACAAGCAAATCCAGGAATATGTGGAAAGAAACCTGAGCCAAAGCAGAGAAAAGCAAGAGCAGCACTTCAACAAATAGACAAAAGCTGCCCCCTTTGCACCGGGAGAAGTCGTGCTAAAGAGAAAAAGGAAGCTGCATAAATTGGACGACCAGTGGGAGAAGATCCCCTATGTCATACAACCCTCTGCTAATAAGACAGGTCTTCTGATTAAGTCAATCAAAGACCAAGGAAGAACTACGGCTAAAATCTCCAGGGATCACTTGAAAAAATGCCCGGAACCTCTGAAGATCCCAGAAGAAGTTCCCACTCCATCTCTGGGTGTCGAGAAACGGAAGGAGGTGATCCATTCCATTCTAGGGGACTTCCCAGCAGATTGGCTTATGCAAAATGGAGCAGTGATTGTTCCCGTTCTACCATTCTCACAACCTGTGGAAGAGCAAGAACTACAGAGGCCTGCTGACTTTGCACCAGTACACATACCTAGAGTCGCATCTGTACCCATGCCACGCACCCGTAGGTTTCTACCTACAGTACCCATAACGGAGAGTGAGGAACCTGTAGACAGTACAGCACCACAGGGCCTAGGAGAGAATGTAGGGCTGAGGAGGTCTACATGCCCTAACCTAGGTCAGCCACCACTCAGATACAGGGAGTGAGTGATGCCTGTATGTACTTGTATGTATATAGCAATGTATGTATATAAACAAACTGTAAGTATTGATTAGTTGTTAATGTCAAAATGCCAATTAACCGTGTACCTCCCCTGATTCACCTACGTGAAAAGAAGGAGTAAACAGGTAGCGGACCCCGGCTACCCCCTTTCCCTGTTTTAACCCAGCTTTACACCTTTTGTTGTCTATGGACCATGGCCTCAGGACTGGCAGAGGCCACCCAAAGACTTTCTTGAGTTCTTATACATATCCCCATTTTGCCTTCTTGTTCCTCTGCCCACCAGGACTTTAACACCCACTGGAGAGGACTGGTTGGAGGAAGGGCCTGCGGTAGAGTCGGCCGAGGCCCAGTCACTAACACAACCGGTGGCTAAACTCCAGGCCAGAGGGTTCTGGACTGTGGGACTCATTGGGGTGGACTGGTGGGAAAGGGACAGTTTTTGCAATGTTCAAGTAAAGTGCCTCCCTGTGAAGGGATGAAATGTACATAATGTTTTATAACTTGTTAACATTTTACCTTTTTACAGAAGCAGTTAAAATAAAAACCGGTAGCCGGACAGCCCGAGGACAGGCTGTGTTCTACCAAGGGGGAGTGTGACGCCCTGCCAAAATCTCTCCAGGCTCTCTCCCCATCTGAATGTGTGGCTCCTCACTTCCACAAATGGTGCCCCGCCTCCCGGGTTGCTTGACCAGTGAGCGTGATCCTTATGATGGCCACCCCCAGAATCCTACCCTAGCCCAGTCCCAGTGGTGGGTACCTAATGTGACGCCCTGACAAAATCAAGTTGTCACAGGAAACTGCATCCATCTTCCAGATGCAGGATTCTCTCCTCCTTGGCCTTCCATCGTAACCCCGCACAGGTACAAAATACCATCCACAAAAGCCTAGTCACCCTCCATGACAATAGGGACACACTAGTGGGCGGGGCCAGGCAGATGGGGACGCCCACCTAGGGGTTCTGAGGTATCAAGGGGAGGGAACAAGTGAGTTAAGCTTGGACAGTGGAAGTGAGAGGAGTGAAGTGGTAGTCGGGGGTTGTAGCTCCCGGACTACTGGAGCTGACTAGGTGGCAGACGGCAGAGCAGGGGCACAGGCGACGGAGATCCAGTCATGGGAGACCTTAAGTGGACCAGGGCACGGTTGTAGCCCGCCAGTGCCGACAGCTGGAATCCGGTCTGGAGGCCGTGCACAGTCGGGGTACCTGGACCGAAGGGCGTGGACAGCTGCAAGCACCTTTCCAATTACCAGCAGGGGCCAAGATTTCAAGTCTTGTCCCACTAACAGCCCAGATAGAGCGAGACGGAAGCCCAACGAGGGGGATAGGGTGTCTAGAAGTGCTTGCTAAAATCCCACGGGTCAGTTCTCGCGGACGACAGCTCCCACAGCATGGACACCGGGAGTGGACTTTCCCCGATCCATGCGGACTAGTCAACACACAAGACACCAACCTAAAGTGCAAGAGGAAGGGCCCCTGTTCTGTCCACCGGTGTGAGGGACCCGAGCCCACCCCTCCGGAGGCTACCGGTTACCGGCAGTTGGTTTACTATCTGGACTCTGTGTGACTTTATTCAAAACAGTGAGTACACTGGTATCATCCGGTCCATCACCGCAGACTGCGCCCCTTCACTCTATCTTACCGACATCTGGGCCCCGGGACAACACCTCCCCTACTAGTGGAGGGGATACCATCCTGCTGCCCCGCTCCATCAGCCCCAGGCACCCCATACCAAGACAGTGTCACCAACAATCACCGCATCCACGGGTGGCATCACTGACAAACTCTCCCCTGTAAATAACCCCCCCTTTTTACTTGCGGGCGACGGACAGGTGCTCAGGCCTGGGTCCGGCTTCCCCTTGAGCCACCGCCATGACCCCAGATCCGAGCATCTCGAACAGCCCCCCTGCCGTGGTCTGTCCCCTGCTCGCAACACTAACTGTGTTTTGTATGAAGTATGGTGTACACCGGTGAATGACCTCCTCCTTACCCGAGATGGATACTACACCTCAGCTGAGGTGCAGTACCCTGTGGCGCCTGAATCTGCAGGGGCGCCACACATGCAAATGTGGCGCCCTGGAGAAGCCAGGGGCCACAGGTAACTACACCACCACACCCTACACCCTGGTTAGGTACATCGAAGCCAGACACCAAAATCCTTGTTGCCTTCCCCAGGGGCTGATGTCCACACCAGGGGGTGGAGCCAGGCGGTTGGTCTCCACCCACCAAGGAGTTCACAGTCCTGGAGGAAGGAAACACAGGCAGTTGAGTTTAGGAGTTGAGTGGTAGAGGTGCAAGTGTGAGGAGCAAGGGAGCGGAGCGACTGACTGACAGAGTCCGGGTGTGTGGCCCGGACGGAACAGCAAGGTTGGCAGACGGTGGTGGCCGTCTGCAGGAGTGGCCGATTGGAGTCTACCGTAAGGACCGTGGACGGGTGGTGACCCGGCGGTACCGGACCGGTACACAAAGAGAAGCCAGCACCAGTGGCAGGGGCTTTTCGGACCCTGGCAAGGCTTGGAGTCGCCGTGAATTTGCCGAATCCGTTGGTTGTTTGGAAACCCAGGAGGTCCCCTTCACTAAGTCCCGACAGAAGGCAACCGTCCAACCGTGCCGGGGAGACACCGCCACCGCCAAGGGCAACAGTTTCCCAGGGCCAGCGCCTGCGGGCAAAAGGGGCTCCTCCGGCCCATATCCAAGTCGGGGAGCGGGTTACCGGTGGGAACCCATCGAAACCAACATAGACTTAGGTGCAGGGAGAGACAGTCATCACTAACCTACCAGGAAGAAACAACCGCAGCCGTCTGGGGGAACCCGTCCATCCAGCCGAGTGTTTACCGAGAACTGTGTCCTGGTTTCTGGCTGAGTGAGTACTACCGTGCCGTGCGGCACAGCGCTGTCCCTGCGACCCTGCACCTCACCAGGCCCCGCAACCCGCCTGCCATCATTCCCATCTACCCCCATCACCGGGCCCCGGGACAACCAACCCCCTACCCACGGAGGGGAGAACTACCAACCCAGCTCCTCCCTGTCACTGCTCCCGGGATCCCTGTCTAGAGCAGCGGTGGTGTCCACAAAATCACCACAACCGTGGGTGGCGTCACGGACAATAATCAATATCCCCACAACCAAATCACCCCCTTTTCACTCACGGGCGAGGAGCGCCGCTCGAGTCCCCGGGATCCGGCCCACCGCTCGAGCCACCACCGAGCAGCAGCCGCAGCAGCAGCCGGACCCGAGCAGAGGGAGAGCGCAGCGTGAATGTTTCTAAGCGGTAAGCAAAACCTAGTCTCTTTATTTTGCTACATATAGTATCCCAGACAATTACATACACATATACATGTTAGGGTTCCTCTGCTGACAATTTAGCTATACCACCTCTGCATTATACAGCACCTGTCCATTTGTGCTTCGCAATTTTAATTGCCAAAAGTGCTCCCATTTTTAGGGCCATAGTTTCATTGTCTGGGATACTACGTTAGGGTTCCTCTACTGACAATTTAGCAATACAACCTCTGCATTGTACAGCACCTATCCATTTGTGCTATGCAATTTTAATTGCCAAAAGTGCTGCCAGTTTTAGGGCCATAGTTTAATTGTCAGGGATAGTTAGTGTTGGTTCTTTAGCTGTCAATAAAGCTAGACCACCCCTGCATTGTACACCACCTCTCTATTTTTGCTACGACATTTTAAGTGTCCAATCTGGTCACAAACAAAATGAGTGGCAAAAGGACAGATGCTGGTGGAAAGGGGAACAGGCGTGTTGGAAAGGGAAAAAAAGTTTGTGTCCATGGGGTAGGTGGTAAAGCAACAGTAACATCTGTTGAAGAAAGGCCATCTTCCAGCAAAAGTAAGATGTCTACTACTTTCCGTGGACAATCTGATGTGCTCCCTTTTTTACGGAACCAAACAACTCTAACAAAGGTAGATGATGCACAAAAAAAGAACATGCTTGAATCAATCTCAAATGCTCGAACAAGTGCCCTCTCTTCCACCTTAACTTCAACATCCAAAAAACAACAGTCCTCTGAGTTGTCACCCCAATCACACTTGCTTTCTACCAGCTCTCAAGTCTCCACCTGCCCTGCAGAGTATGGTGTAAGAGAGATGGGTGAGTCTGCAGAGCTGTTCAGCCACACTATAGCCTGGGAATCAGAGGTCTGCTCCCAAGCTACAGTGAGTATAGACCAGGAAATGATCTGCAGTGATGCCCAGAAGCTTTGTGAGTCAGATTCAGGCCCTGATGACCAGGTTTCTGAGTATAATCACACAGCTGAGGAGTTGTGGTCAGCTCTGGAGACCAAGTTTTGTAAATGGTTGTCTCCACTCAACCTGCAGTCATGGAAGGCCGTGTGTCACAATGCTGCAAACCTGGGTGCGGCCCTTCACAGGGGCAAGGTGACACACGTGCCTTGTATGGCTCACGTGTTGATTCATGTTGTCCAGCAATTTTTAACCCACTATCCCGGCCTAGATGGGCTTCTGCACAGGGCACGGTCACTCTCTGCTCACTTCCGCCATTCAACCGGCGCAGCTGACCGACTTGCATCGCTCTAAAAGTCTTTTGGCCTGCTGCTTCACCGCCTGAAATGCGATGTGGCAAGACGCTGGAATTCGACTCTCCACATGTTAAAGCGACTGTGGCAGCACCGCCGAGCCCTGGTGCAATACATTATGACGTATAGCCTGGGCCAACGAGATGCAGAGGTGGGACAGATCACGCTGCTGGAGTGGTCTCAGATCAAGGACCTATGCACCCCTCTGCACAGTTTTGACATGGCGACGAAGATGTTTAGCGCTGACAATGCCATTATCAGCATGACAATTCCAGTCATTTACATGCTGGGGCACACTCTAAACAATATTCGGAGTCAGGGGGTGGGACAAGAGGAAGGGGAGGAAGTACAGGAGGATTCATATGCGGAAGGCATACCAAGATCTACAAGGTCCAGACGTACAGCATCACCAAGGCGGCAGGCAAGGGATGGTGGGGGAGAGGGATTAACAAGGGCGAATGGTAGCAGCCAAACTGTTAAGGAAGGTGCAGGAGCCCAGGAAGAAATGGAGGACGAACTGGCGATGGGCATGGAAGACTCAGCAGATGAGGGAGACCTTGGTCAAATTTTGGTTGTTCGAGGTTGAGGGGAGATGTCAGAGGAAGGAAGCACGGTTATCACCTCGCCGCCACAAACACAGCGAGGACTTGGTCCGCATGGATGTGCAAGACACAAGAGCGCCTTCTTGCTGCACTACCTACAACATGACCCTCGGATTGTCCGAATTAGAAGTAATGATGACGTACTGGGGATCTAAGAGTGTGGCAACCCAGTAAAGTTCAAATTTAGCGAAATAATTCCAGCCATAGAGAGGGATGCAACTATGCAGGAGTATCAGCAAAAGCTGTTACTCAATCTTAGCTCGGCTTTTCCACCAAACACCAGTGGTGCACAGAGTGAATCTTCCAGTTGTAACTTGCCAAGCATGGGACTGTCTCGTCATCATCAGTCAAACCGTACCAACAACACCGTATCTGGTGGTAACAGCAATTTTGTGGAATCGTTTCATATTTTTTTTAGACCATCCTTTGCAAGGCCACAAGAGACAAGAAGTCTGACACATAGTCAACGGCTGCGGAGGATGATACAGGAGTATCTCCAAATGAACATCGATGCCATGACTGTGCTACTGGAGCCTTGCTCATTTTGGGCTTCCAATCTTGAAAAATGGCCGGAGCTCGCCACTTACGTTCAGAGACAACGCTGGCTGCTTGACACGACAAGATCTCCAAGGTGTGTCTTCAGTGCTGCTGGGTGTGTGCTGACAGATAAGCGCAAGCATCTGTCCAGTGACAATGTGGACAGACTAACATTCATCAAGATGAACAAGTCATGGTTCAGCAAAGACTTTTCTACCCCGGTGTCATCCTGGGGAGAGTAAAGGCTGGCGTATTTTTGAATGTGCTTGATGCAAATAACATGTCCAGTTTGCAACTGGGGCACAAGTGATGCCCCTGAAGTGGTGTGTGTGGCCCAATTTTTGGAAAAAAGGGAGACTCAGCAAGGGGACTCCAACCTGACTCCAACCTCCAGCCTGTGTTTTACATGATATTAGAAGGGTGGCTCATCTCTAGTGATAAGCTTGTGGCCTTGGATGTGTGAGCTTGGGAGTTTGAATACCGATGGACGCTCCTGGATATTTGCAGTGTCATGGTCCAATGGGCTAGTTGACTGGTCTATGATGACACCTATCTGTTTCCATTGAAGGGAGAGAGCAGGCGTTGTGTGTATTTCTTTAATTTTGCCCTGTTGAGTCTGTTATGGCTATAGGATCAAGGGAAGTAGGGGAGGCTGTATTTCCCATGTCTGCTCCATGGTCTAGTGATAAGCTTGTGGCATTAGATGTGTGAGCTTGGAAGTTCAAATTCCAATGGATGCTCCTGGATATTTGCAGTGTCATGATCCAATGGGCTAGTTGACAGGCATCATAATAGACCAATCTGCTTCCATTGAAGGGAGGTGTCACAGGGTCCTTCTCCCATATCACACAATCTACAGAGCGAGACATGGCTGTACAATCTAAAGAGCATTTATTCCAAGCAAAGCAAATGGTTGATAGCATAATCCACAAAACAGAGAGTAAAATTAGTCCAGTAACACAAATATAGTCTGGTAAACAATAAATGTCCAGGTCTTCGAAGTCTCAGCTTCTCCCAGAGGATCAATCTTCCTGCTTCATTCTTGAAGTACTCCAACAGACTGACTGAATCTCCCAGGTAAACAGAGAGTTTACAGTAGGTGGCTCTCACACCCCTCCCCCAACTTAGGAACAAAAGGCTAGCAGAGGAGGAATTAAACTTGCAAATGGGACAATGTACACATAAGGAATACAGAATGGTCACTGAACCACGCCCAAACATTAACCCACACGAAATGGTACACAATCCACAATATTCCACCATCACAGGAGAGAGCAGGTGTCGTATTTCTTTAATTTTGCCCTGTTGAGTCTGTTATGGTTATAGGATCAAGGGAAGTAGGGAAGGCTGTATTTCCTATGTCTTTTCCATGGTCTAGTGGTAAGCTTGTGACCTTGGATATGTGAATTTGGGAGTTCGAATCCTGATGAATGCTCCTGGATATACGCAGTGTCATGGTCCAATGGGCTAGTTGACCAGTCTATGATGACGCTTATCTGTTTCCATTGAAGGGAGAGAGCAGGAGTCGTGTGTATTTCCTTAATTTTGCCCTGTTGGGTCTGTTATAGCTCCCCCTACTTCCCTTGATCCTATAGCCATATTTCCCATGTCTGTTCCATGGTCTACTGGTAAGCTTATAGCCTTGGATGTGTGAGCAGTGCCAGATGGAAAATCATAGGATTAATTACCGCACTAGTTTTACACGGAACAATAAACCGAGGACCTTACTTTAATAAAGGTATTTTGAGCTTAATGTTCTTGGTAGATAACCACATCACCCACACACAGGTCCATACCAGGCATAAGTCTACAGTTAGCCACATGTTTATATTTAGAACTCATGTCACACAATTGTTGCTGAACCTTCTCCCATGTATATCATGCAGATGAGATAAATAAATCCTCCCCAGGTTCCCCTGACCAGTACTCTTCCTGAAACATGCAAGAACTGGGGAAGTTGACTATAGACACACAAAATTGGTGATATCCCAGTGGATTCATGACAACGATTATTAATTATAAATTCAGTGAGACGAAGAAAATCAGATATAAAGGTGTGTATGTATGTATGTATGTATGAATGAGAAGGTGTATCCAAACTTTTGGTCTGTACTGTACAAAGAGTTTTCTTTATTTTCATGACTCTCACATTGAAAATTGTTTTGATGCCTTCAATCTACAATGGATTAACAGATGTAGAATGACATACTTAACAAAAAAGTGTGACACAACTGAAAATAGGTCTTATATTCTAGGTTATTCAAAGTAGCCACCTTTTGCTTTGATTACTGCTTTGCACACTCTTGGCATTCTCTTGATGAGCTTCAAGAGGTAGTCACCGGAAATGGTTTTCACTTCACAGGTGTGCCCTGTCATGTTTAATAAGTGGGATTTCTTGCTTTATAAATGGGGTTGGGGTCATCAGTTGTGTTGTGCAGAAGTCTGGTGGATACACAGCTGATAGTCCTACTGAATAGACTGTTATACTCTTTGTCATTTTTGCACATAGACAAACAGGAGAACAAAATATTTTATTATGAAAAACCACAATAGACAGTTGTTAAAAGACAGATAAAACATCACCACAATGAATCATCTGGGGGATATATAATTACAAAGTAATGACAGGGCACTTCTCAGAAAATAATCACAATATACCAAATACCCTTACATTTTTCATCTCCAGAACATACATTTTTCCTGGGTATCAGAATGGTAGTTAAAAGTAGATCTGAGAATCCCAGCCATATATTTAGAGTTTATTACAAATGAGGGAATGAAATCAAGCTCTACAAACAACAAACCAGGACAATTGATTATTACTGACTTTTATCTCTTAACCTAGACTAAAAGGTCCATTGCAACAGCAAAATAACCTCACATGAATAGTAACCTATAAAGCTCCCAGTCAAGGACGAGTCATTACCTGGAAGGAAGGGTGCAGAGTGCGTGCAGGGGTAGCTCTCAGTCTTGAAACCCCCCAGAGTGGAACCTGGACTTCATCGACGTGCGTTTGGCACGGTAAGGCTGCTTTCTCAAGATGAAGAGGCACAAGGTCAGGATAAAAGGTCTAGAGTTATATACCCTTCTGTTTTAAATGGAATAGCATACAGCAATTACAGAGGAGTGGCCAGGCACCGGACATGAGGACACCAGGGTAGGCCCCACCGCTATGACGACGAGCGCTTGCGCAGTGTCAGGGACGCGTTACCTAGACAACCACACGGCGCACCGCCGTACTCAGTCCCGGGGGGGTGCATGCGTAGTGGGCCTACCGCTCTGCATAAGATCCACCTGGAAGTGGCCACGCCACCAGTGCGCACGCGCGGCCCCGAGGACGCATCACCCAGGAAGCCACGCATGTGCGCCAGGCGGTGTCACCACCGAAGGAGAGGAGCCCGCAAGTACAAGTCAGATGGAGGACTGAGAGTAAACTGGATGTGTACATAGGCATGTCAGTGGCGGGGCGTTCCCTGTGACGATGGGCGCACGCACGGCGCCAGGAACACGTTACCCGGACAACAGCGCGGCACCCCACCGTCATCAGTCCCAGGGGGCGCATGCGCAGCAGTATAGCCGCCTCACCCAAGGTCCACCCGAACGCGGCGGCGCCGCTGGCGCACACGCGCCGCCCCGAGGACGCATCACCCAGGGAACCGCGCACGCGCGCCAAGCGGCTCCACCACCGGAGGGGAGATTCCCACGAGATCAGGAGGGAGGCCGGGTAGCACATAAAGAAAGCAAGGGTATACATGAACGCGATCGACAATTGTGGAATACCATCCGTATCATAAATATATATATAAATAATTAGAGTTACCAAAAAAGGAGATCCACAGAGGAGATGAACATAAAACAAGCAATACATCACAGGCCCACCCTGAGCAGATCACATTGATTGTACTTAGTCTCTGTGTACTTAGAGGGAAAAAGTAGTATACAATCTCATATATAAACAATTGTTCACAACATTATACAGTATGTACTCTTCCTTCACCCAGAAGGGGCACAGATGAAGAGGTCAGGAAAAATGTTCACTCCTCAAGAGCATGTATACAGAGGATCAACCTCTCCGAACCCCGCTGACTTCTATTTTCATATGCAGACAGACCTCCATCAAGACAAAATATAGTGTCCGGCCACAAAAATCTATAAAATAAGACTTGATTTCTCAATAATCATAAACAGAAGAAATAAAACACCAGAAAACATTAGACCACACGGGCCTCATACCAAGCAGATTATCACATGGTGAAAACATTAGAAACAAAATTCAAAATTAGAAACAATGAAACACAGTGATGTCACTAGGAACAAAGGACCGCACGAGGCCTACAAGAACAGCACAAAACTAATATTTTCATTCAATCCTCTCGGAGTCAGGGTGTCAAGGGTGATGATCCAATGGGCCTCATGATGTCTTTTGAAGTGACGAGGAAGAGTCTTTAACAAATAGTAATCAGTAATGTCCTTGGCGGCACTGATGTCACGAACATGCTCCCTAATGCGCACCCGCAGCTCACGCGAGGTGAGGCCAATGTACACCAGGCAGCATGGACATGTTGCATAATATACAACAAAGGTGGTAGTACAATTAATATAATTCCTAATGTTCATGACCCGAGTGCCGTCAGAGGAAGAAAAGTGTTGCGTGCCCTAATGTGGTACGCACCAACACTAACGTCCACACGGGAAACACCCTTGTAGAGGGCCACGAGTGGAAAATGGATTGGTGGAGGGAGGCACATAATGACTTCTAAGAACCTCCGTGATTTGCTGGTAAGAACGGCGGGCTGTCATAAGAGGGCGGAGTAGAAGCAAATTAGCCAGGGTAGGGTCGGATTTTAGAACAGGCAGTGTCTACACAGGATACTCCGCATAGTCTGCCAGTGACTGTTGTAAGTACCTATGAAACGAATAGGAAGATCATTCGACTGCTGCTGAGGAGCTCGACCAGGTTCAGGCCCATTGGATCATGACCCTTGACACCCTGACTCCGAGAGGATTGAATGAAAATATTAGTTTTGTGCTGTTCTTGTAGGCCTAGTGCGGTCCTTTGTTCCTAGCGACATCACTGTGTTTCATTGTTTTTAATTTTGAATTTTGTTTCTAATGTTTTCACCATGTGATAATCTGCTTGGTATGAGGCCCGTGTGGTCTAATGTTTTCTGGTGTTTTATTTCTTCTATTTTGATTTCTCATTAATCATAGTCTTATTTTATAGATTTTTGTGGCCGGACACTATATTTTGTCTTGATGGAGGTCTCTCTGCATATGAAAATAGAAGTCAGCGGGGTTCGGAGAGGTTGATCCTCTGTATACATGCTCTTGAGGAGTGAACATTTTTCCTGACCTCTTCATCTGTGCCCCTTCTGGGTGAAGGAAAGAGTACATATAATGTTGTGAAGAATTGTTTATATATGAGATTGTACTTAGTCTCTGTGTACTTTGATTGTATACTACTTTTTCCCTCTATGTGATCTGCTCAGGGTGGGCCTGTGATGTATTGCTTGTTTTATGTTCATCTCCTCTGTGGATCTCCTTTTTTGGTAACTCTAATTATTTATATATATTTATGATACAGATGGTATTCCACAATTGTCGATCGCGTTCATGTATACCCTTGCTTTCTTTATGTGCTACCCGGCCTCCTTCCTGATCTCGTGGGCATCTCCCCTCCGGTGGTGGAGCCGCTTGGCGTGCATGAGCGGTTCCCTGGGTGACGTGTCCTCGGGGCCACGTGTGCGTGCCAGCGACACCGCCGCGTTTGGGTGGACCTTGTGTGAGGCGGCTATACTGCTGAGCATGCGCCCCCCTGGGACTGATGACGGTGGAGTGCCGCGCTGTTGTCCGGGTAACGTGTTCCTGGCGCTGCGCGTGCGCCCATCGTCAGAGTGGCGGGGCATTCCCTGACGTGCCTATGTACACACTCCGTTTACTCTCAGGCCTCCATCTGACTTGTACTTGCGGGCTCCTCCCCTTCGGTTGTGGCACCGCCTTGCGCGCATGTGTGGCTCCCAGGGTGATGCGTCCTCGGGGCCACACGTGCGCACTGGTGGCGCGGCTGATTCCAAGTGAATGTCGTGCAGAGTGGTAGGCCCACTACGCATGCGCCCCCCCAGGACTGAGTACGGCGGTGTGCCGTACGGTTGTCTAGGTAACGCGTCCCTGACACTGCGCGTGTGCCCATCGTCACAGTGGTGGGGCGTTCCCTGGTGTCCTTATGTCTGGTGCCTGGCCACTCCTTTGCAACAGCTGTACACTATTCCATTTAAAACAGAATGGTATATAACTCTAGACCTTTCTTACTGACCTTGTGCCTCTCCATCTTGAGAAAGCAGCCTTATCATGAGAAACGCGCGTCGATGAAGTCCAGGTTCCACTCTGGGGGGTTTTTCAGACTGAGGGTTAACCCTGCACCCTCCCTTCCAGGTAATGACTCGTCCTTGACTGGGAGCTTTCTAGGTTACTATTCATGTGAGGTTATTTTGCTCTTGCAATGGACCTTTTAGTCTATTAGTGACTTTTAGGTCTTAACCTAATCCATTGTCCTGGTTTGGTGTTTGTAGAGCTTGATTTCATTCCCTCATTTGTAATAAACTAAATTTATGGCTGGGATTCTCAGATCTCCTTTTTAAACTACCATTCTGATACCCTTAGATTTTTCATCTCCAGAACATACATTTTTCCTGGGTATTTGGTATACTGTGATTATTTTCTGAGAAGTGCCCTTTCATTACTTTGTATGATTGATTAATTGATGGTGATGTTTTATCTGTCTTTTAACAACTGTCTATTGTGGTTTTTCATAATAAAATATTTTGTCATTTTTGCACATATACTCTTTGTCCTCCTGTTTGTCTAAATGTCTTATGAGTAGTGCCGTTTGAGTAGTTGGTACATGGTGGCCACCTCTCAGTAAACTGAAATGGTTTCAATGTTGAGAATTTTGTTTTTGAATAGACTGTTAGAATTTGTATTATGGCAAGAAAAAAGCAGCCAAGTAAACAAAAAGGAGTGGCCATCATTACTTTAAAAGATTTCCCAATTTTTCAGACTGACGGACCTTCATTTCTTAAAGTGTAGCATTTGATGGTTTTTGCCACTGCACTTGGGGACAAAGAAACTGGCTCACATGAGGACCACCCCAGGAAGAGAAGACCAAGAGTCACCTCTGCTGCTTTGCTGGTGACACTGTTGGGGATTTATTCAAAATTGAAGGCATACTGAACCAGTATGGCTGCCACAACATCTTGCAGTGGCATGCTATTCCATCCGGTTTGCGTTTAGTTGGACCATCATTTATTTTTCAACAGGACAATGATCCCAAACACACCTCCAGGCTGTGTAAGGGCTATCTGACTAAAAAGGAGAGTGATGGGGTGCTACGCCAGATGACCTGGCCTCCACAATCACTAGACCTGAACCCAATCGAGATGGTTAGGGGTGAGCTGGACTGCAGAGTGAAGGCAAAAAGGCTAACAAGTGCTAAGCATCTCTGGGAACTCCTTCAAGACTGTTGGAAGACCATTTCCGATGACTACCTCTTGAAGCTAATCAAGAGAATGCCAAGAGTGTGCAAAGCAGTAATCAAAGTAAAAGGTGGCTACTTTGAACAACCTAGAATATAAGATATATTTTCAGTTGTTTCACACTTTTTTGTTAAGTATTTCATTCCACATGTATTAATTCATAGTTTTGATGCCTTCAATGTGAAATGTGAATCTACAATTTTCAGAGTCATGAAAATAAAGAAAACTCTTTGAATAAGGTGTGTCCAACCTTTTGGTCTGTACTGTATGTGTGAGCGTGTGTGTGTGTGTGCGTGTGTGTGTGCGTGTGTGTGCGTGTGTGTGTGCGTGTGTGTGTGCGTGCGTGCGTGTACATGTCCACTAAAAGAATGCACACTGTTGCATTTAAAATCACAAAATTTTGCAGACACCTCATTTGACTCAGAGAACACCATAGACACAGAATTTAACTAATTTAAATAAACCCATCACTGTAGCAGAAATTCTAGATGCAATTAAAAATATGAAAATGAAAAAATCTCCCAGACAAGAAGGAGTTCTCTAATGAATATTTTAAAAACATTTTTATTATTGTTAATTCCACATGGAAAAAATCTTTAATAAAGTAGTCATTTCAAGGAAATTCCCACAAGAAATGTTACCGGCTATAATAATGTAAATTCAAAATCTAACGGAAACCCATATCTCTTTTAATATATTTTTATGTCAAAATTTATAAGTTTTAGCTAACAGATTAAGAAAAGATTCTTCCAAGTGTCATTTCGGACAACCAATTGGGGCCAAAATGAGGAGGTAGTTTGAATGTATGATGAATCCAATATGTAGGTGTCTCCCAAAGTTCAGTTCTAGCACCCCTTATGTTCTCCATCTACACCTTTGGCCAAGGGCAGCTCACAGAGTCCCATTACTTTCAGTATTATCTCTACGCAGATCTACTTGAACCTCCCTGAACCTGATACTACCTGCTAACCAACCAAAATAGCAAAATATCATATCTGTGCTATTTCATTCTTCTTTTCTGCTCAATTTCTAAAACTGAGCATGGGCAAAACAGAGTGGTAGAGTGAGATGGAGGAAAGATGATGAATTCTACCAGACCTAGCTATTAAAGTCAATGGCTGCTTATTCTCCCCAGTACCGTATGCTCGCTGCCATGGTGTAACCTTTGACTCGGTTGTCTCCTTCAAGCCGCATATCCAAGCCCTTTCCATCCCATGCCGACTCCAACAACAATATTTCCCGGATCCATAAATTCCTTTACCAAGAATCTGCAAAAACATCCCTCCTCTCTCGCCTTAACTCCTGCTGCTCCCTACTCTCTGGCCTCCCTTCTAACACTCTCGCATCGCTACAATCTATCCTAAGCTTTGGTCCCAACTAATCCACCGCTACAATCTATCCTAAGCTTTGGTCCCAACTAATCCACCGCTACAATCTATCCTAAGCTTTGGTCCCAACTAATCCACCTATCACCCACTATTCCCCAACTTCTCTTCCCTGTCAATTTCTTCACTGGCTTCCCATTGCCCAAAGACTCAGGTTGCGGATGGCTTTGTATGTCATGGTTAGTGTTTTGAAACTGTCTCCTCCACACGTCTGTGACCTAGTCTCCTCGTACTTAAATGTACGCCGCCTCCGATCTTCACAAAATCTCCTCCTCTCCTCTTCCCACAATCACATAAAAGATTTCTACCACACTTTATCCATACTCTGGAACTCTCTGTCATAACATATCAGATTCTCACCTACCATAGAAACCTTCAAAATAAACCTGAAGACCCACTTCTTCTGACAAGCCTTCAACCTGTAGTAACGCACAGTCCACTGTACCACCGCATGACCAGCTCTACTCTCACTGCAGGATACTCTCCTCCTGACTTGTATTGTTCATGATCATTGTACTTGTTTACGTATGCCTCTTTCACATGTTGAGCACCATGGAATAAATGGCGCTATAATCAGGGCTGTATTTTGCCTTCGTGCTGCCCTAGGCACTTTAAGTGGTCGCGCCCCTTAGTGACAACGTAACACTGAGTTTTCGCGCACGACATCTGTTTAAGGCAGATCTACTCTGTAAAACACTTGAAAAAGTATCAATGAGAAACGAAGGGCACTAACCCCCCCAATGGGGATCACCACAGGCACATCAAAACATAGCATGAGTATAAAATATTCCCACCAAACCGTCCCCACTTATATACTGTGACTGTCACACTGCCCCTAATAAACTAAACACTGCCCTCCCTTATAAATTATACCCACCACACCTTCCTCAATTATGAAATATGATCTGCACATTGACCTCACATCATGCTGCCCCTTCCTCACAATGTGAGGAGGGGGCAGCATGCATGGGACAATGTCCCATGCATGCTGCCCCCTAATCCCAATGTCCCATGCATGCTGCCCCTTCCTCACAGTGTCCCATGCATGCTGCCCCCTCCTCACAATGTCCCATGCATGCTGCTCCCTCCTCACAATGTCGCATGCATGCTGCCCCCTCCTCACAATGCCCCATGCATGCTGCTCCCTCCTCACAATGTCCCATGCATGCTGTCCCCCCTCACAATGTCCCATGCATGTTGCCCCTCCTCCCAATGTCCCATGCATGCTGCTCCCTCCTCACAGTTTCCCATGCATGCTGCCCCCTCCTCACAATGTCCCATGCATGCTGCCCCCTCCTCACAATGTCCCATGCGTGCTGCCCCCTCCTCACAATGTCCCATGCGTGCTGCCCCCTCCTCACAATGTCCCATGCATGCTTCCCCCTCCTCACAATGTCCCATGCATGCTTCCCCATCCTCACAATGTCCCATGCATGCTGCCCCCTCCTCACAATGTCCCATGCGTGCTGCCCCCTCCTCACAATGTCCCATGCATGCTGCCCCCTCCTCACAATGTCCCATGCATGCTTCCCCCTCCTCACAATGTCCCATGCATGCTTCCCCATCCTCACAATGTCCCATGCATGCTGCCCCCTCCTCACAGTGTCCCATGCATGCTGCCCCCTCCTCACAATGTCCCATGCGTGCTGCCCCCTCCTCACAATGTCCCATGCGTGCTGCCCCCTCCTCACAATGTCCCATGCATGCTGCCCCCTCCTCACAATGTCCCATGCATGCTTCCCCCTCCTCACAATGTCCCATGCATGCTTCCCCATCCTCACAATGTCCCATGCATGCTGCCCCCTCCTCACAGTGTCCCATGCATGCTGCTCCCTCCTCACAGTGTCCCATGCATGCTGCCCCCTCCTCACAGTGTCCCATGCATGCTGCCCCCTCCTCACAGTTTCCCATGCATGTTGTTCCCTCCTCACAATGTCCCATGCATGCTGCCCCTCTCCATGAGCTCCTAATGCTGCCTTCCTCTTTTTCATAATGACACCTCCATGCTGCCCCACTCATCCTAAGACCACCACACTAATGCTTATGCTGAGACACCCCTCCCACACACACACACACACACTACCCCACTCTTGATATTGACTCCCCTACATTGCTCCACTCCATACTGAGCCCACACATGCTGCCCCTTCTCCATAATGAGCTCCCAATGCTGCCCCCCCTCTCATTCTGAGTCCTTACACTCCCCCTCCATCGATTTTGTCATTGCACTATCCCTCAACCCTTGTCCTCTGTCTCTAGGATTGGCCCCTCTCTCCCATTCCCCCAGCAGCAGCCGCTCTCCCCCGCCTTCACCAGCAGCCTCTCCCCCAGCATCAGACTCTCTCCCCCCAGCCCCCCCAGCATCAGCCTCTCTCCCCCCAGCGTCCCCCAGCTTCAGCCTCTCTCCCCCCAGCCTCCCCCAGCTTCAGCCTTTCTCCCCCAGCTTCCCCCAGCATCAGCCTCTCTCCCCCAGCTTCCCCAGCATCAGCCTCTCTCCCCCAGCTTCCCCCAGCATCAGCCTCTCTCCCCCAGCTTCCCCTAGCATCAGCCTCTCTCCCCCAGCTTCCCCCAGCATCAGCCTCTCTCCCCCAGCTTCCCCCAGCATCAGCTTCTTTGCCCCCAGCCTCCCCCAGCATCAGCCTCACTCTTCCCAGCCTCCCCCAGCATCAGCCTCACTCCTCCCAGCCTCCCCCAGCATCAGCCCCCCCAGCATTAGCCTCCAGCCTCCCAGCCTCCCCCAGCATCAGCCTCCCCCCTCCCAGCCTCCCCCCTCACAGCCTCTCCCAGTATCAGCCTCCCCCAGCATCAGCCTCTCTACCCCCAGCCCACCCAGCATCAACCTCTCTCCCCCCAGCCTCCCCCAGCATCAGCCTCTCTCCTCCCAGCCTCCCCCAGCATCAGCCTCCCTCAGCATCAGCCTCTTTCCTCCCAGCCTCCCCCAGCATCAGCCTCCCTCAGCATCATCCTCCCTCCTCCCAGCCTCCCCCAGCATCAGCCTCTCTCCTCCCAGCCTTCCCCCTCCCAGCCTCCCTCAGCATCAGCCTCCCTCCTCACAGCCTCCCCCAGCATCAGCCTCCCTTCTCCCAGCCTCCACCAGCATCAGCCTCCCCCAGCACCAGCCTCTCTCCTCCCAGCCTCCCCCAGCATCAGCCTCTCTCCTCCCAAACTCTCCCAGCATCAGCCTCCCCCAGTATCAGCCTCTCTCCTCCCAGCCTCCCCCTCCCTCAGCATCAGCCTCTCTCCTCCTAGCCTCCCCCAGCATCAGCCTCCCTCAGCATCAGCCTCCCTCCTCCCAGCCTCCCTCCTCCCAGCCTCCCCCCTCCCAGACTCCCCCAGCATCAGCCTCCCCCAGCATCAGCCTCCTTCCTCCCAGCCTCCCCCAGCATCAGCCTCCCTCAGCATCAGCCTCCCTCCTCCCAGCCTCCCCCAGTATCAGCCTCCGCCAGCATCAGCCTCCCCCCTCCTAGCCTCCCCCAGCATCAGCCTCTCTCCTCCCAGTCTCCCCCAGCATCAGCCTCCCTCAGGATCAGCCTCCCTCCTCCCAGCCTCCCCCAGCATCATACTCTCTCCTCCCAGCCTCCCCCAGTATCAGCTTCTCTTCCCCCAAGTCTCCCCCAGTATCAGCCTCTCTCCTCCCACCCCATACGCAGATCTCCAGTCTGCATTAGAGACACCCCCACGCTCCTTATGAATCTTCAGCTCTGCGAGCACTTACCTGCTCCAGGGCCCGCCGTCATCTTCCTGGCTCACGTGAGTATCCTCTTCTGACACCAGCTTCCATCGCGGCGTTCACTGCGGCGTCCTGCTGTGAGCTCTGCATGTGAAATCCATACAGCATTGGACGCAGCACAGAGGAAGGAGCTGATTGGCGCGCCTGTGACCCCGGAAGTGCAGGCGCAGGCAGTCGTCTTAATTGACGTGGATACAAATAAATAAAGTGCGCCTCTCCCCCCTCCCACCTTCCCCCCTCCGAAAATACAGTGGATTTTAATGAATGTGTAAAAAAAACAATTTTTTTTTTTTTTTTTTTTTTTTACTGCTAGAAGGTGCCGCCCCCTGCATCCTGCCGCCCTAGGCACGGGACCACGGGTGCCTAATGGTAAATACGGCCCTGGCTATAATAATAATAATCTTATGTCCCCAGACATCAGATGGTACAAGAAGAGTTCTCAATTTAATAAGTCTAATTGGAAAAAAAAATAAAAATCCAATTTTATTCCTTATGCTTGTTGCTAAAAAGGCTTTTGATACCATAAATTGGGAACTCCTCTTGGCCACTCTAAATAAATGTGGTCTTAGCGGTCAAACTTTAAAAGCTATAAAGGCCTATATTCATTCCCCTTGGCTAAAATATATGCCAACAGCCATCTTGCCAGAACTAGAAATGAAAAATTCAAGTTCAGCACATCCTTAACCCCTTAACGACCGCGGGCAGTAAAATTACGTCCTAAATGTCATAATGTTACTGCCCGCGGTCCTCCGGCGGCAGCATGCCGCGATCGGCGCACATCTCAGCTGATTTTCACAGCTGAGATGTGTGCCTGCTAGGCACGAGCAGAATCGTTATCTGCTCGTGCCGATTAACCCCTTAAATGGCGCTGTCACTATGTGACAGCAACATTATAAGCGCGATCGCCGCCCGATACCGGGAGTCACATGACGCGATCACGTGACTTCCGATAGTTGTCATGGTAGCACAGGGTCATGTGATGACTCCTGTACTACACATGACTTGCTTTCACTTTCGCTGTGCCAGCGGCACAGCAAAAGAGAAAGAGAGCGTATCTGCTGTTTACAGCCTTGTAGCTGTGATCAGCAGATACTGCAGAGCGATCGGATTGCTGATCGCAATAGCCCCCTAGGGGGACTAGTAAAAAAAAAAAAAAAGTTAAAAAAAGTTTTAAAAAATTAAAAAAAACAAAAAAACCTAAAAGTTCAAATAACCCCCCATTCGCCCCATTGAAAATTAAAGGGTTAAAAAAATAAAAAATATACACACTTTTGGTATCGCCGCGTTCAGAAACGCCCGATCTATCAAAATATAAAATCAATTAATCTGGTCAGTATACGGCGTAGCGGCAAAAAAATTCCAAACGCCAAACGACGTTTTTTTGTCGCCACAACTTTTGATCGCCTCTTATTGCATTTTGCGCAAAACGTAGCATCTGCGCAAAAATGGTACCGTTAAAAATATCAGCTCGAGACGCAAAAAATAAGCCATCACTGAGCCATAGATCCCGAAAAATGAAAACGCTATGGGTCACGGAATATGGCGTAAAACGTGCGCCACTTTTTTCGGACAAACTTCCGATTTTTGTTTTAACCCCTTATATAAAAGTAAACCTATACATGTTTGGTGTCTACGAACTCGCACTGACCTGAGGCATCACACCCACACATCAGTTTTACCATATAGTGAACACAGTGAATAAAATATCTCAAAAACCATAGTGCTATCGCACTTTTTTTTGCAATTTTTCTGCATTTGGAATTTTTTTGCAGTTTTCCAGTACACTTAATGGTAAAACTGATAGTTTCATTTAAAAGTACAGCTCGTTCCCCAAAAAATGAGCCCTCACATGACCATATTGACTGAAAAATAAAAAAGTTACGTCTCTCAGAAAAAGAATGGCGGAAAAAAAAAACGGAAAGCGAAAAATCGGCCGGTCGTGAAGGGGTTAAAAATCTTCAAGCTTCATGCCATATTAATAAAAGATATATATCCAGGATCAAGTTAAAAACATTGCCCTTAATAAAACTCTATGACTACCGTATCTGCCAGAAATGCGTCAGAGCCTATCAGTATCAAATTGTGGGCTAAAATATCCCCCCACTTAAAAGGGGTTATCCGGCTTATTTTGCCTTTTTTTGTCATTTCACTATTGGGCTATATAGGGGCAGGTAAGTAGATATCGACTACTTATCTGCGCTACTCTCAGCCCCTCTCCCTCGGCTCAGAGAGGTCATGTGACCGCTCCTACCGTGATTTTGCTGCTTCCTGTAATGTCACATCAACAGAGCCAGGACCCTGTTGATGGGCAACACAGCCGATTTCATGTCGCTGCCCTACTGGGTGGGTATAGTGCGTTGAGTCCCCGCACTCCTTACGCGCACCCTCCCACACATCACATAGTGCAGTGGTCTCAAAGACTCTGCCCATAGGCCACATGCGGCCCCTGGTGCTGCTTGTGGCCAGCTGGCCCACAGCCCCCTTGCTGATCGCTGCCTGTGCTGGGGCCACGCAGTCTGCCCTTTATATCAGAGGACAAATTCCCAGGTACTGCGCAGATGAGAGGTCTCTATACAGCTACTGCAATGATCAGCTGCCGGCCAATCAGAGGCAGCAGCTGATCACTGGAGAAGCTGCATAGAGAGCTCGTCCCTGCTCAGCGCCCGGGAATCTGACCTCTGACATAAAGCGCTGTCAACGGCGGCCCCTGATGCTGCTTGCAGCATGCAGTCCTGTGACCCCCTTGGTGATCGCTGCCTGTGCTGGGACAACCGCTGACAGAGCTTTATATCAGAGGACAGATTTCAGGGCACTGCGCAAGGACGAGCTCTGTATATAGCTACTGTAATGATCAGCCGCCGGTCAATCAGAAGTCAGCCGCTGATCACTAGAGAAGCTGTATGGAGATCTCATCCCTGTGCAGCACCCAGGAATCTGTCCTGTGATATAAAGCACTGCCAGCAGGAAACAGGGCACCGAGGTAATGACGACAGGTGAGAAGAATTTGTCTTTGTTTTTTTGGCATGTGTGAAGAATGGCACAATAGGAAGCACTTCTACAGGATAGAGCATTGCTACAAGAAGAGGACAAGGAAAGGGGCCATTACTACAGGATGAGCACAAGAATTACTATATTACGGGGACAAAGATGGGCACATTGCTACATTATATGTGTGGTGGATGTGAGGTGATTTGATTGTGCTGTCACAGATGAGAGGTAGTATCACTGCTCTGGATTTCCAATGCTGGAGCTGTCGCGGGCGGAGGAGGGGACGCCGTGCTCTCCCACCGCTGCTCGGGTCCGGCTGCCGCGGCTGCTGCGGCCTGCTGCTGCTCGGTGGCTCGAGCGGTGGGCCGGATCCCGGGGACTCTAGCTGCGCTCCTCGCCCGTGAGTGAAAGGGGGTTGTTTTGGGTGTGGGGGTTGTTTATTGTCCGTGACGCCACCCACGGTTGTGGTGATTTGTAGCACCACCGCTGCTCAGCTCAATATGGGGATCCCGGGAGTTGTGATGCGGAGCAGCCAGGTGTTGTGTTGCCCCTCCGTGGGTAGGGGTTGGTGATCCCAGGACCCAGTGATGGTGTGGAAAGGTGCAGGGCCTGGTGGGCGTAGGGACGCGGGGGCAGCGCTGTGCCTTGCGGCACTGTGGTACTCACTCAGCCTGAGACGTTGACACAGTTTTACGGTAAACCACACGGCTGGAAAGACGGTTCCCTCGGACGGCTGCACTTGCTCTCCCAGTAGGTAACGGTGATGTCCCTTTGACCTGCACCTAGTGTTTCTGTGTTGGTAGCGATGGGTTCCCACCGGTAACCCGCTCCCCGGCTTGGATATGGGCCGGAGGAGCCCTACTTTGCCCGCAGACGCTGGCCCTGAGGAACTGGTGCCCTGGCGGTGGCGGTGTTCCTCCTTAATGGTTGGACTTTTGCCTTCAGTCGGGACTTGGTTGTTGGGGGATCGACGTCCCCTTCACTGACGGATTCGGCAAATTATGGTGACTCCTAGCCTTGCCGGTGTCCGAGAGGCCCCTGCCCTGATGCTGACTGTCCTTCGTATACTGCTCCAGACCGCCGGGCCACTACCCGTCCGCGGTCCTTCCAGCAACCTCCGAGCAGTCCCCCTCCAGACGATCACCGCTGTTGCTGACCTTGCTGACACTGTCCTGCACTTAGCTGGACTAACTTCAGGTCTTTCTACGCTCACTTTTACTCCTTTCTTCTTTGCTCTACTACCACTTCACTTTCACTTCACTTAGACTCAGTTGTTTACTCCTCCACTCCCCTAACTAGACTCTAGATCTCCCCTGAGCTGACTGCTTGTTCTCCCCGCCTCCAGAGCTGTGAACTCCTCGGTGGACGGAGCCAACCGCCTGGCCCACCCCCTGGTGTGAACATCAGCCCCTGGAGGAAGGCAACAAGGATTTTAGTAGCTTTGGTGTTCCTAACTGGGATGTAGGGTGTGGTGGTGTGATGACCTGTGACCCCTGGCTTGCCCAGGGCGTCACAGAGCCATTATTCTGCTCAGTACTGATGACAGCCAATGAGTGTGCACAGGGCAGGGCTGGACAGTGAGGCCAGGCGGTGCCAGCTCTGACTGTGAGATTTGGCAACCAAGGAAAGGAAAAAGTCAAGTTTGATTGAGCTGCAGGTAAATAAAGTGTCATCAGAGAATAAAGTGATAATTCAAGAGGAACAAAAGTTAGAAAACAAAAAAATGTAGGGGTGTTTTAGATGACAATACAGCACAGATTAGCTTAAAAAAAAGTTTTAGATTTTATGTCAGAAATCCGAATAAATTATCTGACATAAGTTGTCTATTTAGTAATAGAAACTTCACTAAATAATAAGACTCTTACGTTTCAATATTAATGAGCATATCATTAACCTCTATTTGCTGCTCCAGTTTTTTGTACTCTTTCAGTCACTATCCATGTATGGAGAAAATTAGCTGCTTTAAACAACAAAGTCACTAAATATATATAAAAAAAAATAAACCCTTTCCATTACATTTAGTTGAATTATCTGAGACTAAATTCCCCTTCTTACAAGAATCTGGTAATTTTTTAAAATAATAAAATGATTTTCACAACGGAAATTATTTTCTTTCAAAGATCTCAAAACAAATTAAGTATAAACTATCCGATAGTCTTTTTTATTGGAAAATAAAAATCTCAATTTCTGCTATGCTTCAAAATAAGAACCCTTTAAGTGAAGCCATATATATCCTCTACTGCAGCCCTCATAATAACTTCTTATGGAAAACCAAAGACATCTACAATCTTTTAAATAGAGACAGCTTCTTTGAAAAATAAAAAAAGATTGTATATGACTAATTGGGAGAAGGGCCTTAAAAATGTTCTTCTCCCTTGATCAATGGAGAAATAGATGTGTATGTGTCCTTCAGACTAACATATGCCTTACCCTTCATGAATCCTTTTTAAAAATGATGTCTAGATGGTATTTTACACCAGCAAAACTAGGAAAAACTCTTGTGATAGTTCTCCTTTGCCTCCATACTCTCTCCAACACAAAGAACTTCTACACATATATGAATTGCCAAAAATTGACAAATTTGTGGAGAGAAGCTGCATTCCTAATAAATTTGGTTTACCAAAAAAATATCCATTTACAAGGAAAATAATGCCATTTGACGAGTTATGGTTATTATTCCAAGACTTAAACAAATGATAAAGAATTTTTTAGCAACAAAAATATTTTAAACAGCAAATTTGAAAAGTTCTCCTATATCTACCATTGCCAAAATTGTGGGAAAAAATTTTATTTACATAATTCTTACAAAAAATACCACACCATTTCCAATAATTATTTATGATATTATTATAAAAGATGGGACTCCTGGAATAACAATCTTTCGAGATTTCCTTTTTGAATCACTTAAATTCATTTATCAAGATCTTAAACAATATAGTTTAGGGGTATACAAGTGTTACACTGTTATAGTGTTTACTTTTATAATTGTAAGTCTACTATGAACCTGATTTCTTGTCTTTTATGTTTAGAGTTAATGTTCTTAGAACCAAAATAACATGTTGCTAATTCTATCTTTCCTCAAAGGGAACCAATCACCAGGATTTTTGTATATAACGTAAAGCCAGTGCTATACTAATAAATTATTATTATTATCTTTACAATTCAGGAGGATCATATAGAAACAAGTAACAGTTATAGCAAATACAATAATTAGAGGGGAAAAAAGACAATCCTGCTCGTGAGAGCTTACAATCTACAATGAGATGAGATGGGAGGGGACAAGGTACAAATGCTTATTTAAAATGACAATCCAGCCATCTCAAGGAAATGGGGGATAGATAATGGCTGCCTGGACCAGTTGGCTAGAACCTTGAGATGCATTTAGGTGCCATGGAGTTTGACGTGGGGTTATTTTCTGAGAAGACGTGGAGGAACTATGTGAATTTAATTCGGCTAGGGAGTCTGATAGGCCGCCCTAAAAAGATGCATTTTTAGGGTGCGTCTGAAGCGGAGTAAGTTGTGATTCTTCCTAGCTTCTTGGGGTAGAGCATTCCAGAGGATTGGTGCAGCTCGGAAGAAGTCTTGAATCCAGGAGTGGGAGGTTCGAATTAGCGTGGATGTTAGTCGAAAGTCATTTGCAGAGCGTAGAGAACATGTGGGGTAATAGACAGAGACGAGGGCGGAGATCTAGGGGGGTGCTGCACAGTGCTTTGTGAGTGAGAACAAGCAGTTTGAATTGGATCCTGTGATATATGGGCAGCCAGTGCAATGACTGGCACAGAGCAGAGGCATCCGAGTAGCAGTTAGCAAGATAGGTGACCCTGGCTGCTGCATTATGGATGGACTGTAAAGGAGAGAGTCTAGTTAGGGGGAAACCAATTAATAGAGAGTTACAGTAATCGAGGCAGGAGTGGATCAGGGCCACGTTGAGAGTTTATGTTGTTTCCATGGTGAGAAAGGGGCGGATTCTTGAGATCTTTTTGAGGTGCAAGTGCAGGTGCGGCCAAGAGATTGGGTGTTATACTTGACACTGATCTCTCCTTCACCTCCCACATACAGACAGCGAGCCTGCTGCCTAGGAGTTATCATGGTGCCACACACAGAGAGGGAGATGTTGGGTTTAGGGAAGTTAGAAGATGGAGGGAATAGAAAAAGTTCAGTTTTGCAAAGGTTAAGTTTCAACCCTTCTGGTCACATGGGTATGACCTCTCCACACGTCCTGGAAGTGAAAAATTACATCGATTGTATGATACTTATGCTAATTCTAACATAGGGAAAGGATAACTATGCATACCCCCACTCCAGATATTATCTGCTCCTCAGCTGCTGTCACTCAAGAAGCCGATGATTTTATAAACTTTACTTTCTTGGATTTCAAAACCTAAACATTCAAGCTGACCACTAATGGTATGTAGAGAATCAGCCTGATAGTGCCAGTATAGCACTGCCTTTAGGTTATATACAAAATCCTGGTGATTGGTTCCCTTTAAATTCATTCTCTCCCCGCTCTCCTCTAATAAAAAAATTTCATACCCTTTTCCTTTCCATTCCTCACCTGATTTTAACTCCCCCAGACAACGTTATTTGAGTAATGTCAAATGCAATCAATGAAAAGCTCTACAAAAAAAATATGGAAATACAAAAGACATAATCTGGTGCAATGAATAATGGAGCCATTATAGCCATCTTTCATGATGTTTTACACGATACTGTTTAGTAGGGATAGTGCTGCTGACAGTTTCCCCATAACGATGCCTGGAAGTTTGGAATAGATGTAATTAGAAATGCTAAATCCATTACACAGAGGATGATCATTACAATCTTCATTGAAAAGAATAGAAAGTTGATCTGTCATCTCAAGAATACACTGTGCTCAAGCTATGTGATTTTGATTTCTCTGGTGATTCAAATGGCAATGTGATGCCCCTGCGGTAACCAGGTGTCACAAGGTAACAACCCAGTGCTACATTACTGTGCCAGTCATTACACAAACACACTAGCACACCAAAAAACTGACACTCGCTGTACCTGGGCTGGGAGCCTCACTTATCCCACAGTGCCCAGCAATGTCATCTGGCTAACAGGCAGCCAACTGGGAAGAAGAGACCAGACCTGGGGGAGGAGACAGTGACCAGGGAAGTGTGGTGTGCAGGTGGACGAAAAGTAGTCAGTTCAGCTCATAACTCAAGGAGTTCAGTTCAGGAGCTCAGTGAGTGAGGAAGGCATAAGAAAGCTGGCGGAGAAGTAAAGGAAAGGTGTCAAGACAGACCAGAGACTCTTGAGACACAGTGACAGAAAGAAACCACCAAGAACCTGGGGAGAAACAACAGCCTATGAGAGGAGAAAAGTAGCTGGAGAGTGAGAGAGCAAGCTCCAAGGACAGAGGGACCCTTGAGAGTGAACATCCAGGACTCACAGCACTTTGCATGCACACACGGTTTGCAGATCCCAGAACGAACCAGGACTTTATGCCCGCTGTTAACTCTGCCAGGCAGGTGGGTTTCCAGGACTCACTTGCCACCACTAATGTCCGAGGCATCAGTAGCAAAGTGGGGACTGAGACATATTCCCTTAAATAGTCCAAGCTGCCTACGGCAGGACCGAGACACCAGAAGGACCTCCAAGTGTTCCACACCAGGGAGGACCCACACACACGAGAGTGCACAGGTGGAGAGGGGCACCAGGTTGATTAGCACAGCTATCCAGGATATGGCACACCTGAGATCTAGTGCGTCCCCAGGTCGCTACACCAGCTGTAAGTAAAGACAACTAAACTGTAATCCCCTGTCTGGACTGGTCATTTCCCACGCCTCATGTTAACCCATTCATCAACCCCTGGGGAAAGCCCTGCTCGCGGAGGGCTCTACCATCCAGTGCCCCATCCATCATCCCCAGTGGGAACCCGCAGCGGCGGCCCTATTACCCCTGGCTGCAAACCGCGAGTAGCGTAGTCAAACTTTAAAATAAAAGGTGTAAATGATAAAAATAAACTGTCGCCGGTGCCTCTGGGTTCGGGATCACTCGAGCCACGGATCGCCCGGATCCATGTAGCTCGGCTGCCATGGGGCGCGACAGCAATATTGTTTTGTGTAGTTTTAGTTTATAAGAGAGAGAGGAACAGTCATTATACAATGAAGCATTTGTTGCGCCCCTGCGTCTTCAGTCGCCACAGAGTATTGCACCCAAATTTGGGTGTAATGCTAAACCCGGTTCCTGAAGAGGTCAGTCCAGGTTTCATCACATTACACACTCAAATACACACCAGTGTGTCCTGTTCCCACTGGGGATTGGGCTAGGATTGGGTAATAAAGAGGTCGCCGACAGAGTGGCATTTACCGGATGCCCTCAAACAGGGGCCCCAGTCCCAATAGCTTAGTACCTGGGAGGGGGGGAGGTGCAGCCAGCAGGGGGAGTTTGGAGTCACACAACAGTTAACAAAACCAGTGAGCCAGCCACACTCAGGAGGCAGTCTAGAGGAGTTCTCCAGCAGAGAGTGACCCTGCTCCCCACAGAATCGATGCCACGCAGGGCGGCAGGACCCTAGGGACGATCATACTTCACGTTGGTTTTCCAGAATCTGCCAGGACAGGGAAAGTTTCAAACTTCCCTGACCACACAGCACTCAACAGCACAGTGCCAGAGAGGATCCGGGATCTCGCATCAAGCCGGACCTCATATCGGAACCACGGCACCTGCATATAGGGACAAGAGTACATCTCGTGAAACCCAGGGTCCCCTTGTAGCTTCAATCCAGGGGATCCACAGACAAGTGGGTTTTCTCCTTGTAATGCCTAACACCACACCGGACTGATCTCTAAAGAGATTCGGGTTCAACGGGGCTCATCATAGCAAGTGACCGGTATTACCTGGGTGAGTTTCACCGTAAAAAAGTGAGTAAAACAACCTGTAACCGCAGCCATAGACTGACTCTTTATTATCAGTTCTGCCGCTTCGTGCCGCCATTACTACTTCCCTCATTATCCTCCCCAGGGCCCGCTCCACCTGTGGGAGCGATACCATCCATAGCTGCTAACACCATCCACCCTGGAGGACAGCGACAGCAGCGGTGGCCCATTCCCTGGCCGCATACCACAGGTGGCGTTACGACAAACACCTCACTACTACCCTTATCATCCTTCCCCAGCCATCTTCTGTACACCTCGGGGCAACGGAGCAGGGGTAGTTCGTCCATGACCACGACAGTCAACGGCCCGGTGACAAATAGGTTAAATGCACCTGCCTTGTGAGGTGCTACACATTAGGCCCCCTTCACATGTGTGCCTAAAACAGTATGCGTGGCACATTCCATTGTGTCCATCAATGTGTACGTGTGGGTCATCCATGTGTGATACATACTGAAGAAAGAAAAAAAGCATTAATTTCAGGGTTTTTTTTTATGTGTTAAAAATGTGCAAAGATAGCAGTCTCTCTAATAGGTTGGGGTTTTTTTTCACTTTGGTTAATATCTACAATCTGGATCACACAGATACTTGTGTAGTTCACATGGACACAAGGTCTGTGAGACATAAGCAGCGATATTAAAGAAGTTGTCCAGTTACCAAAACTGATTTTTTTTTCTGATAAATCTTGCTAATATGTGCCTTTCCACACATCTATTATGTTTTTTCAGCAATATTAATTTTTATCATGCTCTAGCAGCACATGCTCATTGCTGGCTCCAGCTCTGATGGGCTTAATCTCTCTTCTGACTTCCTGGGTTCAGTTCCTACAACTCCCATAATTCTTTGCGACTCTAGAACTGTATCTAACACACCCACTCAGCGCTCCTCTCCACCCAAAGACTCCTCCCTGCCTCTTCCCTGTGGAAGCACTGAAAGAAATCACAGCAGACAGCCGAAGCTCCCAGCTCTGCACAACCACGGGAAGAAAGCGTCTATCTTCTGCTTGTTCTCATATAGTTCATAGTCTGTGTGTGTACACAAATTGATTATTAACCGGCGCAACATGTGAAAAAAATAATGGGGGGGGGGGATGAAAGGGTCATGAGATTGCTTTTTTTTCCCCTCTTGCCTAGTCTTTGCGTGTCGTCCGTATCATCCGTGTGGCATGCATTTTGCAGGCTACTTTATCAGCATTTTTTGCCTGTAGGCAAAAAAAAAACGTAAACTGCATATGACTGGATCCTGTGGATTAAATGTGCATCGCATGCAACCGTTATTTTACCAGATCCTTCTGCAGTGGGACAAAGAATTTATCGGCCAGCGCTGGAGTCAGCTGAACTCCTGATCTCACAGCCTGCACACGCTGCAATGGATGCAGGTTAACAGCAGTCACTGCCTGCTGCCAATCACATGTGACCGTGTAAGGGCTGTGTGCTCAGGAGTTCATCTGGGTTCAGATCAGCTAACTCCAGTGGCAGCCGATTAGGCTGGGGCCACATGGGGATTACTGCGATCCCCTCACATGACACTCAGCTCACGCTGGCAGTACAGCAGAGCTGAGTGTCAGTCGCTGGGACACACGCATGAGGTCCAACTGTGCGAGCGGACCTCAGCTACAGGGGGGGCAGTCCAGCACTCAGGAGGGGCGGGCCAGCACTGCAAAGGGGCGGGTGGGCCGTCACTAAGGAGGGGTGGGAGGGATTTATCTCCCTCTCTCCTCCGTAGTCGGCTATTGCGATTCTCGCTCTGCACTTGTTGTACACCGATGTACCATAAGTGCAGTGCGATTTTTCTCTCACCCCATACACTTGAATGGGTAAAAGAGAAAGAGTCTTACATTACAATTGCAGCATGCTGCGATTGTTTTCTCAGTCCGATTAGGGCTGAGAAAATAATCGTTCATGTGCGCTGACACATAGGCTAATATTGGTCCGAATGGAATGCGATGTTTTATCGCACTCCACTCGCACCGTTTCTTTCGCCGTGTGGCTTAGGCCTTACTTGTTATGTATCGATCGCCCTGCATCCATCGCAGCGTGTGCGGGCTGGAGTTCAGCTGAGTTTAGATCAGCTGACTCCAGTGCTGGACTGAACTCAGGTGACCTCACAGCCCGCACACGCTGCGATGGATGCAGGGGGACACAGAACAAGTAATCGGCTGATACTGGAGTCATCTGATTACTTGTTCTGCTGGCGCTGTGGTCAGGAGTAGGCATGAGTGAGCAGTAAAATGCTCTGGTGCTCGATGGGCAAAGCCCATGTCGTTTTTTTTTTTTTTTTTACCCCTAAGCCTAGGATTAGGGCTGTGTTTGGGTTTTTTTGTTTTTTTATTTTTAATGAATTATTAAAAAAAAAAAAAAAAGTGTGGGCTCCCGCTGCATTTTCTATTGCTAAGGGTAACCCAAGCACCTACTGGCTGCTAACCCCCGCTGCTTGGTGTTACCTTCACTGGCAATGGAAAATCCAGGGAAGCCAAATTTTTTTTTTTTTTTTAAAGGTTTTTGCCTAAAAACCTTTTTAAAAAAAATTACGTGGGCTTCACCATATTTTTTGTACCCTAGCCAGGTACAGCAGGCAGGTATGGGCTGCCCCCAACCCCCAGCTGCCTATTTGTACCCGGCTGGGAACCAAAAATATAGGGAAGCCCTTTATTTAAATTATTTCATGAAATTAAAAAAATGACGTGGGCTTCACCATATTTTTTTTTTTTTAAGTGTCCAGCCAGGTACAGCTAGGCAGCTGGGGATTGGAATCCGCAGCGCAGGGTGGCTCTAGCTTTCTGGCCACCCCGCTGCGAATTGCAGTCCACAGCCACCCCAGAAAATGGAGCTTTCATAGAAGCGCCATCTTCTGGCGCTGTATCCAACTCTTCCAGTGGTCCTGGTGTCAGGTGGCACGCTGGGTAATAAGGGGTTAATACCAGCTATGTTTTACCAGCTGGTATAAAGCCTGAGATTCTTAATGTCAGGCCAAGTTTGACCCGGCTATTAAGAATTTCCAATAAAGGGTTTTAAAAAAAAAAAAAAGACAGAGTAAAATACTTTATTAGAAATAAATACACAGACACATTAGGGAGTCCATGTTTATTACTCCCTCCTACCCCTCCACGATCGAGAAATTTCTGTACTGACCATGCCAGGAGAGAGAGGGGGCAGAGCAAGCGCGAGGGGGCAGAGCGAGCGCGAGGGGGCAGAGCGAGCGCGAGGGGGCAGAGCGAGCGCGAGGGGGCAGAGCGAGGGCGCACGGGGGAAGAGAGAGGGCGAGGAGGAAGAGAGCGCAAGAGGGAAGAGAGTGAGAGAAAAGAGAGAGGGAAAAGGGAGGGAAAAGAGAGAGCGGAAAGAGAGAGAGGGAAAATAAAAGGATTATCGCCTTCCACACCCAGGGTGACATCCTCAGCAGAAGTCAAGCTGGGTTCATGCCAAACCACCGCACCACGGACCACATTTACATCCTGCAGAGCCTCATCAAGACCCACGTCCACGGCAAAAAACAGGGGAAAATATTTGCATGTTTCGTGGACTTCAAAAAGGCATTTGACTCAGTTTGGCATCCAGGCCTGTTCCTGAAACTTCTGGAGAGCGGAATAGGTGGCAGAACCTACGACGTGATCAAGAGCTCATACACTGAGAACCAGTGCAGTGTGAAGGTGAACGGAAAGAGGACGGCTTTCTTCCGACAGGGCCGTGGGGTCAGACAGGGCTGCAGCCTGAGCCCAACTCTATTCAACATCTATATAAATGGACTAGCAACAGCTCTAGAGTCCTCCCCCACTCCAGGCCTCAGTCTGCATGACTGAGAGGTGAAGTTCCTGCTGTACGCAGATGACCTCCTGCTACTCTCCCCAACCAAGAATGGCCTCCAAGATAGCCTGGCAGTACTGGAAACATTCAGCACCACATGGGCGCTTCCCATCAACCAAAAGAAGACCAAAGTCATGGTGTTTCAGAAGAGGAACCAGAATAAAATAAACACTCCCTCCTTTACATTAAATGGCTCCACGCTGGAGAAAACCAGCAGCTATACCTACCTCGGTCTGGAGCTAAGCAATAATGGGAGCCTCAAGCAAGCAGCAGAAGCCCTGAAAGGAAAAGCGTGCAGAACCTTCTACGCCATCAGAAGACAACTGTACCACCTCAAACCACCTGTGAGAGTCTGGCTCAAGATATTTGACAGCATCATCACCCCTATACTGCTATATGGCAGCGAGGTATGGGGCCCAGTGACCTACCCAGACCACACAAAGCGAGATTCCAGCCCTACCGAAGTCTTCCACATGGAGTTCTGTAAATATCTCCTCCAAGTCCATCGCAGCACCTCAAACATAGCCTGTCGGGCAGAGCTGGGCCGATTCCCCTTATGGTTTAGTATACACAAGAGGGCGCTATCACACCAGGTGCACATACAGAACAGCAACCCCAGCTCCTGCCATCATAAAGGCCTGCTGAGCCAGAGTCCAGAGCAAGCCAGGAACCCCGACAGCCAGTCCAACCAAAGTCAGCAACACACCCTGACAAAAGCCCAAATAAAAGATCTCAAAGAGCCGCAAGATGCAATACAAAGAGGACTGGAAGAGTGAATTAGAGAACTCCCAGAAACTCACCATCTACCGCTCAATGTGGAGGGACTGCACTCTGGCCCCATATCTGGAAAGGCTACGCCACCCCAATGACAGGCAGACCCTGAGCCTGTACAGACTGAGTGCCCACAGCCTAGAGGTGGAAACAGGGCGGCACCGACAGACATACAAGCCGTGGGAGAACAGACTGTGCCAGCACTGCCAGCAGGGGGCTCTGGAGGACGAGGCGCACTTCCTGCTGCACTGTGACAAATACTCAGCAGTGAGGGCCTCCCACTTCCAGAAATTTACCACCCATACCCCGGACTTTACATCTATGGACGAGGACATGAAACTCCGCTTCCTACTGGGGGAAGAGGAATCAATGGTGGAGATCGCCACCCAATATGTCACCACATGTCATAAGCTGAGGGGAACCTAAGACCTCTAAATGGACTTTCAGAGCCCAAATTGTGCCCCCAACTCCCCATAACTCTGATCCCCTCCCACCACACTTACTGTATTTCTCTTGCTTTGGCAACACTAATTGTATTTTAGTCCTGCCAATAAAGCATATTTGAATTTGAATTTAAAAAGAGAGACGGAAAAGAGAGAGAGAGAGGGAAAAGAGAGGAGGGAAAAGAGAGAGGGAAAAGAGGGAAAAAGAGAGGGAAAAGAGAGCAGGAAAAGAGAGAGATAGAAGAGAGGGAAATGTGAGAGACACGGAAAAGAGGGGGGGAGAAGAGGGGAGGGAGAGAAAAGAGGGGGGGAGAGAGGTACTCTGTCACCAACTGTCTCCACTCTGTCACCTGCATAAGTCACAGAGTGGAGACAGTTAGTCCCATGCAGCAGGACAGGTGCCAGAGCAGAGCGGTGACATGCACTGCGATGACACATGCGGTGCTGCATGTCACCGGCTTGTCAGTCTCTTGCTGCGTCCTGTAGTGATGGTGGGAGGAGCACATGATCACACTGCCAGACACCGCCTGTTCTCCTGACATCGGAGCAGAGTGCGCGGGTGGAGAGTGAGATCAGATACTTACGTGACGGGGGGGTTTCAGCTGAAGAAACCCCCCCTGTACTCCACACTGATGCCCCGTGCCTCACACATCTGCCGGATGCTCAGCCCTCTTTACCGCTCCACACTGGTGTCCCGTACCATCCTCCGGATCCTCCCCTCGATGCTGGGCTGTGACGTGCAGTAGTCACCGCCCACAGCCCTGTCAATCAATGTGAGTGGCGCCAGCATCTTCTGACGTAACCGTCCAGTTTGAGAGCCCGAACTTGATGGGACGTAAGAGGATACTAGCAGCCACAGCATCAGAGGGTCATGTGACAGGCACTGAGCGTGCACGATAGCGCCGCTCAGTGCCTGAAGTGCAAATAGAGGACAATGAATAAAACACCTAAAATGGTAAGTTACACTCATAGAGAAAATTAAAAAAAAATGGGTGAACCACCCCTTTAATGAGTATGCCCGTGAACTTGTGAAAAGGAACACCACATGTCCTGGAAACACTGATGTGTGAAGGGGGGCATTGGTGGTAAATTTTTCTTTTTTTTTTTACTGCGTGCACACACAATGAGCCATCAATAATGTGTGTATAGTGTGTGCATTAAAATATTTGTGTATCACTGACTTCTGCAGTTTTCAGCATTGTTTGAGTCCTCTCCTGCCTCATTTCACTCCACTTTGATTTGCCGATTCACACGGTGGACTGCTAGTACTGGACAACCACTTTAAAAAATAGAACTAAGCCTCATACAACCCCTTGATAACAGCTTAGGTTGGGGCCACACAGGGATTACTGCGATCCCCTCGCATGACACTCTGCTCTGCTGTACTGACAGCGTGAGCCGAGTGTCATGCTAGTGTCCCTGCGACTGAGGTCCGAATGTGCAAACGGATCTCAGATGCGGGGGGGCAGTCCGGCTCTGAGGAGGGGCGGACAGGAGCTGCGGAGGAGAGGGATTTCTCTCCCTTTCTCCTCCGTAGCCGGCTATTGCCATTCTCGCCCTGCACTCGCGGTACACCGGTGTACCACGAGTGCAGTGTGATTTTTCTCTAGACCCATACACTTGAATGGGTGCGAGACAAAGTCTCGCATTACAATTGCAGCATGCTGCGATTGTTTTCTCGGTCCGATTAGGGCTGAGAAAATCATCGCTCATGTGCGCTGACACACAGGCTAATATTGGTCCGAGTGGAATGCGATGTTTTATCGCACTCCACTCGCACTGTTTTTCTCGCTGTGTATCTTAGGCCTTAAAGGGAATCTGTCAGCAGGTGTTTGCTATCTAATCTGAGAGATCCTTGTGTCACAGATGAATGCCGTCGATGGAGGGAATACGGTCACACACACCAGCAGTTTAAAGTATGACATTTATTAGGAGCAAGCACTGCATTTTTTAAAAGTCCCAATTTTGGTTACAAACAGATAATATACAAAATATAAGCATCTCATCGGTTGCATAGCATTTTACCACTGTTTGGTTGTATTTCAAATCTACACCGCGTGCAGAATTATTAGGCAAGTTGTATTTTAGAGGATTTTTTATTATTGATCAACAACGTATGTTCTCAATCAACCCAAAAGACTCAAATATCAAAGCTTAATATTTTTGGAAGTTGGAGTGGGTTTTTTTTTAGATTTGGCTATCTTAGGAGGATATCTGTTTGTCTAGTTAACTAGTACTGTGCAGAATTATTAGGCAACATAATAAAAGCCAAATATATTCCCATCTCACTTGTTTATTTTTACCAGGTAAACAAATATAACTGCACAAAATTTAGAAATAAACACTTCTGACATGCAAAAACAAAACCCCAAAAAAATTAGTGACCAATATAGCCACCTTTCTTTACGAGGACACTCAACAGCCCACCATCCATAGATTCTGTCAGTTGTCACCACAGCCTCCCAGACACTGTTCCGAGAGGTGTACTGTTTCCCCTCCCTGTAGATCTCACATTTTATGAGGGACCACAGGTTCTCTATGGGGTTCATATCAGGTGTACAAGGGAGCCATGACATTATTTTTTCATCTTTTAGACCTTAACTGGCCAACCACGCTGTGGAGTAGTTGGATGCATGTGATGTATCATTGTCCTGCATGAAAATCATGTTTTTCTTGAACGATACTGACTTCAAGCAGTGGTACAGGAAAAAGTTGTCTTTCAGAAACTGGCAGTAGGTCTGGGAGTTGAGTTCTCCATCCTCAACCCAAAAAGTCCCACAAGTTCATCTTTGATGATACCAGCCCATACCAGTACCCCACCTCCACCTTGCTGTCATCTGAGTCGGAGTGGAGCTCTCTGCCCTTTACTGATCCAGCCTCTGGCCCATCCATCTGGCCCATCAAGAGTCACTCTCATTTCATCAGTCCATAAAGCCTTTGAAAAATCAAGATATTTCTTGGCCCAGCCTTGACGTTTTATCATATGTTTCTTGTTCAAAGGTGGTCATTTTTCAGCCTTCCTTACCTTGGCCATGTCCCTGAGTATGGCACCACCACCAGCACCACCAGAGTAAGGCACCACCTCCACCACCATCAGCCTCCCCCAGCACCAGCCTCTCTCCTCCCAGCCTCCCCCAGCATCAGCCTCTCTCCTCCCAAACTCTCCCAGCATCAGCCTCCCCCAGTATCAGCCTCTCTCCTCCCAGCCTCCCCCTCCCTCAGCATCAGCCTCTCTCCTCCCAGCCTCCCCCAGCATCAGCCTCCCTCAGCATCAGCCTCCCTCCTCCCAGCCTCCCTCCTCCCAGCCTCCCCCCTCCCAGACTCCCCCAGCATCAGCCTCCCCCAGCATCAGCCTCCCTCCTCCCAGCCTCCCCCAGCATCAGCCTCCCTCAGCATCAGCCTCCCTCCTCCCAGCCTCCCCCAGTATCAGCCTCCGCCAGCATCAGCCTCCCCCCTCCTAGCCTCCCCCAGCATCAGCCTCTCTCCTCCCAGTCTCCCCCAGCATCAGCCTCCCTCAGGATCAGCCTCCCTCCTCCCAGCCTCCCCCAGCATCATACTCTCTCCTCCCAGCCTCCCCCAGTATCAGCTTCTCTTCCCCCAAGTCTCCCCCAGTATCAGCCTCTCTCCTCCCACCCCATACGCAGATCTCCAGTCTGCATTAGAGACACCCCCACGCTCCTTATGAATCTTCAGCTCTGCGAGCACTTACCTGCTCCAGGGCCCGCCGTCATCTTCCTGGCTCACGTGAGTATCCTCTTCTGACACCAGCTTCCATCGCGGCGTTCACTGCGGCGTCCTGCTGTGAGCTCTGCATGTGAAATCCATACAGCATTGGACGCAGCACAGAGGAAGGAGCTGATTGGCGCGCCTGTGACCCCGGAAGTGCAGGCGCAGGCAGTCATCTTAATTGACGTGGATACAAATAAATAAAGTGCGCCTCTCCCCCCTCCCCCCTTCCCCCCTCCGAAAATACAGTGGATTTTAATGAATGTGTAAAAAAAAAGAAAAACAATTTTTTTTTTTTTACTGCTAGAAGGTGCCGCCCCCTGCATCCTGCCGCGCTAGGCACGGGACCACGGGTGCCTAATGGTAAATACGGCCCTGGCTATAATAATAATAATCTTATGTCCCCAGACATCAGATGGTACAAGAAGAGTTCTCAATTTAATAAGTCTAATTGGAAAAAAAAATAAAAATCCAATTTTATTCCTTATGCTTGTTGCTAAAAAGGCTTTTGATACCATAAATTGGGAACTCCTCTTGGCCACTCTAAATAAATGTGGTCTTAGCGGTCAAACTTTAAAAGCTATAAAGGCCTATATTCATTCCCCTTGGCTAAAATATATGCCAACAGCCATCTTGCCAGAACTAGAAATGAAAAATTCAAGTTCAGCACATCCTTAACCCCTTAACGACCGCGGGCAGTAAAATTACGACCTAAATGTCATAATGTTACTGCCCGCGGTCCTCCGGCGGCAGCATGCCGCGATCGGCGCACATCTCAGCTGATTTTCACAGCTGAGATGTGTGCCTGCTAGGCACGAGCAGAATCGTTATCTGCTCGTGCCGATTAACCCCTTAAATGGCGCTGTCACTATGTGACAGCGCCATTATAAGCGCGATCGCCGCCCGATACCGGAAGTCACATGACGCGATCACGTGACTTCCGATAGTTGTCATGGTAGCACAGGGTCATGTGATGACTCCTGTACTACACATGACTTGCTTTCACTTTCGCTGTGCCAGCGGCACAGCAAAAGAGAAAGAGAGCGTATCTGCTGTTTACAGCCTTGTAGCTGTGATCAGCAGATACTGCAGAGCGATCGGATTGCTGATCGCAATAGCCCCCTAGGGGGACTAGTAAAAAAAAAAAAAAAGTTAAAAAAAAGTTTTAAAAAATTAAAAAAAACAAAAAAACCTAAAAGTTCAAATAACCCCCCATTCGCCCCATTGAAAATTAAAGGGTTAAAAAAATAAAAAATATACACACTTTTGGTATCGCCGCGTTCAGAAACGCCCGATCTATCAAAATATAAAATCAATTAATCTGGTCAGTATACGGCGTAGCGGCAAAAAAATTCCAAACGCCAAACGACGTTTTTTTGTCGCCACAACTTTTGATCGCCTCTTATTGCATTTTGCGCAAAACGTAGCATCTGCGCAAAAATGGTACCGTTAAAAATATCAGCTCGAGACGCAAAAAATAAGCCATCACTGAGCCATAGATCCCGAAAAATGAAAACGCTATGGGTCACGGAATATGGCGTAAAACGTGCGCCACTTTTTTCGGACAAACGTCCGATTTTTGTTTTAACCCCTTATATAAAAGTAAACCTATACATGTTTGGTGTCTACGAACTCGCACTGACCTGAGGCATCACACCCACACATCAGTTTTACCATATAGTGAACACAGTGAATAAAATATCTCAAAAACCATAGTGCTATCGCACTTTTTTTTGCAATTTTTCTGCATTTGGAATTTTTTTGCAGTTTTCCAGTACACTTAATGGTAAAACTGATAGTTTCATTTAAAAGTACAGCTCGTTCCCCAAAAAATGAGCCCTCACATGACCATATTGACTGAAAAATAAAAAAGTTACGTCTCTCAGAAAAAGAATGGCGGAAAAAAAAAACGGAAAGCGAAAAATCGGCCGGTCGTGAAGGGGTTAAAAATCTTCAAGCTTCATGCCATATTAATAAAAGATATATATCCAGGATCAAGTTAAAAACATTGCCCTTAATAAAACTCTATGACTACCGTATCTGCCAGAAATGCGTCAGAGCCTATCAGTATCAAATTGTGGGCTAAAATATCCCCCCACTTAAAAGGGGTTATCCGGCTTATTTTGCCTTTTTTTGTCATTTCACTATTGGGCTATATAGGGGCAGGTAAGTAGATATCGACTACTTATCTGCGCTACTCTCAGCCCCTCTCCCTCGGCTCAGAGAGGTCATGTGACCGCTCCTACCGTGATTTTGCTGCTTCCTGTAATGTCACATCAACAGAGCCAGGACCCTGTTGATGGGCAACACAGCCGATTTCATGTCGCTGCCCTACTGGGTGGGTATAGTGCGTTGAGTCCCCGCACTCCTTACGCGCACCCTCCCACACATCACATAGTGCAGTGGTCTCAAAGACTCTGCCCATAGGCCACATGCGGCCCCTGGTGCTGCTTGTGGCCAGCTGGCCCACAGCCCCCTTGCTGATCGCTGCCTGTGCTGGGGCCACGCAGTCTGCCTTTTATATCGGAGGACAAATTCCCAGGTACTGCGCAGATGAGAGGTCTCTATACAGCTACTGCAATGATCAGCTGCCGGCCAATCAGAGGCAGCAGCTGATCACTGGAGAAGCTGCATAGAGAGCTCGTCCCTGCTCAGCGCCCGGGAATCTGACCTCTGACATAAAGCGCTGTCAACGGCAGCCCCTGATGCTGCTTGCAGCATGCAGTCCTGTGACCCCCTTGGTGATCGCTGCCTGTGCTGGGACAACCGCTGACAGAGCTTTATATCAGAGGACAGATTTCAGGGCACTGCGCAAGGACGAGCTCTGTATATAGCTACTGTAATGATCAGCCGCCGGTCAATCAGAAGTCAGCCGCTGATCACTAGAGAAGCTGTATGGAGATCTCATCCCTGTGCAGCACCCAGGAATCTGTCCTGGGATATAAAGCACTGCCAGCAGGAAACAGGGCACCGAGGTAATGACGACAGGTGAGAAGAATTTGTCTTTGTTTTTTTGGCATGTGTGAAGAATGGCACAATAGGAAGCACTTCTACAGGATAGAGCATTGCTACAAGAAGAGGACAAGGAAAGGGGCCATTACTACAGGATGAGCACAAGAATTACTATATTACGGGGACAAAGATGGGCACATTGCTACATTATATGTGTGGTGGATGTGAGGTGATTTGATTGTGCTGTCACAGATGAGAGGTAGTATCACTGCTCTGGATTTCCAATGCTGGAGCTGTCGCGGGCGGAGGAGGGGACGCCGTGCTCTCCCACCGCTGCTCGGGTCCGGCTGCCGCGGCTGCTGCGGCCTGCTGCTGCTCGGTGGCTCGAGCGGTGGGCCGGATCCCGGGGACTCTAGCGGCGCTCCTCGCCCGTGAGTGAAAGGGGGTTGTTTTGGGTGTGGGGGTTGTTTATTGTCCGTGACGCCACCCACGGTTGTGGTGATTTGTAGCACCACCGCTGCTCAGCTCAATATGGGGATCCCGGGAGTTGTGATGCGGAGCAGCCAGGTGTTGTGTTGCCCCTCCGTGGGTAGGGGTTGGTGATCCCAGGACCCAGTGATGGTGTGGAAAGGTGCAGGGCCTGGTGAGCGTAGGGACGCGGGGGCAGCGCTGTGCCTTGCGGCACTGTGGTACTCACTCAGCCTGAGACGTTGACACAGTTTTACGGTAAACCACACGGCTGGAAAGACGGTTCCCTCGGACGGCTGCACTTGCTCTCCCAGTAGGTAACGGTGATGTCCCTTTGACCTGCACCTAGTGTTTCTGTGTTGGTAGCGATGGGTTCCCACCGGTAACCCGCTCCCCGGCTTGGATATGGGCCGGAGGAGCCCTACTTTGCCCGCAGACGCTGGCCCTGAGGAACTGGTGCCCTGGCGGTGGCGGTGTTCCTCCTTAATGGTTGGACTTTTGCCTTCAGTCGGGACTTGGTTGTTGGGGGATCGACGTCCCCTTCACTGACGGATTCGGCAAATTATGGTGACTCCTAGCCTTGCCGGTGTCCGAGAGGCCCCTGCCCTGGTGCTGACTGTCCTTCGTATACTGCTCCAGACCGCCGGGCCACTACCCGTCCGCGGTCCTTCCAGCAACCTCCGAGCAGTCCCCCTCCAGACGATCACCGCTGTTGCTGACCTTGCTGACACTGTCCTGCACTTAGCTGGACTAACTTCAGGTCTTTCTATGCTCACTTTTACTCCTTTCTTCTTTGCTCTACTACCACTTCACTTTCACTTCACTTAGACTCAGTTGTTTACTCCTCCACTCCCCTAACTAGACTCTAGATCTCCCCTGAGCTGACTGCTTGTTCTCCCCGCCTCCAGAGCTGTGAACTCCTCGGTGGACGGAGCCAACCGCCTGGCCCACCCCCTGGTGTGAACATCAGCCCCTGGAGGAAGGCAACAAGGATTTTAGTAGCTTTGGTGTTCCTAACTGGGATGTAGGGTGTGGTGGTGTGATGACCTGTGACCCCTGGCTTGCCCAGGGTGTCACAGAGCCATTATTCTGCTCAGTACTGATGACAGCCAATGAGTGTGCACAGGGCAGGGCTGGACAGTGAGGCCAGGCGGTGCCAGCTCTGACTGTGAGATTTGGCAACCAAGGAAAGGAAAAAGTCAAGTTTGATTGAGCTGCAGGTAAATAAAGTGTCATCAGAGAATAAAGTGATAATTCAAGAGGAACAAAAGTTAGAAAACAAAAAAATGTAGGGGTGTTTTAGATGACAATACAGCACAGATTAGCTTAAAAAAAAGTTTTAGATTTTATGTCAGAAATCCGAATAAATTATCTGACATAAGTTGTCTATTTAGTAATAGAAACTTCACTAAATAATAAGACTCTTACGTTTCAATATTAATGAGCATATCATTAACCTCTATTTGCTGCTCCAGTTTTTTGTACTCTTTCAGTCACTATCCATGTATGGAGAAAATTAGCTGCTTTAAACAACAAAGTCACTAAATATATAAAAAAAAAACCCTTTCCATTACATTTAGTTGAATTATCTGAGACTAAATTCCCCTTCTTACAAGAATCTGGTAATTTTTTAAAATAATAAAATGATTTTCACAACGGAAATTATTTTCTTTCAAAGATCTCAAAACAAATTAAGTATAAACTATCCGATAGTCTTTTTTATTGGAAAATAAAAATCTCAATTTCTGCTATGCTTCAAAATAAGAACCCTTTAAGTGAAGCCATATATATCCTCTACTGCAGCCCTCATAATAACTTCTTATGGAAAACCAAAGACATCTACAATCTTTTAAATAGAGACAGCTTCTTTGAAAAATAAAAAAAGATTGTATATGACTAATTGGGAGAAGGGCCTTAAAAATGTTCTTCTCCCTTGATCAATGGAGAAATAGATGTGTATGTGTCCTTCAGACTAACATATGCCTTACCCTTCATGAATCCTTTTTAAAAATGATGTCTAGATGGTATTTTACACCAGCAAAACTAGGAAAAACTCTTGTGATAGTTCTCCTTTGCCTCCATACTCTCTCCAACACAAAGAACTTCTACACATATATGAATTGCCAAAAATTGACAAATTTGTGGAGAGAAGCTGCATTCCTAATAAATTTGGTTTACCAAAAAAATATCCATTTACAAGGAAAATAATGCCATTTGACGAGTTATGGTTATTATTCCAAGACTTAAACAAATGATAAAGAATTTTTTAGCAACAAAAATATTTTAAACAGCAAATTTGAAAAGTTCTCCTATATCTACCATTGCCAAAATTGTGGGAAAAAATTTTATTTACATAATTCTTACAAAAAATACCACACCATTTCCAATAATTATTTATGATATTATTATAAAAGATGGGACTCCTGGAATAACAATCTTTCGAGATTTCCTTTTTGAATCACTTAAATTCATTTATCAAGATCTTAAACAATATAGTTTAGGGGTATACAAGTGTTACACTGTTATAGTGTTTACTTTTATAATTGTAAGTCTACTATGAACCTGATTTCTTGTCTTTTATGTTTAGAGTTAATGTTCTTAGAACCAAAATAACATGTTGCTAATTCTATCTTTCCTCAAAGGGAACCAATCACCAGGATTTTTGTATATAACGTAAAGCCAGTGCTATACTAATAAATTATTATTATTATCTTTACAATTCAGGAGGATCATATAGAAACAAGTAACAGTTATAGCAAATACAATAATTAGAGGGGAAAAAAGACAATCCTGCTCGTGAGAGCTTACAATCTACAATGAGATGAGATGGGAGGGGACAAGGTACAAATGCTTATTTAAAATGACAATCCAGCCATCTCAAGGAAATGGGGGATAGATAATGGCTGCCTGGACCAGTTGGCTAGAACCTTGAGATGCATTTAGGTGCCATGGAGTTTGACGTGGGGTTATTTTCTGAGAAGACGTGGAGGAACTATGTGAATTTAATTCGGCTAGGGAGTCTGATAGGCCGCCCTAAAAAGATGCATTTTTAGGGTGCGTCTGAAGCGGAGTAAGTTGTGATTCTTCCTAGCTTCTTGGGGTAGAGCATTCCAGAGGATTGGTGCAGCTCGGAAGAAGTCTTGAATCCAGGAGTGGGAGGTTCGAATTAGCGTGGATGTTAGTCGAAAGTCATTTGCAGAGCGTAGAGAACATGTGGGGTAATAGACAGAGACGAGGGCGGAGATCTAGGGGGGTGCTGCACAGTGCTTTGTGAGTGAGAACAAGCAGTTTGAATTGGATCCTGTGATATATGGGCAGCCAGTGCAATGACTGGCACAGAGCAGAGGCATCCGAGTAGCAGTTAGCAAGATAGGTGACCCTGGCTGCTGCATTATGGATGGACTGTAAAGGAGAGAGTCTAGTTAGGGGGAAACCAATTAATAGAGAGTTACAGTAATCGAGGCAGGAGTGGATCAGGGCCACGTTGAGAGTTTATGTTGTTTCCATGGTGAGAAAGGGGCGGATTCTTGAGATCTTTTTGAGGTGCAAGTGGCAGGTGCGGCCAAGAGATTGGGTGTTATACTTGACACTGATCTCTCCTTCACCTCCCACATACAGACAGCGAGCCTGCTGCCTAGGAGTTATCATGGTGCCACACACAGAGAGGGAGATGTTGGGTTTAGGGAAGTTAGAAGATGGAGGGAATAGAAAAAGTTCAGTTTTGCAAAGGTTAAGTTTCAACCCTTCTGGTCACATGGGTATGACCTCTCCACACGTCCTGGAAGTGAAAAATTACATCGATTGTATGATACTTATGCTAATTCTAACATAGGGAAAGGATAACTATGCATACCCCCACTCCAGATATTATCTGCTCCTCAGCTGCTGTCACTCAAGAAGCCGATGATTTTATAAACTTTACTTTCTTGGATTTCAAAACCTAAACATTCAAGCTGACCACTAATGGTATGTAGAGAATCAGCCTGATAGTGCCAGTATAGCACTGCCTTTAGGTTATATACAAAATCCTGGTGATTGGTTCCCTTTAAATTCATTCTCTCCCCGCTCTCTTCTAATAAAAAAATTTCATACCCTTTTCCTTTCCATTCCTCACCTGATTTTAACTCCCCCAGACAACGTTATTTGAGTAATGTCAAATGCAATCAATGAAAAGCTCTACAAAAAAAATATGGAAATACAAAAGACATAATCTGGTGCAATGAATAATGGAGCCATTATAGCCATCTTTCATGATGTTTTACACGATACTGTTTAGTAGGGATAGTGCTGCTGACAGTTTCCCCATAACGATGCCTGGAAGTTTGGAATAGATGTAATTAGAAATGCTAAATCCATTACACAGAGGATGATCATTACAATCTTCATTGAAAAGAATAGAAAGTTGATCTGTCATCTCAAGAATACACTGTGCTCAAGCTATGTGATTTTGATTTCTCTGGTGATTCAAATGGCAATGTGATGCCCCTGCGGTAACCAGGTGTCACAAGGTAACAACCCAGTGCTACATTACTGTGCCAGTCATTACACAAACACACTAGCACACCAAAAAACTGACACTCGCTGTACCTGGGCTGGGAGCCTCACTTATCCCACAGTGCCCAGCAATGTCATCTGGCTAACAGGCAGCCAACTGGGAAGAAGAGACCAGACCTGGGGGAGGAGACAGTGACCAGGGAAGTGTGGTGTGCAGGTGGACGAAAAGTAGTCAGTTCAGCTCATAACTCAAGGAGTTCAGTTCAGGAGCTCAGTGAGTGAGGAAGGCATAAGAAAGCTGGCGGAGAAGTAAAGGAAAGGTGTCAAGACAGACCAGAGACTCTTGAGACACAGTGACAGAAAGAAACCACCAAGAACCTGGGGAGAAACAACAGCCTATGAGAGGAGAAAAGTAGCTGGAGAGTGAGAGAGCAAGCTCCAAGGACAGAGGGACCCTTGAGAGTGAACATCCAGGACTCACAGCACTTTGCATGCACACACGGTTTGCAGATCCCAGAACGAACCAGGACTTTATGCCCGCTGTTAACTCTGCCAGGCAGGTGGGTTTCCAGGACTCACTTGCCACCACTAATGTCCGAGGCATCAGTAGCAAAGTGGGGACTGAGACATATTCCCTTAAATAGTCCAAGCTGCCTACGGCAGGACCGAGACACCAGAAGGACCTCCAAGTGTTCCACACCAGGGAGGACCCACACACACGAGAGTGCACAGGTGGAGAGGGGCACCAGGTTGATTAGCACAGCTATCCAGGATATGGCACACCTGAGATCTAGTGCGTCCCCAGGTCGCTACACCAGCTGTAAGTAAAGACAACTAAACTGTAATCCCCTGTCTGGACTGGTCATTTCCCACGCCTCATGTTAACCCATTCATCAACCCCTGGGGAAAGCCCTGCTCGCGGAGGGCTCTACCATCCAGTGCCCCATCCATCATCCCCAGTGGGAACCCGCAGCGGCGGCCCTATTACCCCTGGCTGCAAACCGCGAGTAGCGTAGTCAAACTTTAAAATAAAAGGTGTAAATGATAAAAATAAACTGTCGCCGGTGCCTCTGGGTTCGGGATCACTCGAGCCACGGATCGCCCGGATCCATGTAGCTCGGCTGCCATGGGGCGCGACAGCAATATTGTTTTGTGTAGTTTTAGTTTATAAGAGAGAGAGGAACAGTCATTATACAATGAAGCATTTGTTGCGCCCCTGCGTCTTCAGTCGCCACAGAGTATTGCACCCAAATTTGGGTGTAATGCTAAACCCGGTTCCTGAAGAGGTCAGTCCAGGTTTCATCACATTACACACTCAAATACACACCAGTGTGTCCTGTTCCCACTGGGGATTGGGCTAGGATTGGGTAATAAAGAGGTCGCCGACAGAGTGGCATTTACAGGATGGCCTCAAACAGGGGCCCCAGTCCCAATAGCTTAGTACCTGGGAGGGGGGGAGGTGCAGCCAGCAGGGGGAGTTTGGAGTCACACAACAGTTAACAAAACCAGTGAGCCAGCCACACTCAGGAGGCAGTCTAGAGGAGTTCTCCAGCAGAGAGTGACCCTGCTCCCCACAGAATCGATGCCACGCAGGGCGGCAGGACCCTAGGGACGATCATACTTCACGTTGGTTTTCCAGAATCTGCCAGGACAGGGAAAGTTTCAAACTTCCCTGACCACACAGCACTCGACAGCACAGTGCCAGAGAGGATCCGGGATCTCGCATCAAGCCGGACCTCATATCGGAACCACGGCACCTGCATATAGGGACAAGAGTACATCGCGTGAAACCCAGGGTCCCCTTGTAGCTTCAATCCAGGGGATCCACAGACAAGTGGGTTTTCTCCTTGTAATGCCTAACACCACACCGGACTGATCTCTAAAGAGATTCGGGTTCAACGGGGCTCATCATAGCAAGTGACCGGTATTACCTGGGTGAGTTTCACCGTAAAAAAGTGAGTAAAACAACCTGTAACCGCAGCCATAGACTGACTCTTTATTATCAGTTCTGCCGCTTCGTGCCGCCATTACTACTTCCCTCATTATCCTCCCCAGGGCCCGCTCCACCTGTGGGAGCGATACCATCCATAGCTGCTAACACCATCCACCCTGGAGGACAGCGACAGCAGCGGTGGCCCATTCCCTGGCCGCATACCACAGGTGGCGTTACGACAAACACCTCACTACTACCCTTATCATCCTTCCCCAGCCATCTTCTGTACACCTCGGGGCAACGGAGCAGGGGTAGTTCGTCCATGACCACGACAGTCAACGGCCCGGTGACAAATAGGTTAAATGCACCTGCCTTGTGAGGTGCTACACATTAGGCCCCCTTCACATGTGTGCCTAAAACAGTATGCGTGGCACATTCCATTGTGTCCATCAATGTGTACGTGTGGGTCATCCATGTGTGATACATACTGAAGAAAGAAAAAAAGCATTAATTTCAGGGTTTTTTTTTATGTGTTAAAAATGTGCAAAGATAGCAGTCTCTCTAATAGGTTGGGGTTTTTTTTCACTTTGGTTAATATCTACAATCTGGATCACACAGATACTTGTGTAGTTCACATGGACACAAGGTCTGTGAGACATAAGCAGCGATATTAAAGAAGTTGTCCAGTTACCAAAACTGATTTTTTTTTCTGATAAATCTTGCTAATATGTGCCTTTCCACACATCTATTATGTTTTTTCAGCAATATTAATTTTTATCATGCTCTAGCAGCACATGCTCATTGCTGGCTCCAGCTCTGATGGGCTTAATCTCTCTTCTGACTTCCTGGGTTCAGTTCCTACAACTCCCATAATTCTTTGCGACTCTAGAACTGTATCTAACACACCCACTCAGCGCTCCTCTCCACCCAAAGACTCCTCCCTGCCTCTTCCCTGTGGAAGCACTGAAAGAAATCACAGCAGACAGCCGAAGCTCCCAGCTCTGCACAACCACGGGAAGAAAGCGTCTATCTTCTGCTTGTTCTCATATAGTTCATAGTCTGTGTGTGTACACAAATTGATTATTAACCGGCGCAACATGTGAAAAAAATAATGGGGGGGGGATGAAAGGGTCATGAGATTGCTTTTTTTTCCCCTCTTGCCTAGTCTTTGCGTGTCGTCCGTATCATCCGTGTGGCATGCATTTTGCAGGCTACTTTATCAGCATTTTTTGCCTGTAGGCAAAAAAAACCGTAAACTGCATATGACTGGATCCTGTGGATTAAATGTGCAACGCATGCAACCGTTATTTTACCAGATCCTTCTGCAGTGGGACAAAGAATTTATCGGCCAGCGCTGGAGTCAGCTGAACTCCTGATCTCACAGCCTGCACACGCTGCAATGGATGCAGGTTAACAGCAGTCACTGCCTGCTGCCAATCACATGTGACCGTGTAAGGGCTGTGTGCTCAGGAGTTCATCTGGGTTCAGATCAGCTAACTCCAGTGGCAGCCGATTAGGCTGGGGCCACATGGGGATTACTGCGATCCCCTCACATGACACTCAGCTCACGCTGGCAGTACAGCAGAGCTGAGTGTCAGTCGCTGGGACACACGCATGAGGTCCAACTGTGCGAGCGGACCTCAGCTACAGGGGGGGCAGTCCAGCACTCAGGAGGGGCGGGCCAGCACTGCAAAGGGGCGGGTGGGCCGTCACTAAGGAGGGGTGGGAGGGATTTATCTCCCTCTCTCCTCCGTAGTCGGCTATTGCGATTCTCGCTCTGCACTTGTTGTACACCGATGTACCATAAGTGCAGTGCGATTTTTCTCTCACCCCATACACTTGAATGGGTAAAAGAGAAAGAGTCTTACATTACAATTGCAGCATGCTGCGATTGTTTTCTCAGTCCGATTAGGGCTGAGAAAATAATCGTTCATGTGCGCTGACACATAGGCTAATATTGGTCCGAATGGAATGCGATGTTTTATCGCACTCCACTCGCACCGTTTCTTTCGCCGTGTGGCTTAGGCCTTACTTGTTATGTATCGATCGCCCTGCATCCATCGCAGCGTGTGCGGGCTGGAGTTCAGCTGAGTTTAGATCAGCTGACTCCAGTGCTGGACTGAACTCAGGTGACCTCACAGCCCGCACACGCTGCGATGGATGCAGGGGGACACAGAACAAGTAATCGGCTGATACTGGAGTCATCTGATTACTTGTTCTGCTGGCGCTGTGGTCAGGAGTAGGCATGAGTGAGCAGTAAAATGCTCTGGTGCTCGATGGGCAAAGCCCATGTCGTTTTTTTTTTTTTTTTTACCCCTAAGCCTAGGATTAGGGCTGTGTTTGGGTTTTTTTGTTTTTTTATTTTTAATGAATTATTAAAAAAAAAAAAAAAAGTGTGGGCTCCCGCTGCATTTTCTATTGCTAAGGGTAACCCAAGCACCTACTGGCTGCTAACCCCCGCTGCTTGGTGTTACCTTCACTGGCAATGGAAAATCCAGGGAAGCCAAATTTTTTTTTTTTTTTTAAAGGTTTTTGCCTAAAAACCTTTTTAAAAAAAATTACGTGGGCTTCACCATATTTTTTGTACCCTAGCCAGGTACAGCAGGCAGGTATGGGCTGCCCCCAACCCCCAGCTGCCTATTTGTACCCGGCTGGGAACCAAAAATATAGGGAAGCCCTTTATTTAAATTATTTCATGAAATTAAAAAAATGACGTGGGCTTCACCATATTTTTTTTTTTTTTAAGTGTCCAGCCAGGTACAGCTAGGCAGCTGGGGATTGGAATCCGCAGCGCAGGGTGGCTCTAGCTTTCTGGCCACCCCGCTGCGAATTGCAGTCCACAGCCACCCCAGAAAATGGAGCTTTCATAGAAGCGCCATCTTCTGGCGCTGTATCCAACTCTTCCAGTGGTCCTGGTGTCAGGTGGCACGCTGGGTAATAAGGGGTTAATACCAGCTATGTTTTACCAGCTGGTATAAAGCCTGAGATTCTTAATGTCAGGCCAAGTTTGACCCGGCTATTAAGAATTTCCAATAAAGGGTTTTAAAAAAAAAAAAAAGACAGAGTAAAATACTTTATTAGAAATAAATACACAGACACATTAGGGAGTCCATGTTTATTACTCCCTCCTACCCCTCCACGATCGAGAAATTTCTGTACTGACCATGCCAGGAGAGAGAGGGGGCAGAGCAAGCGCGAGGGGGCAGAGCGAGCGCGAGGGGGCAGAGCGAGCGCGAGGGGGCAGAGCGAGGGCGCACGGGGGAAGAGAGAGGGCGAGGAGGAAGAGAGCGCAAGAGGGAAGAGAGTGAGAGAAAAGAGAGAGGGAAAAGGGAGGGAAAAGAGAGAGGGGAAAGAGAGAGAGGGAAAATAAAAGGATTATCGCCTTCCACACCCAGGGTGACATCCTCAGCAGAAGTCAAGCTGGGTTCATGCCAAACCACCGCACCACGGACCACATTTACATCCTGCAGAGCCTCATCAAGACCCACGTCCACGGCAAAAAACAGGGGAAAATATTTGCATGTTTCGTGGACTTCAAAAAGGCATTTGACTCAGTTTGGCATCCAGGCCTGTTCCTGAAACTTCTGGAGAGCGGAATAGGTGGCAGAACCTACGACGTGATCAAGAGCTCATACACTGAGAACCGGTGCAGTGTGAAGGTGAACGGAAAGAGGACGGCTTTCTTCCGACAGGGCCGTGGGGTCAGACAGGGCTGCAGCCTGAGCCCAACTCTATTCAACATCTATATAAATGGACTAGCAACAGCTCTAGAGTCCTCCCCCACTCCAGGCCTCAGTCTGCATGACTGAGAGGTGAAGTTCCTGCTGTACGCAGATGACCTCCTGCTACTCTCCCCAACCAAGAATGGCCTCCAAGATAGCCTGGCAGTACTGGAAACATTCAGCACCACATGGGCGCTTCCCATCAACCAAAAGAAGACCAAAGTCATGGTGTTTCAGAAGAGGAACCAGAATAAAATAAACACTCCCTCCTTTACATTAAATGGCTCCACGCTGGAGAAAACCAGCAGCTATACCTACCTCGGTCTGGAGCTAAGCAATAATGGGAGCCTCAAGCAAGCAGCAGAAGCCCTGAAAGGAAAAGCGTGCAGAACCTTCTACGCCATCAGAAGACAACTGTACCACCTCAAACCACCTGTGAGAGTCTGGCTCAAGATATTTGACAGCATCATCACCCCTATACTGCTATATGGCAGCGAGGTATGGGGCCCAGTGACCTACCCAGACCACACAAAGCGAGATTCCAGCCCTACCGAAGTCTTCCACATGGAGTTCTGTAAATATCTCCTCCAAGTCCATCGCAGCACCTCAAACATAGCCTCTCGGGCAGAGCTGGGCCGATTCCCCTTATGGTTCAGTATACACAAGAGGGCGCTATCACACCAGGTGCACATACAGAACAGCAATTCCAGCTCCTACCATCATAAAGGCCTGCTGAGCCAGAGTCCAGAGCAAGCCAGGAACCCCGACAGCCAGTCCAACCAAAGTCAGCAACACACCCTGACAAAAGCCCAAATAAAAGATCTCAAAGAGCCGCAAGATGCAATACAAAGAGGACTGGAAGAGTGAATTAGAGAACTCCCAGAAACTCACCATCTACCGCTCAATGCGGAGGGACTGCACTCTGGCCCCATATCTGGAAAGGCTACGCCACCCCAATGACAGGCAGACCCTGAGCCTGTACAGACTGAGTGCCCACAGCCTAGAGGTGGAAACAGGGCGGCACCGACAGACATACAAGCCGTGGGAGAACAGACTGTGCCAGCACTGCCAGCAGGGGGCTCTGGAGGACGAGGCGCACTTCCTGCTGCACTGTGACAAATACTCAGCAGTGAGGGCCTCCCACTTCCAGAAATTTACCACCCATACCCCGGACTTTACATCTATGGACGAGGACATGAAACTCCGCTTCCTACTGGGGGAAGAGGAATCAATGGTGGAGATCGCCACCCAATATGTCACCACATGTCATAAGCTGAGGGGAACCTAAGACCTCTAAATGGACTTTCAGAGCCCAAATTGTGCCCCCAACTCCCCATAACTCTGATCCCCTCCCACCACACTTACTGTATTTCTCTTGCTTTGGCAACACTAATTGTATTTTAGTCCTGCCAATAAAGCATATTTGAATTTGAATTTAAAAAGAGAGACGGAAAAGAGAGAGAGAGAGGGAAAAGAGAGGAGGGAAAAGAGAGAGGGAAAAGAGGGAAAAAGAGAGGGAAAAGAGAGCAGGAAAAGAGAGAGATAGAAGAGAGGGAAATGTGAGAGACACGGAAAAGAGGGGGGGAGAAGAGGGGAGGGAGAGAAAAGAGGGGGGGAGAGAGGTACTCTGTCACCAACTGTCTCCACTCTGTCACCTGCATAAGTCACAGAGTGGAGACAGTTAGTCCCATGCAGCAGGACAGGTGCCAGAGCAGAGCGGTGACATGCACTGCGATGACACATGCGGTGCTGCATGTCACCGGCTTGTCAGTCTCTTGCTGCGTCCTGTAGTGATGGTGGGAGGAGCACATGATCACACTGCCAGACACCGCCTGTTCTCCTGACATCGGAGCAGAGTGCGCGGGTGGAGAGTGAGATCAGATACTTACGTGACGGGGGGGTTTCAGCTGAAGAAACCCCCCCTGTACTCCACACTGATGCCCCGTGCCTCACACATCTGCCGGATGCTCAGCCCTCTTTACCGCTCCACACTGGTGTCCCGTACCATCCTCCGGATCCTCCCCTCGATGCTGGGCTGTGACGTGCAGTAGTCACCGCCCACAGCCCTGTCAATCAATGTGAGTGGCGCCAGCATCTTCTGACGTAACCGTCCAGTTTGAGAGCCCGAACTTGATGGGACGTAAGAGGATACTAGCAGCCACAGCATCAGAGGGTCATGTGACAGGCACTGAGCGTGCACGATAGCGCCGCTCAGTGCCTGAAGTGCAAATAGAGGACAATGAATAAAACACCTAAAATGGTAAGTTACACTCATAGAGAAAATTAAAAAAAAATGGGTGAACCACCCCTTTAATGAGTATGCCCGTGAACTTGTGAAAAGGAACACCACATGTCCTGGAAACACTGATGTGTGAAGGGGGGCATTGGTGGTAAATTTTTCTTTTTTTTTTTACTGCGTGCACACACAATGAGCCATCAATAATGTGTGTATAGTGTGTGCATTAAAATATTTGTGTATCACTGACTTCTGCAGTTTTCAGCATTGTTTGAGTCCTCTCCTGCCTCATTTCACTCCACTTTGATTTGCCGATTCACACGGTGGACTGCTAGTACTGGACAACCACTTTAAAAAATAGAACTAAGCCTCATACAACCCCTTGATAACAGCTTAGGTTGGGGCCACACAGGGATTACTGCGATCCCCTCGCATGACACTCTGCTCTGCTGTACTGACAGCGTGAGCCGAGTGTCATGCTAGTGTCCCTGCGACTGAGGTCCGAATGTGCAAACGGATCTCAGATGCGGGGGGGCAGTCCGGCTCTGAGGAGGGGCGGACAGGAGCTGCGGAGGAGAGGGATTTCTCTCCCTTTCTCCTCCGTAGCCGGCTATTGCCATTCTCGCCCTGCACTCGCGGTACACCGGTGTACCACGAGTGCAGTGTGATTTTTCTCTAGACCCATACACTTGAATGGGTGCGAGACAAAGTCTCGCATTACAATTGCAGCATGCTGCGATTGTTTTCTCGGTCCGATTAGGGCTGAGAAAATCATCGCTCATGTGCGCTGACACACAGGCTAATATTGGTCCGAGTGGAATGCGATGTTTTATCGCACTCCACTCGCACTGTTTTTCTCGCTGTGTATCTTAGGCCTTAAAGGGAATCTGTCAGCAGGTGTTTGCTATCTAATCTGAGAGATCCTTGTGTCACAGATGAATGCCGTCGATGGAGGGAATACGGTCACACACACCAGCAGTTTAAAGTATGACATTTATTAGGAGCAAGCACTGCATTTTTTAAAAGTCCCAATTTTGGTTACAAACAGATAATATACAAAATATAAGCATCTCATCGGTTGCATAGCATTTTACCACTGTTTGGTTGTATTTCAAATCTACACCGCGTGCAGAATTAGTAGGCAAGTTGTATTTTAGAGGATTTTTTATTATTGATCAACAACGTATGTTCTCAATCAACCCAAAAGACTCAAATATCAAAGCTTAATATTTTTGGAAGTTGGAGTGGGTTTTTTTTTAGATTTGGCTATCTTAGGAGGATATCTGTTTGTCTAGTTAACTAGTACTGTGCAGAATTATTAGGCAACATAATAAAAGCCAAATATATTCCCATCTCACTTGTTTATTTTTACCAGGTAAACAAATATAACTGCACAAAATTTAGAAATAAACACTTCTGACATGCAAAAACAAAACCCCAAAAAATTAGTGACCAATATAGCCACCTTTCTTTACGAGGACACTCAACAGCCCACCATCCATAGATTCTGTCAGTTGTCACCACAGCCTCCCAGACACTATTCCGAGAGGTGTACTGTTTCCCCTCCCTGTAGATCTCACATTTTATGAGGGACCACAGGTTCTCTATGGGGTTCATATCAGGTGTACAAGGGAGCCATGACATTATTTTTTCATCTTTTAGACCTTAACTGGCCAACCACGCTGTGGAGTAGTTGGATGCATGTGATGTATCATTGTCCTGCATGAAAATCATGTTTTTCTTGAACGATACTGACTTCAAGCAGTGGTACAGGAAAAAGTTGTCTTTCAGAAACTGGCAGTAGGTCTGGGAGTTGAGTTCTCCATCCTCAACCCAAAAAGTCCCACAAGTTCATCTTTGATGATACCAGCCCATACCAGTACCCCACCTCCACCTTGCTGTCATCTGAGTCGGAGTGGAGCTCTCTGCCCTTTACTGATCCAGCCTCTGGCCCATCCATCTGGCCCATCAAGAGTCACTCTCATTTCATCAGTCCATAAAGCCTTTGAAAAATCAAGATATTTCTTGGCCCAGCCTTGACGTTTTATCATATGTTTCTTGTTCAAAGGTGGTCATTTTTCAGCCTTCCTTACCTTGGCCATGTCCCTGAGTATGGCACACCTTGTGCTTTTTGATACTCCAGTAATGTTGCAGCTCTGAAATATGGCCAAACTGGTCACAAATGGCATCTTGACAGCTTCAAGCTTGATTTTCTTCAATTCATGAGCAGGCAGTTTGCGCCATTTTTGCCTAACACACTTTTGCGACCCTGTTGGCTATTTGCCATGAAACGCTTGATTGTTCGGTGATCACTCTTCAAAAGTTTGACAATTTCAAGACTGCTGCATCCCTCTGCAAGACATCTCACAATTTTGGACTTTTCAGAGCCCATCAAATCTCTCTTTTGACCCATTTTGTCAAAGGAAAGGAAGTTGCCTAATAATTAAGCACACCTTCTATAGGGTGTTGATGTCATTACACCACACCCCTCCTCATTACAGAGATGCACATCATCTGATTTACTTAATTGGTAGTTGGCCCTCAAGCCTATACAGCTTGGAGTAGGACAACATGTATAAAAAGTATCATGTGATAAAAAATACTCATTTGCCTAATAATTCTGCACACAGTGTATCATTGGATATTAATTTCAACTAGTGTTTTAATAGATATGAAATTACCTATGATTAACAGTGTGGGCAGACTGCTATGGGGGGGGGTATGTGTGCTCATCACTTAACTATATATAAATAAAAGTGAACAAAAAATAATGAACATTGCATTCCCTCTCGAGCGAACGTTTAGGTAGTGTGGTATCTTGAAGGTCACTGCATGAAGACAATGTATCTTCTTAGTGATCTGATCACAATGGGTCTGTTTAAATTTCAAACACCAACCCATGCTATTTGAAAACACCATGCAGATGACAAAATGGGTGACAAATGTTTTATTCCAAAATGGATACCCCCATCACATTTTTACTCCTGTTGTACAAATTTCCAAACATACGAGTGTCCCTAATTTACACCTGCCTAGACAATTGTCAGCTGGTACTTACCCGAGATGTGTGAATAGGCCACTTAAACCAGGGGGTGCAAAGATCCATCCCCAGACTGAGCTAGTTGCTCACTGTAGCGAACACATGCACTGACTGTTTATTTTTCATTCAGAAACTTACATTCTCTAATTGCTAAGCTCATGTGGATAACTATCCAGAGGTGCATCCCACACAGGCCAAGGCGAGCGCACAGGACTGGCAGAACCCGTGTGTCTGACTCCTTTAACAAAACCTGAGTACAACAACTCAAACTGTTGGGGTGCAACTGTTGGATCCCCTTCCAAAATAAGGTACTCTGCCCATCCTTTAAACCCTGGGGGATCTTCTTCCAGGAAGGAGGGAGAATTAACATAGATAAGCTAAAAATATGGACGAGTGAATGTATTCACCACTATTTGGTATCTAACGGATAACAAGCTATTCGCACCATTCGGTATCCGACGAATAAAACTACATCTGCTCTGATACTTTGTTTCATTTATGACTTCCTGACAGGGAGAGAGGAAGAATATTCGCGAATAGCAGTGACATATACGCCGGATATTCGGTGAAGTGAATATTAGGGTATTCGATCATCCCAGCTATAAACCATTATTTTCACAATTACCTTTGAGCTTATGTTTTTAGGGCACACAACAGAAGCAGATGTAACATCAATTTCAAACCTAACATGCCTGGTTTTAAGTCTGCCAAGCTTAGAGACACAGTGACTTGGTGAGCTTAGTGACAAGAAAACAGACAAATTATTGCTAATAATGTTTTTTCAACAAGGTACATGACGCCAGGAATCCTTCCTTCCATTTCTTTGAACCAGTTGGCAGTGTTGAGCCATCTGCTTGATCTTGCAGATGGTGGCAGCAAAGTACTCCTTGGGATGCAGTAAGGAAATCTAGAAAAAAAAGTGTTGGTTTATTACTGTGGTAATCAAAAGCAGCTGTGAAGGCATAATGTTCAACGCATCAAATATATCTTTAGTAACATTAGCAAACTATTTGGCTAAACTGGACAGGGACACCTAGGCTGGCCCTCAGACTGGGAACTCTGCGCTGTCCCTTATTTCAGAGGTACGCTTTATGGTAGCGAGGTCTGAGCCGCCAGCGTGACCCTAACTCCTGTCCAAGCCCTTGTTTAACTCCTCTCCCCATCACCAACCCAAGAAGTTAGCTGGGATTGTAGTCACAAACCCCACAACTCATACACACTTCAAACACAAAGGAGCGACAATACGTGCACAGTGGAAAATCACATAAAAAGGAGAATAAAAGCATACAACCGTGAAACTTCAACACCGCAAAGAAAGCACACTACAGATCCCTAACAGATTGGATCACCACAATAAGACCAGATGACCGGAATTGCTGCACAAGCTGGAGCTATTATTGGCACTGAGCAGCAGGATCCAGTGCCGTATATAGGAAGGAGACTGCTGTGATTAGTAATTAGTTTCTAGCAAAGTTCCCCAGGTTAGCAGGAATTAACTCCTGCAGAACTGAGGAATAGTGCTCTCAGGATGGTTGCAATCAAAGACCCTAACCAGGTGATCCATATGGATTTGCGATGCTGGAACCCAAGTCCTCTCCTCAAGACCGTAACCCCAGCAGTGCACCAGATACTGCAGAGAGCAATGCAACCGAGAGTCAATTTAAGACATCTCAAACTCCACAGAGCCGTCTACCAAGAACGGGAGTGGAGGGATGGGAGGCAAATCTTCCAAACCCACAAATCTCTTTAAAAAGGGATTTGTGGAAGACATTATGGATCTTATATACTGCTGGTAACGCCAAACAATAGTCTAGTGCAGGGGTCTCAAACTCGACTGGGTGTATAGGCCGCACAGAGGAAAAAAAATAATTTGGGGGGCCACATTCTTTGCAGGACAAAGTGACATTTTTATTGGTACCATATATAATATATATTATATATATATATATATATATGCAATTTTTTTTTTTTTTTTTACACACCTTTGAATCACTGATTTTGAACATTTTCACTTGTTCATTATAGCAAACGAGTACATTCTTTGTTTAAATATAAACTTTTTTTTTTTTTTTTTTTAACATTTTATTCCTTTCTTGTAACTAATAGTCTTACAATTCGCACTATATAGAAATTTTGACCAACATCTTTTAGTAATGTTCCCCATATTGTTGTAACGTGCCGATCCTTGGCCCCTTGTAGTACTGTGCCCCATCCCACAGTAATGTGCTCATCCTTATCCCCATCCTAAAGTAATGTTCCCCATCCTTGTCCCCATTTTGTAGTAATGTATTCATCCTTGTCCCCATGTTATAGTAATGTGTTCATCCTTGTCCCCATCCTATTGTAATGTTCCCAGCCTTGTCCCCTTGTAGCAATGTCCCCATCATATAGTACTGTCCCCATTCTATAGTAATGTGGCCATCCTTTAGTAATGTGCCAACCTTGTCCCCACCCTATAGTAATGTCCCCAGCATTATCCCTATTCTATAGTAATGTTTCCCATCCTTGTCCCCTTGTAGTAATGTCCCTATCCTACAGTAATGTGCCCACCTTGTCCCCATCCTGTAGTAATGTCCCCATCCTATAGTAATGTGCCCATCCTAGTCCCAATTCTATAGTCATGTGCCTATCCTATAGTAATGTCCCCATACTATAGTAATAATGTCCCCATGCAATAGTATTGTGCCCATCCTTGTAATGTCCCAATCCTAGAGTAATGTCCCCAGCCTTATCCCCATCTCATAGTAATGTGCGCACTTTGTCCCCATCCTGTAGTAATGGGTCAGCAGGAGCTCCCCTCACCTTACACAGACTCCGGAGTGAAGCTGAGGGGAGTGGTCTGGGGCCCCAGATCCACAGTGATTGGAGAGATCGGTCACAATGCCGGTCTCTCCAATCAGAGCTGGGGGCGGGTGAAACACAGGTCACCCAGCTCCAGCCAATGATCAGGGCTACAGCTGCACTGATCTTGGCTGGATTTCAATGTTTCAGCGATTTTCAATGGCTGAAACATTAGTGGCTGTGATTGGCTAAGCGGCGTTCGTCAGCCAATCACAGCCTCCGTAGGTCCGGGGAGGAGACACCCCCCCTCCTGAGGTCCCCTCCTCCCCGAATCTAAGGTATTTGCAGCGATCGCAGCCACCGGGGCTGCGATTTCACCATGACGTACTGGGTACGTCATGAGTCCTTAAGTACCAGGGAGCCATAACGTACCCAGTACGTCATAGGTCGCTAAGGGGTTAACGTCCAACACACACACACACACAAACCCTTCTCACCTGTCCCACACTTCCTCCGCTGCCTCATCTCTGCTTCGTGCGGCCCCCAGGCCCGTGCCCCCGGTCACTATCGCGGCAGGTGCAGTGTCACTGTCAGTGATTTATGCGAGATGATTGTATTGCCGGTGCGAGAGCGGAGCACCAGCAACACATTCATAACAAAGTGCAGACAGTGGCTGCGGCCCCTGCACCTGCCGTGATAGTGAACAGGGGCACGGGCCTGGGGGCCGCGTGTTTGAGCCCCCGGGTCTAGTGGACTGATTATGGCAGAGATTCTGAATGGACCAATGAAATGAGGTCGCAACTTAAGAGAAGATAACTTCAACTTTGAGCTTGGGATCCACAAAAAAAAACAAACACTCACCCACACTCAGGTCCGGACCAGGCACACGTCCACAGTCAGCCACATGCTTATATCTAGAGACCATGCTAAGCAAGTGCCGCAGAACATTACTCCAAGTAGAAGATAACACAGAGCCTGCCTGTTCCTCCTCTGGTACCTCGGAGGAGTGACCCTTTCATAAAAGTACAAGAGGGTGTCGCAGAACACAGAAGAAAGGCAAATTCTGCCAGAGGAAGAAATGCTGACCATGCTTTGTCGGACACAAAACAGCACAAATATTGCTCTAGATTGTGATTCATGCGCTCCACCTGACCAATGCATTGCGGATGGAAAACCAATGAGAGACAATTTGATCCCCAACCAAGAGCAGAATGCTTTCCTAAACTTTGCGATGAACCAAGTACCCCAATAAGATACAATATCAGGCGGGACTCCATGGAGTCTGACAATCTCACATAGAAAATACCTGGGTTAAATGTCTTGGCATTTGGCAGAGATGGGTCTAAGGCAACAAAGGGGATTATTTCAGACAATCTGTTAACCACCACTAAAATAACCCTATTGCCAGCACAGGAGGGCAGGTCCGTAATGAAATCCATATAGATATCATTCTAGGGTCTTCAGGTACACCTAGAGAAGCAAACACCCAGATGGACAAGTGTGTGATGGTTTGAATTGAGCACAGACGGTATGTGCAGACACATAAGAGACCACATCCTTTCCAATCTTTAGATCTCCTATTGTGTCAGTTTTGGTGACCAATGTACCCTTCATCCCAGGGTGACCAGCTAGAACCAAAATTGGGATTCTCCCCCAAAACCTTAAGGCAAAAGGTTCAGGGGAACAAATACTTTGTTTGCTGGAACCCCCAATGGTGCCTCATCTTGAGACTCAGCAATCTTGGACTCTACCTCAGTACTGAGTGCTGACACAACCACCACTTCCTGCAGGATGGGCACTGGTTCCTCCTGAGGTTCTCCCCCAGGAAACCTGGACAAGGCATCCGCCTTAGTATTCTTTGAAAGTTTTGGATATATACTATATTTTCTTATATGATGTGCAAAGGTGTGAGTATTTATCATTCGCTTAATTGTATTTTTTGATACAACTATATTTATTGCCCTTGGCACTTTTTTTTTATCTCAAATTTGCATTTTGCATTTTAATAGCACATTTCATATCTTTAATAGTGTGGGCATACTGCCACGGGAGGGGGGTTATAAGTGTGCAGCTCTTATTTATATATAAATAAAAAGTAATGAGAAGGAATGCAATGCTCATTATTTATTGCTCGAGGGAAAGTTTAGAAAATGTGTTATTTCGAAGGTCAGCGAGAGTAGATAATGTATCTTAGACATTGGAACAGAGCTGTAGTGTTCAAAGCACAAAGAGAAATAAACAAAAAAAAACAAAAACTGTTTGAAAACCCCATTAAGAAAACAAAATGGGTGCTTTTGTTTAATTCCAAAATGGATACCACCGTCACAGCAGCATTAAGTGGGGACAAAGAGCCTGAATCCAAAGGCTGTATCACTTTTACTGGTTGCCACAGTTGTGACACAGAGTTCTTGGATTACTCAGCTCTGCTTCATCCTTCAGCTTACACTGAACACATCACGCTCTCTATGTACATACAGTGCTGGCCAAAAGTATTGGCACCCCTGCAATTCTGCCAGAGAATACTCAGTTTCTTCCTCAAAATGATTGAAAAACAGACCTGCCCTCCTCTGCTGACAATATGGTTATTTTAGTGGTGGTTAACAGGTTGTCTCAAATGACCCATTTTGCTGCCTTACCACCATCTCTGCCAAATGCCAAGACATTAGCCCAGGTATTTCTATGTGAGATACAACTATATTTATTGCCCTTGGCACTTTTTTTTTTTATAAACTCAAATTTCCATAAATTTTGTTTGCATATTAGTCACAGCTCTACAGGTGGATGTTTGTATGAACTTCAGTTTACCATAAGATTGAATAGTCTGTTGCGTCTTTACTACTTGGTATTGTTTGTGTCCCTCTTAGTTGGCTTTTCATTGTGTTTTTAAAGACTGTTTTGGGTATATGTAATAAAGGATCTAATAAAAGAGGTTAAAAATTTTTTTGCAAAAATCCATCTGCATTTTCACTTCTTTAACCAGACTGGAGTTATTCCCTGTGGGTTTCATTGTATACTAAGAAATTAAGTGTACCGTGGAACCTTGGATTACAAGCATAATTCGTTTTGGGAGTGCGCTCTTAAACCAAGTTACTCTTATATCAAAGCAAATTTTCCCATTGGAAATAATTGAAATTCAGACAATTCGTTCCACAACCCAAAAATATTTACTGTATTTATACAAACTTATTACGGTAATACAAAATAATGTACTGTATTCATAAAAAAATCATTATAGTACAGCAATACAAAATACAGTGCAGTAAAAAACATAAAATAAATTAACATGCATGTTAGCTGACATTAGAATTGTTGGTGTGCGGGAGGTAAAGTACAAGCAATGTGCTGTACTGGTTAGCAGAAAGAAAGTACAATACAGTATCCACAAATGCAAATTGATAGACATGCTGTATAGTATATATTGTTCTGCACAATGGTATACCGTATATAGTATACAGTACATATGTACAGAAAGTTACTTATGCTTCTTTTTTGGACAACAAGTTGATTAATCATTTCAGCGAAGTCTGTCTCTTTCTTTGTCATATCAATCAGAGGTCTGGCAATGGGAGAAAAAAGCCTAATGAATTTTCTGTAATAATTTCCGAAACCCAAGAATCGCTGTAGCGCTTTAAAGGTTTTTAGGACAGTCCTAATCTTGTACAGTGACACGGAAATGATGTACCCCAGGAAAGGTAACTCCTGACCTGCAAATACACACTTTTCCGATTTGGCGTACAGCTTGTTTGCCCTAAGTAACTGTAGCACTTTTTAATGTGTTCCTCGTGTGACCTAAAAATCTTGGAAATAAATGAGGAAGTCATCCAGGTAAATTACAAATCTACCCAGCAGGTGAGCAAAAACATCAACAATAAGTGCAGCTGGCACATTGGTTAGAGCTAAAGGCATTACCAGAGTTTCATAGTGACCTTCCGGTGTATTGAAGGCAGTTTTCTACTCATCCACCTCACATGCCCTGATCAGGAAATAGGCCCCACCAAAGTCAAGCTTAGAGAACCACTTAGCACAGGAAATCTGGCTAAAAAGGTCTGGAAGAAGAGGCATGGAAAATTAGACTCCAAACCGTGATCTGGTTCAGCTCCCGGAAAGCTGGACATGGTTGTAATCTATCATCTTTCTTTTTGACAAAGAAAATCCCAGCCGCAACTGGGGAGGACGAAGGTCTAATGTGACCATTGGCTAATGTCTCAGTGATATAATATTTGAGAGCAAGTATCTCTGGACAAGACAAATTGTCCAATTTGCATTTGGACAGGTTGGCCCCTGGCATCAACATAATAGCACAATCGCACTGTCTGTGTGGCAATGACACCTGACATCCCTTATCTGAGAACACCTCTTTGAACTCAGACAATGGTTCAAGAATACTGAGGGTAATTGCAGAAACACAAGCCCCCTGACCGTATGCCTTACGATAGGAGCTCCACTGTACAATATCCTGAGACTTCCAGTCCACTACAGCGTTGTGTAAAGGTGAGCCAGAGGAACCTCAGCACAAGTGGTGCAGGTAGGTCCTTGAGCACCTGGCAGGTGATCCGCTCAGTATGGAGATTCCCAATGCGAAGTTGCAAATTATGGAGGCACTCCTTGAAGAACTTCCTGGGATAGGGGAGATGAGTCCATGGCCACAATCCATATAGGATTGGGTAACACATCCACGCTTAACCCAGAGGAGGGGGCAAAGTGCTCATCAATGATATTCCCCCCAGACACCACTATCCAGAAAAATCTTAATGGCGACCTTATGACGACTCCCAATCTTTACCTTGGCAGGTAACAAACACTGAGTGGCCATCATAGAAGACATGTGTAGGTCAAGGTAGGAATTCCCCAATACCCCTGAGCTTAGCAGTTTTCTGTGGCCAGACTTGCTTTGGTACCAGGGAACATGCGTTCTTTTTGCCACAGAAGAAGCATGCCCCACTAGACTTAAGAGTACGGTGGACTCTGTGCACTTGAGACATCCCTCCGAGCTGCATATGCTCGACCAAGGTCTCCAGAAACACCACTGGGGCAGCTGCACCCTCCCAGATAAAGGTGGTTTCATGAGACCTCTGACAGAACTGACGATCTCTAGGGATTACTATTGCCATTGTAAATTCCATGAGAGCAGGCTCGTTCCACTGCGTGTCAAGTGACCAATACCGTAATTCGGTGCAAAAATCTTTCGCCACTTTTCCCTGAGGAAGCCGCTCAGGCAGCGACACGCGTCGGCTCGCTCGCCCTGGGCATTTTTGACGCTTCCACCTGTGCCTGTTCCACCATTTTTGGTATTTTACCTTTGCTCCACACATTGTGCTCTTTAGATCTGCCATCTGGGGTCTCCCCTATACGATTTTGCTGGTTCAGGGTTTATGGTGCACATTAGGTGCCTTGCTCAGGGCACCTAGTTCATATTTGGGTTTGCGATATGTTAGTAGGTGTCTTATTCTTCATTGTGCTACATTATTGTCATACATTATTGCACCCGACACCTTCCATACCTGCCTATCTGATGCACTTTACCCTTTACCTGTGACAAATTGTGTCATTTTATATCTGACCCGTGTTATATGGGCCTAGTACTTGATTACAGTTTATTATTCAGTATTGCATATTGGCACTGAGTTGTAATATCGTTATTTAATTTTTCATTCTAATACAACGTTCTAATACAACGTGGTGGAAGCTACCTGCTCAGGGTGGGCCAACCTCACCTCTTGTTTGTTTATATGTCTGCACCTTTTTTAATTGGTTTTAACTTTGGTACACAATAAAGGTATTCTTTTATTTCATATCAGTGGTATGCATCTGATTTGTGTGCAGTAGTCTTTTTCTCCTCCCTTTTTCAATTACTTGTACTGCACCAGATATCATTCCTTCTACTTGGTATTCTATCTTATTCATAACTATGGTGCGCTCCTACCAATTGTTTTAGTCCAATAATCTTCCGCCAGTCTATTCCTATTTCAGTGAATGGATCTTGGCCATGGCCAGCGCCACCTTATTGTGGTCATCATAAATGAGGCAGAGCGCAGAAAAAAAAAAAAAGTCCACAGAACCAAACAGGGGAATTTGAAGGCAAAGCAAAGGCTCACGATTGTGGGTCGCCACTTAGCAGGGAAACTATGATTCCCACCTGCTGGGCTTCATTCCCAATGAGAGAGGACGTAACTGAAAGTACAGATTATAGGCCTCACAGAAGGAAACAAACCGACTGCTATCCCCAGCAAAACACTCTGGAAGAGGCAGTTTGCATTCTGAAGTACTGGACACAAACCCAGCCTGCCCCATAGGGTCTGACAGGGCTTGTAGCTGATCTGCCCCCCCAGGCTCCACTACTTGGAGCATCAAAGCCTGTAGCTGCTTTGCAAGGTCGGTGACTGGATCCATGGGGTATAATAGGATGGGCCGATAATGTCACGGGGATGAGATGACTGGATAGGGACACCTAAGCTGGCCCTCAGACTGGGAACCCTGCGCTGTCCCTTATCTCAGAGGTACGCTTGATGGTAGCGAGGTCTGAGCCGCCAGCGTGACCCTAACTCCTGTCCAAGCCCTTGTGTAACTCCCCTCCCCCACCCAAGGGGGGACCCGGGACTGTAGTCACAAATCCCACAACTAGACACTGACTGCAGTGTGTACAAGTTTTGATTTTTCCCCTGTCCAACACAAAAGAGCGACAATATGTGCACAGGAGAAAATAACATAAAAGGATGGAAGAAAACTGAAAATCTGTAGCCTTACACACCACACAGTAATCACACCACAGATCACCAACAGATTGGATAACCACAATAAAACTGGAATTGCTGCACAAGCTGGAGTTATTATTGGCACTGAGCAGCAGGATTCAGTACAGCATGGATACTTCTGTGATTGGTAGTTAGCAACCTGAGCTCCTAGCAAAGTTCCTCAGATTGGCAGGAATTACCGTATTTTTCGGACCATAAGACGCACTTTCCCCCCCCCCAAATGTTGGGGGAAAGTGGGGGGTGCATCTTAGGGTCTGAATGTGGCTGCAGGGAATGAAGGTGCTGCGGTGGAGCGGGTCATCGGGGGCACGAGCAGGCTGTAGCAGCCTGCCGTGACCATGTGGGCCCGCTCATTAGATATGCACGCCCATCCTCCCGCCCATCTCTCAGCGGTCAAGCCGGCGCTGACAGGTGGGCGGGGTGATGGGCGCATATAGCCTGCCCGCATGATCACCCCTGGCAACTACAGCCTGGAGTGATCATGTACAGCTGTATTCACTGCTCCCCACACATCATCATCAGCGCGGGGGGCAGTGATCAGTACACTCACCGTTCCCCTGCAGCACCGCCATCTTCTCCAGTCTGTGCCGGCAGCGCTGTGTGGAACCGTCCCCTGCAGCATCGCGGTGTCTTCTGAAGTTCCTGTCTCTACACAGATCAGCTGACTGGGACAAAGTGGTGAGCACAGCGATGACATCATCGCTGTGCGCACCGCTGGTGTCCACACAGATCAGCTGACCGGGACAGACAGGAACTTCAGAAGACACCGCGATGCTGCAGGGGGACAGCTCCACACACGGTGACTGCTCCACTCAGCGGCGCTGCAGCTGAGACAGAGAGAGATGATCGGTGCTGCATGGAGTGAGGAAAGGTGAGTATAAACGTTTATTTTTTTTCCGTGTCACAGGATACAGGCCATATACCAGAATGGGGGTATATTATGAGCAGGATGGGGGTATATGAGCAGGATGGGTGGGGATATATAAGCAGGATGGGTGGGGGTATATTATGAGCAGGATGGATGGGTGTATATTATGAGCAGGATGGATGGGGGCATATTATGAGCAGGATGGATGGGGGCATATTATGAGCAGGATGGGGGTATTTTATGTGCAGGATGGGAGTATATAGCAGGATGGGTGGGGGTATATGAGCAGGATCATATACAAGGCAGGAGGATCATTACCAGGATGGGGTACCTTAGTAGAGAATTTGGGGACATTACCCCCATAACAGTGTCAGCAGCAGATCCTCACCCAATAACAGTGTGTCATGACCACATTTTTTGGTTAAAATTTTATTTTCCTCCTCTAAAACCAGGGTGCGTCTTATGGTCAGGTGCGTCTTATAGTCCGAAAAATACGGTAACTCTTGGAGGACTGAGGAACAGTGCAAATGAAACAGCCGACAGCCAGCTCTGGCTGACCAACTAGGAGACATAAGATTGCTTGTCGGACTCTGCAATGTGAACAGAGCCTGACACCGCCATGACCCCTAATGAGTTTGTAACCGAACATCACATGACACTTGACCCTTCCTCTGTCCTCGTACCAGTTACCATTATAGCACACTATTCCTGATGAAAAGTAAATTCCTCCTTACTCTATATCCATTGTCAGAGTTCCTATACATCTGGTTGTGAAGCTTAAAATTGACTAAACGATTAAACCATAGCAGACTCTCCATCTTCCCCATATCAAATTTGATGATGGCTTTTTAAAGAAAAAAAAAACCTCCCTCCCCTAATCGAGTAAATTTCATTTTTCTTTCTTCAAAAAATTCTCCAAAACCTGGAGGAGAGCCATCTAGCCAATGCAAAGCTATAGGTGTTCTTATTTTATATAATGTACTTCATAGGCTAAACTCTTATTCCCTTCTTCTCAAACCCCATCTATATATCCCAAAACAGATAATAGTTGTAAAGGGATAACTAAATCAAAATATATTGTTCACATAGTTTATTGAGAATCTCCAAAAATTCCAAAGTGAGCTGCATGACCAGAAAAAAAAGGAGTAACGCTGCGTCCCTGCACTCCTTGCTCTCCTGCAGGGACGCGCTCTGACTCACCGCCGCAGCAGGGTCCTTCCACGCTGCCCGGCGTCCCTCTCCTCCATGTGGCCTTCTCCTCCCAGAGTCTGTACGCACGTCACAGAACCTCCAGGAGCACTCCTAAGGAGCGCACGCACTCTGCTGCCCTCTTCTTAAAGGGCAAGCGCCACTCCTAGGAAGTGCCTCTCAGCCTGTTACTGAGAGGCACTAGGTATTTAAGGCAAGGTTCCACTAGGGGAGTTGCCTGTTCCACACTCTCAGTCCTGTTAGTCAGCTGATTGTTTAGTCAGTTGTCAGGTCACCTGCCCCATCCTGCTTGTCCAATCCTGCCCATACCTGACTACCAGCCGTTCCTGCCTGTTGGCACCTGGTTTCAAACCTATGATTTGCATTTGTGAAAATATTCAAAATTTGGTAAAGGTTTTGAAACTTTTCACAATTTTCAAACTTTTAATTGTTATGCCATTAAAACAGAGAGTTCAGTCACACAAATATAGTTAATGAATGACATTTGATACATGTCTTCTTTACATCAGCACCATTTTTTAATTTATTTTTGTTAGGAAGTTAGCAGGGTTGAAAGTTAATCAGCAATTTATTTTTCCAAAAAAATGTAGAAAACCATTTTTTTTTTTTAGTGACCACAGCACATTTGAAGTGACAGAGGCCCCGGTGACAGAAATTAAGCAAAAAAAAACTGCCCACTCACACTCTTCAAAACATAAAAGTAGTTTATTAACCCGTTCAGTGCTTCACAGAAACTAAAGCAATGTGGAAGGAAAAAATTAAAATTTCACTTTTTTTTTTCCACCAAAAATGTTACTTTAGTCCCAAATTTTGCATTTTCACAAAGCTAAGAAGAGAAAATTCTTTGCCCAATTTGTTGTGCAATTTCTCCTGAGTACACCAATAGCCAATATGTGGTGAAAATCTACTAGTTGGCAGCATAGGTGGTCTCGGAAGGGAAGGAACACCATTTCAATTTTACAGAGCAAAATAGTCTGGAATAGATCGCGAACACCATGTGGCGTTTGGAGAGCTCTGGTATGCCTAAACAGTGGAGCTCACCCATAAGTGACCCCATTTTGAAAACTAGACCACTCAAGGAACTTAACCCCCAGGTACTTCACAGAAACATCTAGATAAAGGTGCTCACCCATTTTATAACTCTGTGTCAGGAAAATTAAGAAAAAAAAAAACAAAAAAACCCCACAAAACCAAAAAAAATGCTGCTTTAAACTTCAAATCTCTCTTTTTTTTTGTAACAAGATAATAGGAGACAATTTTTGTGAAATTTCTCCTGAGTACGCCAATAACCCATATGTGGTTGAAAACCTTTGAGGCACAGTACAGAGTTATGAAGGGAACAAGCACCATATTTGAGTTCAGATTTAGTAGGAATGGTTGGTGGACGTTTTAAATTAGCAAAGCTGCAGCGGTGCTTCTAGAACAGCAGAAAACCCCCACAGATGACCCCATTTTACAAACTGCACACATTACTGAATTCAGCCAGTGGTGTAGTGAGCATATTGACACTACAGGTGTGTCACAAAGTTTTATATCAATGGGTGGTGAAGAAAAAGTATTACATTTTTACCACTAAAATGTTGTTTTAACCTCAGCTCTCTAAATTTTCACAATGGGAATAGGTACAAAATGGCCCCATATTATGTTACACAATTTCTCCTGAATGTGGCAATACTTCACATGTGACTGTATAGTACTGTTTGGCCACACGGCAGGGCTTTTGAGGGAAGGCGCGCCATTTGATTTTTGCAGCAAAGCTTTTCCTAGATAATTTACGGACTGCATTTGCAGAGCCCCTTATTGCAGAACAACAGAAACCCACTCAATTGACCACATTTTGAAAAATACACTCCTCTGGAAATTCATCTATGGGTGTAATGATGATTTCGTCTCTGGAAAACACCCATGGAGTCAAATGCAATGAATGTTGCAGAATTAAAAATTCCAAATAAGCGATTGTCGTGACTAGTACATTGTAGTGCCCATAAGTTTTTTGCATCACTGAATTTTGAAGGCTATATTTTTTATTTTTCTGCCAACCGTTATGTGAGGGCTTATTTTTGCGGGATAAATTGGAGATTTTATTGGTACAATTTTGGGCCACAGTATTTTTTTTGATCGCTTTCCATTTCACTTTTTTTTTCTCAGGCAGAATCAAGACGCTCACCTTGCAGTAAAAGTGATGTACTGACCTGATTGTGATTGTGTCGGGCACAGCTCCTGTGCCCCCACGATGGACAGGTCATATCTATATATCCTTGATCAGGAGCTCCTTCCTAGCCAGGATGTATAGATACAAAGGTCATGAAGGAGTTATGTTCAAAAGGTACAAAAGTTGTGACATTAATAAATATTTGGATTCACAGATATTTAAATACTCTGCCCACTTTCAAAGCTGTATAGTCTACCATGGAAGCCTGGGAGAGTTCATCATCAACTGGCGTCAGTATGGACTAGTCGAAATTAATCCGCAGTCCAGAATAATCTCCAAAAGCTTCAATTATTGACATAGCATTTAACAAGGAATTATTGGAATCTCCAAGAAATAACAGGATATCATCTGCATATAGAGCGACCCTTTCCTCCACCATTCTATAGATCAACCACTTCACCGCTCTACGGGCTCATCATTTAAGGGCTAATGGCAAGACCAAATAAGGGGCAAAGGGGGCACCCCCTGTCTTGTCCTCCTGCCAAGATTAATAGGACTTGACCATATCCCACTAACCCTAATTCTAGTACTTGGCTTAGAATATAGCAACTTGACCCGTTTAAGAAACATTGTTCCAAAGCCCATTCCACTCATTACTGACCAAAGTTAGTCCCACTCAACACTATCAAACACCTTTAGAAAAGCAAGTGAGCACACAGACCTCTCACCCACATTCAGTGGTTGCGCCTACAAATTCACATACAGAAGTCTCAAATTGATTGAGGTCGACTTGGTAGGCATAAATCCGGTCTGATCTCCATACATCAATTAAGTAATAACTTTAAAAGAAGCCTTATTCATAGGGCTTTAGGTAACATCAAAAAGTCTGTCAATAAGGAAATGATTCTATATGAGTCTCTATATACTGGATCCTTTCCTGGCTTAGGAGTGTGGACTATTACTGCCTCGTACAATGAAGCTGGCAAAGCTCCTACTTTAAATGCCTCACAAAAAACTTCCGGTAGATAAGGAGTAGTGATGAGCAAACCTGCATATGTTCGGGTCCGGTCAAAAAATACGGTTTGGGCCCAGACTTGAACATCTCCCTGGACGCCAAACCCCATATAAACCCATGAAAGCCTGAATAGCCTTTTAAATAAAGGGTTAAAGCAGGAATAATATACTAACCGAGCCTTTTGCGCGGCTGTAACACTACTTCCAGGTCCGCTCATCAGTGCTCATACATATTCCCTGCTTTCCCTGACCACCAGCGGCTCTGAATGGCTACTGGTAGACCACGCTCCCCACACACTATAATAGGGCATGTGATTGGCTGCAATCACAGGCGCTGTTTGCGGCCTTATACTGCAGTGTAAAATAAATAAATTAAAAAAAAAAAAACACGGTAAGTCACCCCTGTATACCAATACCAGCACAGACAAAGCCACGGCTGCAAGCTGCCGCTCCCAGCCGTGGGCTTATCTTGGCTGTGTATAAAAAAAAAAAAAGATTAACTGCATGAGGCTTTAATTTTTTTTTTTTTTTAAAATATTTAAATAAATAGTAAAAACAAAAAGCAACATGCAGTTTCCCTAATTTTGATACCCAGCCAAGATAAAGCCGACAATCTCAGCTTGGGGATGCCCATGGTTATTGGGAAACCCCCAGGCTAAGAATAGCAGCCTGAAGCTGCCCCGGAATTGTTGCATCTATTAGATGCGACAATCCTGGTGCTTTGTCAGTCTCTTCCAGATTGCCCTGGTGTGGGGGCAATCGGGTAATAGGGGTTAATGCAACATCACACAACAATCCCAACTCTGCTGCATACTTGAGTAGCGGCAGAACAGAACATGATTGCCCTCCTGAGACTCCAGGCAGAGAATGACTGAGCCACAGCTGAGAGCTGTGAAATCACTGAGTTTAGCTGAGTTCAGAGGTGTTGGACACCTGCAGGCTTTGAACTTTGGTAACACCTCCAGGAGTAACCACACCTGTGAACTTAAATAACCTGACTTGAAGTGAACTGGTGAACTCTATGAACACACCTCATTGTCAAAAGCAGCAGAGGCCAGAGTGTCAGAAGCAGCAGAGGCCAGAGTGTTAGAAGCAGCAGAGCCATGTACATAAAATGCCAGATCTCATTTAACTCCGGTTGACAGGAGTTAAATGAGACATGCATTTTCTGGCAGAACAACATTTTGCCAACCAATGCAGATTTTGGGCTTTTATTTTTAATACAAATTCCTGCAGCAAATCTGCATCTTCTCGCAAAAAAAAAAAACTATCTGCACATGTGTTTTTTTGCCAAAAGATGCAGATTTGCTGCAGGAATATAAAGTAAAAATTTCAACCACAAAATCTGAATCGGTTGGGGAAAATATTGAAAAAAAAAAACAACAAAAAACAACACACACCCAACAGTTTTTGTGCAGTTTTCTGTCAACAGATGCAAATTTTTTGGGTGCAGAAATTTCCTGCAGATTTTTCCGCTGATTTTCTGGTGGATTTTCCCGCTGTTTTTCCTGCTGATTATTCCTGCAGATTTTTCCCCCACTGTATCTCCCCACTGTTTTACGCGTGGACTTTTTACGTTTTTACCCGCGGATATTTAACGTTTTTTCCTGTGGATTTTGCCCGGATTTTCCACGCTGTTTTTTTCTGCGCATTTTTCCGTCGATTTTTCCCGAGCATTTTCACCTTAAGATGTCTCCGAGTTCAAACTCGGACTTCTGAAAGTGAGCTAAGTTCATGCCGTTGGCTCTGCGGGGGACCCGGTGACTGGAAAAATCAGCAGAGAAAACAGCAAGATATATCCATTTGAAATTTCTGCACCCAAAAATCTAGTGCAGACATTTATACACCAAATTTGCATTTGTTGACAGAAAACTGAACAAAAATTGTGGGATTTTTTGCCAACCAATACAGATTTTAGGCTAACATTTTTACTGCATAAACCTGCAGCAAATCGGGATCTTCTGGCAAAAAAAAAAAAATAAATGCATCAAAACCGCATGAGTGTAGCTGGTGTATAGATGCATTGCTGTTTTTTTTACAAGAAGACGCAGATTTGCTGTAGGAATTTCCAGTAACAATTTCAGCCCAAAAATCTGCATCAGTTGGCAAAAAACTGCATTTTTCTGCTAGGAAATGCAGGTCTTATTTAACTCAGGTTAACCAGAGTTAAATGAGATCTGGGGTCTTGTGAACATAGCTTGCGGCATCCCAACCTCTCGGCTCTTAGCTTTGCAACATCTGACAGTGAGGTGAGTTCACCACGTTCACTAAGTTCACCTCAGGTCATGTTCAGTTTACAGGTGTGGGGACACCTGGAGGTGATACCACAGTTCAAAGCCTACAGGTTTCCAACACTTGTGAACACTGCTAAACTCAGTGATGTCACAGCTCTCAGCTGTGACTCAGTCAGTCTCTGTCTGGAGTTGCAGCAAAGCAGTCATTTTCTGCTCTGCAGCCACTCCAGTATGAAGCAGAGTTGGGATCATCGTGGGATGTTTGTGGTTTTACGCTGGACCTGGGTATGTTGTGGTAACACAAAAGAATTAAACAAAAATACCGAGAAAAATCCTCATTTTATTTTTTTTTACTTAGAGGATTTGTGATGGAGGGGGTGTCAGACTTCTACCCATCACTAATTCTGGGTTTAGTGACAGCTGTGCGATATAATTAACCCCTATTACCCAGATTGCCATTGCACCAGGGCATCCGGGAAGAGGCGGTTAAAGCGCTGGGTCTGTCTCATCTAATGGTTGCGACAATTCCAGGGCAGCTGCAGGCTGCTATTCTTGGCCTGAGAAGGTCCCAATAAGCATGGGCCTCCCCAGGCTGAGAAATTTTTTTTTTTTTTTTTTTAATATTTAAATAAATAAAAGACAAAAAAAAACCTGCATGCGGTTCCTCTTATTTGGATATACAGCCAAGATAAGCCCACAAGATAAGCTGGAGGCAGCTGGGATTTTTCTGTTCTGGTATAGGTATAAAGTGGGCACCCTACGCCATTTTATTTAGTTATTCATTTTACACTGCAATATAAGGCCACAAATAGCACCTGTGATTGCAGCCAGTCACATGCGCTTAGAGCGTCGGGGGCGTGGTCTACCGGCAGCCAATCAGAGCTGTCGGTGGTCGGAGAAAGCAGTGAATATGTACGAGCACTGATGAGTGGACCCGGAAGTAGCGTTATCACCACAGGGAGGCTTGGAAAGTATATTGCTCTGGCTTTAACTTTTTTTTTTGTTTTTTTTGTTTTTTTCTATTATCTGGGTGGCCAAACCCAAACTGTAACATGGACTTCTCAGATAAATCTGTGTCCGGGTCCAGATCCTGGACAACTGCTGTTTGGTACAAACGACAAATTTTATAGTTCGAGTTCGCTCAATCACTAATGGGGAATGGAGTACAGACCCAACTGTTTATATTGCTCGACTGCTGCCTTATTATTTTGAAAAGAGTTAAAGGGAACCTGTGAAGTCCAATATGCACCCAGAACCACAAGCATTTGTAGGTACATATTTTGAATCCCTGCCTGTCCCAGCATCTAGAAGTATAGATAAAGGGATCTTTATAAAAAGTATTTCTAAACATCCTTTATGATATGCTAATGAGCGCAGGGACTAGTCTGCCCTCTTAGCATGTTAGCACGCCCACAGGAGCGTGCTACTATGCTATTAAAAGCCCAGCGCCATCTTCAGAAACACGCATACCTGTGTCTGTTGTCACCACCTCAGACGCCGGGTTTAAGGTCAGTGCGCATGATCAGGAGTCCCGGCACTTCCGGTCATGCGCACTAGACCTCTCTGAAGCTGGGACGCATACACTCTGCTTCATAGTGCACATGACCGGAAGTGCTGGGACATCTGGTCATGCGTTTTTAGCCTAAACCCAGCAGCTGAGGTGGTAACAATGGACACAGTTATGCGTGTCACAGCCAAAGACGCTGTGCATTGAAAAGCATGTTAGCATGCCCAAAGGAGCGTGCTAAGAGTGCAGACTAGAGGGGGAAATAACGCCCTTGCAACTATTCCCTGCCCTCAATATGCTACTAGATGCAGGGACAGTTAAGCAGGGATTAGAAATATGCATCCATAACTGCTCGTGGTTCTGGGTGGACCGGACAGGTTCACTTTATGGGCTTCTTCTAACTCAACTGTAAAAGGAGCATCTAAAGCTATTCTTCGTTTATCTGAAAAAAAGGTAAATGTATGTCCGGAAAATACTTAACCATTACCTCACTTGTTCCAAAAAGTTTTGAAGAGACAAATTGCTAAAAGAAAACAAAATTTTGTCAATATACCCTCTGAGTCATTAGCTATAGCTTCACCCTCTGGTTGGTTTGCTGATATGATTGGTGAGCGCTGTTGCACACCTGCGATCATGGCCAGAATATGACCAACACCTTCTCCCTTAGAATATAAGAATTTATTTTTTCTTCAAGCTTTTTAACTGTTTGCTCAAGATGACTAAACATCTCTGTGTCTTCACCCACAGGACTGTGCAACAAAGTATCTTAACTCACATAACACTGTTCAGTCATCTACCTTACGCTGTAGATTTTGTGTAAGATTTTTTTTAGATTTTATCTAGGAAATCTCTTTAAAATTACAATACCCACATAGAAATGCTTTCATTGTATCCAATTTGACCGGGGGAATGCCGAGCCAATATTATTTTGTAAAAAGTCAACTTCCCAGAAATTTTCTTTCATGTCCAAAAAAAAATTCAGCCAGTAAGGGATGAACTTCCACATATCACTTCTTCTTGAAGACAAATTCAGACACCTCAAAAACTATCAGTAATGGGTAGTACTTATCCGATAATTGTCTTGTTAGATATTCTAGCTTAGCTATCCAAGGTTGAATTAGTATATTCCTCATGGCGATGTCTATTATTGACTAAGATGAATATGAGGCTGAAAACCAAGAGTGTTAACGCGTTATCGGGAATTTACTATGCCAGCTATAAAACCATTGAAATTCTAGTATTACACGTGCTAGCATTGTTTCGTCCACTCCTCTGTCTACCACCACTCCCCGATATTTAATATGTATCTTAGTGCGACATGATATAACGTCCCCCAACAACTAACAACAGAATGGATGGATATATTCGAGTATGAAGGGAAGTATTAATTATATAACTTTCAGTGAAAACAGAGGAGCAATACATACTGCTACAATACATAATTCGGATGCTATACAAAATCAAGCAAATGCATCTCCCCCCCAAATCTATCATGGATTTTTCACATGTAAATGGATATATATTAATACTCCAATTTATCGGGCATATGAGCTATAAATTGAAAGAAAGGTTGGACCCTTCCATAGTTTGCTTATATTTTGTTTCTTCCAAGCAAACTATGGCATTGCTGAACCCTTTGAGAGATTTTAAGATGGCGTATTTTTGTTAGGTTCCCCCATTCCCCCCACATAACACGATATAAGATTAACGTGACCTGCCCTGGCTATTGACATCAATATAATTTTTTTCATAAATCTTAACGTATGTTAAATGCAAACCCCCTAGATTGCGGAATCTAGAGACGAGCAGTATAAAATTTAACACCCCAATCCTTTCCTCCCTCCCACCCCAACCCTTAAATAAACAAATCTAAGCTATAATAATACCTAGAGTTAGGACACAAAACCATGGAGCCGCAATCGGTGACCATGAGGATTAAGGAGCCTGTCCCACAAAACTCCCCATAATCATATGTTATAGTCTTCTATAAGAAGATCCTGAGGCATCCATGCAATCCTGAGAAATTTGTCTGTAAAGTGAAGCAGTTTTATTAATATCGGTCTTGGAGGAGCTCCCAGTGGTAAGGATCTAGAGAGGACCCTGTGTGTTCTATTGAAAACATATTTGGAATTTCACTTTACACAAATGTTTTAAACAAACAATTTTCAAATAAATCTACTAGATTATTGCCTTCAGCCTTTTTTGGTACTCCAAACAAAGCAGATGTTATGCCTCAACCTATTCACCAGGTCATCAGTTTTGTTAAGAGCTGCAATATAAGGCCGGGGCACTAGTGAGATGCTCGCATGGCAGCACAACAGGAGCAGAGTGTCATGCGTGTGTCCCTGCGACTGCGGTCTGACTGTGTGAGCGGACCTCAGCTGTGGGGGGCGGGCCGGCTCTCAGGAGGGAAGGGCTGGTGCTGCTGAGGGGAGGGCTGGTACGGAGGGGGGGAGGGCTGGCACGGAGGAGGGGAGGGCTGGCACGGAGGAGGGGAGGGAGGGATTTATCTTGCTCTCTCCTCCGTCGCCGGCTATTGCGATTCTCGTTCTGCCCGTGCGGTACACCTGAGTACCGCGAGTGCAGTGCGTTTTTTCTCTCGTCTCATTCACTTGAATGGGTGCGAGAGAAATGAGTCCCGCATTACAATCGCAGCATGCTTCGATTGTTTTCTCGGTCCGATTAGGGCTGAGAAAATAATCGCTCATGTGTGCTGGCACACAGGCTAGAATTGGTCCGAGGGGAATGCGATGTTTTATCGCCCTCCACTCGCACAGATTTTCTCGCCGTGTGGCTTAGGCCTTAGAAGAATCTTTTTTTAACTTCTTTAGATAATGGTGGCAGAACATCCTCCAGATATCCCACTCTGCCCTCAGCTGTAGTGACACGCTCTCTCATATTTTGCATATCGTGCCTTATTGTGGCAACACCTATTTCAAGAGACCTCATGTGTCCATTTAATAAGGAAAAATCAGCATTAAATTGTGACACAGACTTAAAAGACACCTTACAAAATTGCTTCACCTTCTTTTGTAATAGCTGGTGCCTCATCCATGTCATCAGCTGTGTGAGTGATGATGGCGGCATTATTCTGAGGAGCATTCTCTGATGACGCACCTCCCTGCTCCATATCTGATTCACTTTCACTTCAACATACCTCACTGACACCAGGTGCTAAGTGACTGTTACACTGTGAACCTTCTTTATTACTTGGACTTCAGGTAAACTTTTCCAGTCTAGCCGTGACCTCTACACTCGCCTGCACCTTAACTGCTGTCATCCTAGTAGAGCCTGCATCAGTGACATCTTGCGGCGTGTCCTCCATCCTCTCCATGGAGTGTCAGTCTCCTCTTATGCTTTGACAGTCCTGTGTGTGCTCCACCAGTGCCAGGAAGATCCTCCACCTCTGGTCCATTGTTTCGTTGCTTGATAGCAAACTAAGTCCATGGATAAGCAGAATTAAGCTTCGGATCTCGCAGGAGCTCTCACTTCATGTCGCGCCAGGCCATGCTCCATGCCTACATCTTTAGGCAGAGCACTGCCTGGGTACATTAGTAAATCAATTATTTAAGTATTACTGAAGGCTTTTGGGCGGGTCCAAACAGAGGAGCACATACTATTATCTAAGAAAATCTGCAAAATTACTCCATCCTTCAAGTACAGATTACCTGTCTCATTCTGTTGGAGGATGCAGTCAGGGTGTAACGCCTGCCTGCATCCACAGACTCGGGCTGTAATGGACAGGCTAGAGGGAAGCCACTCACTAAGCAGGACCCCCAGAACCCTGAAACCCTTTAACCCCTATACAGGGATTTGGAATTACACAGGGCCCAAGGTGATCACTACCTGTGGAAGGCTGCAGTCCGATGAGAGTAGTAGTCAGGCAGGGTCAAACCAGGAAATGCAAAACAGGGACAGAATCTGCAGGCAAGCACGTAAATCAGAAAACAAAGCAGAGGTCAAATCCGGATCGGGCAGTGAGGTACATAAAACGGCAGGCAGGAGGGTAGTCAGTAAACAAGCACCAGAATCACTAAACAGAACAGGGCAGGACAGGAACCAGGTATACAGAACTATTTCTGGCAGTGGTCAGAAGACAGGAGGGGAAATTAGAAGGGTGTGGTGTCTTCCCATTGGTTGCAGCTGAATGATGTTAACTTCAGCTGGAAGACACCCGCCACCAACAGTCAGCCAGTGGTACTGCAGATCCCAAGGAAACCCAGCCCAGTGGATGAGCGGAACCTGCGCCCACCAGCGCCGCTGGCATCGACTCCTCTCCCATCACCAGCACTATCCATGGCAGGAACATGCTGGAGCTGACTCCAGTGGTGACATAACACAGGGTCATGGAAATTCAGCTTCAAAACGCTGCCTCTTAGACACAATACTGGACACTGAAGGCTTATAACCTCAGGAGGTTAGTGAAATATTCCCAAGACTTGTATTACCTCAAGGGACGTTAATTTACCTCTGCTATTGTCACAGACGTGACAGAGTTAAATCAGATACCAAAAAACCTCAGTAGGTGTCACTACACAAAGGGTACACAGGGGTCAAGATACAATGGAGGTCCCTGACACTAAGGAGAGGGGAGTGGGGTCACCACCGGCAGCTGAACATGGCACTCCATGACGTCCCTATACAAGTTCTTTCACTTCACCGCCGACATTCTTAAGCCCTTGTTTACCCTAAACTCACCCCGACTAGTGAACAGGTTGACAAGATCACTAGTCTCCCCTCTACAATACAGAAACACAAGGGTAGGAAAACAGACAGGGGAAATAGACATGAAAAGGGAAAATACTCCAGAGAGCTTTAGTGCAGCAAAACATCACTGCTGCACACAACACAACAAACTTCTTCCAGAGCAGGCTCCTTCCAAAGTGGACAACATAGAAATGAGGATACAGGTTCTATCACAGGGTGCTTAACGCTTACAGCACAAATAGCAAAAACATGTTATTCAAGTAATAGCAATGGATCTGCCAGCAGTAAGGCGCTGTGACTTTCTGATACCAGACTCGTCCAAGGTCTCCCACAGGCAGGACACACAAACAGCTATTCCCTCCAAGTCATGTTGAGGGAATATTGTGTACAATTCATTACTCACCACGTGACTTGGGACAAAACTTCATTAGACTGCACAGTATATTTTACCAGATCACTACAACAAGTTTGAGTTTACAATTGCTCAGCAGTTAAAGGAACAGCAATATACGACATCGGGTCATGAGTACAAAATCAGCATTCAGTCTAGCTCTTTTGGCAATAGACTCATGCATTTTGAGAAATTTATTATCTAGAGGAATTTAAGTTCTCTTTTGGTCCCCATAGTCTTATGCTTACTTTCTACAGCTCACAACACACAAATATACAATGAGAACACAGAAGTACTCCCCTAGTTATTCTTGGTCAGGTCCAGGGTGATTTCCTTCGAGTCTAATTGCTGTAGATGTGATCAACTAGACTTGAAAGGGCCTTTACACGTTGATTCGAGGGGTTTTCTCAAGTGTCTCTTTACGGCGACCAAGTAACCAGGGACTGGTTTATGGGTACCTTTTAAGGAGTTCGGGTCTGGAATGCAAGAAAAACACATGAGTGCAAATTTATGGATTCATGTACCAATAAACAAAAATACCACTTGTAAACAGGTGTGTATTAGCCCTGAAAGTCACCCACTTAAACCCTTGAACAAATTGACTGATTCAGGAAAACTATTTCTCCCACAGTGAGTCTTTGTTTGTATTATCTTCCCATAACCATCACTCCCTTATTTTGGCTATTTCTTGTATATCAGCCACAACCTGGAGATTTCCCATAAGGTCCTATGTGATCTAGTATAGCATTATGGTGTGCTGAGACTTAATTCAGCTGGCAGTGTGACACATTATAGCGACTGCTATATATCCAAATCAGTTGTTCCTCAAAGTTCATCAAAGTTGCTGTGGTTGGGAGAAGCTGCATGAGCCCATCTAATATTGGCTGAGCGCTCTTTCTTGCTTGTCTTTTTAGGATCTGGAATTAAACAATACACCTGTTTAATACATTGTTTAGTCAATTATATAAGGCTTGTACAATGCTGGTAAGGTTATCACTGTGCATCTGAAGCATCTATGGGAAACAATTTCTAGCTTAGCACCTAAAACAGGATCATCTTCTTATGTAGAGACCTATTTATTAAGACAAAAAAGAAAAACAAGCTTTTGGTACATGACTTGCCAGCCTCCACCTTTACCATCTGGATTTTTAACTTGAATATTCCATTCAGCCTTACCAACTTCCCTCTGCTCTGGGAATGGTATGGAGTGTGGAAAGCCTGTAAATTCTCAGATACGATACGATCTGCCCAATGACCTTGCCTATAAAATATGTAAAATGGGGTTCCTGAAATGGTAAAATACACATACCACCTCCATCATAAATTTTTCAGCAGTAATATAGTTTTCTACACTGGATATGCATCAGATCAATCCTGCGAAGAAGTTAATGCAACACGCATAAACCTACTTGTGGTAGATGTATAAATCAATCTACAATCTCTGGAACCACAGAGTTGACAAGTTAAGCGTTTTTGCAGAGTCTTTACTGTTTTCCTTACATTGTATTGCAAACACATCTTAGAAGAATGGGTGTATCTGGCCACCTGGGTACTGAATCTTTGTGCCACCCATACCTTCTCTGCCAAGGCACATACTTATGGACTAACACATCTGTGAGAGACAGTTATATGGGTCATTTGTTGTGAATGTCATCCGAGGGGGTGATGGTTTGGAGCTCCCTGTGGTGGTCAGGACTGGAGGTGAAGCTGACTGTGACTCAACAGGTGTGGGAGTTAATTGGATGTTTGGGAAGCCCAATTGCAGATCAGCCTGGGCTATACAGAAGAGCAGTGCCTGCTTGCTGGGGTCGGTGATAGATGTTCAAGCCAATTCAGAGACTGAGGAATGGAGTTTGTCCTTCCATTTATCCTGTGTCTGTACCATTTCAGATAAGTTGCAAGTTTTAGCTTTATTGCCTGATCCACACCTAAGGCTATGTGTGCACTTTGCTTTTTTACCTGCTTTTCCACTGCAGCGTTTTCATGCCAAAATGCTTGCGTTATGCTTTTCAAGCTAAGTCAATGGGACATTGAGCTTTCTTGTGCGCACTTTGCTGTTCAAAACGCTGCATTTAGTTTGCATAAATTTGGGCAAAAACTCAGCGTTAAAATAAGCAACATGTCAATTGTTTTTGCCATTTTGGCTGCGTTTCCCATCCATTCAATTTAATAAAAAACTGCAGCGTTTCTAAAAGCACCGGAAAAGCACTAAAAACTCATGAAAACCGCAAGGTGCGCATAGGCTACTTTCTTTGCATTTTACATGCATTTTTAAAGCCAAAAGCATTGTCCTTTCTGCCAAAGGATACTTTTTGAACTGCAACTACCTCGACGCAAAGTGTGCACATAGCCTAAGGTTGTTAGTATTTCATTTTATTTTGCTTAAAGTCTGTTTTCTTGCAGGAGAGGAATTGTATTTCTGTTTTGATGAGGATGGGGGTTCCCCTCTGCAAGTCCCATTGCTAGGAAAGGAAGATTCTCCCTGTTCTACTTGATTATTTGCACTTTTGTATTTCTTGTGGTTTTTTGGTATTTTGTTTCTCCCATTATTTACAAGAGTACCTGATATAGTGGGGTAGAGACCATGTGGTCTCAGGGTTTTTTTTTTTATATATCAGGAGATTGTTACTTTTACACAGGGTTTTGCACTGATTGCAATCAGATTTCTGTCCTGTTCTATCTAGGAAGTCAGGCCTCGCCTTAGGAAATATAGATTACCAATCTGTGTATTGTGCTTTCTTACATCACCGTTGGCTTTATATGTTGGGGGCTTGCTATTCCTTTGGGGACTGCTCTAAGGCAAGATAGAAATTAGCAAACCTGTGAGGCGTAATAAGTTTCTCCGGCTGTGACAAGGCGTCTACGTGTGTTTAGGAACGCTCCACGGCTACTTCTAGTGTTGTCCACTAGATAGGGGATTGCGGTCAGCTCAGGTTCCAACTACTCTTGTGTTTTTCTGCTGATGGTATTTTTTCTGATCGTCCACGATGACCAGATCATAACAGTCATCACTGAGTACACATTAGGAAAGTTCTGCTGTTTATATACACAGTTGACCATCATACCCTTTACAATTCTACACAGATCTGTAATTCAGAGCCTTCATCCTCACTTTCTGTACAGGAGTGGTTGGGCTTTCATTACCTCATGTAGTGTAACCACAGCATATACATGACTGATGGACTAGTGAATTGCGCTCCTGGAAACCTAATAAATAAGACACCACACACTGCGTGACATGGATTAAAATTTTGGCCACAGCAGCCCTTTATTTTTAATAAGAAAAAACATCAACAAGAAAAAACAAGATTATCGGCCCAGAGATGTGGTTGTTATAAATCCCAGCCCCATATCCCCCTCCGCCGTGTACACCTAGCTCAAGGGGGAATCTGGGTATACCCCTTGATCATTTTCCTTGTGTCCGCTGAGCTCCTCCCCAGGGACCCATCTATTCCACTGTCCACTGAGCTCCTCCCCAGGGACCCATATTCCACTGTCCGCTGAGCTCTGGCCCAGGGACCCCATTAAAAACATAATTCTCCAACCAACAAAGAGGGGGTTTAAACAACCACATCCCGCCGCCGCCAAATGCTGCTGTAACATACAATATTAAAATGTTAATACAATATTAATATGTTGATATGACATTGTCAATTTGGATACATTACTGATAACAATTGATACAATACGATACAATACTAATAATGTTGATAAAATACCGATGATGTTGAATACCAATAACATTGTTAGAATATTGACAGTGTTGCAAAGTCCTGATATTGATACATTTCCCTTTATTATAGGGAGGGTGGGTGGGACAACTGCTTGTTCAGTCTTTGAGTCCAGGACAAAGGAATGACACCTTAACATGGGACCTATTTCTTATATGGCCCCTGCCCCCATCTCTCCTCCTGCTCGCTCACCCCCACCACCACATTCCTTAGGTAAAAACCCCCATCCCTTACTCCTTAACCCTTTCCTGGATCTATCACTGCCTCAGTCATGTACGTTACGGCTATCTGCCTTCACTCTGCTTGACTGATGGACTAGTGAATTGCGCTCCTGGAAACCTAATAAATAAGACACCACACACTGCGTGACATGGATTAAAATTTTGGCCACAGCAGCCCTTTATTTTTAATAAGAAAAAACATCAACAAGAAAAAACAAGATTATCGGCCCAGAGATGTGGTTGTTATAAATCCCAGCCCCATATCCCCCTCCGCCGTGTACACCTAGCTCAAGGGGGAATCTGGGTATACCCCTTGATCATTTTCCTTGTGTCCGCTGAGCTCCTCCCCAGGGACCCATCTATTCCACTGTCCACTGAGCTCCTCCCCAGGGACCCATATTCCACTGTCCGCTGAGCTCTGGCCCAGGGACCCCATTAAAAACATAATTCTCCAACCAACAAAGAGGGGGTTTAAACAACCACATCCCGCCAAGACTCGCTCTTGTGACACCTTACAAGAGTGAGTTCCTCCACAACTTAATGGCTCGTTCTACTCCTTCTTGTATTCCCAACATCCATATATCAATGCCAATGTCATTAAGATGTACCTTATCATCTCTCCAAAAATGTTCCTTTGTATTTTCCAGCATCTGGTGACGTATGGCCACCCCTCCGTTTTCCAACACAAATTTTGTTATTTTTTTTTTTTTTTTTTTTTTTTTTTTTTATTAACTTTTATCCTTGTATTATTGATGCGAGCCACTGATCGCGCTGTTCTCCACATTTGTCTAGCTACTATATCCGACCAGACCACCACTGTTTCTGGGTAAGACCTCCATAAATTCAACATATCAAGCTTTATGTTCCTAACTAAATGTCTTGATGTTCTTATTGCTAAATCATTACCACCTAAATGGATAAGTAAGACGTCCGGGGGGCGGTAGAACTCCACATGATACTGGATTTCTCTCAACAGCTGATGCCACTGCATTCCCCTCTTTCCTATCCATGTCACCCGTGCCAAGGAACTGGGCAACCCCAACTGTTTGCCATTAGGCCTGACTGCTGCACGTAAGGCCCCCCAAAAAACAATTGAATGTCCCATGATCCAAACCAGGCATTGCTGTTCAGCTAAAACAAAAGACAAAAACACAATTATCACACAATTGTCTAAATGAAGACACAACTACTATAAGGTTACCACAATGTACACATATATATACATGTACGCCATTTATAATAAATGTCATCGAATGCAACTCTTAAATCTGCTCGATTCCCATCTCCCGATTTTTTTTTAACTATGTCAGGCTCTAAGCCCCGTCTAGCAGCTTCTGTGGCTGCTCCTATCCTAAATGAGTGTGAAGTGAATGCATTTGGAGACTCTCCCAATATTGTCAGGCATTTTTTAAGAACTGCTGTGAATTGAAATTGTGACAATGACTTACAATCCTCATGAATTGCTTAAAGGAAACAATGTGATCCATTTTCCTCTACCCTGTTGATCAGTTTTTGACTTTGACAGAAACATTCTAATCTGTCTGTGTACTGATGCACGTCCTCGGCTTGTAGACCCCCACTTCTGGTGGAGCTACTCGACACCAACTCGCTGATTCTCAAAAGCGCCAAAAAAAAAAGGCCAGTGTGAATGCACAACTAAAGAGAAACACTTCAAACGGACTGCTCCAGACTCAGCCTAGTACACTCAGTATCTGCTGCAATAACTGGAAAGAAATCGGACGCCGTTTATCTCTGGTCTTCTTACAACTTTTTCTGTAACCCTTTAGAGCCTGCTTAACTAAAAATTGCTTTGTGTAATCAGTGAAGTCGTGCAACTTAAACCAACAAGCTAATCCAGACATTTTACTATCAATAGTGGACAATGAAGTACCATCCACAAAGGCCCTGCTAATGTAAAATAACAACAAGGAAACATTGTCATGTAACCTGGCATCATGTGCCACTAGAGCACACAAGTCTTCCCATTCCCTCCATGCTGACTGGTACCTCTGCCATGTGCTTACACCCACAGACCGTTCTATCAGAGCGTATGCGGTGTCACTGGCAGTGACCACAGAAAATCCGGACACTTCTTGCCTTGTACCTCTGCCATCGGGGCTAACGAACGGAATCTGTCCCACTGAAAACGAGACAGAGCATCAGCCACAGAATTGCACACACCGGGGACATGCACAGCTGTAATCTGACAATTTGACTTTAAACAGCGCAGCACTAGATGACGCAGCAACGTAACAACAGGCAGGGAAGAAGCTGATTGTTTGTTGATGACTTCTACAACTCCCAAGTTATCACAATGAAATCTCACTTTTCGGTTTTGGAAAATATTGCACCAAATTTCACAAGCAACCACTATGGGGAACAATTCAAGGAGTACTAAGTTTCGTGTTAACCCATTGTTTCTCCAACTCTCTGGCCACCTATCTGCACACCACTGTCCAGAACAATATGCACCAAAACCAGTTGACCCCGCTGCATCAGTGTGGATGTCTAGATCAAAATTTGAAACCGGTGGTCTGATCCACAATGACCTCCCATTAAACTCCATTAAGAACTGTTCCCATACCGCCAGATCGTCCTTTAATGTTCTAGCCAGCCGCACAAAGTGATGTGGAAAGGTTATGCCTGAGGTAGCTGCAGCTAGGCGCCTACAAAAAACTCTACCCATTGGAATAATGCGACACGCAAAGTTCATTTTTCCTAACAGCGATTGTAGATCCTTTAATCTGATCTTACGGTGGGATCTAACTTCTCTGACTGCCTCCAGCAGATCACTGACCTTGTCATCCGGTAATCTGCACTCCATTGCTTCACTGTCAATCAAAATTCCTAAAAACTTGATAAGTGTAGACGGGCCTTCTGTTTTATCTGATGCTAACGGTACTCCAAAACACTTAAAAACTGACTGAATCGCTGCCAATAATGAAGCACAAACAAATGACTTTGGTGGACCAATACATAGGAAATCATCTAGATAATGCAGGACAGAACGCACGCCGGCTTCCTTCTTTACTACCCACTGCAAAAATGTGCTAAATGATTCAAACAAGGAGCATGAGATGGAGCAGCCCATCGGTAAACACAAGTCTACATAAAACATTCCCTGCCACTGACAACCCAAGAGATGGAAGCTTTCTGGATGGACTGGTAAGAGTCTAAAGGCAGCTTCAATGTCTGTTTTGCCATTAAAGCTCCTCTGCCGTACTTCTGTACCCATGCAATCGCTGTATCAAATGAAGTATACGAGACTGTGCAAAGTTCCTGATCGATTCCATCATTAACTGAGCTTCCATGAGGGAAGGACAGATGATGGATCAGCCTAAACTTATTGGGTTCCTTCTTTGGGACCACTCCCAATGGAGAGACCCTTAAGTTTTCTATTGGCATTTTGGGGAATGGGCCTGCCATGCGGCCCAGGCCAATTTCTTTGTTTAGTTTTGTGGAGACAATGTGAGAATATGTATAAGCTGAAGCAAGGTTACGAGAACAGGTTAATGGGCCTGAAGTAGATGGGATCTTAAAACCTTCTGAGAAACCCTCCCCCAGCAATTGTGCTGCTTTTCTATCAGGGTACCTGCTTAGATAGCCCGCCATCTCCCCGAGTCTAATTGGGGTTTCTTCTTTTTTGGTTAATCTCTGCTGTTGGGGTTTTATTTCGTGTAAAGCATTTTGATAGGCTATGGTTTCCACTACAGAAGCTGCATTCATGTTTGTACCTGCATGTGTTTCCGAATCTGCACTGGCTATCATTGAACTGCCAGCAGCAACCTTTTCTGTTTGCTGCCGACAATCCGCTTGCTGATGATCTGCCGACATAGCCCTAAGGGGCAATAATGAAAATATTTCCACATATTCGTCGGCCCAAATCTTCTCCCTAACCTCCTGTTTCAAATGAATTCCTAGAGGACCCTCCAAACATACATATAATTCTCCTTTTGCTGCATCAGATAATGGAACCCCTTGTGAAATTACTGCGTCCTCCTGTGTGTCTGGATCAGCACACGACTGACTTACCACCTCCGGTGTCCGGGGACCATTCCCACACCATGCAGCAATAGGAGAAGAAGTTATGGGTAAGCTAGACTGACTCAAAGCCTCCTTAACCCCGGACACTAATTGCTGTACTACTGAATTAAGATCCCATCCTACATTGCCGGGAACTGTACCCCCAACTGAGCCCACTGGACTCATTACAGGTGTTGTTACACTAGATATAGGACAAGAAAAAGTGTTCTCACCAATACCTGGCTGCGTCCTAGGTTGATCAGCCGTTCGTGACGTATTAGTTATAGTCTCTACAGCCCCTCCATTATTGAAGTGCTGCGTGCTGCTGCCCTCTAGTGGGGAGTCGTTATCTGTGTCATAGTCATTGTCTGGAATCTCTGCTGAGTCTTGTAGCTGTAGACTTATTGCCTGACTCCAATCCTGAGCCGGCCGAAGAAGTCTTTGTCTGGTTAAAGTACTTTTGCGCAGTTGTCTTTTGGATTCCTACCACTCCTCGTGTAATGAGACCCCGGATCCGGAAATGTTGTGTGTCCTAAGCCAATCCCCCCGTGTTGGTTTATTTCCTGGGGTGAGGCCGTATGATGTCCTCTAGAATGATGCAAAGTTTGTTGAGGAAGTTCTAAGGATTCATGGTGGGCTGTGGTCACGTCAGTTGTAGCTTGTGTGGCTGCTTCTCTGGCTGGCACCTCAGTAGAGCTGGACTTTCTCCTTGCACTTCTTGGTGTCTCTCTGGTTAGGTGGTCGGGCTCTTTTCTCTGTCCCTTGTTATTCTTGTACTGTGTAAGATGGATCAGAGGCCGTGCTGCGCTTTGCTCTTTTCCTAGAAGTAACGGAAGGACTTATGATCCTATTGTGAGTCCTATTGGCCATTTCAGAAGTTAGTCTCTCAGGAGGTCTTGATCTTCTTAGAGTTTGATGTTCAGAAAGTTCAGAAGGGACAGATGCTGTATCCCGGGCACTCTTTAGCAATTCGTCCAGCTGGGCCTGAATCCATTCGGGCCTACATGTCAAAGCCGCGGCCTGAACGCTCTTCAGCAAGGCATTCACAACTGCTTGTTCAGTCTTTGAGTCCAGGACAAAGGAATGACACCTTAACATGGGACCTATTTCTTATATGGCCCCTGCCCCCATCTCTCCTCCTGCTCGCTCACCCCCACCACCACATTCCTTAGGTAAAAACCCCCATCCCTTACTCCTTAACCCTTTCCTGGATCTATCACTGCCTCAGTCATGTACGTTACGGCTATCTGCCTTCACTCTGCTGTACACACACCACGATGTCAGTGTACCGTCCCCCCACACACAGTACGATGTCAGTGTAACATCCCCCTCCACACACACACAGTACCATGTCAGTGTAACGACAACCCACACACACAGTACCATGTCAGCGTAACGCCCCCCCCAACACATACACAGTATGATGTCAGTGTAACGTACCCCACACACACACAGTACGATGTCAGTGTAACATCCCACAGACACCACGATGTCAGTGTAACGTCCCACTCACACACACACACAGTACGAGGTCAGTGTAACGTCCCGCACACACACAGTACGAGGTCAGTGTAACGTCCCACTCACACACACACACACAGTACGAGGTCAGTGTAACGTCCCACTCACACACACAGTACGAGGTCAGTGTAACGTCCCACTCACACACACAGTATGAGGTCAGTGTAACGTCCCACTCACACACACTCAGTACGAGGTCAGTGTAACGTCCCCCACACACACAGTACGAGGTCAGTGTAACGTCCCACTCACACACACACACACAGTACGAGGTCAGTGTAACGTCCCACTCACACACACACACACACACACAGTACGAGGTCAGTGTAACGTCCCACTCACACACACAGTACGAGGACAGTGTAACGTCCCGCACACACACAGTACGAGGTCAGTGTAACGTCCCACTCACACACAGTACGAGGTCAGTATAACGTCCCACTCACACACACACAGTATGAGGTCAGTGTAACGTCCCACACACACACACACACAGTACGAGGTCAGTGTAACGTCACATACACACACAGTACGAGGTCAGTGTAACGTCACACACACACAGTACGAGGTCAGTGCAACGTCACACACACACACAGTACGAGGTCAGTGTAACGTCACATACACACCCAGTACGAGGTCAGTGTAACGTCACACACACACAGTACGAGGTCAGTGCAACGTCACACACACACAGTACGAGGTCAGTGTAACGTCCCCCCCCCCCCCACATACACAGTACGAGGTCAGTGTAACGCGTCACACACACAGTACGAGGTCAGTGTAACGCGTCACACACACAGTACGAGGTCAGTGTAACATCCCCCACACACACACAGTACGAGGTCAGTGTGACATCCCCCATACACACACACAGTACGAGGTCAGTGTAACGTCCCCCACACACACAGTACGAGGTCAGTGTAACGTCCAACACACACACTCAGTACGAGGTCAGTGTAACGTCCCACTCACACACACACACACACACACACACAGTACGAGGTCAGTGTAACGTCCCACACACACAGTACGAGGTCAGTGTAACGTCCCACACACACACACACACACACACACACACACACACACACACACACACACACACACACACAGTACGAGGTCAGTGTAACGTCACACACACACACACAGTACGAGGTCAGTGTAACGTCACACACACACACAGTACGAGGTCAGTGTAACGTCCCACTCACACACAGTACGAGGTCAGTGTAACGCGTCACACACACACACACACAGTACGAGGTCAGTGTAACATCCCCCACACACACACAGTACGAGGTCAGTGTAACGTCCCCCACACACACAGTACGAGGTCAGTGTAACGTCCCACTCACACACACACAGTACGAGGTCAGTGTAACGTCCCCCACACACACACACACAGTACGAGGTCAGTGTAACATTCCCCACACACACACAGTACGAGGTCAGTGTAACGTCCCCCACACACACAGTACGAGGTCAGTGTAACGTCCCACTCACACACACACACACACACACACACACACACACACACACACACAGTACGAGGTCAGTGTAACGTCCCACTCACACACACTCAGTACGAGGTCAGTGTAACGTCCCCCACACACACAGTACGAGGTCAGTGTAACATCCCCCACACACACACAGTACGAGGTCAGTGTAACGTCCCCCACACACACAGTACGAGGTCAGTGTAACGTCCCACTCACACACACACACACAGTACGAGGTCAGTGTAACGTCCCCCACACACACACACACAGTACGAGGTCAGTGTAACATTCCCCACACACACACAGTACGAGGTCAGTGTAACGTCCCCCACACACACAGTACGAGGTCAGTGTAACGTCCCACTCACACACACACACACACACACACACACACACACAGTACGAGGTCAGTGTAACGTCCCACTCACACACACTCAGTACGAGGTCAGTGTAACGTCCCCCACACACACAGTACGAGGTCAGTGTAACGTCCCACTCACACTGACCTCGTACTGTGTGTGTGTGTGTGTGTAACGTCCCACTCACACACACACAGTACGAGGTCAGTGTAACGTCCCACACACACACACACAGTACGAGGTCAGTGTAACGTCCCACACACACACACACACAGTACGAGGTCAGTGTAACGTCACACACACACACACAGTACGAGGTCAGTGTAATGTCACACACACACACACAGTACGAGGTCAGTGTAACGTCCCACACACACACACACACACACTCAGTACGAGGTCAGTGTAACGTCCAACACACACACTCAGTACGAGGTCAGTGAAACGTCCCACTCACACACACACAGTACGAGGTCAGTGTAACGTCCCACTCACACACACAGAGTACGAGGTCAGTGTAACGTCCCACACACACACACACACACACAGTACGAGGTCAGTGTAACATCCCACACACACACACAGTACGAGGTCAGTGTAACGTCCCACTCACACACACAGTATGAGGTCAGTGTAACGTCCCACTCACACACACAGTACGAGGTCAGTGTAACGTCCCACTCACACACACTCAGTACGAGGTCAGTGTAACGTCCCCCACACACACAGTACGAGGTCAGTGTAACGTCCCACTCACACACACTCAGTACGAGGTCAGTGTAACGTCCCACTCACACACACACAGTACGAGGTCAGTGTAACGTCCCACTCACACACACAGAGTACGAGGTCAGTGTAACGTCCCACACACACACACAGTACGAGGTCAGTGTAACATCCCACACACACACACAGTACGAGGTCAGTGTAACGTCCCACACACACACACAGTACGAGGTCAGTGTAACGTCCCACTCACACACACACAGTACGAGGTCAGTGTAACGTCCAACACACACTCAGTACGAGGTCAGTGTAACGTCCCACTCACACACACACACAGTACGAGGTCAGTGTAACGTCCCACACACACACACACAGTACGAGGTCAGTGTAACGTCCCACACACACACACACAGTACGAGGTCAGTGTAACGTCCCAAACACACACACAGTACGAGGTCAGTGTAACGTCACACTCACACACACACAGTACGAGGTCAGTGTAACGTCCCACTCACACTCACAGTATGAGGTCAGTGTAACGTCCCACTCACACACAGTACGAGGTCAGTGTAACGTCCCACTCACACACACAGAGTACGAGGTCAGTGTAACGTCCCACACACACACACAGTACGAGGTCAGTGTAACGTCCCACACACACACACACACAGTACGAGGTCAGTGTAACGTCCCCCACACACACAGTACGAGGTCAGTGTAACGTCCCACTCACACACACACACACAGTACGAGGTCAGTGTAACGTCCCACTCACACACACTCAGTACGAGGTCAGTGTAACGTCCCACACACACACACACAGTACGAGGTCAGTGTAACGTCCCACACACACACACAGTACGAGGTCAGTGTAACGTCCCAAACACACACACAGTACGAGGTCAGTGTAACGTCACACTCACACACAGTACGAGGTCAGTATAACGTCCCACTCACACACACACAGTACGAGGTCAGTGTAACGTCCCACACACACACACACAGTACGAGGTCAGTGTATCGTCACATACACACACAGTACGAGGTCAGTGTAACGTCACACACACACAATACGAGGTCAGTGCAACGTCACACACACACAATACGAGGTCAGTGCAACGTCACACACACACACAGTACGAGGTCAGTGTAACGTCCCCCCCCCCCACATACACAGTACGAGGTCAGTGTAACGCGTCACACACACACACACAGTACGAGGTCAGTGTAACGCGTCACACACACAGTACGAGGTCAGTGTAATATCCCCCACACACACACAGTACGAGGTCAGTGTAACATCCCCCACACACACACAGTACGAGGTCAGTGTAACGTCCAACACACACACTCAGTACGAGGTCAGTGTAACGTCCCACTCACACACACACACACAGTACGAGGTCAGTGTAACGTCCCACTCACACTGACCTCGTACTGTGTGTGTGTGTGTGTGTGTGTGTGTGTGTGTGTGTGTGTGTGAGTGGGACGTTACACTGACCTCGTACTGTGTGTGTGTGTGTGAGTGGGACGTTACACTGACCTCGTACTGTGTGTGTGTGTGTGTGTGTGTGTGTGTGTGTGTGTGTGTTGGACGTTACACTGACCTCGTACTGTGTGTGTGTGTGGGACGTTACACTGACCTCGTACTGTGTGTGTGTGTGTGTGTGTGTAACGTCCCACACACACACACACACACACACACACACACACAGTACGAGGTCAGTGTAACGTCCCACTCACACACACACACACAGTACGAGGTCAGTGTAACGTCCCACTCACACACACACAGTACGAGGTCAGTGTAACGTCCCACACACACACACACACACAGTACGAGGCCAGTGTAACGTCCCACACACACACACAGTACGAGGTCAGTGTAACGTCACACACACACACACACACAGTACGAGGTCAGTGTAATGTCACACACACACACACACAGTACGAGGTCAGTGTAACGTCCCACACACACACACACACACACACACACACACACACACACACACACACACACACACACACACAGTACGAGGTCAGTGTAACGTCCCACTCACACACAGTGTAACGTCCCACTCACACACACTCAGTACGAGGTCAGTGTAACGTCCCCCACACACACAGTACGAGGTCAGTGTAACGTCCAACACACACACTCAGTACGAGGTCAGTGTAACGTCCCACTCACACACACACAGTACGAGGTCAGTGTAACGTCCCACACACACACACAGTACGAGGTCAGTGTAACATCCCACACACACACACAGTACGAGGTCAGTGTAACGTCCCACACACACACACAGTACGAGGTCAGTGTAACGTCCCACTCACACACACACAGTACGAGGTCAGTGTAACGTCCAACACACACTCAGTACGAGGTCAGTGTAACGTCCCACTCACACACACACACAGTACGAGGTCAGTGTAACGTCCCACACACACACACACAGTACGAGGTCAGTGTAACGTCCCACACACACACACACAGTACGAGGTCAGTGTAACGTCCCAAACACACACACAGTACGAGGTCAGTGTAACGTCACACTCACACACACACAGTACGAGGTCAGTGTAACGTCCCACTCACACTCACAGTATGAGGTCAGTGTAACGTCCCACTCACACACAGTACGAGGTCAGTGTAACGTCCCACTCACACACACAGAGTACGAGGTCAGTGTAACGTCCCACACACACACACACAGTACGAGGTCAGTGTAACGTCCCACACACACACACACACAGTACGAGGTCAGTGTAACGTCCCACACACACACACACACACAGTACGAGGTCAGTGTAACGTCCCACACACACACACAGTACGAGGTCAGTGTAACGTCCCAAACACACACACAGTACGAGGTCAGTGTAACGTCCCAAACACACACACAGTACGAGGTCAGTGTAACGTCACACTCACACACACACAGTACGAGGTCAGTGTAACGTCACATACACACACAGTACGAGGTCAGTGTAACGTCACACACACACACACACACACACACACACACACACACACACAGTACGAGGTCAGTGTAACGTCCCCCCCCCACATACACAGTACGAGGTCAGTGTAACGCGTCACACACACACACACAGTACGAGGTCAGTGTAACGCGTCACACACACAGTACGAGGTCAGTGTAATATCCCCCACACACACACAGTACGAGGTCAGTGTAACATCCCCCACACACACACAGTACGAGGTCAGTGTAACGTCCAACACACACACTCAGTACGAGGTCAGTGTAACGTCCCACTCACACACACACACAGTACGAGGTCAGTGTAACGTCCCACTCACACTGACCTCGTACTGTGTGTGTGTGTGTGTGTGTGTGTGGGGGACGTTACACTGATCTCGTACTGTGTGTGTGTGTGTGTGTGTAACGTCCCCCACACACACAGTACGAGGTCAGTGTAACGTCCCACTCACACACACACACACACAGTACGAGGTCAGTGTAACGTCCCACTCACACACACACACACACACACAGTACGAGGTCAGTGTAACGTCCCACTCACACACACACACACACACACACACACACACACACACAGTACGAGGTCAGTTTAACGTCACACACACACACAGTACGAGGTCAGTGTAATATCCCCCACACACACACAGTACGAGGTCAGTGTAACATCCCCCACACACACACAGTACGAGGTCAGTGTGACATCCCCCATACACACACACACAGTACGAGGTCAGTGTAACGTCCCCCACACACACAGTACGAGGTCAGTGTAACGTCCAACACACACACTCAGTACGAGGTCAGTGTAACGTCCCACTCACACACACACACACAGTACGAGGTCAGTGTAACGTCCCACACACACACACACAGTACGAGGTCAGTGTAACGTCCCACACACACACACACACACACACACACACACACACACACACACACACACACAGTACGAGGTCAGTGTAACGTCCCCCCCCACACACACACACACACACACACACAGTACGAGGTCAGTTTAACGTCACACACACACAGTACGAGGTCAGTGTAACGTCACACACACACACAGTACGATGTCAGCGTAACGTCACATACACACACACAGTACGAGGTCAGTGTAACGCGTCACACACACAGTACGAGGTCAGTGTAACATCCCCCACACACACACACAGTACGAGGTCAGTGTAACGTCCCCCACACACACAGTACGAGGTCAGTGTAACGTCCCCCACACACACAGTACGAGGTCAGTGTAACGTCCCCCACACAAGCAGTACGAGGTCAGTGTAACGTCCCCCACACACACAGTACGAGGTCAGTGTAACGTCCCCCACACACACAGTACGAGGTCAGTGTAACGTCCCACTCACACACACACACACAGTACGAGGTCAGTGTAACGTCCCACTCACACACACTCAGTACGAGGTCAGTGTAACGTCCCACTCACACACACTCAGTACGAGGTCAGTGTAACGTCCCACTCACACACACTCAGTACGAGGTCAGTGTAACGTCCCCCACACACACAGTACGAGGTCAGTGTAACGTCCAACACACACACTCAGTACGAGGTCAGTGTAACGTCCAACACACACACTCAGTACGAGGTCAGTGTAACGTCCCACTCACACACACACAGTACGAGGTCAGTGTAACGTCCCACACACACACACACACAGTACGAGGTCAGTGTAACGTCCCACACACACACACAGTACGAGGTCAGTGTAATGTCACACACACACACAGTACGAGGTCAGTGTAATGTCACACACACACACAGTACGAGGTCAGTGTAACGTCCCACACACACACACACACACACACACACACAGTACGAGGTCAGTGTAACGTCCCACTCACACAGTACGAGGTCAGTGTAACGTCCCCCACACACACAGTACGAGGTCAGTGTAACGTCCCCCACACACACAGTACGAGGTCAGTGTAACGTCCCACTCACACACACACACACACACACAGTACGAGGTCAGTGTAACGTCCCACTCACACACACTCAGTACGAGGTCAGTGTAACGTCCCCCACACACACTCAGTACGAGGTCAGTGTAACGTCCAACACACACACTCAGTACGAGGTCAGTGTAACGTCCCACTCACACACACACACAGTACGAGGTCAGTGTAACGTCCCACTCACACACACAGAGTACGAGGTCAGTGTAACGTCCCACACACACACACAGTACGAGGTCAGTGTAACATCCCCCACACACACACAGTACGAGGTCAGTGTAACGTCCCACACACACACACAGTACGAGGTCAGTGTAACGTCCCACACACACACACAGTACGAGGTCAGTGTAACGTCCAACACACACACTCAGTACGAGGTCAGTGTAACGTCCCACTCACACACACAGTACGAGGTCAGTGTAACGTCCCACACACACACACAGTACGAGGTCAGTGTAACATCCCACACACACACACACAGTACGAGGTCAGTGTAACGTCCCACACACACACACAGTACGAGGTCAGTGTAACGTCACACACACACAGTACGAGGTCAGTGTAACGTCACACACACACACAGTACGAGGTCAGTGTAACGTCACACACACACTCACAGAACGAGGTCAGTGTAACGTCCCACACACACACACAGTACTAGGTCAGTGTAACGTCACACACACACACAGTACAAGGTCAGTGTAACGTCACACACACACACACAGTACAAGGTCAGTGTAATGTCACACACACACACACACAGTACGAGGTCAGTGTAACACACACACAGTACGAGGTCAGTGTAACGTCACACACACACACACACAGTACAAGGTCAGTGTAACGTCACACACACACACGCTGACCTCGTACTGTGTGTGTCACGTTACACTGACCTTGTAGTGTGTGTGTGTGTGTGTGTGTGTGTGTGTGTAACGTCACACACACACACACACACACACAGTACGAGGTCAGTGTAACGTGTCACACACACACACACACAGTACGAGGTCAGTGTAACGTCCCACACACACACACAGTACGAGGTCAGTGTAACGTCCCACACACACACACACACACACAGTACGAGGTCAGGGTAACGTCCCGCCCCCCCCCACCCCCACATACACAGTACGAGGTCAGTGTAACGTCCCACACACACACACACAGTACGAGGACGAGGTCAGTGTAACGTCCCCCCCCCCCCCCCCCACATACACAGTAACACAGTACGAGGTCAGTGTAACGCGTCACACACACACAGTACGAGGTCAGTTTAACATCCCCCACACACACAGTACGAGGTCAGTGTAACATCCCACACACACACACACACACGCACACACACACACAGTACGAGGTCAGTGTATCGTCACACACACAAAGTACGAGGTCAGTGTAACGTCCCCCACACAGCACCATGTCAGTAAAACATCCCACACAGTATGAAGTCAGTATAACGTCCCAGAGTACCATGTCAGCAAATCGCCCCCCCACACAGCATGATGTCATTATATTGCCCCCCCCTTCTCAGTATGCCAGGATATCGTCCCCCGCAGATAGTACGATGTCAGTATAAGGTCCTCTACTTATATAAGAATGTCATGACTGATGGTTTTGGAATGGGATAAACCCTCATGGTCTTTTAACAATTATAACTACAGTATACTTCAAGCCTAATACACAGCACACACGTTTGGATGCCTCAAAAGTCTAAAGCTGTATTTACATCACAGGATTATAACCCCAATAGTAGGCGATAAGTGAAGTGCTCGGCCACAGAAAATATCGGACACTGTGATATCCCAGCTGTCTGACATAATGCACCAGGCCAGACAGTCATAGAGGCATTAACGTACATCATTCAGGTTGACCCTCCCTTGCCTCCAACTTCTGCCTGACTCTTAATCCACCAAGCTGTGACAGTTCTTACAGTGTCTAGGAGAGGAAAACATCCTGTAGGAGAGATCTCCAATCTGACCTAAGGATTGCTCTTCCTTTAGTTTAGGAGGTTTTAGTCAATTATAACTTTTTATAAAGAGAACTGAACATGGATCAAAAATATATGACCAGAAATACAAGTACAATAAGATATGCATCACCATGCAAGTAAGGTTGAAATTAACAATTGTAGAAATTATTTCAACAGGGCAGGAGGAAGGAAAATCTCTCTTCTTGCTTTTAAGAGCTGAGAAAGAGAAGCCAGAATCCCATTCCCTAATAAATTCCCCTCCTCCCCAGAAAGCTCCAGGCCTCTACCTGTGCTCGTCTCTATGATGCAGCAGCCCCCAGATGAGATAATGGATCCCCAGAGCTACAGTAAACCTCAACTCTAATAATAAAAACGCAAAACACTAGTGCAGGACTGCATTATAGGTCTGTCCCCACCCAAAGGAGGGGATGTTACACAGTAGGGATATACGTATGGTGTATGAAGTGCAGAGTCCTTGGAATGACCAAGAACTACTAAATAGAAACTACTTGTACTGATACCAAATAATAAAGATCTCACAGCCCACCTCAATAGTCCACAGGGATGGACCGCACTAGTGCTGACAAATTCAGACCCCGCCGTACACATGCATTATCAAGGAGTCCATAGAGCGCATGCAAGTCTACCGCACTGAGGAAAACGAACAGCTAAACAACGAGCGTGATACATAAGGACCCCTGCTATACAGCAAGCCCCCTCCATATGGAGCCCTCTATACACCTCAGAGGAACACGGACAGCTAAAGAAAAACGTGCAACCGCCTCTAAGACTTCTCCCGAGCATCTCCTGTCCTCTGGAATTCACTGCCTTCACATGTCAGATTATCCACCACACTTGCAAGCTTCAAACGGAACTTGAAAACTCATCTGTTCAGAAATGCCTATAATCTCCAATGACCTCGCCGCCTCACCACCACCCGAGCTGCCGCCTCACCACCACACAAGCTGCCGCCTCACCACCACCCGAGCTGCCGCCTCACCACCACACAAGCTGCCGCCTCACCACCACCCGAGCTGCCGCCTCACCACCACACAAGCTGCCGCCTCACCACCACACAAGCTGCCGCCTCACCACCACACAAGCTGCCGCCTCACCACCACCCGAGCTGCCGCCTCACCACCACACAAGCTGCCGCCTCACCACCACACAAGCTGCCGCCTCACCACCACCCGAGCTGCCGCCTCACCACCACACAAGCTGCCGCCTCACCACCACACAAGCTGCCGCCTCACCACCACACAAGCTGCCGCCTCACCACCACACAAGCTGCCGCCTCACCACCACACAAGCTGCCGCCTCACCACCACACAAGCTGCCGCCTCACCACCACCCAAGCTGCCGCCTCACCACCACACAAGCTGCCGCCTCACCACCACACAAGCTGCCGCCTCACCACCACACAAGCTGCCGCCTCACCACCACACAAGCTGCCGCCTCACCACCACACAAGCTGCCGCCTCACCACCACCCGAGCTGCCGCCTCACCACCACCCAAGCTGCCGCCTCACCACTGTACCAGAACTGCCGCCCGACCAACACCCCAGCTACTGTCTCCTTCCCAATATCCTATAGAATGTAAGCCGCAAAGGCAGGGTCCTCTTTCTTCTGTACCAGTCTGTCTATTGTAACTTGTATATGTGTTCTGTATGTAATCCGCTCATGTACAGCACCATGGAATCAATGGTGCACTATAAATAATAATAATAATACACCTCACCGAGGAACACCGGAAGGTAAAGAAACGAGAGTCATACATAAGGACCCCTGCTATACAGCAAGCCCCCTCCATATAGAGCCCACTATACACCTCACCGAGGAACACCAGCAGTTATATGATAGACAAGGACCTCCACTATACAGCGAGCCCCTCTATACCTCCCACAATACACCACTGCGACCTCTGCCCTTACAACTGCTAGCACGAGTCGCGCACGTAACATCTCACGAGTATTGCCCTCCGCGTCCCACGTGACCGCTGAGGTGTGTGACGTCACGTCTATCAGGACATGAGTTCATTGGTAGATGCTATGATGTACGGGATCTTTCCCGGTATGACGTCACTTCCGCCACGTGTTAGGGGCGTGGCCTGATTTAACAAGGCGACGCGGCGCAGATTGCATCCTGCAACTCGCTTTGTGGACGCTGTTTTGTTCTGCAGCGCCGTGGTTTTGCATTCTTCGCTCTGGCTGACATTGTCTCATGCACCAGGGGAAATCGGTGTCCTCAGACTGAAAACCGGAATTTTTTATTATTATTATTTATTTAAATGGAGAGTGTGAAGGCTTCATGCTGGGTGGCTGTGTGTGGTGGTATTTGGATGGGTTGGGGGTTAATGCTGCCTGATGGCCTCTGGTGGGAGTTGAGGGGTTAATACTGCTAGGGGGGAGGCCGCTGGTGGGAGGTGAGGGGTTAATACTGCTAGGGGGGAGGCCGCTGGTGGGAGGTGAGGGGTTAATACTGCTAGGGGGGAGGCCGCTGGTGGGAGGTGAGGGGTTAATACTGCTAGGGGGGAGGCCGCTGGTGGGAGGTGAGGGGTTAATACTGCTAGGGGGGAGGCCGCTGGTGGGAGGTGAGGGGTTAATACTGCTAGGGGAGATGCTAGATTTTGGAGGGGGAGGAATGATTTCATGAAACATGTCACTGGAAGGGGCGGGGCCTCTAGAACGGTCAGCAGTGGGCGGGGCCTCTGTGTTGTGCAGACTGTGAGCGGGAAGCAGCAGTGCTCGGACTGTGCAGAGCGGACGAATCCTGACCCTGAGGTGGGAGAAACATTCAGCCTGGATTTTGGGGGCACAGAGCAGTGTCTCCTGTCAGTGCTGGGGGCTGCAGCTCGTGTATGTGTTACAGGGAATGTACTGCGGCTGCAGCACTGTGCTGTGGAGGCTTCAATAAGAAAGGGAGGTTACACGGTGCAGGGGGTGATACTGTGGAGGCTTCCATAATGTGTGGGGGTTACACTAGGCAAGAGGCGCCGCTGCATGTTTGGGGGGACTTACAGGAGGCAATGTGGAATGTTCTGTGGGCTTGCACTTGCCAGGGAGTGACTCCACTCGTTTGGGGGGGGGGCTCGCACTGGGCAGGGGGTGACGCACATTTGAGGGGCTCACACTGGGCAGGGGGCGATGCTGCAGGTTTGGGGGCTCGCAGGGGGCGACGCTGAATGCTTGGGGGGCTCGCACTGGGCAGGGTGCGACGCTGCATGTTTGGGGGCTCGCAGGGGGCGACACTGCACGTTTGAGGGGCTTGCACTGGGCAGGGTGCGGCGCTGCATGTTTGGGGGGCTCGCAGGGGGGGCGACGCTGCACGTTTGGGGAGCTCGCACTGGGCAGGGTGCGACGCATCATGTTTAGGGTACTTGCAGGGGGCGACGCTGCACGTCTTGGGGGGCTCGCACTGGGCAGGGGGGCGACGCTGCACGTCTTGGGGGGGGCTCGCACTGGGCAGGGGGGCGACGCTGCACGTCTTGGGGGGGCTCGCACTGGGCAGGGGGCGATGCTGCAGGTTTGGGGGGCTCGCAGGGGGGTGACACTGAACGCTTGGGGGGCTTGAACTGGGCAGGGAGCGATACTGCACGTTTGAGGGGGCTCGCAGAGGGCAATGCTGCACGTGGAGGGGGGGGCTCGTGCTGGGCAGGGGACCGTGTTGCACGTTGGGGGGGGGGGGTTCGCACTAGGTAGGGGGTGACGCAGCACTTTCGGGGGGCTTGCAGGGTGCTGTGTTGCACTTTGGGGGTCTTGCAAGGGGCAACCTTGCACGTTGGGGGGGGGGGCTAGTGATGGGCAGGGGGCCGTGTTGCACGTTGGGGAGGGCTCGCACAGGAAACTGTGTGTTATTAATCTTCTCCCTTTGTTTTTCATATACAGCTTGTGGCTATCAGCACTGGGTGTAATTGTCCCCCGTCGTGCCACCTTAGAGACTGAGAGAACAGTGTGGTGTAATCCACATCAACCTCCCATGTATTCAACAAGAGAGGATTTTTATGGTTAATGGAGAAATACAATTTTTACACCTAAAACGCACGGGACTCCGATACAAAATCTTTTTTTTCTTTCATTGTCGCCAATGTCCAACATGGCTTAATTGTTCGTATTGATTTGTAAAGGTGTTATATAGTTGTATCCCCGACCTTCTGTCTCCTCCCCATTACCCTGTAGACTGTGAGCCCCCGAGGGCAGGGTCCGCTCCCCTCTGTACCCGTGTCAGGATTGGTTAATTCACTGTAATTTATATCTGTATTTTGTGTGTAACCCGTTCCCATGTACAGCATGGAATCAATGGTTCTCTATAAAAATAACTATAAATATTTCTCCTTTTTGTTAGAATTATTGGTATGTGTGTTTTAATAAAACTGTTCTAGAAGTTTGGGATGAATTTTCATTTCTTTATTGATAAAGCTCGGTGTGACATTAGTGATCAGTCACTGCTGGTTGGATCTGTATCGGGCTGTGGTCACACATTGCTGTAGGTAGTTTCGACATTGCTCACATGTAGACCCACACTAAACTGTTCAGATCTCGCTGACTATTTATTTTCTGTCTTTAGCAGCCCCTGGTCCTCTTATGCCCCACATTTATTAGGCCCCAGTTGTGTTTCTCGGTGTTTCCCTCCTTTTGTAACAACTCCATGAGGCTCACACCGCCTGATTCAGGTCATTGGGGGCGAAATCCCCCTTTTTTTTTTTTTATTGTCTGTCTCTTTCCCTGTCTGCCTTTTTTTTTCTCTTTCTTTCCCTGTCTTTTTTTTTTTTTTTCCCGTCTCTATTTGTCTCTTTCTGCCTATTTCTCTGTCTGTGCCTTTGTGTGTCTCTCTCTCCCTGTGTGTCTCTCTTTCCCTAAAAAAAAAAAGGGGAGAACTCTGGCACACTACCCCAAAAAATGTCAAGACAGAGAATTTGAATCCAAATTGTTCTTTGTTGTTTGGACTTTCTATGATATTTCCTACATAATAAAGAACAAACAAAAACGTTTCGACCAATTTGGTCTTAATCAATAGGACTGTCTAAACACAAGTGAGAGAACACAGATTAATAAAGAACAAATAAAGACAAAATTAATCATACAGAAAAGGGGAGGGAACCGTAAGTCACGCTATTCACATACCGGAAGTGACGTTACGGAATGACATCGTGGATCATGTGACATTTGGAACGCAAGCACCACTTGCGTTCCACCTCCCCACTTCCTGGTATACGATTACCGGAAGTGACAGAGACCAATTCCCTTATAAAAAACCCACCTGTAGCCGCACACATTCACTGCGAGACACCAGGAGCCGGCCCCTCACACACGCAGTACTTTGGTGAGTTACTTGGAGGTGCGATACAGTGACTTACCGCTGGATCTCACTGTTTTTCTTATTTCTTTATGCAGCTATTCACTCGTTATGGGCTTTCTTTTCCCTTGCCTAGCGGCGGTCTAAATAAGGTATGCCTTGGTCTATTATACTTATTTCCTTGATCTCACATAGAGATTCTTATGTCTTTTCCTTACATGAGACTTTCATCTGGACCCTGCTCCAAACGTGCAGTCTCAAATTATTTGTTATACATTCGTCCCACTATAGTGGGTTTCCTCCTTATAGCCATTCATTTAATGAGATACAGGTATGTTAATAAGACCAAGAATACGCTGACTGCATATACCCACACTATTTAGTACAATGTCTACCTCTCCGCTTTCTATAGCTTACCTACCTGGTTACCTTCTCAGTGGTACACTCTTGATTTTATTAGTGCCAAACGCGTCATTTGGGGACAGATTTATGGGCTTTCCTTTCCCTTGCCTTATGGCGATCTAAAGAAGGTATGCCTTGGTCTTTTAAGCTTACTTTTTTGATCTCACATAGAGATTCTAATGTCTGCATATACCCACACTATTCAGTATAATGTCTGCCTTTCCACTTTCTATAGATTACCTACCTGGGTACCTTTACAGTGGTACACTTTCGATTTGAATAGTCCCACATGTGTCATTGTGGACAGATTTAATACTCTTTGGCCATTAGCTAAATAACCTGATACACAGATATGTTAATCCTATTATATCTATACGTTACCAATTATCAGTATTAGTATGCATATACTAATTATTGCATTTGCCTTATTAGGATTCAGTGGCACACAGTCTCCCTTTTTCCCTTATGTGAAGATTACTTTTAGTGATATTCACCCAACGTGGGCATTCATTCGATATCTTTGACCCATATTTTAAAGTATACGGTTGTATTTTTTATTGTTGAGTGGACTCGGACTGTAAACGTCCGGATCCGCGCGGTTTCAGCGGGATTCCGGCTGCATGATCCGGAATCGGCAATAATAAAAATGGAAAAAAACAATAAATAAATGAGCGTTTCATACTTACCGAGACTGTCATGGTGGCACACTTGCTTCCGGGTCGCGCTTTCACTTCCTCTGCTGTGCACACAATCCCACAGCTTTCCGTGTTTTCCCCGCCAACCGGCCGTCCTCTCAGCTGTAATTGGTTCCTGGCTGCCGCGCCCCAAGCCTGTAACAGTGTCTGCCGTGCAGTCATCGCTTATCGCGGTCAGTACTACGCTGCACTCAGAGCAGGCAGCTGTGCTCTATGGCTACTCGCTGTGACATGTTGCAGAGCTGGCTGTGTCTTTGCTGGATCTCGTGTGGATTACGTCGGAGCTGCAGGGCTGTGTTGGGATAATAAAGTGGTGAAGGAGGAGGCTGCGTGTGTAATTTATTCCAAATAAAGGATTTCTCTGTGTCTTGTTTATTTACTGTAATTTACAGGTTTGTGATGAGAGTATCTCACAGACGCCCGTGCGATCACAAACCTGTGGTTTAATAACAGCCATGCGCTGTTATTAACCCCTGCTATTACCTTGATTGCCACCGCACCAGGGCAATCAAGATGAGCCGATATCGCACCGGAATAGCCACATCTAATAGATGCGGCTATACCGGGCGGCTGCGGGCTGAGGATATACCAGCCCCCAGCCGGCGTTCTCATGGCTGGGAATGAAAATTGGGGGGGACCACACGTCATTTTTTTTTTTATTATTATTATTTAAATATATATAAAAAAAAAACACTCATGCGGTTTATCTTAGGCAGTAGTCACATCGTGGGACTCCCACAAGTGTGACATCGCAGCATAGCCACACACACATCTGACAGGAGCGTGCATGTGTTTCTAGGTACATGTACTCTCATGTTCAGACAGTGGCAGGCTGTGCGGTATGATGTCATGTCAGACCCGCACGAGTCTGACATTGCATCACCCGCACACGTCTGAGGGCTCTTGTACACTTGCGTACCGCTTCCGGCACTGAGGAGGGGAGGGGCTGGAGCGAGCTGCGGAGGAGACAATGTCACAGCCCCTCAGTCAGTGTCTACACTCAGAGCGGGCAGCCGTGCTTTACGGCTGCTAGCTGTGAGATGTAGCAGAGCCGGATGTGTCGCCATGGGACGTGTGGATTACGCCGGAGGGTGTTGGGGTAATAAAATGGTGAACGAGGCCGCGTTTGTACTTTATTGTAAATAAAGGATTTCTCTGTGTGTTTATTTACATTCATTTGCAGGTTTGTGATGCGGGTATCTCACAGACGCCCGTGCGATCACAAATCTATTACCCCCGACTGGCACCACATCACGCTGCCGGGAAGAGCCGCTAATGTACCGGTATAGCCGCATGTAATACATGCGGCTATACCGGGCGGCTGCGGGCTGAAATACCAGCCCCCGGCCGGCATTACCATGGCTGGGGATGAAAATTAGGGGGGACCGCACGTCAGGTTTTTTAATTATTTATTTAATTAATATTAAAAAAAAGAAGCCGGAGTCACACTTGCGACGGACACACTGTTTTCCCCGCCCACTGGCCATCCTGCCGCCTGTGATTGATTGCAGTTAGCTGACACGCTGCCACTCAGGGTGGGGGCGTGTCTAGCTGCAACCAACACGCGCCGGTGGGCGGGGAAAACAATGAATATTGAATTGTCGGCTCCGGAAGGTAACAGCGTGACCTGGAAGGAGTGTGCCGCCATGACAGTAACTCGGTGAGTATGCCGCGCTCGCTCCTAGCCCCTCCACAAATGTTTTTACCCTCCAGATTCTGGTCCCCATTGACTTATATGGGTACCGGATTCCGGAGCGGTTCGGATTCTTTTTTAAATCTGTTAGTGATCCGCCGGCCCCGGATTATTGACCGTTCGATCAGCTCTAGTATTTTTCTATTGATTGACAACATATTACTTATAATGGTCTGAAGGGCCTAAACAAATGTACTTGGATACATTCCTATGCAGACATATCTTTGCATATATAACTCAGTGATAAAAGACTGTCTTTTTACCTTGGTAGGTTTATTTGAATTCTCTGACGTATTCAGGAAAATAACGTTCCTGGCACTCACTGTGCTGCATCTCTGACCTTATACTCACCTTGTCCTGTTTCACGAAGGTAATTCACCATCACCGGCTAACACCCCCCCCCCTTTTTTTACATATAGTGAAAGGTGGAATCGCTTATTGCAGAACTTCTTACTGATATACATCACTATGCATTATCTTGAGCTAAGATGTGTAATTTGAACGGATATCTTTGAAAACATATGTTTTCTCCTCCAAGCAATTTTTCCCTCCCCCCTTTTTCTGTATGATTCATTTTGTCTTTATTAATCTGTGTTCTCTCACTTGTGTTTAGACAGTCCTATTGATGAAGACCAAATTGGTCGAAACTTTTTTGTTTGGACTTTCTATGATATTTCCTACATAATAAAGAACAATGTGGATTCAAATTCTGTCTTTTGACATTGTTTTGGGGTAGTGTGCTGGAGTTCTCCCTTTTTCTTGATATTTTTTTCTCCAGAGCACCTATAAGGTGAAGCAGGGTCCTAATCCTTTTACATATGTCTCTCCACCGTCATCAAAATACCTCACACATAAGCTTCTCATGCTAACAATGTCCTTTGTTCCTACAGCAACCAATCACAGCTCCTATTAATGACCTGTAGCTTGCAGCTCCATTGACTTTAATGGAGGCAGGGTTTTTGTAGAGTAATTGTTAAAGGGACTGTATTGTCTAATTTTTTTTTTTTTTGTAGGCCAAATCAGCAAACAATATAATCGTGTAACAACTATTTTCTTAATGTTTTTCAACTTTTAAATATGTAAAATAAAACTTTTATATTAAAAATACTTATAATTGCCAGTAGGGGGAGCATCTTCCTGTGTACACATCAAAAAGCTATAGTAATCCTTAGTAGAATTACGATAGCTGCAAATTTGGGCAGTCACTAGATGACATGCCTATTCTCCCCTTTTGGGTGTTACAGTGCACCTAAAAGGGGAGGAGGTGTATTTCATAGTAATGTGCCGCCATTTTCTGAGTGACTGTATATGAATTGTACAGCTCCACCCGGAAGTAAAGTGGAGACACATTTATACATACATATATACAGACTGCGGTCATCAATCTCCCGTGCGGGCGGCAGGCCCGCTCCCGTGCGGGAGATGAAGCAGCTGGAAATCAAAAGTGAACAGTAAAAAAAAAATAAAAAAGACATACTCGCCTGTCTGCAGACTCCCAGTGCCATGCCCGCTCACAGCTCCTCTTATGGTACCGCCACTCCGGCTGTGTGCCGGCTCCAAGGCTCGTCCTGGCGGAGGATCACCTGATGCAGTCACCTGACGCATCAGCTGATCGCAAGTCGCGCGGTGACGACAGCTTTTTACCGCCGGCTATCAGCTGATGCCGTCAGGAGATTATCAGCTAATCACTGGCAGCTCCTGCAGCGATCGGACAGGTGCCAGCACGTGTGTAGGGTTTTTTTTTTTTTTTTTTTTCCACTGATGCATCATCTGATTGTATAAACAGCTTTTATACAATCAGCTGATGTGTTATGTGATTCACGTCCTTGCTCCTGACACATCATCTGATCGGTATGCCTTCCAGCAAACCGATCAGTTGATATTGGACGGCGTGGGACCCTTGACCCAGGATTACTGCGGAGGGGGTTTCTTTATTTCAATAAAGATGGAGTCACTAATTGTGTTGTGTTTTATTTCTAATAAAAATATTTTTCTGTGTGTTGTGTTTTATTTTATCTTTACTAGAAATTCATGGTGGCCATGTCTAATATTGGCGTGACACCATGAATTTCGGGCTTAGGGCCAGCTGATAATATAAAGTTAGCCCTAACTCCGTTATTACCCAGTGAGCCACCCATCACCAGGGCAGCTGGAAGACTTTACATACAGCGCCAGAAGATGGCTCTTCTATGAAAGCGCCATTTTTTGGGGTGGCTGCGGACTGCAATTCACAGCGGGGGTGCCCAGAAAGCTTGGGCACTCTGCACTGCATTATCCAATCCCCAGCTGCCTAGTTGTACCTGGCTGGACTCAAAAATTGTGCGAAGCTCACGTCTTTGTTTTTATTTTAATTATTTCATGAAAGTCATGAAATAATTTTAAAAAAAAAGGGCTTCGCTATATTTTTGGTTCACAACCGGGTACAAATAGGCAGCTGGGGGTTGGGGGCAGCCTGTACCTGCCTGCTGTACCTGGCTAGCACACAAAAAGATGGTGAAGCCCATGTCATTTTTTTGGGGGGCAAAAAACTCCTGCATACAGTCCTGGATGGAGGATGCTGAGCCTTGTAGTTATGCAGCTGCTGTCTGCTCTACTGCATACACTATTTGATGAAGCATGCTGAGCCTTGTAGTTCTGCAGCTGCTGTCTGCTCTCCTGCATACACTATTAGATGGAGTATGCTGAGCCTTGGGGTTCTGCAGCTGCTGTCTGCTCTCCTGCATACACTAGTGGAGAATGAAGAACATATTGAAGAAGGAAATGTCAGACCTTTTATCTTTTTTTATTTTTTAAACAATCTTTAATGGCATTGTTCAATGATAAAAACGCAGTGAGCAAAAATGCAGCAAAAAAACGCGGTAAAAAATCATGTGTTGTTGCTGCGTTTTTTTGCAACAGGTGCTTTTTTGTACATTTTTTGCTACAAAAAACGCACAAAACAGCAACATAAAAAAGAAGCAGTGTGTGAACCTAGCCTTACTTTCAGTTACAGTTTAGTGATGAGGGGGTGTCATATAGACGCCTGCCATCAGTAAACTATGACTTATTGGCAACTATCGGCTGCTGCCTTTAACACCTTCATTACCTCGATTGCCACCGCATCACGGCAACGGGAAGACCCGTGAAAAGTCCGGCACTGTCGCATCTAATGGTTGCGGCAATTACGGGTGGCTGCTGGCTGATATTTTTAGGCTGGGGGGCTCCCCATAACGTGGGCCTCTCCAACCTGAGAATACCAGCCCCCAGCTGTGATGCTTTATCCTGGCTGGTTAGAAAAATTGGGGCGGATCGCACGCTGCTTTTGATAATTTTTTTGGTTTACTGTACGCTATGGACCCGCCCACCGGCGGCTGTGATTGGTTTGGTTGCACTGAGACAGCTGTCACTCAGCATTGGGGTGTGTCCGCCTGCAACCAATCACAGCCAACGGTGAGCAGGGAAGGAGTGAATAGGAGATGGAATAATGAGCCGGCTTTGGAAGATGAAAGCCACTGCCGTGAGAGCAGTGTGACAGCCGCCCGGTCATCGGTGAGTATGAAGCGCTTGCTACTACCCCTTTGGGGCAGATTCTGTTCCCCATAAACTTTATATGGGGAGTAGCATCCGGCCAGATACCGGGGATCAATCCTCTGCCGACCCACAGTCTGCGGGTGATTGGTCTGTCAGCCCTCAAAACCGCTGGGACCTGAGTAAAAGAATTGTCATGCAATTGTTTTAGCTGCGGGAATCACGCAGCAAAACATGCAGCTGTCAAAATCCGCATAGTGCGCACAGCATTTTTTTCCCATAGG